>NC_134458.1:126989070-127614070 GCF_047948215.1 Lycorma delicatula | reverse complement strand
TATGTACTTGTTGGAAGTTTTCACTTATTTCGTTTGGTTACTTTAAAAGAAAATAATTATATATGTTTAAATTTGTAATTAAAAAAATCAAAGAATCGTTTAAATATATAAATCAGTTCAAGAAAAGTGTAAAATATGTTTTAATTAAATTAATTATTAATTATTATTAATTAATTAATTAATTATTATTCTACAACTTTTTAAAAATTTAACTTAACGGAAGAAAAAAACAATTTTCATGAAAATAACTAAATATGTATATTTCAAATACATAAATGTGGTAAGTAAATTTTATTTATATAAAATTAATAATATTGTTACTGCTACACATGATTAATATTTAATTCTTAAAATAAATAATAAAGATACGAATGAAAGAAATTTTTCAAACACGCCTACGTATAAAATATCGTGGCTCAAAAATCTCCAAAACTACTGGATAAATTTCATTGAATAGTAGTGAATTTGAAGTTATACATGTGAAAATTTGATGAAAATTGGTTCACTTGTTCTTGAATTACGCTCAATTTAAAGTAAAAAAAAAAAAAATTCAGGTTAAGTTGACTGTATTTTTCATTTGCGCTTAGCTGTGAGTCACAGTAGTGAGTGATTTGACTTGATGTTTTTATGTAGGGCCTACTGGATTAATCGAACTTATGTAGTGCGTTGTATTCTGAAATCAGTCCATTTCTGACTGCGAAACAGTGAAGGCGTCGGAAACGAAAATCCTTTTTACGCAGAACTGCGCAAGAATTTTTTTATTAAATTTTGTAAAAATTGAAGGCTGTAAATCTATTTTTCTAAAATTGTTCATTTTTAGGGAAATAAAATTTCATTAAGGATGAAAATTTCCAGTTAAATATGACATTTTTAATTTATCTTTCTTTCAATTATGGATTTATCAAAATAAATGTTTGTCATAAGTATATCAAGAACTTATAAAAAAAAAAAAAAAAAAAAAAAACATATTGGAGGGGTTTGTATTTTTTCTACCTTCCCGGGTATCGTACTATTGATACCGCAACAGCATAGCTATAAAGGAAAAGGATGGCGATTAGAATAATTTTGAAAATCAGATTTTTCAAAATGGCAACGTTTGAAGGCGCCCCCCCCCTTTGTCCCAAAGCACACGAAATGTTTCCATATGTATACACGTATATCTTCTGGTTATTTTTTAGGCGACCTACACATATTACAGGCCAATACGTCAAGTTAAGTTACACCAAATAAAATTTTAATCCCCAAACACCAAGGGGGCTAAATGGGATCCGTATAGATACTTTAAATTATTTATTTTTTAAACTTTAATTTTCAAGATTGATAATTAACTGTATCTAGTATTAATGTAGACTACATGGAAACTTTGCAAAAAAAGAGGGTCCCATAGAATCCACTCAAGAATTAAGGTTCTTTTTAACAATTTCTGACTGTTCATGTAGATCTATATATAAATTAAATTTCATTAAAATTTTTCTATAGATGTCACTTTTTGGTGATGCAATAAATTTTGGAAGAACAATCAATTCAATTTGCATGAGTGTGAACACTTTTCTTCTCAGATTTTGACTTCGGACAACGATTAAGCGCCGTTAGAGGAAATGGCGGAAAACTAATTTTTTTAATACTTGAATGAAAATGCCATAAAATCGCCAAAACAGTGGTAAACCTACCACCAGGTATCAAAGATGTAGAAAAGCTCCTTGACTCGCCTTCGGACATAGCCGAGAAATTTGTGAGTCGCTATGAAGCTGTCAGTGCAACGGAAAATTATGATGATGATTTTAAAAAACACAAAACTGTAACTGAAAATTATATATTGTTTGATACTCAGACTAATTTGTTTTATAATGAAGAATTCAATGGGGAAGAATTCAATCATGCTCTGAGTAAAACAGTGAACACTGCCGCTGGTCCAAACAACATCCGATATGAAATGATTAGAATGCTAGATGTCATTGCAAGGAAGAGAATACTAGACCTCTTTAACCAAATTTGGATTTCAGGTTTACAGTCACAGTTATAGAAAAAAGCGATTATAGCTCCTATTTTAAAGAAAGGGAAAAATCGCTTGGATGCGCGGAGCTATCGACCTACCTCGCTTACTTGCGTTCAAGAAAAAATTTCAGAACGCATCATAAACTACCGACTCACATGGGTCCTAACAAAGAATAATGGATTTCACCCTATCAAGCGGGGTATCGTAAATTTCACTCCACTACAGACCAGATGATTAACGTTGAAATTGTCATATTAAACAATTTTATAAAAAAAAATGGTGTTTCCGTCTTTTTCGATTTAGAGAAAGCCTATGCCATGATTTGGAGATACGGCATCTTAAAACAACTATAAGACTGGGGAATAAGAGGAAGACTCCCAACTATTATTAGAAGCTATTTGGAGGAAAGACACTTTTGCTTCAGAATTGGAAACGAATTTTCGTCGCTCAGGAAGTTAAAAAATAGTGTGCACAAGGATTGCCGCTTAGCGGAACCTCGTTCACAACCGCATTGAACAAGCTTATTCCCGCTATACCATCTGATATTGGAAGAAGTTTATATGTGGACGACTTAGCGATTTTCTAGCCAGCAGTCAAACCGCAATGATCAAATACAAGCTACAGACGGTTATTAACAAACTCGTTGAATTAGCAAACATGAATGGATTTCGGTTTTCAACTGAGAAGACTTGTGTACACTACACTAGGCAACGATCGGCATACAGAAGTCCAGTTTTGATGATGGACAACAGTAATAATGGATATAAAGAAACAGTTTCGTAGGTCTCACTTTGGACAGATACCTTTCATGAAGGGCGCATATAACAACAGAGTTAGTAACTAACTGTTAGAAAGGCCTAAATGTCATCAAGTGTCTGTTAAATTTGAATTGGGGCTCTGATAAAGAAGTATGGTTGAGACTTTGCAAAGCATTTGTCCAGTCTAGAATAGATTACGGATCCATAGCGTATTGCTCCGCAAATAGTCTCATCTTAAGAAACTCGATGTGATCCATAACAAAGGAATCAGACTTGCTACGGGAGTTTCCGTACCAGCCCGATGGACAGCATTTTTTCAGAAGCAGGAGTTATACCGTTGAATTATAGAAGGGAAACTCTACTAAGACACACAACTTATGTTTTGGCTTCCCCAAGATATACAAATTTTATTTCCTTTTATAAACACAGTTTGGCTGAACAATATCCACATTTTCTAGACCGGCTGGAATAAGAAGGCTGGAGATCTGTGGAAAGTATAGTATTGATCCGCCAGAAGTTCTTCGATCTCCAGAAGAGAAGCCCCGCCGTGGTTGATGTCTATAGTGGAGGGCAGCATAGATTTGAAGGAGAAGGTAGAACAGGGATTACCAGACGTTTATATTCAAAATGCTTTTCGACGACTGATTTCTGAATATAAAAATTTCACCCATGTATTCACTAATGGGTCGAAGACCGAGAACGACGTCGGAAGCTCTTTAGTCGCATATGATGAATGAATTACTTTTAGGGTTTGAATTATATGCAATTCAGCAAGCTCTTCGTTAAGTAATACATTACAACAAGAGAGAGTGCTTCTATGTTCCGATTTATTAAGTGCAATCACTGCTTTAAGGAATAGTTTCACGCACGATGCACTTATTCAAGATTTATTGACAGCTTTTAGAAACCTTAAAGATAACTGCAAACAATGCATCTTGATACGGACACCTGGTCACGTCGTTATTCCTGGTAATGAAGCAGCTGATAAAGCAGCCAAACAAGCGTCAAACAGCAAAGAAATCGTTATTCCTTTAGTTCGACTAGATGATCTTAAAAACTATAGTAAACCGGTTATCAGAAAATAATGAATAAAGAGGTGGGGTGCTGTTACTACGAGGCTTAATTCCATTAAGAATACCTTAATTCCCATTAAAACAGGAAAAAGTTAACTCATCGAGAACAAGTATCCCTTACTAGACTTCGAATAGGTCATACTAGACTTACTTCGACCTACAACCTTGCAGGAGAACAGAGAACAATATGAGAAGCTGTGACACAACTTCACATTCAAAAACATAATAGAAGAAAGCACGCTATATACCTCAGAATGAGGCTCAAACTAACCAACAATCTGGCTCACGATTTGTCATATAATGATAAAAGAGAAAAGAGAATGATCGAGTTTCTCAGAAGAAGCGGTTTATTGGAGCGACTATGATCCATTAAAATGAATAATTATGGAAATCACTTTTAGCTGTGTTTGTGTCTTAACTGTGATTTTTGTTTTCTCCAGTTTTGTGTTCTAGTACAGTTAACGAATTTTTTTTAAGGATATGTTTTAATAGTTGCGGGCCCTTTACACCCGCTTTGATTATTTGACGTTATTTCGATAGAAATGGATTTCACATTTTAAGTGACAAGGGCCTTGTACACACTTGTCATCTAATGGTTTTCTGGGTTTTATTGTTTTGCTACAAATCTTGCTTTTTTGGATGAACTGTTTGACAAGACTGGCACTTGACGTAGTCATATTCATGAAGGAAGAGGTGTTTTTAGTTTGTGACAATGGCTAATGACCGTAGTAGTCGATGCACTATTAAAAGAAAAAAAATTATGAGAAAGTATATAACCTCCTAACTTGGTGGATGATGAACTTGGAGCTTTGACTTATGCCAATTTGCGATTGCAACAAAAGAACCTGTATGATATGTTGATTTTTCTTAATTATGCAATTGTTCTAACTCCTTGTGACCGGCGGGTTTATTAACCAAAAAGATGACCATGATTTAATAATAATAAGAAGAGTGATCGTCCGGGAAAGTCTTACTAGACTTTTCACTGATAACGAAGAGTTAGTGCAATCGGTCTATTTAGTGGAGTAAGGCTTGAATATTAAAAAAAATATAATGATTTGTATTGAGAACCTCCTGTTTTCGTGAGTTATGTTAACCGAAATTTTTCACAATATATTACACAATTTTATATATTAAAAATAAAATAGTTAAATTAGTATTACTTCTAAAAGACTTATCATTTTAAATTTTTCATTTCTTAAGAAAAATTCTTCCAGGGTTTTTTTAATAAAATAGATTGCATTAGCTTCAAATGCATATAAAAACTTATATTGAATTTATTAGGATAAATTTAGCTTTGCTAAGTTTCTTTCATACAAATGTTACGTGAAGTATATTAAAAAATACATCTGAAAAATTTTATTACCTCCTTTCTATTAGAATGTCAAAATAAATATAAATTAACAATACAATTAATAAATATCAATAAAATTAACAATAAAATATTGGACCTAATGATTTTTTTTGTGATTTAATCTATTTTTTCAGAATTTTCCAAACTGATTAAGGGTAAATTAGTTACAGTATTATCGATGGATATTTTCCATGGCGACTATTTATTGAGAGATAGTACTAGCAGATAATAATAAACTCGTATAATAAACGATTAAATCACATTCACTTACTACACCCGTTTTTAATTAAACATTGTATTAATTATATGAGATCAGTATATTAAAATAACTAAAGAACTGTTTTCATTTATTTCAACTTTACTGTATGAACTAATCACGGTTCATGAATTTTTAATAAAAATATATCACTGTACAAAGTGAAACATTGTAATTTAACAAAACATCGGTTGTACAATTTAATTAAAAATGAATCTTTGTACATTTTAATTTGGAGTAAACATTTTCTCCTCAGGATATTATGTTCGAGTTTGAAATATTAAAATGAAAATAACTATACAAAGAAGAAGACACAAAAGAAGTAGAATGAGTCGAAGAATATTATTTAAAAAGAAATATAACTGTAAAAGTTACAATTGAAGAATGTTGATGAGTTATACAAAGAATTTAACAACAGAAATATTAAGATGAGTTATGAAAATATTACGGGTATCCAAGAGGATTGTTATTATGAATGAAGGAAATAGAAAAAGTGATTGTATTTATAAAATAGACGGTATTATATATAGCTACATAAAAACTAATATTAGTTTGATGATAATTTAAAAGTGAACAATAATAAAAAATGATTAAAAAAAGAAGATAATAGTAAAAGATTAATGTAAATAAACGTTGAAGTTGTAAGACATTCATTTATAAAAATAAAGAAACGCCTTTAGCATCTCTTAGCTGGTTGATTAAAGCCATTCCAACTTCGCCCGGTGGCAAGCAATATATATACTACACATCAAGTACGTTTCTCGACTACCAAATTAAGAGGAAATATATCAACGTAAATCGACACAATTTAGAATGGGGTAATATAAGACTCCATTTATAGCTATGTTCATTAAATATATATATATATATATATATATATTAGAATATTAAAAAAGGGTATTTTCAGATAAATACATTATTAAAAATAATAATAACAACAAAATCGTTTGCAGATTATGTCTCTAAGCTATACTTTGATATATGTATACATATATATACAAAGTGGTGAAGCCAAAAAACAAACTGGCTGTTTGTTGGCCTAAACTTGTTTATATTATTTTGGCAACAGACTATAGCAGACCTTTTCGTACATGATGACTTTCACTACTATTTATTAATTTCTAATTTAATTATTTATTATACAATATTTATTTTTATTTTCATAAATACGACGTTTAGTTTATTAATATTATATAGCTTACAAATTTATTTATTATTTTATTCTCATGTTGAAACTTTATTACTGTATTTATTTTAAAATGATTCCATTACTTAAAATTTTTACTGTTATTATTATTATTATTATTATTATTATTATGTTGATGAAATAATATCAAATTACAAAACTATAAAACATCAACCAAAATAAAAAAGCCAATATAACGTTTTTAATGGATTTTACATGAAAAAGATTTTATTTATTGAAATAATTTTGTATTGAAGTAATTTTGTAATAACGATTAAAACATACAATAAACTAATGGTATACATTCAATAAAAGGAACTGTAGCACTCTATATACAAAGACTATCACCCTTTCTCCAGCATAACGTAAACAGAACTAGTACTTTCTCATCATCTGACTGAACACTTCGTTTTTTCGAATTATACTCGTACAAAAGTGGTTAAAGGGAGACCCTTTACATGACTTAAAACTCTTTCAAGATTATCTTTTATAACTTAAAAATAATAGTAATCAATTTTGGATCATTTCAATATATCTAGGGAGGAGACAGTAGAGATGTTTTTGAGTTAATGACTTTGCAATAAATGGTTGAAGATTTGTTTCTGTACTCAAAATATTTGTGAAAATATCTTTTAAGAAGGTTATTTTTATACAATGAAGATTATACAGTTGCTAATACAACCATTATGATGATTAAATAGAGTAAAATTTGAGTGATTAATTATTACACTTATAGTGTTCAAAACATTTTATAAAATTCTATTTCTATATACGAGTGTTCTAGATGAAAAAGGATCCGTGAGTAAAATATTCATGATTTTCCAATGATAGATGCGTAGATAAACCAAGGCTTTATCTTTGCAGTCAAAGATCCTGGAGAAGTACGACTTCCCTCAATACTTTACAAAGGAGGTTACTGCCGATTAGTTTTGAACGTAACTTCATTTTAAAATAATTTCAATCAACTGAACACAATAAAAAAGCAATAATAATAAGGATCTTATTTTATATCGTGAGAGATATACGTATTAACTAAAACAGAGAAACTAACTCTACTAATTCGTGATGGTTCATATATATCTTTAAAAGGGGCCTTAATTTTTACATGGTACTTTTCTATTTACATTTGAGCCAACACCGAACAATTAATGTTTTCCGCGAGGTATGAATCGGACCTCATGAAACAGAATTCATTAAAATTATCAATACATTCCGATAATATACCATATTCATAAGATTATTTTATTTTTTCCTTTAATTTTTTTTATTTTTTCTTTACGAGAGGTGGTGAGGACCAAATTCCTACTAAAACTTAGTTATTTTTGATCTTAAATATTATAAATATATTTTATTCTCACTTCGCAGAAGTGAGGATAAAATGTTAAAATTATTTAATTCACTTTATTTAATTAATTTTTTTTAATTTAATACACGAGAAAAGTATCCAATAAAAAATTCTACGATTGATAAATTCAAGGAATATTCAGTAAAAATCTGTTATTATTCTCTTTTTCATAATTCTATTGAATTGATAATACTCTCAAAGTGACGATATTAAATGTACTTCTTTTAAAATGTAGCCTATAAATAAAAAATTGAGATATATTACAGAACTCTCTTTGAGCTCTTCTGAAATAGAGAATCACTGGAAAATACATGAAAATCTGCTATCTTTTAATTGTTTTAAGTAAGCTGACAATGTAGAAAAAATCTTTTTATTCAGTACCGTAATATAAATTTAACAAAAATTAGGACTGTGAAATGTTTTCCTAATAATAATTATTTTAGTAAAAAAAAAAAATATATATATATATTGGAAAGTATTATGATAAAAGTTATTCGTATATATCTTTAGTAAGAACGGAACGGTTACATAATTTACGAGCTTATTTACAAAAAGAATAATTATATGTCAGATGTAAATTTGTACGAAGATAGAGAATTGGTGGAAAAAATGAATACCTGGAGGTATTAAAATGTGATATAACAAGAGTAAAATATTAATTACATTGAAATAAAAAAGAGGCACTTGATTTGGATATATATTCAAAAATAAAAACGTTTTAGTAATTATAGATAAGGAATTGGAAAATAAGGCGCTCGAAAGTAAATATTAGAATTCGTTAAACATATGAAATATTTCAGGTTGAAAGCAAAAAATGAAAAAAAAAGAAATATGGAGAAACAGAAGTTCTATTTTTAATATTTATACAAAAGATATGATAATTATTTTACCAATAAGCCTTTTACTTCCCTGAAATCATATCTGTATAGAGGTATGCTGGAAGAAGGAAAATATAGTAATCAGTCAAAAAATGGGGAATGTGTTTTTTTAATTTTTTGACGATTCATAACCCAGGGACTCCAAAAATAGAAAATGTAGTGGGGGGGGGGTAATGTTCGTAACTACGAACATACGTAGGTATGTACAGGTGGCGTGTTTAAAGCTTAATAATTTCTGACTGAATAAACAGATTTTGATGAAATTTGGCATAGAGATTCGTGTAAATGGGTCAAAGTGTTGATAAAGGTTTGGGTTCAATATTTCCAGAGAATGTGGTAGATAGTTTCTTTGGAATGAATTTTTTCAAAACCCTACTTTATATTAGGTTCAGTACGTGCACACAATTTTATGTTACCATTTAAAAGAAAATTTTCCCCAAAATTCTCCCCCTTCCCCAGAAATTGAGAAAAGGTTATTTTATTTATATTTATTAACCGATTTTTTTTATGCCATCCTAAGTATAGTGGTAGTGCAAATGGTCAAAAAAAAATAAAAATACTTTGGGAGCAATATTGGGAGGAGCCAATCAAAGTTTAAAAATATCAATTTTTAAAACTTTTTTAAGTTTATTTAAAATTTTTTCCATTCAGCATAATACAAGTTAAAAAAAAATCAAAGAATTTACCTGCCGGATGGTTTTGGAGGTGGGGGAGTAGAAAAGATAAAGAACATGGATTTTTTAAACATTTTTCATGAATCGTTATATTTCCATCGTATAAAAATAAACAACTAACGACAGGAAAATACAACTTTGTTGTCAGCTTTTTTATAATAAATATTTCGAAAAACCTGAGGGTTGCAAGTATGAATGTACTTTTTATCAATTTAGATCTTAAATTAATTCAGATAAAGAAAATGCTCATTAAAAAAAACATCGTTTCTATAGCATGAATTTGTATGATATTTGACCAATTGTATGAAAAAATTGTTTGAAATTAACTGAATAAATTTGTAAAGAAAAATGCTTCTCGTACTGATCACAAATTGGTTGAGTTGAGAATATTTTTAAAAATCTGATGTGAACACCACCTGACTTTCTTGTATGCACATTTTTTAAAATGAAAAGTACATAAAATTTCATTTCATTAATAACCTCTGAAATTTTTTCATATATTTTTTTTTTATTGTTATTGAATTATTATTTATTGTAATTTTTTTCAATCAAAGGTTAATAATTATTAATAAATCAATATATTTAAATTAAAAAAAAGGAGATGTCGGATTTCAACCGATGTAACCCCCTTGTAGGATCCAAATATTTCATCAATTAAAATTTTATTTGGCTATAACTCTGGAACCAATGAAAATAAGTACCGCTTACGATGTATCGTTGAAAAGCTCTCAATGAGGGCTTATTACTGCAGTTAAGAAAACGTCCAAAATCCAAACATTTTGAATTTCGGGCTTTCTTGGACATTTTTTGTGAAGTTGATTGCAATCAAAAGGAGACGTGCACAACTAGATGTTAAAACAGTTCTAAATCCAAAATTTCAATATCCTCCGGCTAATAGTTTTTGAGTTATGCAAGGTACATAAGTACAGACATCACGCCGAAACTAGTCAAAATGGATTCAGGAACGGTCAAAATTGATATTTCCGTTGAAATATGAAAACTGACATTTTTCGAGATTACAATACTTCGTACAAGGAAGTAAAAAAGAAGACTGCATTAATTTAATCTCGTTTTAATATTTTAATAATTTTAAAAATCTTGTTTAATATTGCTAGCAATAAGTATCGCAGATAAAGAAACGTCAACATTCCAACTTACAACATTATAATGAACCACATTTCGAACTTGCCTCGCTCAAATTTTTTCCATTTTAAATTAAGCGTAACTCAAGAACGACTCAACGAATTTTCACTTGCACAAGTTTAGATATACTACTACAGCATACATAAATTTCAATGAAACTGATCTAATAGATTTGAAAATTTTTGAGCCACAAAATTTTATACGTAGGTTTATAAATATATAAGAAAACTCGAATTTAAGTGAATGGTATTTTCGTACTCCTAGTACCTCAAAACGCAAAGAAAATTCATTTTCACCTCCACTCCCACCAAGTGACGGAAAGTTATACCACACTTTTCTCCGAAAATTCCGTTAAAAGTTTCAAGTTTTATAGCATGAGCTGTAAATTTTACTAGTAATAGTAATACTAAAAGATTGCATATTATAAAGAAAAACAATATCAAAATCTATATATCGAACAATCCTTCTTAGGTTATAGAACGAAATTTACGTGATAAGCACTGAAGGTGGCAGAGTGGAATAATGTATACTGCAAAACAAATCTGTGCTTTTGAAACTTGCCTAATGTTGATTTTGAATAGTTTAATTATGTAACCTACAAAACACTGAAGTAAAAACTAATGCATATTAAATCAAACTAAAAATTTAATTCTAAAAAAAAATCGTGTATAACATTTTTTTAAAAGATAGGTTAAAAGCACATTAAATAAATTATTAGATGATAACATATTAATAAATGTATCCATTTCTTTATAATAAATAATTAACAAAAAAAAAAGGGTAACGTCATTTTATCTATTCTTTCATGATTCGTAGAGACTTAAAAATAAAATCAATCTAAAATTTTTATTTTTCAAGTTATTATGAATTTTTCATCACATTAAAAGAAAAAAAAAAGTGCTTAGGTGTGAATATATGTAGAATGAAAGATGGATAAAGAGAAAGGGAAAAAGTAATAAATTACTAAAAAGGAATAAATCTGATTCGTGTTTGTTATGAGAACGAGAAGAGGGGGAGACTGTGTGAGAGAGAAAAAGAGATTATTGATCCGTCTTGAAGATTGTAGTTGTAAAATTGTGATGGGACAGGCAGTATTTTACCCTCTTTATCATATAACGAGCTTCTTTGTCATATTCTATAGGCCTTAGTACTGTTGAATTTTTAATTTCTAATATACTAAGGTATTTCTCTTATCCAACTATTACGAAAGAAATCTATCGGTATGCATCCCTTACCAATATAAAAATAAAAAGCTGTTTTTATATCATAACATAGCTTATTTCAACTCAATCATATATCCTCCCCTTGAAAGATATGAAATTCCTTATTATTATTTTGCTTGGTTTAATCGTATCTTTTATTATTTTTTTCATAATACCTTTATATATATATTATTTTTTTAATTTTCAATACAAAGTGAAGAGAAATGTAAAAAATTCATTCTTGTAAGAAATCAATTTTTAATCGTTCTAATAATTTAACAAAAAAATAAAATATTTCTTTAAAAAAAAATTAATTAGTTATTTTGTCATTAGTATACCAGAGAGACCGGCTTTCATTTAAAGGGGGGTAAAAGTTCAGGTTGTTGGCTGAAAAGGACTGAAAATAATACGATTTTTTTATAAAGAAAAAAATATAAAAGGAAGCCATTCCATTCATTTCAAGAAAATAATAATAAAATAGTTCTAAAATAAAATGTTGATTTTAAACCACTTTCTGAAATCAAATAGATCCGAATAAGACTTCAGTCATATTTGAATAAAACGTAAAATGATTCTAAACTATATATATATATGTGTGTGTGTGTGTGTGTGTGTGTGTGTGTGTGTGTGAACACAAGATGTATTCGTATTCGTTATCCTCACTGCTGTGAGAATAGTACTGATTAACAATTAAAGCCTGAAAAGCTGTCTTTCATCCAACGTTTCCCTCGTTTTTGACATCGAAGGTCTGATATGCTCCTGCTGTAGACGAAGCTCCCGTTGTTCAGATGTTTACGACACACGGATGTTTTTTTTTTTGGCAGTAGGAGTTAACTGACCAATACTCTTTCTTTTCTTTTGCAGCATTTCAATAGGTTTGAAGGGTACTGAATTAAAAATTACAAAATTATTAATCTTCGAACGCTCTTTTTTCAACTTAATTATTTTTCCAATATTATTATTGTTCCATTTCTAGTCGTCCTACTATTTGAAAGCCATTTTTTTAATAATCATCGATTTCCATAGTAACAACTTTATTTTTTGCTGTAACCTTGTAAGTTTAGACGCAAAATTTGTGTTTGGTTAGATGCTACATTGAACAAGTAAAATAGGGGATGGTGGCCGTTTGGTTCTCCTTTCCATTTCCGAGTACAACAATAGGAACAAACTTCTGTCATGGCACCAATATGTCCGTGGTTGGCGTACTTAATCTGTACATTAAAGCTAAAGGCACTTCTATCTTTATTTGACCATGGTAGCTGCGAAATGATATCAGTATGAACTCACTCGTAAGGAATTTAACTGCAACTCGCGTTGTAAATTTATTACAGCTCAAGTCTGGGCGTTGTGCTATGGATTAGCTGCAGCACAGGTACAATAGTAGCGTAAGTATCTCAAAGTTAAACTTTCAAAGAATTTAAGTTATTTTTAAATATTAAGAGAAAAAAAAATTCAATGTTACAAAAGAAAAGAATAAAACTTTTTAGGTAAATAACAAATACAAACACAAACAATAAAACCAATTTACAAAAAAAAATTAATATACTGGTGAAAATGTCCCCTCCACAGTGGATACAGCACTCTTCCCAACGAACAATGTTTTTAGTGGCTTTTTTTGTTTTTAGTGGCTTAATTCAAATGGGTTGTTTTGTATTAGATGTACTACAATAAAAATTCTAATAACTCTTCTTCTGTGTTACACTTTTATTCATATACTAATGATTTTAAGCGGCCCCACAGGTAGTAGTCCAGAGGTTTAAGTCAGGCGATGTTGGAGGCTAGTCGATAGGTTCGCCACGTCCAATCCACTTTAAAAAAAAAATGCATTTAAGTGTTGTCTAATTTCTAGAGAAAAGTGTAGAATTGTTTCATCGTCCTACAACATCTTCCAATAGATATTATAGGCAATAGATATATAGGCATTTGTTTTGAAAAAAGGACAAGTATGAAGCACCCGAAACATTCTGATTGAAAAAAAATTGTTACAGTATTATGTGGCCTATAATACCGAATTAAATGTCTCGGTGGAATCTGTGTTGGTGTCCAGTTTATTTTATGTAAAATAAAGTAGAATTTGTTTTTTTTTCTTTATTACTTTTACTATACCTGATTTACTTGATCGAAGGCCCAAATTCTATTTTCTTTTATTTAAAATAATTTCGGCCTTCTACAATAAGAAGAAGCGCGATTTTAAAGAATTTACAATTTAATTAAACCTATTTTTGAGTATCATATTGAAAAAATGTATTTATGGATTTGGTTTTTGCAGATATTTTCAGTCAAGGCAATATATATCGATATTTAAAAAAAAAATTATATTATCAGAAGTACTTTTTTTGTTTCGTGTACTGAATGGAAGACAACGGACCAAGGAATTAAGAACAATTACGATAC
The DNA here is from genome assembly GCF_047948215.1 of Lycorma delicatula. NCBI lineage: Eukaryota > Metazoa > Arthropoda > Insecta > Hemiptera > Fulgoridae > Lycorma > Lycorma delicatula. The sequence continues at coordinate 127,599,811 of NC_134458.1, read as the reverse complement.
AATATTCTCTAAGAGATAATATAATAAATTATTATATACTGATAAAAAAATCGATTAAAACAACGTGAAATTTGGTAATAGGTTGCAAAAAAATAAGTAATATTTATTTGACGTTGAAATGAATTCTTCATAATTTAGTGGCTTTATTAACACGTAAAAAATATATAAATATAATGATGTCTTTATATGTCCCTTAAGATGTCATATATATCATCATTTATATTCCATAAATAAACATCTTCACCGACACAAAAATAATATTTAAAGCAAAAGATTTAGCCCGTCATAACTCCTGAGATCACTCGTACATGAGTACATTTGTTGTCATGAGATGTATAAAAGATATTAATAAAGTTTTCTGAGCGAGTATTTTATGTCCTTAAATAAAATTATAAAGTATATTTAATGTTAAAAATATTTACAGAGGGTTTCATCATCATCTCTTGAAAAAAACCATATATTTAGCAATTTATCGGACAGGGTATATCCCCCCTAAAAAAATGTATTAAGTAAATAAAATTATTTTGGGAAATATTTTCGAAAATGTTCTTGAGATCTAACCAGAAAAGTTAAAATTAAAGTAAGTTTTTTTACTATACTGCGTAAATACTCTAAAGCGTAAATAACTTTTAGAAGAATCGTTCCCTCAGTATTAAAAGTTGAAATCTATTTTTGCCACTACGATAACTTTTTTTTTATCTAATGAGAATATAATAGAGAAATAGTAATTTATTAAATTGGAAAAATATAAAGTGTTTTTGTAAATAAAAATTTACCGTTAGGAAAAATGCGTTTTAAGATACTTAACTAGTAATACATGTAATATAATGAAGTTATACCACTTCAAAATACAATATTTTCGGCTATATTAACATAAAGAGTTAATTGTATGATGACAACTGAAAGAGGTGTATCAGTTTATTATTTTACAGCACCTGTCCTATTAATTTTTAAGGCTGTGACGCCTTTAAATCAATCAAGAGTTGTTTTCTCCGAGTGTTTTTCGCTGTTTATCTTGTAATGAAAAAAATAAAAATATCACTTGTAGGTCTAAATATCAATTGTATTTCTGTAGATTTAGTATCCTGCCGTTCAACAGTACATTCTTTTTAATAGAAAAGTAAGATGAAATCACTTCACTGCATGCTTACGTTAATAAATTTAGAATGAAATGTTTGTTAGTTTTAAGAATAGTCATACTATTCGTATTTTTTGGAAAAGATTTGTTTTAAGTCAATCCTTACAGTTATTTTTACCTATTATACACAAGTGATTGATTAAATCAGAATTGATTTAGTTTTAAATATCGAAAAAGTAGATAATACATGTACCATTATAAATCATATATTTATAATTTATTTAATTTTAATTCGGTATATTATTTATGTGTATATTTTAATTTTGGTAGTTGAACTTATATTTGTACCTTGTATTAGTTTGTTAAACTGGATATAATTAAAATATTATATTATGATAGGCACGGCTTCAATTTACTTTAATTGTTAAAATTTAAAGTATTAAATAGCAGTTTTAATCTACTAGGGTCCATTTCGTGAATTATTTCAAGAGTTCATGACGTAAAATATCTGTCCTCAAATTTCTTCTTTCACTACATTGTAAGACTATTTGTTTAGAATTCATTTTATGTGAAACTACAAAAGCTTTAATTAAAAAAATCGGTATTTTTATTTCAGTGAAACTTTTTTGCATTCACTAGAATTTCAGGTATTAAAAAATTGTAAAATAAACTAGAATATAAGTTATTTCTTAGTATTCGACAAATTTTAATGCTTTTTTAATTTAATAAACAGAATTTATTTCATCTAACTTATTCATCTTTAAAGTAAAATCTAAATTTTTTTGCTGTTGTAAATTGACGGAATGGAGAGAAAGGTTAGATAGGTTCAGTTAGGGCTACGAACAAGTCATAGTAGTAATAAGGGAGGCGTCACGTCGACTCACGTCCAGGATGCACTTGCGGAAACTTCAGCATCCAGATCACGTCTTTCTAGGATCAACTTACAATGATATTAAAGCGATTACGACCGACTCCCTCTCTTCTAGTTTCCCTTTTTCCATTGTCTCCCCCTCCTCAGCAATCCATTCTCTTGGTCTTTCTTGGTCCCACCCTCGGTGTACACTTTTTTAGTAGTTCCTAAGCTCTCCTCATGCTATAAGTCTTGATTTAGTTCATTCCTCTTATTCGTTTACTTCTTGTTGTTTTCATTTCCTTTTACTAATGTTTTCTTGTAAATTTCATTTTATTTAGCCTTCGATCAGCTACGCATAGCAGCTAAAAATAACCAAGGTTACCAGTTCACCAAGGTTATTTACCGATTCAAATTATTTCTATAAAACTAAATTCTAAAAGTGCCTAGGGACACAAAGATACACCAAATATTGAAAATATCAGTACAAAAAATAAACCATAAAGTCACAAAATTTTTGCTATATTTGGTTTCTTTTGATATCTATTTTTGATTAATAACTTAAAAGCTTTAATAATTATTTATTTTCTGTAAAAAAACAAATATAAAACTTTCTATTTAATTATTCTAAAAATTATCAAATTATGGAACCACTAATGTTAACAAAAAGAAGTTATTTAATTACTTCTGAAGCTTTTATTTATTTTACATCACTTATTTCTTTTTTCCGTTGGACAAAAACATCATTTAATATAATTCTAGACTGTTATTTTACACCTCTTGATTGAATGAATCAAGAGTACACACATGAACACCAAAAACATGGATACCAAAAACATCAAAACAAAAAAATAGAAATAAAGATATAGAAAGAATAATGTTCAGATTTTGTAGTTATAAAAGGTCGTAAACCCTACCACAACGAAATAAATAAACCAACATTCTTGTAAATAAATATTCAACACATACAACTGGAATATGTTAGGTATCATAACTAAACAGATTTAGGTGTTTTGACATTAGACAAAGACTTACTTCCAATAGCGGGATAGGTATTCTCAAGAATAAAAAGCACATATCCAATATGCTGTGCTTAATGGATTAAAGTGGTTTACCGTTATATTCGTTACAGAACTAAATTATATTCATTATAATGATTTGAACTGGTTTTACATTCAGAGTGATCAACTATTAATATTGTCGCTTGTATCTCACATAATTTTCGTACTTAAAAGTCGTAAAAATTATTGAGGAAATAAAGTAAAGCAACAGATTAATATATCATCTCCTCTCTACAAAAAAATTAAATTGGAAAAAAATTCAGAACGCTGGTAACTCAATTAAGAAAAAAGAAGTTACGAAACAAAGGTAAAAGTAAATGCAAGAAAACTTTTACAATCAGTTTGCGAAAGTTTAACGACCAGCAAAAACTGCTAAAGATAAATTGATGAAAATTTATATACACGTTCTTCTTACGGTTTAAGTACACACTAAGAAAGAGTTTTTTGAAATCCCAAGGTTAAAGTGTTAAAATGGAGTAACAATGAATTTTTTATTTTATTTTATTTTTTTTTTCAAATGACGATTACAACTTGATTTTTGGTATGTGAATATCTAAAAATTAATATCTAGATTTTAACAAATTCCGAATTTAAAGGGTTAAAATGGATTCTGAATTTTTTGTGAAACCCGGCTATCTTTTTAATTGCTCCTTAACTAATGAAGATTTCAACTTGAATTTTTCTGTGTTTATTTTTCATGTAAATATCTAAAAATCAATTTCTAGATTTTTCGAAATTCGACCTTGAAAGGGGGAAGAAAGGAAAAAAATTATTTGAACAATGATTGAAAATTTTCCCATATCCGACTATACTAAACGAGATATTCACTAGAGTGAGGCTTGAAAATACTCTTCAAATAAATATATAAAAACAATTTTCTTGGGTTTTTTTAATTTCGATTTTTTAAGGGTGCGATGGTGTATGGCGTATGGTGGCACAACAAACACAGCCACTGTTACTGTGTGTGCAACGCGACTGGCTGCGTCTGCCTCGGTTACTTAACTAAAAAACACAACTTTCTGAAGTATCAACATCGATATCAAAATTCAATATCCCTCAAACTATCAAAACTTTGTTAAATACATAAACAGACATCATTCCCTTTAATTTTATTATCAAATCAAATTGTTTTTACATATATTACGATAATGGCAAAAATTAATCTTTTATAGAGAACGATATTAGATTTAGTAAAAGAAGCTCTAGGTCATTTATTTATAAGTTATTATTATTTATTTTTGATTTATATAATAGCCAGATTGGTGAGATTTGAATTCGTAAACAATCCGGAGATATAACAAAGCTACAGTTAAAATTTCGTAATGAATATTTCAGCAGTTTTCGCGGTTATTGGGAATAAATGAAAAAGACGTCTGTTTATATAGTAACGAGATGAGACTAGGGACGAGTAGAATTATTAGCAATATTCATTTTTCGCTGTATCAGAACTACACAAAAAACAAAATTACAACTAAAAATTATTTTATATTTAAAAATTAATCAGTCTCATTGGGTAAGGTAATGTTCCATGAATGTTATAGGTAATATGACGATAGACAATTCATTTGCAAGAATAGCAGAGCCATTATTCAAGAATAACTAGCATACTATATCGGGCTTAAAAGGGAAGTATCGTGATAATGTGTTTTTTCGTTGCTTTTTCTGAGCTAAATAAATACCAAACTCATTGAAATGTGGGTTTCAAAAAACCCACATAAAAATTTTGATTTTTATGCTATATATTGGTCAGCTCACCGTACGTAAATATCTTTACTTTCAGAAAAATCAACACTAATCATTCCTCTAATACCTCTGTTTTTGTTTTACGTCATAATAGTAATGCATATATATATATATTTACAATACACGTAATGTGAAATAAATAAATGTAATTATTTCCTTTCATGAAAAGTATAATTCTTGAAACCTGTATAATTTTCGTAATCTTTTTTTATAATTTGTTTGTCAAAATGATAAAATTATAGTACAAAAAAAAAAAAATTAACTTTTTTCTCCCTTATTATCTTACTATATTCATTACTAATATATATTTATTCTATAAATTGCTTTAATAAAAAAAAAGAAAAAGTTCAGAAAACGTCTTTTTAATTTTTTTTCAAATTTTCTCGCCTAAAGAGAGAAATATTCCTTTAATCTGCGTTTAAGGATATTTATTCTTTTAACTGATGAATTTATTCACCTCAAAGACTTATAAAAAAAGCTTTTGCGCGAAAACAAGAAAATGGAAATTAGTAGCGTTTGAAAAAATACCATATCTGACCGGGACTCAAACTGGGGACCTCCGGATGAAAGGTTGGGACGTCACACTCTACCACGGATATCGACATTTATATTTATACACTTAATATAATTTTACTGTATTTTTGTTTTTTATACTCTAAATTAGAATGAGTGTAAATATAATAATAATAATTAATACCACAAAACGTAGTTAAAATTATATACTCTCTCTCTGTTGCTTTTTAAATTGTTCGTAGAAATAATACAGAAACTTACCGAAAATGTTTGAGAGTTGTGTAACTATTCAAGAAGGAAAAATAAAGATATTAAAACTCGTTTATGAAATTTTTATCTTGCCATTAACCAGAGATGAGCTAAAAGAAATTCTTAAAGCGTAGGTTTATTGTTAGGAGAAAAAAACACCTCTGAAAAAAAATTAAATACAAGATAAAAGCAAATAATAAGAAACAACATGTTAAGAAATATGAACAAAATCTATTAAACATGAGAGAATTTTTTTATTTATATAGAAAAATTACAAAGATAAACGATGTAATCCAAATATCAAACGCAAATTGGAATAAGGAAAACCTTCAGCATAGACGTAATTTCTTACTATCAAATATATATGTAAGAATTCTAAAGACGTTTTTAAAAAATTTTTATGAAGTATAGCGGTTTATAATAGTGAAACATAAACAACAGGAAGAACAGAAAAAAAAATATTGAATGCCTTTGAACGATAATATTATCAAAGTATGTCGAAAATTATTTGGGTCGATAAAAATTTGTAATGAAGAATTCTTAAAATAAGTAGAAGACAAAAGAAATACATGGCAGTAATCTTGTAAAAGACAAACTAAATTGGTTGGCCAAGATATCCAAGATAATAAAACACTGTAGAAGGTAAAAAGAAGACAAAGATTGGAAAACATAAAACAAACAATTGAGGATCTAAGAAGTGATAAATGTACTGATAGTAAAATATTAGAACAGAACAAAAACGAAGCAATAGAGAGAAAATTATTATTTTCATTATAGTATTTCAACCAAAAGAATGTTATAGTAAAGAAATAAAAAACCTTAACGAATTAAAATGTTAGTTTTTAGTGAAACCAAATAATAAAAAAATTGACTCGTACCAGATTTTTTGAATGAGCGGATATAGAAATTATTAGGCTGTTAAAAATAAAATAAGCCAATCTCCGTGGTGGAGTGGTAGCGTCTCAGCCTTTCACCCGGGGTCTCGGGTTCGTATCTCGGGAAGGCATGGCATTTTTCATAGGTTAAAAATTTCCATTTTCACATTCCCTCGTAAAAGGGGTTTTTTGTAATTTTCTATGGTGAATTAATTCATCAGTAAAAAAAAAATATATTTGTATTTTACGCTAATTCAAAAATTATCAAATTAGAGATTAATTATGTTTAACAGTTCTTCAAAATAAGGCAGTAAAACTCGCTAAACATGGCAGCAAATGTTCTAAAATGATCATTCAAAAAGAGAGAGTAATTTTTAATGAGATTTTAAAATGTTGACGAATTTTTTGAAGTCGTAATTTTTTTTTATCTCATTAATTTAAAAAAAATAATAATAGTAAAATAAATGTTATGGGAATGTAAAAAAAAATTATGATCTCATTATAAAACTAAAATAAAATTTACTATTTCTGAAAGATATTACAATAGTTTTTAGTAAAAGATTAAAACTCAAACAATTAAAAAAAATGTATTTTTAATATGTGTGAGAGCTTTGTTCCCATGATATATATAGATATATATATATATATATATATATATATATATATATATATATATATATATTTATTTAATAATCATATAAATCAAAAGCAAAATAAATTCAGTACTTATTTTCTTGTACCAAAGCATTTGTTTGATATACAAAAAAAAAAAAACAAATTAATAAAATCTCTATAGCGTATAAAATATGTAACATACTTGATTTCAAAAAAGAATCTTCTAATAGAGAACTGTGAGTATTATAAAATATTTTCTGATTTAATAAAAATATAATAGTAGTAATAAAAAAATTGAATACCAATTCGATTAAAGAAAGAATCAAAAGAATGTTAAAATATATATGTATATATAAAATTATATTTGAATACTCCATCCCAAAAACAGATTGATTTTATGTTATACTAACGTTGTTATGCACGGAATTTAAAAATATAGTAGCATAAAAAACCTTACCAAATAATAAAAAAGAAATTATTACTTTTTTTACAAGTTATTATTTTTTTTTCTACAAGAGATTTAGTGGAGAAAATGTGTGTGTAATGAAATTATTTGACTATGTCCCTAGTTGGTGAATTCATAATTTCGGCTTAGTTTTTACAGTTTGTTTTACGTAAACGAAAAGTTGTAATCTGAAATTTATAAAAAAAAAAAAAACAGTTTTTTCCCCAAATACAGATTTATAACATTTTATTTTTATGATGATGTATAGTATTAGATTAGGAAAAAAGTTTTAAAATAACAAAATTCAAGGATACGCATAATTTGGTCAGACAGTGTGAAATTGTTTCGTAAGTAGACTAAAGGATAAGAAAAAAATGATGTATACTTCACTACTTTATTTCGCTCTCTTTCCTTCTTATTTTCATCGGCTTTTGTCTTATACTTTATCTTTACTTCAGTATTTGTTTCTTATATATTATTATATATTTCAGTAAGTAAATGTAACCTGTAGTATATGTAATAAGAATAAGATGGTTTAGAAAAATCATATTCGATTCAACACAATTTGTGCGTCCTTTTATCAATCTAGACAGATCAGGGACTACGCCCTTTCGATCGTATATTTGAAACAAATTTAATAAATTATTTCAGTAATTGAAGCAAACCCTTTCCAAAATTTTTAGACCTATTTTTTCATTTGTAGTTTAAATTATATTTACATTAAAAAGTTCGTTAAATTGAAAATAAAATAGAAAATTAGGTTTCTATTGAAGATTTATTAAATTTTATAAAATCTCCCACGATTCACATAATAATATATTTTGCGAATTCTTTCTTATGTTTCACAAACAGAAATACGTATATATTTTACCCAGATTTTAAAATATTTAATAGTTGATTATGAAGAAAGACAGTAAAATTAAAGTAGTAATAAGTTTCATGCTGTTAATACTAATAGAAATATTGTTAAATTAATTCGAGATTAAAATGGTGATGAGTTGTCCTAATCATTATTTGATAATGCTTCAGATTCATTTTAATTTATCTATAATAAATATTATGCAGAATCAAAAAAAAAAATAATTCTGCAAAAGGTATTTTTCAAATACTTTTAATATAAATATTTGAACAATTAGATAAGTGTTAAAACATAAAAATTAAAAATGACAAACTGGTCTATATATCTTTTATAAGTGGAATTTTAAAAAAAATTACATTTTTCCCAATTATATTCTAAATTATCTAAAGCAATAATAATTTATTTTTATCTGAATAAAAAATTTCTATTCCCCTCAAAAAAAATTCTTATTAAACAAAAAGTAATCTTTTTTCCGTTTAGAAATTCTAATATAATCGATGAAAGAATACATAAACTTGTAAGTTTTACGTTTACGATAAGAATTTCATCTGTGTAAATTCTATTTATAAATATTTTCTTAATAAGGCAAACTACATAAAATCGATTACCTAAAAAAAACAAAATTTTAAGAATGGTAGGGAAAACGCGTAGTTAATATAAAGCTTAAAAATCTGTAAGTCAAAAAAGTTTATTATGTTTCATCGAAGGTCTGTATGTATTTATGTATATATATATATATATATATGTATGTATGTAACATATAACATTATAATATCGGCCTTTATATAGAAATATATTTAGACTTTTTTGTTTTTTAGGCATTTTAAACTGTCAAATTCTACTTCCCATTTTCATTCAAGTATTAATTTAACTGATATAATTTACTTAAGATTGAATTTATGTTAGCAACATTATTTAAAAAAAATATATATATATAATTAAAAATATCTAAATATTACATACTTAAACAGAATATTAACTTTTATCATTTTTCTTCTGTTGCATTATTCAATCCAGTTGTGTTATGTACAGAGTCTTCACACATTAAAGTATGGAAACGGCTTCATATTTAAAAACTGAGGGATTCTAGGAGATAGAAACAGGTGCAGATCTACATAGTTAACAAAATTACTTCTTTACTATTTTTTGAAATTTTTTCAGTTCTCTTGGATTCACCATACTGAATCACAGTTTTTTTTTTTTTTTTAATTGAAAGGTGGACATATAATACAAGATTTTAATGTAAACTTTTACGAGAAAAACGACTACAAAATTCGTTTCTCGATAAATGTCTTCATTTTTGAGTTACAAGCAATCAAAACTGCAGTTTGCATATTTGAGCCAAAACTTGATCTGATATTCTAAGAAATGAGATCTCAACTAAACCTCTAAATTACCTCGATAAATGTTTATATACTTTTAAATTTGTGAAATTCTTTTTCAATCACCCGTAATTAAGTTTCTGTTCAGGTTTCTATAAAGCCTGGATACCTTAACTGTTATTTATCAGTTTTATTCTCATAACCATGATGGTAACAAACACTGCGGGGGTTCAGGGGGCGGATCCCTCTGCTTAGACGAGAACGGCGAATGAAGCGAGCTCTGAGGAACGGCGAGCGAAGTGAGCTCTGCGGCCGTGGGTTAGGCCCCGAGGCCTTCTTGCCTTGGGGAACCCCAGGGTCAACTTCGAGTATGCCTGGGCCGACCTGGGCCCCGTGAGTCCAGGCTGTCTTGCCTTGACGGGGGTCGGGCGAGCGAAGCAAGCCCCGATATCATTTATGTATTCATAAAAGATTCTGTACTAGTTAAAAATGCATTTATTGTATATTACGTTATTATAATATTTCCTGAGAAAATTTAATTAAAGAATGAATTATTCATTAGATAAAACCTTTCTGAAAAGAATATGTAATTAATTAATTAGTATTAATTTTTTATTTTATTCTTTATTATTTTAATCCTTACTTACAAATCATACCACACAAACACATTCGCATATAGCATTATATTAAAAAATATAATGTTTCAGTTGAGATTATTAATTTATCTTTGGCGTACTTAATTCAGAATTCATATAACGTATTATTTGTTATTTCTCTCTTATTTATGATTAATTCTTGGATACCAGAATGCTTTATAAATGAATTCAGCTCTCAGTACCACACTAACAAATTAAATGTATTAAATAACATATATTTTAAACTAACAATAATTAAACTAGATTCATAGAATACACAGACTATAAATAAAAATATAATTCATTTCTTTTTTCAATTTTTATATCTTGAATTCGACTTTAAAAAAGAAACCAAAAATCAACTCTTGCGCAGTTCCGACTTTAATTTATTTTGGTTTTAACTTTGTTAATATTTTTTTTTTTAATCTGGTTTAATATTGCTAACGATAGACAGCGCGGATAAAGAAACGTCAATGTTTGAACTTGCAACATCATAATGAACCACGCTTCCAACTTGCCCTACTCAAATCTTAACGAATTTAAGTTGAGCGTAATTCAAGAACGACTCCACCAATCATATTCAATTTTTCACATGCACAACTTCAGATGCACTAGTACAACAAATATAAATTTACATGAGATTGATCCAGTAGTTTTGGAGATTCTTGAGCCACAACATTATATATATATATATATATATATATATATATATATAAACACATATATATAAACAAACCCCAATTTAAGTTAATGGTATTTTCGTATTTATCATACCTAAAAACGTAAAGAAGAATCATTTTCAACCTCCAATCTCAACATGTAACCGAAAGTAATACCGTACTTTTCTTCGAGAAGTCGAAAAAAATATATAAAAGTCAATAATAAACAAAGTTCGTGTATTAATTTCATAACATTTAAAAACAATTAAATTTTTACAAGTAAGTTATCAAATTCATTTAGAGGTAAAAAGTGAATGTCAATTTGAAAAAGAGTAAAATATTTTTTAATACGCAAAACAGAAATCATATAAGTTTTGTTGTGTCATTCAAAAAAGTATATTCTATATTTTTTTAATATTGTTCGTACATTAAAATGAGAGAAAAGGATTTAAAATTGTGAAGAATTAAAAGATTTGAGAAAAAAAATGATTTTGCTTCTTATTATTAGAATTCGTTTAATTTATCCTTTATTTTAATTTGGAACCATAAGTTTTTCCTTTCCGCTGGAAGATTTACTAACTTTCCTTGGCTAAATTCCAGAATATTATGGAGCACATCGAATAACAGGTGCACTTATATTACATGAAATCTTTTCTGTAACATTTTCCATTTTAATAATCTGTTTTATATTGAGATTAAATATTAAATGTCAAGCTAAATCTCATTTTCCTATAAACACAATTTTAATAACATTTTCCTTTTCTCCTTTTTAAAAAAATAATAATAACAAAAAACAAATATTTTTCCTGTCAGTAATCAAAACATAAACGGTAAACTCATAAAAATTTAAATAATAGAAAAAGAAATGTGGGTAGATAGATAATCTCTTTTATTTCGTACACTGTAGTGGAAAATATTTTACCGACTAGAAAATTAGTTTAGCTAGTTTAGATATTTTTATCTGAGGTGATTTATTTTTATTATACAAAATATTAATCAGATTAAAAATCAAATTTTTTTTATTCATTCAAGCACAATAGAAGAATAAATATAAATAAGTTGTAGTTTTAGCTTTCATGTATTATTCTGACATTTCAATGGAATAGAAAAAAGTAAAGAGCATAGCCCTCCTGGGTGTAAATAAAAGGGGGGGGGGATTGCATAAAGGTAGAAATTTTATATAAGTGATGTAAGGAAGAAGAGGAAGAAGGTTTTCGTATTGGACCCGTTTGTACAACCTTACCCCTTACCTTTAACACCATAGGTTACGGGCCCTTCGAGGGAAATAAACCCAATCTCTTGACTTATCGATTACTGAATTTGGTTTTGGAAAGAGAGATATTTTATATGTGACAGTATCAAATACAATGTAAAAAAGCGGTGAATTTAAAATGGTATGCTTTGACGTGATACATTTTTATTCGTTTAAAATATCTTTTATTTCCTCTTTGACTGAGTATATTTTATTGTATACGCATTCATACATAAACAGTACCGTTTACAATTCCTCTTAATGGTTTTATTGAAAAGTTAATTCATCATTAATTACCTTTGAATACGATTATCACAGATTTTCAATAATTTAAACAATCTACCTTTAAACAATAAATCTACTAAATAAAAAGGAGCTTGTAATTGTAACTTACATTATTAAAATGACAAATAGATAAATATACGTCTTACCTGTTCCAAAAGTTTTATATTCTAGTTATTGTATTTTTTCTCAGGTACTTTTACAGACTAACCATTTTTCCCCAAATTTACCAATAAGTAAATCATTCATTAAATAACAAAAGTTAAAGTTTTGCAACCATAAAAATTTGGTTACATCTAGCACAATGAAATAAATACATTTAAAAATGAATACATTAAAAAAAAAACCTTTTTCAAGCTTTACTAATTTTTTTCACGAATGTTCCATTTTACTCGAATCGAGAAGGTATTAGGTATTTCCATTATGTTTTATAGAAATAAAACTGATTTATGTTTTTATATCTATTGAGCAGTATTACTGGAACCAATTGTGCCATCGATGTGACAGGTTTTAAATACTAGCTTAAAAAAATTATCATTATTTTTATGAGGAAAATTTTGGAAAATATTAATGAAACTGATATTATACAAAGTTACTGACCAGTTATATTTTATTCTAGTTACATAATTCTACTGTTATTAAAAGGGTATATATTTCTTTTTATTATGATTAATGAGAAGGTTGTAAAGTATGATTTGTGATTGCGGGATACTCAAAACGGATATTTCTACCGGCTTTTTACAAATATTAAACTGCTTTAAGGTGTTAAAATTATTAATTACCCAAAAAATTCTGTAAAATCTCAAATATATTTTAAAAGGAAAATTATATTTTTATAAATCCAGTATGAAAATTATTGTATTTCAAATAATACTGAAATTATGCCTATCTTCTTTTCAAAATTCTTCTGATGAAACACATTTCTGACTCCTTTATTTGTTTTATATTTAATGTTTAGAAATATTTTCCAGATTCCTGCTTAAAAACTCCTATATCCTTTATTTTTCTTTTTTTGCTTTAAAAGATTTTATGAGTTACCTTTAAGTGCTATATAAAACCAAAATATTAGAATTTTTTTAAATATTACAGGAAATAATTCTTTTTGCCTGACCAGGATTCGAAACCAGGATCTTAAGGTTAAAGGCTCAGACGTTATTGATTCGCGGTTTTTATATGTTTTCAACTATGCGGCAATTTCTAATATGCGGCAATTTCAATGTTTTATTCTTTCATTTCTTAACATTTAAAATTTAAAGCACTTAGTTTTGATTTATAAAATTAAATCTTACGTACGATTTTTAATCTAACTAAATTAGAGGGAAATCGTTTGAGTATGCCTATGCTTGAATTGCAAAGTTTACTTAATATCAAATTGATATTTTAACTAGCTTTTTTTTCTATAATAGGAAAGTAAAAGTATTCTTTATTAATAAAAATTCTGAAAACGCTTACTGCTGGTGTAAAAACGCATTTTTATTTTTATAGGAACTCTTACATATATAATAGGTTATCCCATATGCGTGTTGACGTCGGAGATATGTGGAACCTAAGAATTAATAATTTAGCTATATAACATCAGTAAATGTTAAAAATATATTTCTATACCCAATTTAAACTTTCTTAGAAGACCAGCAATGGAAAATTTTAAATGAATAAATAATACCATTTTTCTTACAAAGGAATATTTTATTTACATTGTATTTTTTTATTTTAGATTAATTTATATATTGAAATAGTTATAATTTTTCAAAATAAAAATATTTTGCTTCTATATTTCAATAGAAAAAGAAATCTATTTAATCATCTCATTTTTTGAATGATCATACAACAGAGTGACATGCTAATAATAATATTTAAATTCTAAGCAACCTCAGGACGATATTTCTGTAAAAATATCAAACTCAGCGAAGAAATTTTATTAGAAACATGGGCATTAAAATTCATTTAAAATTAATTATCAATAATATTTGAAATAGAGAAAAGTAGTATACTATTCTTAAAAAAAGTGTTAATTTTGTCACCATTAACAAATATAACGTTTAGTTCAAATAATAAATACATTTTATGGAATTACATTTCATGAAGTTAATTACTAAGCAGAGATATCCATCTATAACTAATACACCTGTAATAATTTAGCTATTTCATAATTGTCCATTTCTATCTTCTAAAAAGTAACATTTGGACAACTTTTGAGGTGAATTGTGTCAATATACTTTGTAAGATAAGCAAGTAAGTTCTCTCGCGGCACCGGCTTCCGTGGTTCTAATAGTAGATTCTCGGCCTTTCATCCGAAAGTCCTGGGTTCGAATCAGGCATAGCTAAAAAACTGTCACTTCATTTCATCCTCTAAGCAATACATAATGGTGAAAAAAAAAAAAAAATTTATCCGATAATTCCAAATATTTGATTGCCAATTTCTTCATCACCAATTATTTTTAGCACAATTAAATATGTACAATCTGTTTAGGTGGAGCAATAGATATGCTGAATTTCTATAACTGACCTGAAGGAGAAAAAGCCCAATAGCAATACGCTCTACTATATTCCGTTTATTTTAGCTGTCATCAGCTGAGAATTAATAATGATAAATTCATTTTTGTTGGGTGTCAAAAAGTGCCATGCCTGACCGGGACTAAAACCCACATGCCTCCAGATGAAAGGCATAATAGACTTAAACAATTTCTAGAAACACTGACGTGGAAAACTTTACAAAAATTATAGTATGCCTATGTATAGCAGCATACATACGAGTTTAAAAATAAAACAAGGGTTTGTTACGAAGATTGATGTATAAATATCACAAGAAAAAATTCAGTTAAAAACAATACGACTAGAAAAATAAAGATAAAATAAAAATAAAAATATGTATATAGTAAAAATAAGTTTAATATATATATATATATATATATATATGATTGTGTAAATGATTCAATTGAATTGTGGCAAGAAACACTTTAACAATATATACTACTGTTCAGAAATTAGTCTTATAACTCTTACACGTTTAAATAACTTGCCAATTTTGTCCAGCTCCGCCAGCCGGCTCTAAAAGCTTGAACTTTAACGTAATCAGGGGTGATCACAAGTTTCCTAATAGTAGATTGAAAACAAACTTCGTAGAAAACAACCACACAAGCTTGTTCATTATCTGAAATTCATACACGGCCATAAGCCTTATATAGATTGACACTGTTTCCCGAATGGTGAGAAAAAATGTCGATAAGTATACAAGCAATTTTAGTAGATATAAACTGATAGTTAAAGAAAAAAAAACATTCTAAATTTGACATATATTTAAACGTATCTTGTTTATTAACAGACCAAAATAAAATTAAGATACGTGAGTATGAAACTTTTTCATAGTTGTTCAGAATGTAATGAAATAGCAATAAGTACACCTTTTTCTGAACCATCTTTTATTGAATGATTCAAGAAAGAGTTTATTTTAATAAATTTGTGTGTGAGAGAAATGTCCTGAAATTGGTGTATAGTATTTAACAAGAGGCTTATTACTACAATATCTCGAGTAGAAATTTATTATGTAAAGTTAAGCCTTCCACATGCAGTTTTTAATTTGATAAGAGTAAATAAAAAAGGCATATTCAAATTTCCAACGTTTCTTTTAAGAAACAAAATTTTCATTTTTTATTTTAAATATTTTAATATTTCATTTTCCTTAAGAACAACAGAAGTAATAAAATTCAATCAATGTTTAGGCAAAATAAAAATTAACCACCCTCATTTTATCAAAACTGAGTTGCTTGCAATGTCCATGTTTAAGCGAGTCTTATTTCAAAACCATGCAGAGGAATTTTCTGATTTCAAAATGGTTTGAGCCAGATTTAAAATGAGTGGTGATCATGATAAAATATTGGACAAAAGCCAACGGACTTCGTTTATTGCCTGTAAATGTTATATGCGTAATTACTATGCGGTGTTTCAGTATAAATACACACTGTTTTTTGTTAAATTTTTGTTTGTTTTTTTAATAAATATATTATTTATTATTGCAAGTGATCATTCTTTTTATTAAAATACTTTTTGTACATATATACTGGTATGTGTATTAAAATCGGTATAGTACTGTGTTAATTCAATAGTATTTATTTAATAACTAATATTTTTTCGTTATAATTTCATCAGAACATACAACGACCCATGCCAAATGTTCTTTAGAAAACAAAGGAGGGTTGAAATTCCAATAGTAATGGACCAATGAGAGAAATCTTCTCCATTTACCGCGTTCCAATTACAGCACGTGTTTTGTGGAATAGGTATTGTAGAAGCAGTAGTTGTTCAATGTTTACAGCAAGGGGGTAGTCGATGTTGACAAGTATGAAAGGGATAGGGTAAGGAAAGAGAAAGAGAGGGTGAGAGAATGAGAAATGCTTGTGCAATGTTCAGATGAAATACAGGTTTGTTGGATATTGACTCTGAGGGAGGAATCACTCCATTACCGTATTGTACAAAACAGAGAGAGGTATATGTAGAGAGAAATTGAGAAAGGACGAGTTCTGGGTAAATGAGATAGACATTCATATATATACTGAGACAGGAGGACATGGTTTTACGGTGTACGGAAGAATTTGAGGTAAACACGTATACTGTAAAGGATAAAAGGGCGGAGAAGGTTGATGCAACCCTACTTCTCATCCCTCTCGTCGTAGTCGTCGACGATCTAAAATAAGGGTTGGTCGGCCTAGAATAGTGATTGAAGGGTCAGCTGCACGAAACCTTATGAGTGATGATCCATCGTCATTCTGATCCTCATTTCCTCCCCCCTTTCGCCTTAACAACACAACCGTCACCGCTCCACACTTCTGTCTCTTCTACTTTTCTCCTACACCCTTCATCGCCCTCCTCACACTTCTACTTATTCTCGTGTCCCATCTAGAAGCCATCTCGTGCCGCACCTGGCCACCACCAATTTCTTCCTAAAAACTTTGTCGCCTATATTCGACCTCTTCCTTCCTTTTCTTCGCCTCATACTTCTACTTTATCACCTCCCCATTTACCACCCTCTTTCAAACCTCTTTCCGAAAATTTATTGCTTCTCTTTCTTCCCCTAACCATCTCTAAACTGATGCAAGTTTTGTCTAAAAACTTCACGAACAGTTACAACGCGAAGAAAAAATCATTTATTCTACTTTCTCTTTGTATCTTAAGAGAATCTTTGAATATCTTTTCTTAATAAGGAAGAGAATTTAAAAATTCACTGAAGGCTAATTGGTACTTTAAAAGTGTTATAAAAAATTCCATGAAAAAATTGTTTTTACTTACATTAAATTTGTTGTTACACGAAAATTTCTACTTAATACAAAACGATATTATTATTTATTACTATGACATAAGACCAAGAAAGAGCAGTAACATTAAATAAGGTTATAGAAATAAAGAATGCTCAATCCTGAGTGTTTTGACTAAGAACAGAAGAAAAGCAAGGGTGCTATATATATAAGTTTTAGATATGATACAAAATATTAAAAAGATGAAGAAATCAGTGTAGGGGAAAGATAAATTTTATTACGGTAGAAAACGCATGATTTTTTATGAAATGAAGCATAGACTATCAACACATTATTTCAAAATTAGAATGACAAAGAATGAATGATAAAAAAATTTGAGTAATGAGGATAATCCAGTCAACTAATTGCCTTAACTTAAAAGAAGAATTGAACAGGAAAATAGTATAGATGGTTAGGCATCAAATTACTAGAAGATTGCGAAAGTGAAAATGAAATAAGAAGAGTAGCAATGGCAACATTTAACAGAAAGAAACAGTTTTGCAGCATGTACACTGGAAAAAATAGAAATAGAAAAAACTGGAGATATTTGAAGTACTGGCATGGATAAGATTTAATGGACAAAGAAAGGAAAAAAATGAAATAGTGATGAGAATGAAGCTTAATAAAAACAATCTAGAACTGGAAAATTAACTGGTTGTGACGTTTCATAAGAAGAAAAGTGTTGGTTGATTTAAATAGTGTTAGAAGGATCAGCTGAAAATTGATAAAAGAGAATGTAAAAGGAAGTAGATACTATGAAATCCTTAAAAGTTTAACAAGGAATAAAGGAAAATTGAGCTGGTAATATGTCAAGAACTGGTTCAATGCGGATAATCATATGATGATTATAACTATTATTTTGATTTTATTTTATTTTACGTAGTTCATGCAATGATGAATTAAAAACAGCAGGATAAACGACTATAATCGTATAACGGTTACTATAAATGCTACTACAATTAAAAATTTCCCTTGGCGAGCTTGATACACCTGCGAGAATCAAGGTTATTGACATTTGCTCTACTCTACTATTAGCCACTCTTGTTCAAGTGTATTTACTACTACAAGTTCAAAGCTTTTGTATGAATACTAATTTTATGAATGACTTTTTAACTTTCAAAATGTGATACCGTCTGAAATTCATTAACTGGTTGTTATTTACTGTATTAATGAGGTGGATGAAAAAATATAAAATAAAGTATTATGGAAAGTTTAAAATATTAGAATGAATATGAATGATGAAGACCCTTTTTGGTGGCCATAAATTTCATCCAAGACGTAAATAAGCAGTTAATAGTAAAGTAAAAAATTATATTGTTGTTTCAATCTGGGATATGGACTTGATTTTGGCAAAATTAACTTCCAAAATTTAAGAACATCAAAAGTTTTGCTTTTATGGAATAATATATAATTCTGTTGATGTAAAATATGATTTTTTAGGAAAAAAATCATATAATCCCATTATAGAGTATGGATTTAGTAAAAAGTGAGTAAAATTTGAAGGAATTTTTCAGTGATAAGCAATTTGCGAGTGATGAAACTAAGAGAAAAGTATCAATCGCACAAAGTAGTCTTTATTTTCATAAAAATTGTCATCTTTGATCCAAAATTTGTAAAAAATAATCTTTATTTTTAATAGAATCTTATTTAGATCTGCTACCACAGAGTTTTATTAAATACAGTTTTTAAAAAAATATAATCTCAAGATTCTTTAGAAATTGACGCTTCGGTAATAAATTTTGTAACAAAATTTTAATAACTGTGCCAACTAGCTTATGGCATTATGGACAGTGGCTCTGTTTATATTTTCACCTAATATCAAGCGATATAAAAATTTGATCTACACACTGATGATGTTGCGTCTGTTATTTTATTATAAAGATTATTCTTATTTATTACATAAAAAGTATATCTTTCCTATAATGAAAATTGTAAGTAGTTCATCTGTACTGCCGCATTGAAATGATCATGTCTTCGGGTGAAAATGATTTCTCTGGTTGTTTTCCTCAAAAAAAAAAGCAAGTAAATAAATAAAAATTTAACAGAGTTCACATTCATAATGGTTAGTTTTTTATATTTACTATCTGGTAATAAATTTGTGGTAACATTTTTCTTGAGAATTTCATTCCGGCTATTACGTAAGGATTGATTTCCGAAGGAATGATAAATAATTAGGCTAATATTTTTAAAAAAATGCAGATTTGTAGTTTATCTTTTGCCATAATATTTAAAGTTTAGATAAATTAAGTACTACAACAGGAGGGAATCATGTTTATATGATATATCTTATGTCTTCCAGAAAGTATACTATTATGTACGATGATCACCATAATTGTAGGCACCTAGACTCTTGCAGAAATTGTGTAACATTCCCTATAATAATAAATATCCTACTATAGGGTTATTAGGAAAATTTATTAAATGTGACGTTAGTTTATTAGGATGTGACGTTAATTTCTGTCGCCTTCTTTACTGAGCCAAATATACCGTTGCATGTCAGAACGCCCAAACCAAATGTAGTTGATACTCAACTCTAGACAACAATTTCATTCTATTCACTATTGATACTGAAAATATAGATATAATCATTACTCTCAGAAAAAGGAAATCCGATTACAGCCATGTGTAACTCATGATTTATGTGCGTTACAACTTTAAGAAATACTGAGAAAAATATTTTTTAAGTTAATATTGATAATATTACGTTATGTTGGCAATAATTTTTTTACATATAATTTCTATATTACATGTACATTTTAAACTCTAAATGAAAAAATAAACTAAAAAGAAAAATTATGATTATTAATTTTTTTTTTATCATTTACGGGATAGAAAATTTATAGTTTTGTGAATTATGAAATTTATTTCATCCTGACTACTACTAGTAGTACAATCAGTAATACCATCCACTACAATAAACCAATTGAAAAAATTCCCTTCTCTTCAGGGAATATATCTCAATGTCACAAGTAAATCTTTTTATTATTTTTTTTCTTCTTGTTAGGTTCTCAACCGGGCAAAAAGTCAGCTTCAAAACACTAACCGTACATGACATGTATACATTGTTTATCTTTCAACACGTATCCTACGTATTTGAACGAAAATATCTAGCTGATAGACAAGAGAAAGATCCTCAAGAATTCTTTAGGGAAAAGGATTATCATAATTCCTAACTTCATCGGATCATAACCCTTGTGACTTTTACCCCTCTTGGTGGATTTACGCGGAAAATGGTCTTTCAAAAATTCACATCACATATACAAGATGTCACTGTACTTTTGATTCTTCTCTTCATAAAGGGGGAGAAATATCTTTAGATATATATGTTTCAAAATTAGCTAAACCTGAAACATCTCATTTAAAATATTCATTTATGATTTTCTTTTTAAAAAATGAAATTTATATACATTCTGAATCTCTGTAGAAAAAAAGTTAATATTACTAAGTTGACTATAATTTTTTAACTGTTACAATATTTTTAATAGATTATACCATCTCTGTTCTAACATAGCTCAAACAAAATCTGTAATCATTGTTAAGTTTATATTTGAACATCATTTAATGTTGAAAAAATATTTGTACTATATTCAACAGCGTAATAAAATACGAAGAATTATGCTGATAAATAATAGATGATAAAATAAAACTAGGAAGAGAAGGAGAGACGAAAATATAAGAGAATATAATGGGTAGAAGGTGCTAATAAGTAAAATTATATAAACGGACGATCCGTTTTTTGGTGAAAAAACTGGATGAGTCATTACTGCTCAAAAGTCACTATTAACAAAATGAAAAATACAGCAGATAGACTGTAACGAAATGAAAATTTTCAGAAAAAAAACAAAATTGATATCCTCCACCGGTTAAAATGTTTCTTCATAATTAATAAAAAAAAAAAGTTTTTTTTTTTAAATCTCTTTTTGTCAGTACGAGTATTATGTAAAGGAAATAATATATTTTATGTAAGTATTACATAAAGGAAATAGGAATAATTAATATTCTATTCTATCTCTTATACAAATTTTTTGAGTCACAGGAAAAAGTTTTCAAAAGTAATATGCCTATTTTAGAACACACTTCCTTTTTTTTTACTTCTCTTTCTGCTAATATCACGCAAAGTAATTCGAGTATATCCTCATGGTAGGTGCGATTGATATATACTGGAAGGCAAAAAAATACCTTTATTAATAATACTCTAACTCTAACTTTATACTATTCTCTAACTTTTCGGAAAATAGTTTTCCCGTTCAAATTCACTTGGAAAGGAAGAGACATGGGAAGTTATGACCTGGAAGGTGAAGTGTACATAGTATAAGAGGACATCTTTTTTCTGTTTAGCCTCCGGTAATTACCGTTTAGATAATATTTCAGATGATTGAGGATGATATGTATGAGTGTAGTCTTGTACAGTCTCTGTTCTACCATTCCTGGGATGTGTGGTTAATTGAAACCCAACCACCAAAGAAACACCTGTATCCACGATCTAGTATTCAAATCCGTGTAAAAATAACTAACTTTGCTAGGACTTGAACGCTGGAACTCTTGACTTCCAAATCAGCTGATTTGGGAAGACGCGTTCACCACTAGACCAACCAACCCGGTGGGTTAGTATAAGGAGTATCTCAGATAAACGTTTTTTGTCCAACGCTGAAGTCTCCTAGAAACTGAAGTTTTATTTTTTAAGTTATAAAGATTACGTTCAGTTATAAAGCTTTTGAATTTTATCCATTATTAAAAATCTTCTAATTAAATTATTTCTTTATTTTTTACAAGATCGCTATATCTTTGAGTTATCCAAAGAGAATATATTTTATTACAAATTATATATAAAATTTTAGAACGTTAAATATACTCGTAAACACATAGAAGCAAAAGCTAGCCTAGCAATCTTCATTTTTACGATAATTTACATAAAATAAAAACAACAGTTTTTTAAGTTCTATGTAATTTACCTGTCTAAAATATATACTCTACGAAAAATTAACAAAATTGAACGGGAGACAAATTTTAATTATTTTATATTGATTTTTATATAAATATCCGAACTATATTTTTACATACATGTTTTTGACTAGTTTAAAGTGTCTTAACCAAATTTTTCTGTATGCTAGAGTTTTTCAATAATATTAATTAAAAATTTCTATTTTCTTTATTTTATACTTTATTAATTTTATTACTTGTATATTTACCTAAGGTAATAATTTACCTAAAATATAATTTTTATCGATTTTATGATACGCGACCCTTATTGACCAATAATCTACATTAAGTTCTATTTCTTCAGATGGTGAATATTCATAGTTGATATATTCTGGCAAAAGAATTTTCTGTTCTCATTATATGAATTCAATAAAAACTAATTAAAGACATATTAAATTTAGCTATTTACTTAAGAAATTATTTTAAATTTCCACTAATAGAGAACACCGGTTTATTTAATAAATTAGATATAGTCGTGTAGCAATGCAATTAATGGATCAATGTGCCAAATTTAACAACTAAATTATTTTTTCATATTTTATCAAAGAATTTGTACTGCTATACTGACAAGCGAAAATATATTAACCCATTGTATGTTAATCGAGATAAATTTTCTTTAACTTTACCCAGCTGGTTATATATTTCAAAATAATTATTTATTTATTCATTTATATAATATTTGTTTTTTTAGAAAAATATTTTTTCGTACATTTAGAAAATTCCAAATAAGTAAATTATGATTCATCATTATATAATTTCTAAATATTAATTTTTTGAAAAACATTTGAATACTGCAATAACTTTAATTAGAATACGAGAGCGGTCCAGAAAGTAACTTACGTTTGTGCCTAACGTGGAGATGGGTGGGGATAGAACTGCCATCTTGGCGTCAAAACGTTTCTACCCTCAGTACGCATCAAGTTGTAGCGTGTGGACTATGACTTTTTTACTTTGATCGTTGTGAATTATTTAAATGTGCACTTCAATAGAAAGTCCTGCGTGTTGTGAGGTGCGTTCAGTGGTTAGGTTCTTACTGGCAAAAAACCTCAAACCAATTGAAATTCATCGGCAACTTTGTGAGGTGTACTGAGGTGGAATAATGAGTGATGGTGGAGTGAGGCAGTGGTGCATTCAGTTTAAAAATGTCCGCACCAATGTTCATGATGAGGACCGCAGTGTTCGGCGTGACTTATGAACTGACGATGAAAATTAACGATAAAATTCGTAAAAATCGCCGCATTACGATTACGGAACTCTCTCCTCATTTCCCACAAATTTCACGAAGTTTACTTATCACAAGTTATGTGCAAGATGGGTGCCAAAAATCTAAGGCGGCAGATTTTTACAGAGAAGGAATTGAAAAGATTGTCCATTGTTATGATAAGTGGCTCAATTTAAATGGGGAATACATAGAAAAATAGTTTAATATTGTCCCTTTCAAATGCATATAATAAAATTAATTTTTTTAATTGGTTGGTTTTTTATTTCAAAACGGCAGTTACTTTCTTGACAGCCCTCGTATAATCGTACAATTAATACTTGCCGTTTTTATTTCCGCTTAAGTTCATATATATAAAGTAATTCAAATGTGAAATTAAAATGGTGTCCAATAAAGAGGTGAAATGTTTCAATTCTATCATTCCAGCCATAATGTGTTTATGTAGTAATGCATTATGTTTTATAATGCATATCTAATAAGTATTTTACAGACGGTAATGAAGTATATTGGCTCGTAAGACTTCTTGGGCTAAGTGCGCATGCTCAGGCCCTAATTCATAGTAATTCAGCTGATCTTTACTTATAACTAACATATTTTTTTACTAAATTTTCTGTTGAGATAAACAATGTTTTAGTCACTAGTTAAATATACGACTTAAAATAAATTGTTTTAAAGTAATTTAAAAAAGGTTCGTTGAACAATTTATTTATATTATAAAAAAGTTTTGTGTTTTATAAAAAATAATGAAGGCATTAGGACAAATCTTTGCTGTTTTTTTTTTGTTTCAATATACAAAAAAGCAACATAAAGAATTACCGAAAATCATCTTTTATAAAAATATTTGTTAACTAGTGTTATGAAAATATGGATGTAATGAAAATTTATATACTGGGGAAAGTTTAAAAAACAGGAATCGAGAAAAGAAGTTTACATTCCAATGAATTTTCAACGATTGGAAAATATTCAGTTTTGCGAAAGAAACAAAAATTAAAAAAAAATAATTAAAATATTTGTTAAAAATTGTTGATAAATGGAATTAAAAATGGTTTATATTGAATTAATATTCGATCTGTGTTAGTTCTACGTTAATATTAATAAGTTAAATACATTCAATGTTTTCTTCAGAACAATGTACTTTACGTATTTAGTCTTCATTACAAAGCGTTTTAAACGTATCAATGTCTACTCCTTTATTAACGTTGGTGTTGATATTTCTCACAAATTTTACTCACGTTTCCATGAAGTGCTTATAAACATTGATCTCCCGGTTGCTAAGGCCACACTCGTAGCTAACGTACATACAATAAAGGTTGATCTTTACTAGAGAGAAAGAATGGAAGATACAAAAAGAGAGACGACTTGATACAGCTATAGCGGATGTTCTTACACTGAAAGGTTTCACCACCTCGGGTCAGAATTAGTTCTTACCCTTACGAAAGATTGGGAAGTAGAATGGTCCTTTTTATTTTTCCTTTATGCCAATAAAAGAAGAAGCTACTAAATTCCCCTTTCCAAACCTCTGATATTTTTCGTTTTTCTTCATTTACCTTCCCTTTAATAAGGGACGATTAATTCGCTTAAAGTACATTATTTTTAAAGCATAAAATTAAAAAAAAACCTTGTAAACTTTATAATGAGTTACGTGATGCAGTAAAAGTATACTGTTCCAACAGTTGGAACTTTGAAGCAATTCCTAGATAAGATATGTTAGAGAAAATCTTACTCTTTCAGTTTAATTAAGCCAAGTAGAAAAGGATATTAAATCGGTAGAAAGGGATATATTCTGAAACCAGAATACAATCACTTCTAAAAATGTATTGTCATTTAACTTTTCTCGTTATTGGTATTTACCATTAAAAAAAATCCTTGTTTTGGGGGATTTTAGCTTTTCTGTTTGTCCAGCATATTTTCTCTGATTCATATTTTGCTTTCTTTCTTCTGTAAATTATTTATATTTTAATAATTACTCGTTAGGAACTTTCTTAATCGATTTCTATCTTCAAAGTTTTTAGTATCAATTTAATTTATAACGTTTGTACTTCCCTAATCAGTTAGTTTCCGGGTTTCTTATTTCATTTTCTTTCAAAAATTCTTTTGGTTAGTTTTTTGCAACTCAGTCAATTTAAACGTTCTAAAAGCATATTTAGTTTTCCTTGATAATTTTGTCTGAAATTTTGGTGAAGTTTTGATAAATTCCTTCTTATTCTTTTTTTATTACGTTTGTTCCTAGCATTTTTGGAGAGCTTTTCTTTCATTTAATTTTTAACTCCAATATTGAGATATCGTACATGTTTATAAGCTTGCTTGCTATTCTTTCAAAGGCCTTTGAAAGGCTGTCCCTTCAAAGATTGTATTCAGTCTTAGAGAAAGGTAAAGCTATCCCAGATCACCAATTTGACTTCAGAGACGGCCACTCGTCCATCGAGCAGGCCACAGAATTGTTAGTGTGATTAGTGGGTGTCTACAAAGAAAGGAATACTGATCGGAAGCCTTCCTAGACATTCAAAAAGCATTCGACATAGTTTGGCTTCAAACTGAAGTAAAGCCTATCTCAACCGGTCTAACTTACTGTTACGTAGTTACCTAGGTGGGCGGTTTTCCCAAGTCAAATATAACAAGAAATTGTCTATCTGTACAGCCAAGCTAAGAGGAGTTCCGCAATTTCTGTTTTAGGTCCAAATAAGTCGACCGTTTTAAGCCACCTAACAAGGGGAACGCAACCTTAACAAGGGGCACTATAATGGTGTCTCGCGTGGCATTACCAAGTTACGATCAGGATCGCCACCGGCGGAGGGAAGCCACACCCCCGGTCCGATTCTATATATTTGATATACTTCAGACCTTCCCACTACAGAAGATATCACAGTTGCAATCTTTGCAGACGACAAAGCGATTTTGGCGGTATATGGTAAACCCGACCCTGTCTCGGGAAAACTGCAAGTTGCACTCTACCTTATCAACGAATGGCTGCGTAAATGGAGGATGAGTCAATCCTGTTTAATCGAGTCATGTGATATTTTCCATGAAAAGTAATTATCCTCTGGTTGAACTGGACAATACTCTCGTCCCTGATGCGGACACGGTACGGTACCTAAGGTTATATCTAAATCGTCGATTGACCTGGAAGGATCATGTCAGAGAGAAGAGGAGACAACTGAATGCAAGGGCTTCAAAACAATACTTGTTTCGAAATAAGGTGCTCAGGATGGTATCAGGGGCTCCATGGTTCCCTAGAAACGATAAGGAGCACGGGTATCTTGGAGTTCCACGTTTCGTGAGGAAATACAGAGGACTAGTAGGGACTACGTATCAAAGCTGAACCAGCGTGCAAATCATGTGGCGCTTGATCTACTTGACAATAGTGAGGAAGTAAGTGGATTGAAGAGATACATGTACTGGAGCTCGCTGATCTTTGAGGGCATGGATGGTCATTGGAGTGCATGACCCGTGAGATGATACAGTGGTTATTATGTTAAAGATAGTTTAAACGTTTTGAATCTATACTGGAATTTAACATACATTGAAGCTAGTGATTGACTCTCATTCGGCGGTCTGATTCTCAGGTGAGAATTCGATGACTTTGTTGTTTAGTGACTCGACTGTTTTTATCTGCGACTTATATTTACGACTTTACCTGGGTGATTTTAATGTTTTGTGACTTAATTATTTATCTGACTTTAGTATTTGTTATTTTTGTTAACTTTGTTATCTGTGAAATCTTTGTTAGATTGTTAGTTCAAATCTTTGTTACTGTTAACAAATTATTTCGTTTGTGTCATGAGATATGATTCATATTATTAATATTGTATTTGAGGTGGACTAACTTTGGATGATCTCCTGACATGTTATTAGCCAAAAATTTACTTTCGGTCATAATCCTTTTAGTAACCGATTGTATAAATAAATTGCTCAAAAAAATAATACTGAAATTTTTTAACTTATTAATTTTTCTACACTTTTGAGGGTATTTAAAAAAAAATATTTGTTATAAATTCCTTTTCCGAAGGATATTTGTGATCCAGTATTTTTCTAATACATCATAAAAACTGATGTTGATAAACAGTAATCAAATAATTACTGTTTTATCTTCTCTTTTTCCCCGAATTGAAGAAACTTGTTTTCATCAGAATGTATACAGTTATATATGTAAGATTAAAATTATATCTTGAAAAAGTGAAATATAGTGAGGTATTTTTACCATCTAAGTCACTGATATACTTCTCACTTCCATAAATTCTAATGAAGCAGAGATCCCTGAAAAGTGCTTAATATTAAAAAAGAGAAAATATGCAGTAGATACGTAATAATTATTTTTCTGTAAATAATTATTTTTCTGTAAATAATTATTTTTGCAGCTAGGAAGCAATTTCCTAGAATATTTTTTAACACTGAATATGTTTTTGTTTTTTTTTTTTTTGTTTCAAATGATAAATACCTCATCTCTGATTACAGTTTTTATTACAAATGATTCCGAAATTTCTCCCACAAGTTTAATTTAAATTTATGTTCGTAACTGATTAAATTTTGTAATTTTTTTATCATAAAATATAAAAGATTATGAATAAGGTATTCTGATTAAATGGAATCGTTTTACTTTTCTTTTTTTTACTTTTCATAATTCTTCTAAGTTTACCGTAGCATTATTTAAGGTAGCAGTATTTAATTTTTTAATTAAATTTTGTTCTATTTTTTTTTTAATCCGCTTTGATATTTTCCAAGACCGATTTATATGTTATGTTTGTTGATTAATTTTGTAAATCGATAGATAGCATTTTATAAGTTAAAATAAATAGTGAAATTCCATTACATAACATTTTATTACATAGTGCCATTCTATTATTATTTTTATATATCATTCAATTATTCTATACATTTCGATTACATAGTGACTGACATTCCTTAGTTATGTACTTTTTCTCCTCTTTTAAGAAGGAATTAAAACACCGCATATTTCCCAATACTTTGGAATCTTTTCCCATGTAAAAATTCTTCAAATTTTTGTTTTAATACTAGGTATAATTAAAATCAATGAACTGAAAATGTAAATATTATGTCAAAATTTTCATTTTTTTTATGGAGTACAAAATTCTACAAGTTTATGAACCGCGTTGTTCTACAGCCTTAAAAACAACACTTTGTGTTCGGTTTTAAATGAAAGGAAAAGATCTTTATATACAGGAAATAATTATACATGTAAGTTGTTATATAACTTTATATATAATCTGAATACCGTTCTGGAACATTCAAATCTTTTAGTCCCATATGCAAGATAAGATACTTGTATTAGACTCTCTGATTTACCTTCAATCAATCGACGGGAGCTCCTTATGGCAGAAAATCACTTTCTACTCTGATTTGAGTTGAAATTGATTCCCTGTGGATTTCTAGACGGTAAGTACTTCAAGTATAATACAATACGTTACACATAAAACGAAAATTGCTAGAGGGTGTAATATTAAATCATTTCTCCTACTTTACTTGCTATAAGAGGGAAATAAAATTGCTTTTAAAATCCATTAATTTACAGTTCGTTTCTCGTTTTTTGTTTTATTACAGGGAAATTATTCATTAAAATTATTAATAACTCATGGCTGTCTTATTTATTTTAGAAATTACAGCGATAATAATTTACTCATGCTTAAAACCATTTCATTAACAAACATTTATTAATAAAAAATAAAATTTTATCTTTTAAACTCGAACGTTAGTCATTAAAGTGAAATTTCCTAATACGTTTCTAATAATAAAATAAATTTCTATAAACGAATCATTTTTTAAATTATATGAATTCGTATTAAATTATTCTTTTTACGTAGCCTAAATATTTACTAAATTTACCGATTTCAATAATTCTTTATTTATTTCGTACAGAATGTTATTCTGAGGGTTTTGAGAGTATAACTATTTTCCAGATAGGTTTTCTGTAAGATTTCTTAATGCTAAATTATGATCTAGATAGCCAAAATGATTTTAAGATTTCTTTAATTTTTGTTCTTTCTCAAGAAGGTAGTTTTTATGTTTGCCTTGTTTTTGCCTGTTTTGATTATATGTTCGAAAGTTTTTTCATTTAAATTTTTTCCTGCGTCTGCTTATTCACAATTTAAATAAATCTGAAATTAAATTAAATTTAAATTACTTAAAAACACATTAAATATATGATATTTACTCCGCAATTATTTACAAATATTTCCTTTTTTATTTTATACATTCTCTTGTAAAAATTGAAATTTGAAAAAAATGTAAGTAATATTTATTTATTTATTTTTTTAAATAGGTTTATTATTTTTCTAATTTTATTTATACTTATTTTATGAGATATAGAATGTCTAGTCGGTTATTAGAACTACATAAAGTTTTTATGTCTTTAAAAATCTTAAAAATATAAATAAATTCCATTTAAATAAATGGAAAGTTTTGCTTTAATAAAACCATTACTAAGTTTATAGTTATTGCATAGTTTTATATGCATTGCTGTTCAGGTTTTAAAATTATTTAAGTTTTTAATTTATTTTAAAAGTGTAAATATTAAATAAAATTTGGATTAGCCAAGCTAATTAAATAAATGAATACTTTATAAATATAAAACTTGCTCAATAGAACGTTTCATATTTCAATTTATGTTTCAGAAGTATAGGTATAATTCATTTGAAAATATTTTTTGGATTGCTGATTTCACTATTCTTTTAACTCTAAAAAAAGTGTGTTAAAAAATATTTCAAAGACGTAAATCTGGCTTTTATTTTATAATTTAATTTTTAAATAGAATGCATGATTTTATTTTAAATATTTTAACTATAAAATGATACAGAAATTTAATGTCATCTTGTGTTTTTATTTTTATGGTAAAAGTAATTACTTTTCTGAAACATTGATTTTACGTAGATATAAAATTGAAGAAAAATATTTTGTAAAATATTTACATATATTTTTATTATTACTATTATAACTATATGTGGTAAAATGAAATGAGATGCGCTTTGTTTTTCTTTCAATAGAATTTTAAAAAATAATAAAATTTTAACTGGTGATTCATATAACATTTTTTTAATCAATTTACTACAGTTAATATATCAATAAAATTTTCTGTTTTATTCAGAGTATACAGTTAACATATAAATTGACTAACAGTTTCCGTGTTTGGCTACACGCCATGTCAATAAAAGGAAATTTACCATTAACATTTTATTGTTAATCTATGAAATTTATTGCAGTAAAATAAAAGAATATCGTCAACAATAACAAGACTGAAAAATTGAAACGGTTATGCAAATAAATAAATATTTATTTCCAGTAACATAATGAAAAATATTTATTCCTTTAATATGGCGTACAGTTAGAATTAGAATCCGTAATACAACATTAAGTTTCATATTACCACAGTTTTAGCATTTTATCTCCTTTCTTTTCATCTGATCTTTTTACGTTTATTTTCTTTCATTCCCTGATGAAATTTCCTGCAATCATTAACTTTTCCTCAAGGGAAATATTACATTTATATTGTTTTGTTTATATTCTTCTTCCTTCCCGTTGTATTCTTATAAAAATTTATTTTCAGTACACTTTATCTGATGAGTAAGAAAATTAAATTTCTAAAAATAAAGTTAATTACTGTGTTCGTGAAATATTTTAAAAATATTTTGGTAATCTGATTAAGTAATTAGATTTAAATTTTACTTACACTAATTTCAAAGAATTATTTTATCTAAGCTATTAGGTCTACAGATCCTTTTACTTTTTTCTTTCCTTTTCTTCTCCTATATTTCCACCAATTTATTCACCCATTCCATTTTCTATAATCTTTTTTCTTCTTTGTAAAACTTTTACCTCTTCACAGAAACCATTTTTTCACTCTGGAACGTCCACTGTTCACGGTCTTCTACATCCATTACTCTTAAATCAACTTGATATATCCCACTTTTCACAGATTTACTAATAAAGCGAATACATTTTTCTGTTGTGTAGCAGATATACCATAATTATGGTAAAATTTACATTGCCAATATTTTTTTAGGATATGCTCTTAGTAATGCACAGTTTTGTCGGAAACTAATAAAAATACTGTTCTGAGATATATATATATTTTTTTAGGTCAGATTTGATAAAACCACTAAATTTACCCCCCTTAATTCGGATCCCAAGAATTACAATCTGGCTTAATTTTACCAAAAGTGCAAAAATTATGGCGAATTTTTTTCCAGCTGACATTCGCTTTCGTAACATTTATTTATAAAAAAAAAATGTTTTTTGGGTGAATCTGAAACTTTCTTAGGTAATACTCTATATTGGCTCAGTCATATGTTCTTTTTACATTTCTTTCTTATTATTTTCAGGTAAATAACGGACTAGTGACACAAATTGTCTTTTTCTATGTGATAATAAACACAATTTAACCAGCTAATGGTGAAGAATCAAAAGCCAGATCTGAGCTAAATATCCGAGTACGCTATTCAAAATAACAAGTGAATTTTAGTCGATTTTAGTATGTTGTTGTGTGATATTCGGGGTATAGAAGAAAGTAACGATAAAGTATTTGAAAACATACTTTTTTGTAAGCTTAAAATAAGATAAGCATTTTATTTTTGAAATTGGTTTTATATTTTTTGGAAGTGATTTATTCGCTCAACTGTTTGCATAGTTATAGTACCAAGGAAATGACAAGAAGAAATTATGCTTTTATGATTTTACGAAAACTTCGTATCGGTGATAAGACTAAATCATTAGATTTGTTTCTATGTTGAGTACTGCTTTCCTTTCTTAGCTTCATTCTTTTATCGCTTGCTGACGCGTTTCAAAACCACTCCATTATCAAAACTTATTGTACTGGTACTTTTAAAATTTCTGTTAATTTTTAAATAACGTTTGGTCAACGCCCAAATAGTCCTTATATTTGAAATCATGCCTTTCCTGTCTTTTTCTTTATTTGTTATTAATGGTTATACTTATCTTTTAATAAATAACAATTAACAACAAATAAACAAGAAGAAGGACAGATAAGGCATGACGATAAGGAGGGGCGTTGACTAAAAGTTATATAAAGATTAAGAGAAATTTAAATGTACCATTACAATAAGTTTTGACAATGGAGAGTGGTTCTGAAACCCGTCACCAAGTAATAAAAGAATGAAGTAACGGAGGTAAGCAGTAATCAACACAGAAATTATAATGATCTTAGCAGAAAAGATAATAGTAATTATTATCTTAATAGTAATATTAAATTTGTATATATACTTTTTGAAATCGAGATTTATTTTATTCATAATTAAGGAATAAAAACTGTTTTTGAGAAAACGTAAAACTTATATGTATTATACATTTTTGGAATAATAAAAAAAACAATTTTCTTAAATTTGTTTAAAACATTTTTCATATTTCATAAAAAATAAAAATAGATTTAATTATTGGTTTATTCCTTTTCTTATTTAGGATAATAAAGTTTTCGTACGCTGTTTGTTTTAACAAGTATTATTGTGTAAACGAACTTTAATAAAATTAAAATTCTCGTCTTTGGAAATCATTAAATATAGCCTAAAACATTTATTTACTTTATTTACTCTTCTTACAGAGTAAAAAAATAAAGCAATAGACGAATAGTGCATTATGTAAGAAGAATTACTTTTTTAATTATGTTTTACAAAATGATTTATTTTGATTCGTACATTTTATACTAGACAGATAAATTACACGTTAAAATTTATGTATTTTATTCATTATTTTTATATACACAAATAAATTATCTAAACTTCTAGCGTGTAAATTACATAACACTATAGCATTTTATAACTGAGCAATTAATTTTTGACCTCATTAAATGTGACGGCAAATAGGGATCGAATAAACAAATTCCCTGAATACTCAACAAAACGGCTTAATTTAGTGCGTTCATTATTTCTGTACACGTTGAACCATCAAATTCTAGCTTTCCTTCTATTGCTATTATATTTATAATTAGATAATTATTATATTAAGAGACAATGAACCTGTTATATTTTCAATAATAGAATTATATTTTTTTATATAAAAAAAATATTGGTTTTGTATATTTTAATTAAGTTTATAAGTATGTAAATTTTTTGTATATATATATATATATATATATATATTGTTTACTAATTAAAACGATGAAACGATACGAGTTTTGAGGTTTGATCTTTTCATTTATTTCATTTTTTTTTTAAACCAGTTTATCAGAAACGTTTCTATTTTATTACCAAATTGTTTATTTTTTGCATTATTTTTATAATTAAATAATGAAAATTTAATATCTTTTTTCCTTTTTTTTGTCAGTATTATATACAACTAAAGCTTAAAATATTTCATAGAAGAAATAAGGTGGTTTTGGAATTTTATAAAGAATATTCATTATACTTTCTTTGAATTGAAGAATAAGAGGAAAAGAGAAACAAAAAAAGAGAAAAGAGATGAACAAAAAGGAAAAGACGATGTTGACCGGGAAACCACGAAGAAAAAATAAAGAGAAAACAGTGGAAGAAAAAATGAAATAAAGAAGAAGAAAGAGAAAGATAATAATATGAGAAAGAAGAAAAGAAAAATAAGGAGGAAGAGCTTTTACAAATCCTTTTGGAATTTCATAAACTATAAGAAAAGATAAGCTAAAATAGAGATGGAATAAAATAAGAATGGAATACGCAGAAAAACAAAATGGAAAGTTAAAAATGATTAATAAAGGAAGAAGAAAGAAAAGAATAAAAAGAAGAATAAGGAAGAAAAAATAAAAGAATAAAAAGAAGAATAAGGAAGAAAATATTCGAATTAAAATATTTTCGAGGAAAATAAATATTTTCGAAGAATAATATTTTCGTTAGTTATTACTTATTTCGTGTTATAGCAATATCCATTACAATAATGGACAACGATCGATTCAAATAATATCCTAGTAATGAAAATAACACTTAAGCAAAATTTATAGTAGTTTTATAAAAATGTAAACACCAAAATTATTAGTAAATTAAGCTATAACTAAATATTTGCCGAGACAGAACATCATATGAACAAGAAAATATGAAAATTAGTTTTGACTTTAACGTGAAAGTATTTGATTTGTTTTTTGTTTTATTTATAATTCTATAAAAACCAAACAAAACGTACAATAAGATAAAACATAAGAAAAATATAACCGGGGCTTAACTATTGTTAGAAACAGAGTGGTTTTTGACGGAAGAGAAGCAAGAACACAGCAGGGATGATTTTAGAGGGTGGCTGAGTGCTCCACACACCTCCATCCTTACGGGGAAGTGGATTTTTCAAGAGCAACTAGAGATGAGTTGCTCGCAGAAAAGAAAGACACGTGCCTTAATGGATGGACACTCTTGTATGGTCCGTCGTTCCTCCCCCACCATTTTCTCTCTTGCTCACATTTCTTTACCCACCCCCTATAATTGCCGGAAGTCTACATTTGTCCTGTTACAAGTTGCGTCCTTTTACAACACTATAAATTCTTCCTAAACTTACATGTATCATTGTCACAGGACACACTTTTCTGTTTCTTTAATTATATTTCTAGTGAAATATCTCGTCCTGTTCCTTTTATATAAGGATACGTAACATAAATAAAATTTAAAGAATCGTTAACAGTGATTTATTAAAATTGCAACTAATTTAAAACCGTGTATATTTACTACTCCATTATATTTTAACTAGTTACACTCACATTTCAACACGTACAAACCTCTTTTAAAAGGATGATGCTTCGTTAAATGCTTGTTAGAAACAAATAATAAATTTTGCTAAGTAATAACCGATACTATGAATTGAAGCCGTAGTAAAAATACAATAAGTTCTGTCAATTACTTGATTATTCGCTTATATTGATGGGAAAAAGAAAAATACTCGCAAATAAAAGATTATGCTATAAGTTATCTATATAACAACTTCTGCGTAATTTAGATATTATTATAAACTGTAAGAATAAATTTTTTTTCCTCAAAACCTAAATACGTTCTAACAAAATAATTATTGATTAATCTTAAAATTGTCCTTCCAATAATCGAATTATACCGGTAAAATTGACATTTAAAAATAACAATTTTTTTATGTACTAGAGTACTATAAACTGATAAAAGGAGTTCATAAGTAATATTTTTTTCTCTTTCTGCCAGTATCTGTGGCGGATTGGTAGCCTCTTTGCCTTTCATACATCCGGTAGGTTGTGGATTGTAATCCCAGCGAGGCATTTTTCACACGCTACAAAAAATCATTTATCATTTTTGGCTGTGATTGTATAGAGAGCCTATTTTTACTTAAAAGTGGAAAAAAAGAAATCTGGTTCAATATATAGAAAACTAAACAAAATTTATTTATATTAAAACCTATTGATAACAGAAGAAGAAAACAAATAATACTTTCACAGGTATACTAGAGAAAATGTAGCAATATTATATTACTATTAATCTAAAATTTTTATCTTCTTAACTACAATTTATACCTAGAATTCATTTAAAACAAAATAACTGCGGATGGAAAATTGAAACTGTAAGTATTACAGTTTTCAGTAACTACCGGATATTTTATTACACTATATTATAAAATATTTTATTTCAATATAAATTATAGAAAAACGGCTTTTTTCTAGTTTTAGCTGTTATTAAACTGTAAAGTGTGTTATATCCACAAACAACAGTATATAATATACGGAAATTATGGATTTTTCATTTAATATATTTACCTAACAATAAAATTTTCACAATTCAAAAATTATATGTCGTTAAACTACAGTGTAAAATCATTTGAAATTATGGTAAAGCAAGTAATTACTTCAAAAATATGTGAAAAACGCTTTGTTTTTCCTTTGCCTATTCTTTAATGATTTTAAAGGGATTTTCTAAGGGACTGATATATCAATTGAAATTCAATGTTCGTATTTAAGCGGACTATTTTCTTATTAATATTTTTGTAGTAATTATTTTAATTTAATTATATTTTATCATGAAAAATCTATAGCGCTTTATTAAATCTAACGTACATGGAATATAAGGGTTAATAAAGCTAAGTCGAGTAATGTGGTATTCGCATTGTGGAGAGAAGACTCTGCCCACGGGTCCACCTTCATGGCATTTCAATCCCGCCGTGAAAGTGAAAGTGTAAGGTACCTAAGTCTTCACTTGGGTCCCTGAGTCATAAAACGTAGAGAAATGAAAAGAAAAACTCACATGCCATTTTTTTAACCGATTATCATACTTTCCTTCTTGTATCAGAGCTCTAGAGTTATGATGCCAGGAAAGTAAAAATGAGAAAAAAATAACAGAATACAAAACACACGACTTCAGGAGATGAAAAAAAAAAAGAATAATAGCATTGGTAGCTCTAAATATGAGAATTTAGAGAAACTTAAGAAAAAGTAATTTTATTTATGCAAGTTTTTTCAGAGTAGTAAACGTAATTGAAGAAATAACTTCCTTTCAACTCCAAAAGTTTACTTTCACAAGAACGTATTATACTCGTCAATTTACGTTATTTGTAAACTCTGCTGAATTTTCTTCGTGTAGATTAACCTATATTTTTCAGTTAAAATAATTTTCCTCACACTAAGAGATTACATTAAGAGACTACAGCTTCAGTGATGTTTTGAATAAGAATCGATAGATCTACATTTTTTATACTAACATTTTTCATATTTGACATTGTGAAAGAATTAAAAATTAAATTACTATTAGGATTTTTAATCAGTGTTTGACATGACAATACAGTATTTTCCCCATTATTTCTTCAGGTAGTACAATCTATCTATTGAAGATAGGGGAATTCTATATAGCACATAAGGGTGTTGTCCCCTTTATTTCGACCTTCCCTATAATACTTCTTATAGTCTATATATCTGCGCCAGTCTAATAAACGTTACTCTTGGTCTTACCATGTATAAATCCCCTCTGGGTAACCCCCGTTTACCCTTCCCCTCATCTAAATCTTTGGTAGGGGGAAACGTACAGTCACGTGACTTCAATGTTTATGGACCTACTTCACCCTCAAGTGTTCTTCTGTTCACCACCTTCACTGAACTTCTTATTTTTTATTTTTTCTTTTTGAATCTAAACTCTACAATTTATCTTCATACTTGTAAGTGTTTTATTACATTAAGAAACGTGCTAGAATCTGTATGCTGTTTTCATTAAAAAAAGGTTCTTTTAACATTTTATTATCCGTTAACTATAATGTTTATTTTACTTTCGACTAAAAATGTAAAATTATAAAAAGTAAAATTATTTATTTATAAATAATACATCATTAAATATAAATAAATAAATAAAATAGTGTGTGATTGAAAATTTATTAAGAAATAATTTCAAAAATCATTCTATAAAGAGACAAAAGAAACCATTCTGGTCTGACGAAGTGTTTTGTATTATAAGTAAACGTTGATAAAAGTATAATACTTGCAAGAGTTAAAAAAGTTAGCACGTTTGTCGTTTGTATCAACTAAGAAGCAACAATAAAACATTCTTAAGGTCATTTCTTGATATTATGATTCTATATTTGTTTTCAACATTTTTTTACATTTGTTTTTCGATATTTGTTTTTATTTTAATTTTCTATATTTTGATACTTTCGGGGTTATGATAATAAAACAGTAATAAAGTATAATTATTGTATTTAAACTGAATTCAAATAACGAATAAACTGAAGATTATTTATTTTTTTTTAACAAAAAATATGTTACGTAATCTCCAGATACAATAAAACAAAAAAAGTCGGTTTAAAAATTGTAAATTCGAATTGTAAGTCCTAATTTTGATTTTCTTTAATAAAAAAAAAATAAAAAAAAAAAATAAAAAAAAATAGAAAATAGAAAAAACGTTATATGGGTTGAATTTTTATTCATTTATAATTTCCTCAGCCTGACATAGAAATTGTAAAAGTATGGCTATGTACTTATTAAGTATCATCCTTTAGATGGATGTTTGTGGAGATCGAATGAAGCAAACAAGTTTTGATATTTTCTGAAAAGTAGATGAAACTGAAGTTCAAGCTGTTATAATTTGTTTTAATTTTAACTCGTAAACAAAGAGCTGAATTCCATTTTAAAGGATTCTTTCTCTTCATGCAACTGCTGAACTTAAACGTGACTTTACATCCATTCAAACTAGTGAACACTCGGGACTCCCATCAACCGCTAAGACCGACGAAATCCTCACAAAATGCACAATGTTGTATTGTGATGTATTATAATGATCGCCGATTGAAGGTATTGTAAATACATTGATTGATCGTGTCCATTACATTTTACAATATTTTTTTGAGAAAAAAGCTTGACAGCAATTATGGGGTGTTGTTTAGAATTATTTAAACTCGTTTCCGCGTAAAATTCGAACTTAATTACTCAGTCGCATCCATAATGCGGAGAATTAATTACTCACGAAAATGTATTTTTTGTTTTGTATACAATATTTTCCATCCATCCCCAGACGTAAAAATCTAAAAGTTTTAGATTAGACGAGCTGAGTGGCCAGGATTGTGGACCTCCATGACCGATCCATTTCTCAGGGAAATTATGATTTAAGTTTGTAGAAACGGCACAAGAGAAGTGGGGAGGCACGCCATCGTACTGAAAGTATACTTCGCGTCTCGGCGCTAGAGGATTATCTTCATACAGCTATGGCAATTCCTAACGAATGTGTGAGTAGATCTCAGAATCTAATAGGCCAGGTAATATGTACGGTCCAAACAACTGATTGTGAAGAAGGCCGCACTCTGCACACGCTAAATCGATGTTGAAAATTGCCTTCCACCATTTCATAAGGATTTACTTCTGCCTATTTCCTGGGTGTAGATGTGAATTGGATGTTTATGATAAAGATAAAACTTATTTCGTTTAACTGATCTCCAAACTATCGAACGCGAAACTTCGATCCGCTTAGAAAGATGAAGTGTACTGAAGCCTAGGCTGCGCTGAACTGCATCAATAATAATTTCAAGAACAGCATCGTGTTGAACAGATCTTTCGTAGCTGGTACGAATACTAGGTAGTGAAACTGTTTTTCGAAGACTGGAAAGGGTCGCGCTAATTTTTTTGAGATCTGGAAACCTGCGATTCGTAAAAGATAATTCATATTCTAATGCAGTTGCTGTAATATTGTAATTACACACACTCAAAATGAAGACAATATCCGCATATTCCTCTGTTGTAAATAAGTACGGCATTATTTCTATGGCAAACCGATCACGTTCAAACTAAAATTCACAGAAAACCTTAGCTAATCACAGCACAGTTCGCTGTACCTCATATGTTTAATGTACCTTACAGAATGATTAAACACTAATACAGTTGCGCTTTGTTGATCACCTGTTGTTATGTTATTGTCAACTATGGAATAATATTCTATCATTAATAAAAAAAATTATTATCTAAGTAATTTTTATTTTACCATTGTTTTATAGTTTATAGTTTCTTTTTTCAACTTTTTAACAGTAAATTTTGTTTTTATAAATTTTTCCTAGTTAAGTTTTTCTTTTTTTAAAAAGATTTTGGTTTTTGTTTACATTATATAAGTACTTTTCTGACAAATGTAGTAATGTACTGTTTCTAAATAAAATTCGAATTTTTCTTTGTTTTATTTAACTTATCTTACAACATTTTGTTCAGAATTAAATTCTCTACAAGTTTTGTTTAAAGGTTTACGTGTTTATTACCCATTTTACAAAGTTACTATACGTCAAACATAAAAAAATGGCTTTTTACCTTAACTTATTGGTTTTCACTAATAAAGGTTTTGGTAAAAAGATTTCTCAAAAACTACTGCCGACACGGTTCTGCGACCTATTTTCTGTATATTTTAGTAAATATAAACTAAGACAAATTAATAAATTATTACTACTTTTAAAATTAATAATGTATTATTATTAATAATAATAATAAGATTTACTGAATACTCAGTACAACTGATTACAGACGGATAGCATCTACACATTTGATTAAAGAGAATTGTAAATGTTTAAAAAAGACCAGTCTGCCAAAAAATAGCTTCTATTGGAAATTC
Source organism: Lycorma delicatula (assembly GCF_047948215.1). NCBI lineage: Eukaryota > Metazoa > Arthropoda > Insecta > Hemiptera > Fulgoridae > Lycorma > Lycorma delicatula. The sequence continues at coordinate 127,558,898 of NC_134458.1, read as the reverse complement.
TACATACTGCATTAAACAATAGGCAAAGTTTTTAACAACAAAGAATTATAATATTTTATTGCTTGCTTAAAATGATGTGAAACAGATAGTCGAAATAGGATGACATCAACACATTTCCTTTATCCGGCTATAAATAACTATTTTTATTAATTTTAAAAATATACTATTACAGCATTCGTACTGTATTATACAAATATTTAAAAAATTATTATAAAAATTCTTCGTAATTACTATCATACAAACGTATTGTGGCGTAAAATATAATATGAGCTTACTCGTACTCTACTGTCCATACGGCCTCTCTATAACTAATATATAATAAAGATATTAATTACAAGATTTTTCAAATACCTTTATTGTTGGACTAAAATAGAAAACACCTTTAAGAAGCCATAAGAACAGAAATAAAAATAAAGTAAATATTCAGTTTTTTGGGGAAAAAATCTATATTAATTTGATTAAAAAAAGTCATTATCGTAAATTTCATCTGATCATTCTTATACCATAACTTCAGTATAAAAAAAACACTACTTAATAATAATTAAAATATACTTCAACTAAATTCTACATGAAAAAGAAAAAGAAATATTTATATTTATAAAGTAAGATAAATTACCATGGTGTAATCCTATGTATATCATAACCACTAGTTAACTTATTTTATTATATAACGTTATTATAATAATATTCTTACATATTGATGCTATTCATTAATTTCTGGAAAACTTTTGTGTTCATTACCTGAAAATGAAAAAAATTTCAGTTAACGTTTTTGTGTATTAACTCGTAATTTTATTAAATAATCTTTTACTTCGGATTTAAATAACATTTTCTTTATTTATTATATTTTATTAAATATTCTATAAATAATTTATCAGTTTTTCTGAATTTTCAAATATTATTACAGAAAAAAATTTTCTATAAAGATATTTTAATATTTTTTAAATTTCACACTGATTTATATAAAGAATTTATAAACCTTTGAACTCATAAACTTTCTCAAAGATAAATCTTTATCTTTGAGAAGTATTGTTAATTTTTGTTTATATGAATTCTTTATATAATTGGATCTGGAATCGGAAAAAAGGTTAACCATAAATGGAAAAGGTAGTTCATCGTATTATATCATCAGTTTTAGAAAACTATTCTTCAATTGTTTTTATTGTTTGAAATAATACTGTCTGAAAACCAGAAACCCAATCGTAGTTTTAAAAACCCAGATCTCATTTTAATTCTTTCTGAGATGTTGTTTACTATAGAACTCCAACAGCTGAAGTATATAGGTACAATGTTCAGTTAAATAGTGGTAAAAATAACTAATTTTAATGCTAAAAACTCTTACATATTATTAACTATTTATCTTATCTCTGAGAGTCTGCTCGGGGTACAGGCCTATTTTTTCGGAGGCGGTGTTCGTTATTGCTGATACGCTGCCGATGGACCTGTTGGTCAGATTCAGGGACGACTGGTATCGTGGGAAGGATAGGACTGTGTCCTATGACATTCTTCTCAATCGGTGGTAGACCAGGTGGGAGACATCAACGAAGGGTTGATGGACGTTCACATTAATTAATCGTGTCTCGCCGTTAAGACGGTTGGGGTTTTGGGTAAGTAGATTATTTCGTAACCCAGTTTCTATCTGGTTATGGCTGCTTCAGGTACCTGTTTACGTATGGACGCAATGAGGACGATTTCTGTCTATACTGCGGCACCCGTGATGATGTCAACCACATGATTCTGTGTGCGATAGATGGACGGATTTAAGGGTACGGTGTTTGCGGTGACACGAATAATATTGTTAGTGTCATGCTCGACTCCATCAAAAGTGGAACACGGTTTCTAAGATGGTGAGGGCCATTATCACAGGTAAAGTGGCTGAAGGGTAGAATAGGAGGGCAGCCTGCGGGAGTCGGGGGCACCCGTCCGCGTATCGACGTGGATGTGTGTTTTCCGTTGATGCCCGTGGGATTCCACTGCTTTCCCTTTCTGATTGACGATCATGTTGCTCGCATCATGGTGATGAGCATCATTGCGGAAGGGGAGGCAAATGTGGGACGGATGGACAGCCTGCGGTGGGTAGGGTACGTTTCGTCCGCGTCCGGTTGCGGATGGGCGTTGCTCCGTTGATCCCCGTAGGACTGCACCGTTTTGCTGTCTCCTTCTCGCAGTCGGATCCTGCAAGTCCCACCGGAGATTGTGTTATGCTTCTTGGCAGGTCTGATATTTGCCAAGGTGGAGGGGTTTTATCAGTGAGAGCCCGACACTCTCAGCTGTGCAGCCGTCCGCCCGCACAGCTTTCCCATTCTCCAACGTAAAAAAAAAACTTTATTATCTTTTTTTTCGTTTATTCTCAGTATGAAAGATTTAATTTTCATATTGAAGATTTACATAAATTCAAGTTTTTAATTAAGCATCTATCTAGTATTCCAAATCTATTAATCTTAAATTATGGTTTTACTTTTGTTTCATGAATTAATTCACCACAGAAGCTTGTTCGTAGGAATATGGAAAGTGAATTTTGTAGCGTATGAAAAGTTGCGCTGTGCCTGGAAGGCCAAGGCGCTACCAATCCGCTGGGGAGATGGGCGTTTTACTAGCATACCCGTCGTGGCTTCGCCCGCGCTATATAGTTACTTGCGTTTCAGGTCGCGGTCAGAGGATATTTAGCCGGTCATAGCTCATCTTAACTCGCCCTTCCCGGCTAGCTTGAGGACTCTCCCCTTTGACTCTGCTGTGTTCATTAACTCATGCTTGTGAGAATAATAATGATAAAAATTAAAACGTGTTCAATTTACAAAAAAATATCAGTAAATTGTAATTTCTTCAAAGTAACAGTTTGGTCGGTTCTTGACCCGAAACTTTGAGTGATCTAAGGATGTGAGTTTCAAAACAGTCCACCTCCATCTTAAAAATGTTAGTTATAGCCGGTTACTCGGGTAGAAATGTATTTTGCCCGGTTCTTTGCGTCATCCGACCAGCACCATTAGGAAGTGAACGTAGTTCGTTTCCCATTTTTTTAAAAATTTTAATCTTATGTTTTTTAGCCAAGTAACCGGAGTCAGGTGCACAAAAACGCAGTGGCTGAGTTGATTGACCGTACACCGTGGCACCCTTTAAAAAATCGAAATTCAGAAAAACTTTAAAAATGGTTTTTACATGTTTATCTAAAGAGTATTTGCAAGCTCCAGTCTAGTGAATATCTCGTTTAGTAGAGTCGGAAATGGGGGAAATATTTTCAATCATTGTTCAAACCTTTTTTACCTTTCTTCACCTCTTCACTAGAAATTGGTTTTAGATATTTACATGAAGATTACACATCCAAAAATCAACTTTATCTTCATTATTTACTGTGAAATTAAAAAAAAAAAAAAACAAAAAAAAAAACAACAAATAGTAAATTTCATTGTTACTCCATTTTAACCCTTTAAAGTAGGAATTAAAAAAAAAACCTTTCTTCACTTAACACCGTTAGAACATTTTTATCAATTTATCATCAGTAGGTTTTGTTAGGTGTTGATGAATCAATTAGGACGTATTCTTTTATATATGTGATATATATGTACATATAATCCAAAAAAGCCCTTAAAATATATTACGTACGCAGATTTCCTTAAATCATATTAAGACTACAAATGAAACTGTATTTTTAATAACTGTAACTCCCATATATATACAAAAATTTATATCTGCGGGAAAACAAGATAAAAATAGAAATGAGAAATAATTTTATATTTTTATTAAATAATTATTTAATAATAATTTTATAATAAGTTTCCGTGATAATGTTTTTAAAATAAGCTGAAAATCACAATAGTAATTCAAAAATAAAAATTACTTAATACGATATGCGAATAACTTTTTTTGCCATAAATCGTTCGTAAAGATATAACACTTCAAAGACAAAATATTCCTTTCGTGATGTATACCATCACGAAAGAAATAAAGTAACTAACAATAAAAAAACTAAATTCACGAACCAAATATCATAACCATTTCAAAACATATATAAATGCCATTGCTTATGCGAAGTAACGTTTAACACGTAATCCATCACTGATAAGCATCATCGTCATATATTCATACAATCATATTAAACACCTATAATATACAATAACAAAATAAAATCGATTTATTATAACTTAAAAATAAAAAATACATAGTTAAAAAACTCAATTTAGAAGAGTAGATTTTTAATAATTTATTCTTCATATTCGTCAATTATCTGAAACTGATTTAAAAAATAACTGGAACATTTTTTTAATTAAGATAGTACTTTTTTCAATGGAGGAATTTTTAAATTTACATTGAAAAAGGTTTTTTGTATTCGGTTCATCCTTTTCGTTAATGTATAAATCTTTAGTATAATTATTAAATACATCCTCCTTCGCGGCCTCGCCCGTGCTGTATGCGTATAGAACTTAATAAAAAATTTGGAAATGGTTTTTTTTTTTAGTGATTATTTGTTTGCCGTAGCTATGTGACCTTTTGCTATTCACAACTTACCAGATAAAATGGATTAATTTGGATGAATAACAACTTTTCAGTTGTTAATATGTAAAATGGTTGTCATTCCCTTTAATTTCATTATTTAACTAATTTGTTTTTTCGTATACGATAATACAAATTTCTGTTTTATAAACAATGATATTAAATTTAGAAAATCATGTAACTGTTTGTAGAAGTCGATATTAACATACACAAAAATCGATGTATACAATATCTATCGATATAGACAATGATATTAAATTTACTAAAAGAAGTTCTAGGTTGCCGAAATCTATGGCTGAGTAGATAGCTTCTCGGCATTTCGTTCAGAGGTCTCGGGGTTCGAATTCCTGTCTGGCATTGCATTTTTTCATAGGCCACCAGTTTCCATCGGGCTAATGATCGTAGCTGTTGATGTCCGCTCATTCATAACAAAAAAAAAATGTTCTAGGTTATTAATTATACATTTATTTATTTGATTTATAGAGTAGTTAGACTGGTGAAGTTTGGATTGCGGTTAATATTCCGGGGGTCGTAAAAAAAGCTATAGTTAAAATTTCGTAATGAAAGTTAAATCATTTTCGCGATTCAAAACAAACGAAAAAGACGTTGGATCTTTATATACTAGAGATAATAATAAAAAAAACCAATTATAACAGGAATACAAAATGCGTGTAATATGAATTATTATATTTTAATGATTTACCAACTCCCTCTCTCTGTATATATATATATATATATATATATATATATATATATATATATATTGATAATTATTTATATATTGTAGAAAGCACATCATCACTTACAGAATTCGCATCATTTTCAATGTAATGTTTTTTGAATCAAAAGAACTGAAAAATAAAATCAGTAAAGAAACTTTGAGTAAGAAAACAATCTAATGAAATAAATCATAAAAATTGAGTAATTCAAGATCAGAAAAAAACGTAATATTGTCAAAAAATAAATATTCAATTTAAGAAATAAAACATGTACGATAATCCAGATTTTTTAAAAATAATTAAAGGAAACTTGTTTTAAATTCAACAAAAAAAAATCTTATTTAACTAACTTACCAAAACAACAAACTAAATTAACTTATTTTTGTTAATGTGCTATTGTTCCTAATTCAGTAAATTATTTTTATATCTGTTTTATTGCTCATACTACTACTATTATCATTGTTAGACTATATTATAATAATAATAACAAAAGATAATTTTTTTTGTAGTATTTTCTTGATTGCTACAAACCACGAAAGCAATTTAGTTATCAACTTAAAATTTCCACTTGTTTTTCGTGTCTTATGTCATTCATTTCTATCGTAAAATACACAGTTAAAAGATAATAATAGGATTATTTTTTTTTTTCAATTTTAGGTTTTCTTTTCTTCTTTTTGTTTAACATTTCTTATTATGGTTTTTGTTTTTCTACAATAAAAAAGATAAGGTATATTAAAAATCAAATATGAATAATGTAGTATTCAGTAAAGGGTGTCCAGCATCAAAAACATAATAAATAAATTAGCTGTCTTACATATATAAATTTATTAGTTTGCGTGAATATATGAATGGTAAAAACGAATACCAACACTTCTTTAAGCTCAATTAGAAAATTAGAAAAAAAATTATTAAACATTATTTTTAAATAATATCACTCAGATTATTATCGTTTTTATTTATTTTATAATCTGTTTTCGTTAAATGGTGTCCTAATAACATAACTTAAAAGGTAATTCATGTACATGAGAATAGAAGGCCAACAAAAATTTAAATGTATATTTAACAAGTTTTGAATACTTTTATTTTATGGTCTTGCCAATGATCATCGACAGTGATATTAATTTAAATTAAATTAAACTTTTAACAACAAAATTTGTAGTGATTCAAGTCATTCAGGACTCGATGACCTTTTCAAAACGTTTTTGTGTTTACTGGAACTAAATACTTCGATTAGGTCTTTTTCGTAACAAATTTTAAAATTTTAAACCATTGAATACGTTAGAAAAAATATAACTGTCATATAAATAAAATAATATAAATTTTGGTGATATTATACTAAAATATATAACCTAAAGTAAAACGTTTGTAAATATATAAAAACAAATTAAAAAAATTGTTAGGTATAGTTCACACTTTGCGTCATTTTGACGGACGCCGGATAAGTCATTTTGCCGTGTTTCTAGTGGCAATGTAATTTATATTGAACTGTTCACACAATCCGTCAACGTCAAAACACGTACACGCGTCAGTCTGTGAGCAACGAACTTGCCACTGCATGACGGATCCGTATCCGGTTCACAGTGTTCTGTGATAATCAAATTGTGCTGTACATATAGTATGTTGCTTTGACGGACGCTGTCATATCTACTAGGTGTTGCATAATGTTGCACGTAATTCCTGTACCAGACTCAATATGTTTTGATCAGTCCAGCGGTTCGTGTATTCATTCTCTTTTTTGTTTTTAATGTATTTTAGTTATAATTAATATGAGTAATTAAATTTAATTAGTTTTACATTGATAATGGAATCGCAAATCGATAACGGCGCCCTTATTGTATTAGGTGATAAAAAACTCGTAATACAGGATAAAAGTTTAGAAGAATATAAAGAAGAAAATAAAATTCATGTAACATGGAAAGATAATGTTTCCATTTTTTTCAAAATTTTAACGAATTGAAAGAAAAACAGCGGAGGAATCTCGTTAACTGTCATTTATTTTTTACTAAAAAGGTATTCCCTCCTCTATGAATCATGAGACCTTGCCGTTGGTGAGGGGGCTTGAGTGCTCAGGGATACAGAGTAGCTGGACCGAAGGTGCAACCATATCGGAGAGGTATCTGTTGAGAGCCAGACTAAGGAATGATTCCTGAAAGAGGGCAGCAGATCTTTCAGTAGTTGTTAGGGGCGTGAGTCAGGACGACTTAAACGGCCGTATCAACATCACTCAGTCCTCTGAGTACTGCGCAGCTGAAAGCAATGGAAAACTACAGCTGCTTTTTTTTCCAAGAAAATGTGGCTCTCTGCATTTTCACATACCAATAATGGAGGCGCCTTCCTTGGTAAAATATTCCGGAGGTAAAATAGTCCCCCGTTCGGATCTCCGGGTGGGGACTACTAAGGAAGGGGTCACCAGAAAATTAAAAAATAACATTCTACGAGTCGGAGCGTGGAATGTTAGAAGCTTGAAAAAGGTTGGTAGGCTAGAAAATTTAAAAAAGGAAATGGGTAGGACAAATGTGGATATAGTAGGAATTAGTGAGGTTCGGTGGGAAGAGGAAGGCGACTTTTGGTCAGGTGATTTTAGAGTAATTAACTCAGCGTCAAATAATGGGCAGGCAGGAGTAGGTTTCATGATGAACAAGAAGATAGGGAGGAGAGTGGAGTATTTCAAAACGCATAGCGATAGAATCATTGTAATAAGGATAAAATCAAAACCTAAACCGACAACGATTGTTAACGTCTATATGCCTACAAGCGCCCATGATGATGATGAGGTAGAGTGTGTATACGAAGAGATTGATGAAGCAATTAAACACGTAAAAGGAGATGAAAATTTAATAATAGTTGGAGATTGGAATGCAAGCATTGGAGAAGGCAAGGAAGGAAATATAGTGGGTGAATACGGGCTGGGCAAAAGGAATGAAAGAGGGGACCGACTTATAGAGTTTTGCACGAAGTATAATTTAGTAATTGCCAACACCCAATTTAAAAATCATAATAGAAGAATATACACTTGGAAAAAGCCAGGCGATACTGCAAGGTATCAGATAGATTATGTCATGGTTAAGCAAAGATTTAGAAATCAACTCGTGGACTGCAAAACTTACCCTGGAACAGACATTGATAGCGACCATAATTTGGTGATAATGAAATGTAGATTGGGGTTTAAAAACCTGAAGAAAAGGTGTCAGATGAATCGGTGGAATTTAGAGAAGCTTGAGGAAGAGGAGGTAAAGAAGATTTTTGAGGAGGACATCGCAAGAGGTCTGAGTAAAAAAGATAAGGTAGAAAATGTAGAAGAAGAATGGGAGAATGTTAAAAAGGAAATTCTTAAATCAGCAGAAGCAAACTTAGGCAGAATAAAGAGAACTGGTAGAAAACCTTGGGTTTCAGACGATATATTGCAGCTGATGGATGAACGTAGAAAATATAAGAATGCTAGTGATGAAGAAAGTAAAAGGAACTATCGGCAATTAAGAAATGCTATAAACAGGAAGTGCAAACTGGCGAAAGAAGAGTGGATTAAAGAAAAGTGTTCAGAAGTGGAAAGAGAAATGAACATTGGTAAAATAGACGGAGCATACAGGAAAGTTATAATATATAATACGAAAGGTAAAGTCGATAGATGGGTGGAATATATTGAAGAGTTATACGGAGGAAATGAATTAGAAAATGGTGTTATAGAGGAAGAAGAGGAAGTTGAGGAGGATGAAATGGGAGAAACAATACTGAGATCTGAATTTAAGAGAGCATTAAAAGATTTAAATGGCAGAAAAGCTCCTGGAATAGACGGAATACCTGTAGAATTACTGCGTAGTGCAGGTGAGGAAGCGATTGATAGATTATACAAACTGGTGTGTAATATTTATGAAAATGGGGAATTTCCATCAGACTTCAAAAAAAGTGTTATAGTTATGATACCAAAGAAAGCAGGGGCAGATAAATGTGAAGAATACAGAACAATTAGTTTAACTAGTCATGCATCAAAAATCTTAACTAGAATTTTATACAGAAGAATTGAAAGGAGAGTGGAAGAAGTGTTAGGAGAAGACCAATTTGGTTTCAGGAAAAGTATAGGGACAAGGGAAGCAATTTTAGGCCTCAGATTAATAGTAGAAGGAAGATTAAAGAAAAACAAACCGACATACTTGGCGTTTATAGACCTAGAAAAGGCTTTCGATAACGTAGACTGGAATAAAATGTTCAGCATTTTAAAAAAATTAGGGTTCAAATACAGAGATAGAAGAACAATTGCTAACATGTACAGGAACCAAACAGCAACAATAACAATTGAAGAACATAAGAAAGAAGCCCTAATAAGAAAGGGAGTCCGACAAGGATGTTCCCTATCGCCGTTACTTTTTAATCTTTACATGGAACTAGCAGTTAATGATGTTAAAGAACAATTTAGATTTGGAGTAACAGTACAAGGTGAAAAGATAAAGATGCTACGATTTGCTGATGATATAGTAATTCTAGCCGAGAGTAAAAAGGATTTAGAAGAAACAATGAACGCTATAGATGAAGTCCTACGCAAAAACTATCGCATGAAAATAAACAAGAACAAAACAAAAGTAATGAAATGTAGTAGAAATAACAAAGATGGACCACTGAATGTGAAAATAGGAGGAGAAAAGATTATGGAGGTAGAAGAATTTTGTTATTTGGGAAGTAAAATTACTAAAGATGGACGAAGCAGGAGCGATATAAAATGCCGAATAGCACAAGCTAAACGAGCCTTCAGTAAGAAATATAATTTGTTTACATCAAAAATGAATTTAAATGTCAGGAAAAGATTTTTGAAAGTGTATGTTTGGAGTGTCGCTTTATATGGAAGTGAAACTTGGACAATCGGAGTATCTGAGAAAAAAAGATTAGAAGCTTTTGAAATGTGGTGCTATAGGAGAATGTTAAAAATCAGATGGGTAGATAAAGTGACAAATGAAGAGGTATTGCGGCAAATAGGTGAAGAAAGTAGCATTTGGAAAAATATAGCTAAAAGAAGAGACAGACTTATAGGCCACATACTAAGGCATCCTGGAATAGTCGCTTTAATATTGGAAGGACAGGTAGAAGGGAAAAATTGTGTAGGCAGGCCACGTTTGGAGTATGTAAAACAAATTGTTGGGGATGTAGGATGTAGAGGGTATACTGAAATGAAACGACTAGCACTAGATAGGGAATCTTGGAGAGCTGCATCAAACCAGTCAAATGACTGAAGACAAAAAAAAAAAAAAAAAAAGGTATTCATATTTTGCCAGGTAGTATTTTTTATTTTATTCAAATATTACCAATTATATCACATCTAGTGTAAGCATAATTAATTACAATTATTAAAAATGAATAACCTTTTATACAATAAATATTTTAAAATTGTAAGTTCATATTTATATCAACATTTTCGTACATCACTTAAAAAAAAAATCTAATATATATACCGCATGCCTTCCTTGTAAGTTTATTAAATTACATTTTTAAATTTTTGCTGCACTTCATTTAAACTTATTTCATTTGAAAGTGAGATACAATCCTCCAATTCTTTAATAAATGTGGACAGTTACACAATTTCTAAAATATTAGTTTTTACTAACATCAAATATTTATACTTTTATTAATTCAACAATTTTACATGAAATATTAGGTTAGAGTAAAGGTACCTTGATAAGTCTTTAAATAAATTGTTAAACAAATAATCCAATAATAAAAACTGATCATTCTACACCGTAAGGTCAAAATTAATATTTTTGACCAGTATACAGGAGTTCACTAAACTGAATAGTTTAATAACTAGTTTATATAATAAAATAATTATTATTATATAATAATAGTTTAATAACTAGTTTATTAACTTTTATTTATACTACACACCAGAAATCTTGTGCATATTACGCAGAAGTGAAAAAATTTCAACAATCACTTTAAATTGAATACAGTAAAAAAATGCATTTTATTTTTCTATCAAATAATTAAATAAAATTATTATTTTTTTAATATACAATTTTTATAAGAATTTGCTAAGAAAGTCCAAAAATAATGCGATTTTAAATTATAACGTTCAATTAATATTAAATAATCAGACGTTTCACCAAATTTATTACATTACACATATGTAATGCTTATTAAAATTATATTTACACATTTTTAAAAGTACATAACATTTTATTTCACTAATAATTTTTTCATTTATTTTTTTATTATCATTGAATTATTATATACTGTAAATTTTTTTTTTACTATCACAGGTTAATAATTATTAAATCAATATATTAAAATTAAAAAAAAGAAAATTTAAAAAAGTAAATAATAAAAAATGTTAAAAAAAAATAAAAGAAGATGAACTCTGATTCGAACTGAGGTGTTTCCCTTTAAGTCCAAATATTTCATTAATTAAAATTTTTAATTTAGTTTCGATTAAACTAAAAAGGGAGGGGCACAACTAGATGTTAGAACAGTGCTACATCCAAAATTTCAGCATCCTACGGCTAACAGTTTTTGAGTTGTGCCAGATACATACGTACCTCCGACGTCACACCGAACTAGTCAAAATGGATTCAGGGATGATAAAAATGGATATTTCCGTTGAAATCTGAAGACCGAAATTTTTCGCAATCTTAGTACTTCCTTTACATCGTACAAGGAAATAAAAAATTAAATTTTTTTTTTTACGTATAAAAATACTGATTTCAATCAACATTATTCAATTAACTTTAAGTACGACTACGAATATTCTAAAAATGACTGTTTAAAGTTTGTTTATTATAATTTAATAATAATGGAACTATAATCATTAGTCAATTAATTATTTAATATTGAGAAATTCCAGTTACTTATATTAGCATATAAAACTACTTTATTACCAATATGAAAACAAACTGGAATATAAGGACTATATATAACATTTTACCAAGTTTATTACGGCAAAATCTCGTACTGCCTGGGGCAGTATCAATGGATAAATTAAGATATGTATTGGTATACGTATCTTATATATTGCATAAAATTTAACATTAAATAACTGTTCAAATAATTACAATAAAAGGAATTATTACTTAGAAGTAGTTACAATTTCCCATTCGGATATCTAATCTTTGAGCCGTATTAAGGGTGAACTTTTCTTCTCGAGGCACACTAGAGTTTTCGAGTACCGTTAATAGTCCATAGAAATTCCTTATGGACATCCAGAATTAATTGAAAAATCTTTACTCATCATTCTTTAGCTCTTAAAAAAGTGTTTCCAAAGTCCCTATATTGTTCTTTACTCGGAGAACAGGATATACCCAACATTTTCTGTTTCGCCGTTTCTACCAACGTCAACAGCAATATAAAACCACCAAAAAGCCAGGATCTATTTTTATACGAGGCAAATTATTTAGGAAACTGAGACCGGATTCGCAACTCAACTTTGATGGCCGCATCAGATTTATATATATATATATATATATATATATATATATATATATATATATATACTTCAGAATGACGGAACGTATGAACGAAGGCTCTACCCGTAAAAAACAAGGTCCGTCAAAAAGACTTGAAGTATGAACTAAACCTTAAATTACTAATCGTAGTATTAGAAATAAATATCATAATCTATCTAGCGCTATAAAATTATAAATGTTAGTAGCATTGTATTTATAACGAACAGTTTGTATGTAATTCTAACTACTCCGAACAAAATGGTATAAATAAGTTAATTAAAAATAAGAAAACTTCAATAGTAAGTAAAAATTATCATTATTGTGACGATGATAAGTTGTATTAAACAAATAAAAATAAAAATAAATTAAAAATAGCTACAAAAGAAACGTAATAACTGTGTAATAATATAGTCTATATAGCTAGCTAATATTAAGGATTACTGTTCCAAACACAACATGCTGGCAAATAATTTTCATGAAAAATTATTTTAATTTTAATAATATAATATAATATTCTTATTTTCAAATATTTCAGTAACGAGATTAATGTTTGTTCAGCATTTTTTTAATAAATAATATATAAAAATGAAAATTAGAAACAATAAAATTATTTACAGAAACTAATTAACTAACTTACTGATAATTATTAATTCCTATCTGAGCGCTTTCGCAGAGATCTCTGCCTCATCAGAACATATAAAATGATATATGTTTTATCCAATATTTATGTATGTTTTAATTTAACATTTAACCCAATTTCATGAGCTCTGGAGAAGCAGAGATCTCTATGATAGCGCTTAATGTAAAGAAAACATAAATAAATAAATAATATTTTCTTATTTATCTTACAAAAACAAACTTTCCAGTGTTTTTATTAACAATGATTAATAACACTATTGCTTTTCTCCCCTGATTATTCAGTGAGTTGTTAAATTTCAAACTTATAGAAAGTAAGATAAGGTATTAATATAACTCTTCTCGTTCTACCTGATACAAACCCATCGTAGGAATCCTGTCTAGCTTTGTTTCCTGCAAAAGTGCATTTACGTCTGACAGTAAATCAAAATATCAACAAGGATAAAAAATAACACAGATTTTATACTGTATGGATGTAATCTTTTTAAATATAATAAACTTGCGCTTTATCATTGTGATCATGAACGTTGGTTAATTTTTAAGAGATAATATTATTTTATTACATTTCGTAAGAACGAACAAGGTTTCGACGTCGCGTGGTTTGAAGGGAAAAATGCGAGGAAATCAGGTCGTAAATAATCTCTTTCCGTAGGGATGAACGGTGTATGTTCGTGACTAACTTTAGAGGAGAGGGGAAAAAACTACTGTGGTACGTGTCTGAAAATGAAATAATGAGACCAAGTGGAGTACAAATGAACAATGTACCAAGGCGGAGCTATAAACGAAGGCTACGCTTTGTACTGTGTGTTGGCACACCCATCTATCATATTTAAACAATAAGGTACTACCATACACACACTACCTAAAACTCACTTACTTTATAAAACCGCAAACAAAAAATCTAAAAAAGAAACAATATGACAGTCGTTTAATTAAGTTCATTGCCTTTTTTTTTGTTAAATAAAAAGGAATCCTTATTTATTGTTTTTCATTTCGTCATCATTCATAAAAGGCCGCTCTAAAGATATCAAAAGAAAATAAATTTTATGCAAAGGGTTTTTTTATTCAGCAACATTTTAAAACGTTTTTATAACAATAAGTAATTTTTATATTGTCGAAAGTTTCCTTTCATTTCATTTCACTATTGCTACTGTAAACAAAGCCGTAGATTATATATACGTTCTCTTAGAAAAACCGTATACGTACTTTTTATATTATTACATATCTTATGTACTCGTATATAGCCAAAAGTTTGTTTGTTTGTTCTCGCATCATGCGAGAACCAACCGAGCAATTGCTTTTAAATTTGCAGGATACATCTGTGTTATCCCAGGGTAGGTTTTAAGCTATAGGTCGAGGCCCTATCCCCCCTTGGGAGTGAAGTTGTGAATTAAAGATATTCATTAAAGAAAAAAAAAAAAAGATTAATCCTTTTACTTCATTATTATATTTGTCACCATGGCAACGTAAATAAGGTATGAATTTTCGTCATCAAATGTGTGTGTCCTTTGGTTGGCTACCATAGTAATAATTATTTGGCCAGTTTTAATTTAGTTTTTTTTCAGGTTTCTATAAATCGTTATTAATCTTTTAATTGCAATTTATCAATGTTATTCTTACAACCATGAGGGTAACGAACACTGCGCATGTCAAGGGGGTGGAAACCTCTGTTAGACAGGACTGGCGAGTGAAGCAGGCTCTGTAGCCCTCGGGTAGGTCCCGTGGCCTCGAGAAGCCCCTGGATCGGCTGAAGGACTCGCCTGGGCCGTCCTAAGCCGGGATTTCTAAGGGGCAGACCTCCTCTGCACCCTGATTATAGTATATATATATATATCTAATTCTTTTTTTTATATTTCCTAAAAGAAAAAAAAAATTGTCTTTAATAATACAGAAATCACTTTTTAATCATCAAAATCATTCTAAAGAAGAAATCTTTTAACGTATATTCTTCCTCTTAGACCGAAAATTTAATATACAATAGTATGATCATGCATCTTTCCAACTAAGCAATTATGTAACAAGCAGGGTAAACGTATTGTTATAGGATACAAAACAAAATATTATCTAATAATGAAATACTTGTTATTTTTTCTTCCCTTTTCTTGTTTTTCTTTTTCTGTTATCATATAAAGATTTCAATATGAATTATTTGATACTCGGTGTTAAACATCGAGCATCATCAGAAGCGTTAAGTAAAATATTTAAATATATAATATAATACAAATATTTAAATATATTTAAGCGTTTAGTTATTATTTAAATTTAAGAAAATATTTTTAACTCGGTGTATGTCTTTATTTATTATAGGGATGGTATTAACCTTGAAGCACTACAATCTAGTTCTTGAATATAAAATGGTGGAAGAGAATGTTTATTGTAGAAATTTAATTATGTTTATTCATACTAAAAGTTTCTTCATCGCTTTATATACATTTGGCCAATCAATAACTATTTTTGGATGATCAGTTATACCATTTTCAGATGACGGAAAGGGGTTGGATGTAGTTTTTAATGCTACCCTATCTTCTAACTAATAATTATAATAGTATACGTTAGAACGATATAACATACTGAGTTTTAAGATTCAAGCAAAATAATTCCGAGGTTAAAAAAAATGACAACGATTGATTGATTTATAACGGATCTTTAAAAAAAAAGAATCCAAAACGGAAATGAAATTACGCAATGAAAAGCAGCAGCTACAGCCATCAAGTTACATGAGACCACGTCTATACATCACTCACCGGGTTGATCAAGTGGTGAACTCGTCATCGAAAATCAGCTGATTTTGAAGTCGAGAGTTCTATGATTCAAATCCTAGTTAAGGCAGTTACTTATATATGAATTTGAATACTAGATCGTGGATACCGGTATTCTTTTGTGGTTGGGTTTCAATTAACCATACGTCTCGGGAATGGCCAACTTGAGACTGAACAAGATTACACTTGATTTACATTTATATATATTATCCTCATTCATTTTCTGAAGTAATGCCTTACGGTGGTTCCGGAGGCTAAACAGAAAAAAGAGAGAGATTTAAATGTCTATACATCAGGCAACACAATTTATCATACTCATAGCCAAAACTTAAAAAAAAATCAAAAATATCATTAGTCCATACGTTCTATTATTTTGTTGTATTATTTAAAAATAGTTTCGCTTCTTAGTTTCTGATTGGCTACCAAATTCAGTGAGAGTAACCAACTCCGATCAGAGATATTCCCTCTCAACACCCACTACCAATAAAAACAATCAGTTAATAGAATTTCTGCATATAAGGTAATTCATGAGATTATTTCTTTTACTACAAAATATTAATCAAACAACCGTGTCAATGATGAGATGGTAGTCTTTGTACAATACAAAGAATTCTCCTTTTAACAAAGAAATGTTTATTTTCATTAGAATTAAAACAAAATATTAAAAGTCCTACGGTAATTTTGCTCATCTTTTATCACTTGCACAACAACTGAATGGGTATTAAAGGAAAAGCATTTTATTTTTCTTAGATTAGGGAATCATATATTTAAATTAAGAAAAACCAAGAAACTTTTATTAATAATATTTATTAAATCAACATCTTAGCAAATGGATACAGAGCTGATAAGCTAAGTGATTTCGGATTCAATTTTGGACGGCATTTTTTATATGTTATTTTTTTATTAATTTACTAGCAAAGATTAAAAACTAACAAAACAAAAGCTAGGGTTCATAAATATTATAAATTATATATCTTCGAAAATATTGTTTTCAAAGAGGTATACAAAATAATTATTGTAAGCAATATAAAAATCTGATGTGGAAACCACATGAGGCGTACTTTCTTCTACGCCTATTAAATTACATACATAATTTTTTTTTTAAATGAAAAGTACATAACAATTTACTTCATTAATAACTTCTGATATTTTTTCATATATATTTTTTTATTGTTATTATTGAATTATTCAACGTAAAAATCTTTTTATAATAAGAGGTTAATAATTATTAATAAATGAACATATTTAAATTAAAAAAAATAAATATATGCGAAGTCGGATTCGAACCGATGTGCCTTCCTTTTGTAAGACAAAATATTTCATTAGGTTATAACTTTGGAACCAATGAAACTAAGCACCAATTATGATATATTTTTGTAAAACTCTCAATGAGAGCTTATTACTGCAGTTAAAAAAAAGTCCAAAATGCAAATATTTTGAATTTTGGCCTTTTTTGAACACTTCTGGTTCAGTCGATTACAATCAAAAGGTGAGGTGCACAACTAGATGTAACAACAGTTCTAAATCCAAGATTTCAACATTTTATGGCTTATAGTTTTTAAGTCATGCGAAATACACACGTACGTACGTACAGACGTCACGCCGAAACTACTCAAAATGGATTCAGGGATAGTCAAAACGGATAAGTCCGTTGAAATCATAAAACCGACATTTTTCACAATCACAATACTTTCTTTACTTCGTACAAGATAGTAAGAATGTAATTCTGTAATTCATATAATAATTGTTTTCTTGAAATCTCGTAATTTACACTGAAATATAAATATAGCTACATGATTTTTAAATTATCTTAATCTGAGAAATTTATATTTCCTAGAATAACGAAGTAATATTTTACCAGAAACTCATTTATAGAAAATTTCAGAAATTTGGATTTTACAATGATATAACCCCGGTCCCCTACAAAAATGCTAAAAGCATACAAAGAGAACTGCGTAAACAATATATATATAAGTAGTTCTGCAGTTAGTACTTGTTTATTTTGAAAATTACTTCTATCTAGTATAAATAGTTAAGAAATTTTACACAAGTGTAAGGTAAATTAAAATATAAAAAAGTAACAAAGATATATAATAAAGAAAAACAAACAATATAAAATTACTTTAAGGGCCAACATATTTTTTTCATAGGACTACCCTAAACAAACACTTTCCTACAATAAAATTTCGTATTTTCTTTATTAATGGTTCCAAACATATAATTACATTTCTGATAATTTTTTTCAATGTTTTCTTTTTTAAATTTTAGACCAGTTTAAGAAAAATTGAAAATCTTTATTCTTGTTTTGACTGCTTTATTAAAACATTCAAATGCTATTTCTAAAAAAAGATTTTGTTCTTACTAGTATAGCTCTAAATTAAAGCATAAATATTTCTTTTATGCATACAGGATTAAGATATAACGTTTTGATGTAAATTTTATCTTATTCCAATTTTGTAATCTCTGATAAACATACCGAATTTGTATTTACGATATGGTATGTTATAATAAAGACAAATATAATGAAAAAAATTTTTTTTAAATCGCCATAAAATTTCAATAATGCATTATTAAAATAACAAACTGACGGTAAAAATATAAATTCAAATTTATTCGTTAGTATTCTGTACGATGATCATTAGTCAATCCGTTACATATAATATTAATTAATGGTAATTGATGTTATGTGTTAGGCAATTAATTAATTTGAAGGGCAATTAATTAATATTATTCCTGGTTTACAGAAGTACACAAGAGAGCCGAGGTAATTTCACAAACGCGTATATAAGTGGTTAGAGGTAAAGTGGAGTGTATATAACCGACTGTTCTACGTACGTATACGTATTCATAGTAAACTAACCAAACAACCGGGGCTCACTCACGCTTTGTGCATTCTAATATAGTATATGAATCATCATCCATCTCATGTTATTCCCCCATATCTTGTCTTGACTGTATGGAAACTGAGGGGGAAATGGAGGAATAAGAAGGAGGCTTAAGAATAGGAAAGGTGGCAATGGTACATTAAAGAAGAGAACGTGATGGTAAATCGGATTTACATACTTTCCTGATACACATAAAATGATACGCTTATAACGTGTAAAGTTTATTTATTTATTTTTCAAGTAAATAAAAAGAAATAAACAATAACTTATGAATAAAATTATAAAGTACGTTGGTAAAATTAATTTGTTAATTGCTGCTTTAAATTATCGTATTTAAAAAATAACTATCACATATAGAAAACACAAAAAACAATTCCCAGGATTCAACAAACTAAACTCCTAATGTATAAAATTCTACACTGGACAGACAAGACGAACACTTAACAAAAGTTCATTGTACATATAAGAACGCAACACAATATCACAAAAAACAGGAAATAAAATCATCAGACAACTCATATATTCATCAAACTCATAAAAACAAAAAGATTATGTCATAAAAACTTGACAAGTTTAGTTTATTCGATGCGAATTCAGAAATGAATAGGTGAATTCTAGATTAAAAACGAGTAAAAAAAAGAATTTTAGAAAAAATAAATTATGTATTTTTGATATTAAATTGGAAGATTTAATGGAAACAAAATCATTAATTAAAATTAATCATTGAAGGAATTTAAAAAAAAGAATATTCATTACTTGATTAAAAATACCAACAGTGAAATATGATACAAGAGCCTTATTAATAATCATGAAAGATAAAAGATAACAAAGGGAGATTGCTTAGCCAATCTGAAAAGTGCCCAACTGATTTTTAATTTTGAAGAAAAGGAAAGATTAAGGAAATAAAGAAGGAGGATACGAAAAATAGACAATAAACTGTAAAATAAAAAATACGAATTAAAATTTTTTTTTTTGAACGATCAATGCACTTTCCTGTTACAATAGCAGCCATCGCTGTAACCGAGAAAGTAAAAAAACGAGCGAAAACTGAAGAAAAAGAGGATTTGTGTAGGTGAAAGAATATCGGAAAATAGAAAATGTGAATAATATGTAAAAACATATGAAGAAAAGGGTGAAGAATGCGGTAGAAAAGGGAACTACCCAAAATAAAGCTCAGTGGTTCAACATTTATAGTCTGTTTTATGCTTTTCCTTAAATGAGAAAATCAGCCTTTTTGATTATCAATCCTTTTTCTAATCAATCTTTTTCTTCGTCCATATTTTAGTTTTATGGATTGTTACCACATCTATGCCTAATTTAATATCGGCGGCCGAATACGGTATAGCAATTCAGATGCGAACTGGCGCACAGTATACGGACGCACTGATACAAGCATCACTACCGCCACCGCCGCGCAGATGACCGCGTAGTTCTCCCAGCATAGCGGCGCTGCAGCCCCACCACTCTAAGGCTCCAATAAAAGGTGGTCAATGATGAATTGCGTTCATCATTGACCACCACCTGGAGAAGACCAAGAAGAAGAAGATGGAAGAAGTTCCCTGGCCGGCTCAACGTGGGACCTCCCGGCGGATGCCAACATCCCCGCCGGAGCAGCAGGTCTGGCCGGCCCGCCAAAGGAGTCGCTGGACGCGGACGCTACCTTCCCGCTCCAGCTCGCCGGGCTTCAATCGCCCTGGCCGGCGGACTCTGCAGCAGTAGCCGGCCCAATGTGGGATCGCTCGGGGAGAACTGCCTCGGTCGCGCCGGCGAATGACGACCGACGCCGACCCGACACTGCGGGGCTCTGGGAGCCACCACTGCCACGCTGTACTGGGGACCCAACTGCCACTGAGGGAAAGCCCGGTCGGACTTCAATGGACGAGCCGCAACTCCCCAACTTCGCCGGAGACCAGCTTCCGGACCCAACAGCTCTTCCCAGAGCTGACGCAAAAAACTGCCCTTTTCAGGGCCTACACAAGGTTATGGATTACGAACCGTTGAAGCCGTTCAACAACAACAGCCCTTCTCAGATCTACCCTAAGGTTAGCAATTACAACGAGTTGTCGAAGCTAATCGACGAAAAGACAGCCCTTTTCAGTGCCACCATAAGATTAGCAAGTGCCACGTGCCATCGAAGCCATTCGGCGACAGGATGTACATATCCTGAAAAATGTTTAGTAATTATATCGTGACCTTTAGCTGGTGAATCATTGCGTGATCTGATATGAGGGGTGGTTGCTGTAGAATCTTTACAGGAACTTTATTTCGCGGTCGATTCCTTTTCAGTAAGCATATTTTCTGAAGTATCTTTTGAGTAAAATCGGATGTCTAAATTATTCCTAAATTACTTACAAATGAACAACAATTAGGCACTTAGTGGTTTAATTTAGTAGGACCTTTACGCAATCAGCATAGAAGAACTTGCAAAAACGTTTAGTTGTAGATACCTATAACTACAACATAATTTTTACATAATTTCTGTAATTATGATCTTGAGCTTCTTTAATTTGTTACAAAAATTATTGCTATTTTACTACCAACCGCTTTCTAACAGATCATCGAAGGATTAAGTATTGTTAATAATTTATGCTGGTCATTGAATGGAAATTTGATTAAGGAGAGTTATTATTAGAATAATTACTTTTACATAATTGAGATAATTAATTTTTCCATAACGTTTTTAAAGAACTTATAAAAAATTATACTATGAAGTATTTTAATTTTGTAAGATATTGTTTTACTTTTTTTTTTAAATTCAGTTTATATAAAATATAAGAATTTTTTAAACCAAAATTTTAAATAATGGATTTTCTTAAATAAAATTGAAAATAAAAACATAAGGTGTAACGTGCTATTGAATTATAGTCCTAAGAGTAGCGATGTATGTTATCATGACACCTGAGTGTTTTCTTATTAAACATTTCATTTTTTTCCTAGAGAATATACAAAACCTTAATTCCTATGATCAATAACAAACATAAAAAAATATTACTGTCAGATCAAGAGGGGTTATATCCTAAGAAATTTATATTGCTATTAAATAATCTAGTATAAATTGAAAAGAAAATCAACTGACTTAATAGACCATTAATGTTATGTTACTGTTAAACGAATAATTGAGCTATTCAAAAAAAAAAGAAAATAGAAAAAGATCTTCTTTTATAAATCTACTGTTTATTATTTATAATGCTATTAATCTTTCAAATGCCGACGACCACCCGTAATAGGGTTTTAGATGCTGCATCATGACTTAGAAACGTTAGGATACAACGAATGCTACCTGTAATAGGTAAAGACTTGAATAAACTGATTCCTATTTAAATATATCAGAATAGAACCCTTCTGAATTTTATTAAATTACCTCCCTTTCTGCTGCTTCTTTACATTTTCTTTGTCTACTCCATCTTCATTTTCAATTCCTATTCGTATAATTCATTTTCATAAAACATGATAAAACTCTATTTGTCTATACAAATAATTATTTATTTTTTAAATTTATTATCTTTTATTTTATTATGGTGCAAGTAAAATATTATATTTTATTTTTAATTACAATAATTTCAGTTTTTTAATAATATAATATAGTAAGTATGCAGATTAAAGTATAAATTTCCAGATGTACTGATCGGAAACTATTTCATATAATTTTTTAATTATTTCTATTACATATAAAGTGCACATTACTGAAATAATATAAATCTGTGAATTTAAAAAAAAATTTCCCTCCTTTCATCTGTTAATAATTTTTTATTAAGCTGCTATTTTTTTAGAAACATTATAGTTTAGCCACATTATATTTGCTTGGTGGTATACTCTATTAAGCTAACCAGTTAAGAAGTATGATTCTTACTATAGACCTAGAGATTTGAAAAAAAACAAATATTATTCAAAAGACATTAAAACATATGCAGTCATGTATATTATATATTAATGTGTTATAAACTGTAATTTCACCAATAATACCTAACCAAGTTCTACGAAAAAGAAATTGCCCAGTCAAATTGATTGTTCAACAAATTGTAAGGATTTATTGTATGACTTTTTTAATTTATTTTATTTTAAAAGACTTTTACCGTATTTAACTGTTTATGACGGTAGATAATGAAATAATACAATACATAAAAAAATAAAATACATATTAAAATCATTATTATTAACATAATATATAATATATTCATACATACATACATATAATATATATGTAACATAATATATATTACATTAACATAATTATTATTTTATTACATATTAAATGTTCAGTCACAATGTTATCAGTCGCTCTAGTCGTGATTTTCAGTGATTAAAGATGCTACATTGCGGTGAATTATATGCTGATGTTGTGGACAGTTTTTATTTAATTAAACATTAAAAAAAGAAACATTTTCGGGAATATATATCCTACAATTGCATAATATTATGTGTTATAAAATTCTGGCTTCCAGATCAACTGTCTCGGATTCAATTTCCGAAAGGATCTGTCACTTTTTCATCAATCACATCATCCATCTTTCATCTCCTAATTAGATTATTATGTATGTATTATTTCCGTGTTTGTAACAGGATAATAAAATAAAGAATAGACAAATTTAAAAAAAACTTCTAACAACGGAGTAAACATTTGTCAACTAAGCGGAGTAAAAATAGATTACAAATCCAGTAACCTCGAAATAAATCAACAAACGTTTTGACCGCATCATAATAATGTATTATCCTAACTAAAAAACCGTTTGCTATAATAAGTCAATGCAACCACGAAAATCAACAGCACCAGTCACTCAATTTAGCCGCAAAAGCGGCTGAAAGCGTCAGGATATAGATTAAAACTTATCAAGTTTTTTCAGTATCTTTTATAAATTGAAGGTTTTTTTATCTTCTAAGAAATTTTTATGTTAATGTACTTCAAGATATAAGACAAATGAATATTGACTGATAAATATTGAATGTATTACTTAGTTTTTTGTCATAATATTTTCGGAAAGATAAAGGTAGAAATTTCTTAACATTTTTTCCTACATTTATATAATTTGATGTAGATATATCATTAAGGTATGTACTTGATCTCTTCATTTCATTTTTGAAAATATATGTTTAAATTTTTGAAAATATATGTTTATTTATTCTATATTTTATTCACAAGAATAAGATTGATCGGAAATTAAAAAAAAAGTTCGTGGATCTTCTGTTTCTACAGTTTTCTGTCTTCGGTTATCAATTGTTTTATTATTGCTTTTTTCTGGCGTTCTATATTCAAAATTTACTCTCTCTCCAATAACAAAAAATTAGAAATGTTAACTTGTCCTTGTGTTTAATATGTATAAAATTACATTATAGGAATGTAATAATTGTGTAATAATAAAATAATAAATGTAAAATAAATATGTAATAATTACAATTATTAGGAATAATTTAATATTCCTAAAGAACAACACAACTGTTGTTCATGTTTTCATGTTGTTCAACATAATGTTTCGGCTTCCGAGAAGGAAATTTATTAAGCTTCCGTTTTAATTTTTAATTAACTACTGAATGATTTTAAAAAATCTTCCCACCAATTTATTGAAAATACAATTAAAAGATTTTCTTTTACAGAAACAATATTATTTTATCAATGAATCGCTAAATAGTGTATTACTTCCTTGTACTTGTACAACGAAGTACTGAAATCGCAAAAAATATGGTTTTCAGATTTCAACGGAAATATACATTTTAATCATCCCTGAATCCCTTTTGACTAGTTTAGGCGTGATATCTGTACGTACATACAGTACAACATACATACGTATGTTGAAATTTTTGTTTAGGACTGCTGTAACATTGTAGGATTGTTGTAACATCTAGTTGTGCAACTCACCTTTTGACTGCAATCGAATGAACCAAAAATGTCCAAAAAAAGCCCAAAATCCAAAAACATTTGGATCTTGGACATTTCCTTAACTGCAGTTATAAGTCCTCATTGAGAGCTTTTAAACAATATTTCATAAGTGGTACTTATTTTCATTGGTTCCAGAGTTATAACCAAATAAAACTGTAATTATCCAACTGATAATTACGACTGAAGGCACATCGGTTCGAATCAGACTTCATCTCCATTTTTTTAACTTTTTTTTTTTAATTTAAATATATTGATTTATTAATAATTATTAACCTCTGATTGCAAAAAAAATTGTACAATAAAAAAATATGAATAATTATCAGAAGTTATTAATGAAATAAAATGTTATGTACTTTTCATTTAAAAACAACGTGTATATGCAATTTAATAAACGTACAAGGAAGTCACGTGGTGTCCGCATCAGATTTTTTTGAGTTATTTTTTTAAAATATTTACTATCATCACGAATTTACCTTAACATTATTTCATGTCCTTAAAATCTCCTTTTTATTTTACAGTTCATTGTGTATTTTGTGATTCTGGTTTGATTATAGTTTTACCATGTTTTTCCTGATTAATCCAGGCAGATAGTTTTTTTAACTTCCTTTTACGAAGTAAAGAAGTATTGTGATCGCGAAAAATTTTGTTTTTCAGATTTCAACGGAAATATCCATTTTGACCATCCCTAAATCCATTTTGACTAGTTATGGCGTGACGTCTGTTTGTGTATATGTATCTCGCATAAAAAACGATTAGCCGTAAAATGTTGAAATTCAGGGTTTAGAACTGTTGTAGCATCTAGTTGTGCATCTCACCTTTTGATTGCACTGGAATGAACCAAAAGTGTTCAAAAAAGCCCAAAATTCAAAATATTTGCATTTTGGGCTTTTTTTAACTGTAGTAGTAAGCCCTCATTGAGAGCTTTTCAATGATATATCATAAGTCGTACTTATTTTCATTGGTAGCAGAGTTATAGCCAAATGAAATTTTAATTAATGAAATATTTGTGTTTTACAAGAGGAAGACACATCGGTTCGAATCCGACATCGCATATATATATATTTTTTTACCTTTTTTTAATTAAAATATGTTGATTTATTGATATTTATTAACCTCTGTTTGTAAAAAGAAATTATAATAAATAATAATTCAGTTAACAATAAAAGAAAAAGAAATCAGAAGTTATTAAAGAGATAAAATTTTATGTACTTTTCATTTTAATACAAACATTCTTACAGAGGTTAATAATTATTAATAAATCAATGTATTTTAATTAAAACATATATATATATATGTGTGTGTGTGTGTGTGTGTGTGTGTTTATCTATGAAGTCGGATTCGAACCGATGGGTCCATGTTTACGGATCCGACACGTTCTCACTTACACCACGTAACTACTTGAGCGATGTAAAACAAATTTAATATACAAACTAATGTAAAATGCTGATACGGACACCAAAAAAATGTGATGAAATGCAGCAATAAATGTGTATATGTAATTTAATAGCCGTACAAGGAAATCATGTGGTGTTTATCAGATTTTTTTATTCTTGGAGTAACATAACTACCAAGATATAATTTATTATTAATTACCGATCAGAATGTAAGTATTCATTCTGATCTGTAATTTAGTTAATTTTTTTTTAATAATTTTTTTATCTTTGAACTTTCTTAACAAATCATCATTTCTGATTCTATTTCAAATTATTTCCCATCAAATCCAGATTTTCATCCATTAACACATGTGTATACGGTAACTTCCAGATGGTTTTTTTTAAAGAAATATTATTATTCCATTATATTTTGTAAATATTATTTTCAATGGTTTGAAAAAACTTGAGTATATTATATTGTCCAGTATCTACGTTAATAAAAATATTAAACATGAAGAAGAAGGGGAAAATAAATTATTATATGGTAAAATCGTGCGTGAAAACTTAATTTAATTTTATAGTGCGTTTTCTACTGGAAATAAATAAATTAGTAATAATGGGTAATATAATCACAAAAATTTGTTCTAATAAACTGCTCTATATTAAGGCCACAAAATTTGATGGGATTTTTAATAAAAATTTACTTTTACTTTAACCCACTAAAGTCGTTACAAAGGAAAGACGAGCAATTTATTTTTAAATGAAAAAAGAAACAAAAAAAAAATTGACAGTGATTTTCAGATTGATTTACGAATTAGGTAATATAACATACATATTGCAAAAAAAAAATAATTAAAGTACGCCACATTTCGTCACTAAATTTGATTGGATTGATAGATTTATAGCTTTGCAATAATAATCAATGATATATTTACAACTATAACTGATACTTTTATGATTTTCTAAACGGTTCACTTTGGTTTTAAAAAAAAATCATAAGATATAAATAACAACGATGTTGAAACCATGACGAATATACGTTTTTATGTTTTAAAATTTTAACGTTGATTACTTTGTCAAAGATAATATAAAAATATAAATAATCCTTTCTCTTTGTTTTTTAGCAATTTAAAAATAAAGTAATTAAACTAAAAGGTAAAAATATTATTAAATATGTAATTTATTGAAAGATGACATGATGATTTAATGTTCATAAAGAATAGATTTAACTTAACCTCTGTTTTACATTTTGCATCTACTCTACTCATCTCAAATTTACATCAATGTACGTTAAATTATGACTTCATAAATCATATAACTTCAAAAGATTTTTTATGTAGTCACACACACACACACATACACACACACACACATAGTAGTATTACACATTTTAGTAGTATTTATAATGATGCCTATTCAAGACGTAAGCACATATTTTAGGTATTAGTCCCAGACAGAGAATTTTCTTATAGAAATAAACCATGGACACCGTTTATAACGAACATAAAGTTTTATTTTAATGTACTTTTAAATAGTTATAACCGTTGTGATCATGTTTACAACATAATGACACCTTCATTTTATTTTCAATATAAATTATTTAATAATCCTTTTCATATTTTCTTGATATTATTTCATGTTTAAATTGCATCAACATGTTTTATATGAGAGTAAAGTGAAATAATTTTAGGAAAAAATCAGGTTTATTTAAATAATTAAAATAATTATTATTTCTGTATTTTCTTTTCCCCCTAAAAACATCTAATATGTGTATATAAATGCGAAAGTTTATGTCGGGTTCTGTTTGTCCGTTTGACCGTTTGCAATACTATCGACATGAGAACCAATCGACCTATTTATTGCTTTCAAATTTACAGGATACATTCGTCATATCATAGAGAAGGTTTTAAGCTATAGATCGAGGTCCTAGCCTCCTCTGGGGTGAAGCTTTCCTCGCCAAAAGTCTGTGTACTTTAGTTACTGCTATTCTGTCTTTTGTAATTTAGTTTTTTTTTTTTTTAGGTATTTGTAAAGTCTGTATTGTTTAGCTGTTATTTAGCAGTATTATATCATAATAAAACCATGAAAAGGTTTTGCTACATGGAATTTACTGCCAAAAATTTTATTAATTATATCGGAAGGTATAATTTTCAATTAAAAATAACGTAATTAAATTATTTTATTGATAAAATTCTGAATAAGCAATTACTAATTCTTTTCGAAATTGGTCTACAGTGCACCAAAAGAAATAAATCTTCATTTTTTTTTTTTTGGTTGTTCTTTTTCTTTCAAATTTCGATTGTTAACTCAATGTTTTGTTTCTTCTGTCCATAGAAGTCCTGATTTCTTTAGTGTTTTTTCTTTGAACCCTAAAAAAAAAATTCAATTTATTTTTAAAGTTCTCTATTGAGTATTTCTTACAATTTTATTTTCAGGTCTCTTGTTTAACTTTTGTTGTCCACTTTTTAGTGTTGCTTTTCTTGTTGAAATAATTAAAAATTTTTCAGTCTTTTTTAATTCATTTTCATCGAGTGTCTGTAGAAATAGATTCATCTTTTTCTCATCATATCTGATAATTTTTCAATTATTTGAAGATTTTTTCATCGTTTTTTCTGAGATCTCCCTTTTTTTCCATTTCTTTCAATTCACTTATTTTATTCAAAATCACACATCTAGCTGAATAAAGACCTTCAGGCCTGATCACAATGTTGTAATGTAGAATTTTTTAATTTATTGAGTTAATAGTTCTCTTTTGTAGATGAATTTAGTTTACTATTTATTATAAAAATAAAAAATAAAAAATCAAGATTTTTTATTATTGTTCTTTTAAAATGTCTTATGGTAATTTATTTCATTTTAAAAAGTTATTAAAAATGTTAAAATTAAGATTTTAAAATATAATTTAATGTGTTTCTTTAGACAGTAAAAAAGTAAAATAAGTAATAAATTAAATCACAACAGAGAAGCTAAATCAGTCTACCTCTCGATTACTACCTGTAGAGCCAATTGAAATCATTAGATTAGAACGAAAGTGTAATAAAAGAGAAGCATTAATTATTAGAATTCTCAGTGCGTACAACTAGTACAAAACAAACGCGATGAAATAGAGAAAGCCACAAAAACATTATTCGTCGGGCAGAGTGCTGTATTCATTCTGGGGGAGAACATTTTCAGCAGTTTATTTGTTTGTGTTATTTTTCTAAAGTATTTCATTCTTTTGTTTAGTTTATAACCTAGTTATAATCTGCCACATTTTGATACGTTATGTTTTTAATAAACATCAAATTTCTTACGTTTATATTTAGTTTTTGCGGACTTTATTCATATCATTTTACTAAAAATCGAGTTCTCTACAAGATTCGTTTAAAATGTTTTTGTGTTTATTACCCTTTTAACAAGATTATTTTACGAGTTTTCGATCCCAGTATTTTATCTTTTACCCTAGATGTATTAAACTACTGAAAATACAGTTCTGGGACTTAATTTTCTCAATTTTTCAGATAAAATTCCATATAAAACCACTAAATTTACCTCTTAATCTGGGTTCCAAGAATTACAGTAGGGATAATTTTACCGAAGATGCAGATATCAGGGAGAAATCTTTGTCAGCCAAAATTCGCTAACGAACCGTTTTTGAACATGTTTATAAGAACTTTCTTCATTATTTGTTACAATCTTCGTGAATTACTGTATATAAAGTGAAATAAAAAAACATGGAGATTAAGCATCAGAATAAATACCAAAGCGTGGAAAGAAAGAATTGCGATTTTTGTAAAAAGGTGGTTTCAAACTTCAAGACAAATTATGAGGTTTTGTAAAACGGATTAATGAAGAGAAACTTATTTAATTATTTATATTAC
The DNA here is from genome assembly GCF_047948215.1 of Lycorma delicatula. Taxonomy (NCBI): domain Eukaryota; kingdom Metazoa; phylum Arthropoda; class Insecta; order Hemiptera; family Fulgoridae; genus Lycorma; species Lycorma delicatula. Next base: position 127,528,885 of record NC_134458.1, on the reverse strand, counting down.
GAATTCATTGGTAATATGATAAAGAAATTTCTTTTTTATTTCATAATATTTTGTAAGAGTTAACTATTTATTTATTTCTGTTATTATTACATTGATAAACACAGCTGTTTATAAAATAATAAATTATTAAAGGTATTTATAAAAATAAAAATTATTCGTAGTATTTTTTTAAAAATATTATTAAAAAAATTGATGAAATGAAAAAATTGACAATAAATAAATCAATAAAAACAAATGCTCTTGAATATTCAAATTTTTATTCGAAAATATAAATTAAATAATGAAATAAAAACATTCATGGAATATCTATTTATTTTCAAATGACTTTCATATTTTAAAAGTATCAGACTTCAAATAAACTCTTTAGAAATAAGTGGAAATTTAAGTTTTACACATCAAATGTAAAAAAAACCACTTTTGAAGAATAAGCCACAGAAAAAAAACACCAATTCATGAATTAAAACTTTTTCGCTAAAAGGTAGTTCCACATATTTGCTTTGTATGTTTCTGGAATAATGTAGCGTAGATAAGAACCTCTTCACCTACCGATTCATGTATAGAATTGTTTTTTTCCACAGCGAAGCTATAAATTTTGTAAAAAAAATTGATATTGTTTTATAAATTGTGCAATATTACTTGTAGATAAAATCATTCTGATGGCTGTATGATTAATGCAGCCACGAAAATCCAGAATGCTAAGAAAATTCAGAGTAAAATAGAAAATAGATAACTATATTTAATTGGATCCGTGGGTAAATATATGTTTATACAGTTTCATTAAATATTAGAAATAATATTAATTTAAAAATTATTTTACTATGAAGAAAAGATTCAAATGCAGTAATTAATATTATATAAAAAAATATGTAATAAAATTTTTAAACTTGCTTTTCTTTAAAAAGAATAACAAAAAGAAATTCGTACCAAAATGTAAAAAAATTAATCTTGTTTTAAAGAAAATTAGTTTTAAAAACATCTGATGTGGACAACACATGACTTTCTTGTACGCCTATTAAATTACATATACAACCTTTTCTGCTGCACTTCATTTAAATTTATTTCATTTGAAAGTGAGATACGATCCTCCAATTCTTTAATAAAGTGGACAGTCACACAACTGCTAAAATATCACTTACTAACACCAAATATTTATACAATTATTAATTCAACACTCTTACCTGAAATATTAGGATAGAGTAATAATCCCTTTATTACCCTTTAAATAAATGGTTGTATTATATCTATCTAATACTATCTTTTTTAAATTATTATGATGTAACCATTAACAAAACGAAAACAAAAACGAATTATCCCATGTTTTACCAAATCTAATGTGGACACTACATGACTTGCTTGTACGCCTATTAAATTAATATACACATTTTTTGTAAAATGAAAAGTACATAAAATTTTATTGCATTAATAACTTCTGATGTTTTTCATGTATTTTTTGTTGTTGTTATTATTGAATTATTTAACGTAAAAATCGTTTTACAATCACAGGTTAATAATTATTAATAAATCAATATATTTAAATTAACAAAAAAAGTTAAAAAAGAAGGAGATCAAGTCTGATTCGAACCGATGTGCCTTCCCCTTATAAGACCCAAATATTTCATTAATTAAAATTTCATTTGCCTATAATTCTGGAAATAATGATTATAAGTATGAATTATGATATATCGTTGAAATGCTCTTAATGAGAGCTTATTACTGCAGTTAAGGAAAAGTTCAAAATCCAAATCATTTGTATTTGTTTGGAAATTTTTGGTCAAGTAGATTGCAATTAAAAGGGGAAGTACACAACTAGATGTTACAACTGTCCTAAATCCAAAATTTCAACATCCAACGACTAATCGTTTTTGAGTTATGCGAGATACATAAGTAGGTAAAGACGTCAAGCCGGAACTAGTTAAATGGATTCAGGGATGTTCAAAATAGGTATTTCTGTTAAAACCTGAAAACCAAAATTTTTCGAGATCACAATACTTTCTTTACTTCGTACAAGAAAGTAAAAATTATTATTAAGAAAAGATTTTAAAACCGTTTTCTATTTACGCATAACTAAAAAGAAAAGAGTAGGGCGCACTCTAATTACAAAGTCAAACTGAAATGAACTGAGTTGTTTGAAATCATAATTGAAAAATTAAATTCTCTAAGTTATATAATCTCTTTAAAAATTGTTAATGTTATCACTATTTTATTTTTATTGTGCAAGAATTTAAACTGACAAGTAAGTTTTTGCTTTTAGTTCTTTAGCAAACAAAAAAATATTTCGGTGCAGTATAATTCTACATTATAATCTGAGAATTAGTTTCCATTATTATAAATGATACCAGTTATTTATCACTAAATCAGATGATTAGCGCATATAAATTTTAGAAGATAAATTTATATTAGTTATATTAATACCAGCTTTAAGAGCCATCTGATCTACCCATACTGAATCGACAGTCAAAATGAATCGGATCGATAGCTACATATTATCGATTCACCTCCCTTCCTCAAGATGGTCCCCTAGCATGTCCGACAACTTATATATAAATGTATTATTTAAAAAATATAGAAATATATGAAATTAACTATGGCATATATTGTATTGTCACCCGACTTATGTCGCTATGTTGAGTCGAGAAATGAGTTTAATTAAGGTTGCAAAAATTTGAAGACACGTTGAACCACTGTAGGTAAAAGAAAAGCATGTAAAAATAGATATAATTACCTACAGTAATTATCTATAATTAATTAAGATAACTTATCTAAGATAACTGATATCTTATATACACAAGATGAGACTGTACTATCTATGTCATCGTTACATGAGAAAATATGATCTCAATATGAGCTGAGTTAACAGTTCATCTAGTTATGCAATATACTATATATATATATATATATATGTATATATATATGTTGTTTATAACTCTAAGAAAGTTGAAGAACTGTAATCTAACTAAAAGTTTATATAGCCTTATAATACCCTATATTCATTGTTATTTAGTCATTAAACATCACATTTAAGTATTAATGTAATGAGTTATTTAATTATCTAACAGCTTTCGGCGTATCTTATATAATTAAAAAGTTTTTTCACTTCATAATGGTATATTTATTCAGTTAAGAAACCTTGTTTTATATTTTATGTAAATGTATATGTTGTTTACTCTAAATGGGTTTTCTGTTTCGAAAAAATTTCACTTAAAATTACTTTTTAATAAATAATGTAATTTTTCGTTCTTATAAATTTATTAAAAAATAGGCTTACTTGAAAAAAATCTTAATAGATAAAAGATAACAAAAGGATTTTAACAATTCAACTTATAACAACTTTTATCAAAAAAATTTTCATAAAAGATTTTGAAGCATAGTAAATTTACTTAATCTTATTTTCTGAAAAATACTTAAAATTTTGAAAAAACCTTATTATAGGTTTTCTGTATTATAGTTAGCAAAATTAAAACCTTTGGAATCAGACCTCTAAAAGCAGGATAATTTTCCGGATTTATTTTAAATGTTTCTCAAATAAACTGTGTGAAAATTTGTTAAAGGCAATCAATAAACGTAAAACTGAAAGGGGTATATTTTTAACTACATTATATGAATGTGTAACAGTTAATATATCACAAAAATCTGTCTCACATAATATTTTAGCAGTTATTCTTGGTCAAGTATTTAAATTTATTAATTAAACACGATATTTTAACTACATATATTTAAATTACACATTATTTTTAAAAAAGATTCTATAATTAATTTTAAAACATTAATTAAACAGTCTTATTTCATTAATGAATTGAATCACAACAATAAAATTTGGAATATTAAGGAGAATCGTAAATTAAATTTCGTTAGAATGGTTGTTATAAATATTAAACTCGATCAGACAAAGATTTACGCAAGTGCGTTTAAATAAAATTTCCATATTACTACTATGCACAAAATTCACGCTTATCTTGCAAACTAAATCATTTTACCAAAACTTAGTATAATGCGAACTCTTTATGTATTACTGAGGTTTGTATATCAATCCAAAATTATTATATTATATACCCTAAATATAGTAGTCATAAATAATTTTTTTTCGTAAAGAAATTCTTTTATGAAAGAGCGGGTATCAGTAGCTACGGTCACTAGCCCGGTGGAAATTGGTACTGTATGAAAAGATGCTACGCCTGACCGGGGGATTCAAACCCGGAACCTCTGCACGAAATGCCGAGACGCTACGTACTAAGCCATGGAGTTCAACAGTTAATCAAGCAGTTAATTAACTGTCGAACTTCTGAATTTTCTTGCTGAAATTGAATCTTTTTTTTCATTGGTAGTGTTGTACTACTACTAACATCTCTAACTCTCGTTTTAAAGTATTGAGGAAAGAATTAAATATTGGTCACGTAATGTACTAACGCGTTTATAAATTTTATATTTTTCAAGTTTATTTAATTCATGATTTTTATGTGATTTGTTGAGGTTTAATATTTTTGCAAATGTGTCGAGATTCTACAAGCCATAAAGATTTTAGAAGTTATCTTTAATGATCAATTTCTATAAAAAAATTATGTCGCATTTTATTCTTTGAAAAATGTATCTCGTCTCACTTTGAATAAAAATATTAACAATTTGTGAATATTAGCACTATTATGTTAAAAAATCGCAATAAATAATGTATTTAAAATAAAGTTTATGACGATTTATCGAGTGATACATTACCAAGGAAAGACGATTAAAATGAATCGTTTCAGAAGTTAAGTTTTGATAAACAACTGAAATGAAAGTAAACAAACTTTACAAACCCGGATTTTATAAGAAATTATTTATTTTAAGAGTACAATACAATAAGATTTTGATGCAAATTAAGCTTATTCAATAAAAAAATAAATAAATAAAATATTCATAGGATTAGAAGTGAAAAATAAATGATATGACCAACCGCTAACTTTCTTTTACAACAGCTGCCAAGAAATCTATATAATCTAGTCTCATTCTTAGATGAAATATTTCCGGTCCACAAACCTTTTTGTACTTTCTTGGGAAAAATCAAAAGATCGGCCAAAATGTCTTTTATTATGTATGCTAGCTATCCAACCAAAAATCACCTCACTAGCGAATATAACAAAAGTTATCTTGGATAAGGGTATTATTATGGTAGGTGTCAAATCTCTCCTCCCCTTTTTAGTAAAAAAGAGAGAGAGAGTAGAATTATGATATAGAATGAGTGCAAGCGAGATGTTAAATATAAAGGGAAGGAGAAGAACATAAATTACCCCCGTATCTAACAGACCGTAAACACACCCAAGCTCATTCACAATGGTTCATAAACCGAGTGTCAAACTCATTACAATCCATAAATTCCATTTTTCTATCCGTGCTACTGGCTACAATAGGCCAGCATACTCGACACAATGTATGATAATCTATACGGCATCTGTCAACTCAGTCCCGATTCACTCACTCTACCATCATGTTCATTCTCTCTATAACTCCCCCACTCCCGTTCACACACGCCCCCTCTCTCCAACACTATTTCATATTCTCTCTATTTTTATCAATATATATGAGTATTTTTATCGTTCTTGTAACCTATAGGATATAACCACGTACGTGTATATATATATATATATACACACACATGTGCTGTAATTCTGTTTTCGTTTTTATGTCACTTTTCAACTTTTTTTATTCATCCTTATTGATCCTTCATAAATAATTTTTATTTGTTTTCGGTTCCTTTAAAATGAAATAAAATTTTTTTCCATTACGGTATTAATGGATAATGATTTATCAGTTATTTTTTAAATTGGATTGTTAAAATCATGATTATTATCATTATTATCATCATTATTTTTTAAAATAATTATTTAATTTACGATCTCCGTGACTGAGTAGGTAGCGTCTCGGTATTTCGGTGAAGCGGTCCGGGTTCGAATCCCCGGTCAGGCATGGCATCTTTTCATATGCTTCAATTTTTCACCAGACTAATGACCATAGCTGTTGATACCCGATCTTTCATAATAATAATAAAAAAATCTATACAGTTGAAATTTAATTATAAGATATGACGTTGAATTTTAATAATGATAAGGAAATTATTAAAAATTACGTTCCTTGATACAATTTGATTAATACTTGTAAATCTATTTGAAAAAGCTGGAAGATTATTGATTATTGCATGACTTTCCCGGCTATTAATATTAAAAATTAGAAAAAGTCAAAAAACAATAAAAAACCGGAATGTATATTTTTTTAGAGATAGGAAATTTTTTTTTCTAAAGCTTTTTATAAAAATATTCATATAATAGGTTAGGTTAACAACTTTTCTTAAGTAATTTCTCTAAATCTAACATCCACTTCAATGAAAGCTAAAATAAGAAATAGAAAATTTTCAAACTACTTTTTTACAGTTTAGGTCTATAATTAAAAAAAAAATTGTAGACGTTTCTTACTATCTTTATATATGAAATATAAACTTTCAATAAATGTTTCAAAGATATTTAAACCGAAGGGAGATAGAACAAAAAAAAATATATCTATATCTGTATCTTAAAAGGTGGGGGTGATTTTTGAAAACAAGTTTTTTTTATTATTTATACAGGCATTATAGGTAATAAATCTGCTTTAATAATGTTTTTTTCTAAAATGCCTCTGAAGAAAATCGAAAATGAATTTTTTCGCGATATCACCCACCCGCTTAACGAATTTTGAAAAGAAATTAGTATGATTAATGCCTATATAGAAATATCTGAGCCAATTTGAAGAAAATCGGTTCGTTCAATCCTGAGATATAATGCCAAAAGCAGTATGACATACATAAGTATATACATACATAAGCACAGACATAGATATACAAGTTTATTTGGTCTAATTAAGATTTGAAAAAAACTGATCTGATCACCATACTTTCTCTTTAAATAGCTACTCCAGCTATATTCTTGAGGAAAGTAAAAATAATCTAATAATCACACAAATTCACTGAATTTCTTCTTTTTCCACGTAATACATACGAAAAATAACAGACACGGCAAGGTCCAAACCATAACTGATCTTTTTATTCGATTAGATGATTATTTTATTAGTTGATCTTTATGTTAAGTAAAATTACGTTTTTTTTTTTTTTTAGGAAACTTAGATTTTAGACCCTCAAACGTAACTTTTTTTTACGCTAATGTTAGTTTTATATATATAAAACAAGATTTTTATTTAAGCGCTGGGTATTATTGATGCAAAAATAAAATAGATTATAGAGAGGATCCACCCTAATGAGAACAGTAGCAGTGGTCTTTAAGGATTAATCTGCTTTTAAAAATGTTTTCCTATGTAAGAGAAAAGTCTCCAACATTCTGAAAAAAAAGTGTGTAGGGTTTTTTTTCATAAGAATGTGAATGAGAAATATGATACATGTTAATCTATCCGAAAAAGGAAATCAATTTCCATTAAAACCTCAAGAAATAAAAAGATCCAAACGATTTATTTTCACTTAACTCAACTTTTATACTTATTCAATTTTTTTAATTGTATTTTTTCTTATATATATATATTTTTTTTAAATGTTGAGTCTAAGTAATTTTCCATTTGATTTTAATAAATGTTTATCTATTTAATAACCGTACTGTACATTAACATAACAGACATTAAAATATAAAATTTTTAACGTAATTGGCGAACCTGAATATTATCCAGCTTTTACGGAATTTAATGAAAGAATTGTAAATAATATATTATAAATAAACAATTCATTCAATTTTAAAGGTATTATTTAAAAACACGCAAAATTTTATTACATTAAATCAGTTTCAAACGTTAAAAAGTTTATGGCTGTCATTGCATAATGAATTAGCAAAACTTTCGGTAATGGTGGTATGTGTGTATGATCATTTACAATCGTGGATGTCATCGCATAATGAATTAGCAAAACTTTCGGTAATGGTGGTATCTCTGTATGATCATTTACAATCGTTGGATTATATTTTATATTAGTCAGACAGGTCGTTGTTTCAGTGTTAGATTAACGAAATATATATGTATTTAAATATTTTACTACATGCCTGAAAGAAATCATTTTTACGTTTGTGAAAATTTTTCAATGCATAAAGCGACAAATATATAATATTAATAATTAATTAATGACAGAATTAATATTTGTAGAGGTATAATATTCATGGCTTAAGTAGAAGTAAATCAGAAGAGTGAGGGTTATTATTATTGCGGTCTCACACAGCGATTAGCAAGCACAATTAGAGCTAACGCTCTAGACTATAATGTATGTATTTTTAAATGTTCTATGTCTTAAATAAGACGAATGTGATTTTTTTCTGTGTGGTGTTTTAACATCTGTTAGAATATCTTCATCAATTTAGAATAATAATAATTTGAAAAAGAACGACGCGGATAACACACGAAAGATTTTTAAGACGTGTTGTTAGTGGTATTTTGTAATAGGTTTACAAAATTAATTCTCGCAGAAAAGTTTTTTTGGAAGATAATTCACATAATTTCCTTCATAACATACGCAGTTCAAGGAGTATTTTCTATAAAGCTCGAGGAGTAATTCCATAAAGTTTTTTAATGTCAAATCATTAAAAAATTATGTTAACATAAGTAATTATTTTTTTTATATAGCCGATTTCCGTGGCAAGTTGGTAGTATCTCCGACTTTCATCCAGAAAGTTCCGAATTCCAGTCAGTTTTGGAAATTTTTACACCCTACAAATTACCACTTATTAGGTATAATTGATTTCAGGAAGGACAGAAATCTAGCCCTTAAAATTCGACGGAATAACTTCCATCTAATTGTAAATAAACTAGGAAAAATTGGGATGAAAGGCAAATATATATAAATCTTTTATTATTAGAAAACCTTCGCTCGTAAATTCTATGACACTTATATCGTACAATTTGTAAAATAGTATTCTCCGTATAAAAATATTGGTAATAATAATCCATAAATTAGATATAAATATGATAATAAATTGTGAGATTTAAAAGCCAATAAAATAGTAATATTTTTATTATAAATATAACATAAAGGGTTAATATGGCGAATATTTTTGAAAACTTCATAAATTGAAATAATTATTTAATACAAATCGGAATATCATCAAAAATGGTAAGTATCTGAGATCAATTTTACCCTGTTTTCAACTATATAGCTTGTGTTGTTTTAAGACCAGGAAGTAGAGACCACAGACCGGTTTACACGTGTGCCTTCCTTTACCGGAACCAGTTAAGGTACATGCCATAACGTGTTATAGTACGTATCATTACGTAGAAGCCCTGTACATGGTTTTAATAAGAAAAGAGGAGACCAAGAATAAGGGAAAAGTGGATATTGAAAAAAGATAAAGTACCCCCGTAGAGGTCGGGACTTGAGACAAATCGCGCTCAAAGGATAGATAAGAAGGCTTAAGCCCAACCATCCACAAATCCTTACGAAATCGGAAAATTTTTATTCAAGGTGGGAGTATCGCATTACTGATCAATACCGCTTAAATATAGCTGCAAAAACGTATTTTCATGAAGAAATTACAGAAAATAGTCTTAGGTTTCCTAATGAACACCTTGTCTATTCTCAGAATCACGTACCTTAAAGGAGTAAGAGTACAAGTGAATTATAAACTGTTCAAACAAGACTATTTGGGCAGTAAGACTGCGTAACCATGGTAATAGACTACTGCGTAGTCTATTTAAATGTTATTTTAATAACATTTAAAATAAAAAATAACATTTTCAAGCCTCTAAATCTTGGAATAAGGTTACTATAGATTTTTTAAAACCAAAATAAACGACGCCCATTTTTAGTTTTTTGTTGTTTTAATAAATAATAATTTATTCCCTTTACTTAGGATGATTATTTGAAAAAGTCACCATTTTCCAACCAGTGTAATGTTAACTTGATATAAACATCTTTTTATGTATGATTGATTTAAAGGGCTAACATAAAAAATTAAATCTTCAAAAAAAAATCTTAAAAAGAGGGTTTCTTTTTTTTACGCCAACATACTTATTAAAGTGTATGTCGGCATCTCTTTGAGAAAACGACTACCAAAATAGTCAACTATAATAAAAAAGATAACACATGTAATTTTTTGTATAGATTACAATCCACATAAAGACAGTGTTATGAAAAAGATGAATAGGAAAAAGTGGTGTTCAAATAATACATTTATTTATGTTCTTTATGCTTTAATATTTTTATTAAAAATTTCATTGTTATATTGGTTTTTATAGGTATATCAGTTCATCTACAAAAAAATGTTTGTAAGGATAAAAGAGAAGATGTTATAACAAAAATAGGCATTGTCAGTTTGCAGTTTATAAACCTGAAAAAGGTCCATCTATTTTCATTCTTTTCAAGTAGCCTACTGTATACTAAACTAATATAATGAGAAAAGGCACATTTAACATGATGTAGCCAAGCGGAATTTTCAAGTTCTTTTTGGGTTTGTATTTGGATGAAGAATGTTGACATTGTTAAGAGTAGGGTACCTGAGAATAATGGCGTTTGTCACGGTTCGAAGAGGGATAAAGTAGGGAGAATATTCAACTATAAGTCTAAAAGGCAGGCAGGTGGTAGTTTGCAGAAGCAGTCCTATCAACGAGATCCCTTACTGCGTTGTTGCTCATTTTTTTCGGTTTTTTTTTTAACTTGGCGCGCGTTTTATATGCTTCGCACGTGAGATTTTTCGTCGTGCGTGGAAATCTACCCCTGACGAAGTTCATTACCGATTTTATACTTCACGTTTTTATTTTTTTTTATTTTTCATATATATTACCGAGGGTGAATTTTGAAACAGAACTCCATGTGTAACGTATAAATTAGTTAAGACAGCTGTAAACTTATTTCTTCCGACATGAATGTATTTCTTTACTTTCTTAAAACAATGAAATATTTGAATTTCGTATACATAAAAGAAGAAAACAAAAAAAAAAGAAGAGGGATAGAAATTATTTTACTATCATTGTATTCTTTTAACCATTTACTGTAAAATATTTTTGCTTTTTCTAGTACTTATTACAATATTTTCTTTTTCTTCCGTTTACTTATTTTCATTTGTTTTCTTCCATTATTTTCTTTTGCTACTAATAATCTTCCTTGTTCTTTTTACTCTTCCTTTTTTATGTTTTGATATGTTGTTAAAAAAAAACTAATTGTTAAAAATGGTAACTCCGAGAACCAAATTTATAATGTAAATGCCGCAAATAATTACGGCAAACTTTTTTAACTGTATGAGACTCTACGGCTTATTTTAAAAATTCTGAAACTGTAATAGTTCATAAATTCATGCTAATGTAATTTAGGTCAGGAAAATAAAAAAAAAATTGTTTATAAAATTTCTGTTTTACAGGTTTCAGACGATTTACCATTCGAAATAAACGGTAAGACAACAAAAAAAGTAAATTTTCTGATAAAGCAAAATAAAAATGTCGTAATTAGATTATCAGTACATATATATCAAGTATAAGTTTAGGAAATATTTTTTAAGATATTCACTAAAATTTGGTTAAATTTAGCGATATGAATAAATAAAAATCACATAAGGATATTTGTGTTTTGCTTAGAATATATATATCATGAAATAAATAATTGTGTATAGAAAAGCATGGTTGAAATGTTCTTGATGATTTAGCTTTAGAACAAATCTAAACTAAAATATATTTTTTTAATTTTTTTTTTTTTTTTAAATTTGGAAGAAAAATCAAAACGGTATATCAATAAATTCAGTATTTCTTGAATGTTCATTCCTATCAAAGTTTTTAAAAATACAGAATAAAATAATTAAGAATTCTGTGAAGAGTAGGCCTTGCTCATTTTGTACTGGATTTATCAAATTAAGCTCTTCAACAAAATTCATATAATAAACTGAAAATTTTAGTTGACAGGGGAAGGTTTAGCCATATAAAGATCCTATTATCGTAGCTATGAACGGTTTTTTCGGCGGACATGAGACATGACTGAATGAAGAAAGAGGACTACCGCTGAATTAAAAAAATAAATATCCAATAAGGAAACAATAACACATAAATTTATGGCAAACCAACCTAAGATAAATGTCCGATAGTATAGTGAGAAAGGCACAATATTATGAAGTAATAACAGAAGAACGGGGTCCCTAGACAAAAATTATCTTTTAACAATAGAGTAAACCGTGAATGAGTGAAATATTTTAAGCGTAGTCAGTGAGTCACAGATAGAAAGTAGATACTGTCAGGAATAAATCGCGTCAAAATTGAGCGAGGACCACATTTTGGTGTCTTAGCGATGCAAAATTCCTTTCAATCACTCTTCTCCTCGATAATACCTATTAAAAAAATCTGCAGAACTTTTCCAGCCTATAGATATAATAAATTTTAGCAAAAATCATTCTACAAAATTTCATAAAAATTGAAAAACACATTTAATAATTATAATAAAAAAAAACTAACACGTACTAGCAAAATGTTAAGTTAAAGTTGAACCTTAATTCATTCGGGAAAAAAATCACTGTTAAAGTGTTCATTTAGCCATCTAAATGAGAACTGAACCTAGCGTTATTTAATTCTCTAGATATCTATAGGAGCATTAATCGCGGAATCCGCCGCTGACAAATCTCTTTACTTCGCACTGGAATCCCCTGTAATGTTCTAAACATGAAACTATGATGTTGAATAGGCTAAGTTTATAATCTTACTCAGGTTAATTAGTAAGCTAAAAAAAAAGTCTTTCAGAAATTAAGGTTTCTCATAATTCAGTATAAAATCGCTTTTATATTTTTTTTACGATAAAAATAAGTTTTTTCACATTACAAGCATTACTGTTATAAAAAAAATTATGTTAAAAATACAATTTTTTGAAAAAGGAAATATTTCATAAAATATACACATTATTTCTGTTTTCTTATACTCTTCGATAAATATAATCTCAATAAAAAATTATCAAAATTACAGGACTCATCAAATGACAAGCTTGCTACTACTCAGTATTACATATAAAAAAAATTACAATCTTAATTCTGTTCTTGGACCATATTTGTATAATAATAAAAAGAACTGTTTTTGTCATATTTGAGTCCTAGATTTGATATTAGGAAAGAAATGCGAATTTTTTTTTTGAATTAAACAACCATCCCACAAAACCACAAAATGATTTTATATAATAGCAAGTAAAATAGATTCCATCATAACTCAAATATCTGTTAAATCGCCTGGGAATAAGGCTTTGGAAAGTGAATGAGTTGGTGGGCGATTGATTGTTATGGGAACGCTATCAACTAACCAATGTGGGAAGAGATTGTAGTATATGTTTTCATAGAAACAGTTGCAACCGTCAGCAAATTTTAATCTAGAAATTTTATTAAACTGGAATAATTTTTGAGATTTTATTATATCTGTATTGTGCTGAAAGCAATGATTTATCTCGGATATGGTCTTCAAATTTTTTAAATCATCTATTAAGGAATTTTCAGTACTCGGAATACTTTAAATATGTTTAATGGGCAAATATAAAATAAATAAAATCCTTGTTATTAAAAAACGACTAGCACTAGATAGGGAATCTTGGAGAGCTGCATCAAACCAGTCAAATGACTGAAGACAAAAAAAAAATTATTAAAAAAAAATGTTTTTAATACTTAATGAAAATTTACACGCTTTTTTAATACGAAAACCGTATGTATTTTGGTAAATAAAGTATGTGTTTTAATAAATCAAGCAACAAAAAACAATAAAATTTTTAATAAAATCAACTAGTTTTACATCGGTTAGCTATTGTTAAAAGACCAAATCAGTCTTGAATTTTAAAAATGTGTTTTCAAGTATAAAAATGAAAGATTTTATATTAATTAAATAATAAAAAAGAAACAAAATTAGAGAAGCAAGTAAGAACTGACAACGAAGGACTTTAATTTAAAATTCAATTAAATAAAAGGAATTAAAGTAAAAGTTTCAAAAAACTTTACGAACTATATAAAAAGAAACCAAAAGTTAAAAGCAAGCAAGAAATTATAAAGAGAAAAGAAACCATAAGGAGAAAAATAGAGTCATCTTAATAGAAAAAACACATTGTGTCAATTGTATACGTAATAAGAAAAACAAAAACCTACGATATTGCAGTTCACAAGTAACGTTACTTTAAAACGAATTGCAGATGTTACGGGAAGTTGAATATAATAAAAACAATGCTGTAATCAGTATCATAATGAGTTTGACACTATTTCATTTAAGGTTGCCGTAATCGTTACTAGAGTAACAGTGAGTTTATAAACGTGTTTTGCCTTAACAATAACTTATATACACTTTCGGCAATGTTACAGAAACGTTGAAAACTTTATTCAGCACTATATTATTATTTGTAATTTGTAACAAAATTTATTGGTATGTTCCCAGAATATATTTTATGAAATATTGTTCTAAAATTTCCCTTTACTGATTTTACTGAAAACTTAAATTAACGCAATGTAAATTAGTTTAAGCTTAAACTTGCGTGTATGAATAACTGCGTAGATAAGTAAGATAAATTATTACAATAACTTCAGCTAAGGAAACATGGTTATTTTTAGCTATCATAGAATTTTTTAATCTTTTTTAACATTATAATTTATACATGTATTTTAATTTTATTATTTTATTTCAACGATATTAAATACTTTTTCATTGGTATTTCTGAGAAAACTTATCTTTCATTTCACAGACCATAAGAAAAACATTTAGAAGAAAATTATGTCGTTTTTTTATTAACTTAGAATATATTATAAATATTATTAATTTCGAATGCTGAATAATTTGCCTCTCAAAAAATAACGTTTATTTGAAAAGCATTCTTTTTTACTTTCCCGCCGAATATAACTAGAGTAGCTATACCAAAGGGGGAATTATGATCATATCAAAAATTGGGTCTTGGGTTTTTAAAATGTTTAAGTTTTAGGATCCAATTAGTTCATCTGAACCAAAAAAAAAAAATGTGTGTGTATATATATATATATATATATATATATATATATATATATATATATATATATATATATATATATATATATACATATATATATGAGTACTATATATGAATATATATAAAAACATCTATGTGCTACATATATAAATAATAAAAAAAAAATTTCAAAAATCAACGCCCCATCTCTTAAATTGAAAAAATATATTTTAGAGCTATCAAGAAACGTCTACAATTTTTTTAAATTATAGACCCCGCACCTAAAATGCAAAACGTTTTTCTGAAAATGTTCTTTTTCTTATTTTAGCCTTTATCGGGTGTTAGATTTAGAGAAAACTTTACTTAAGTAAAATTTGTTCAACTTTATCTACATATTAATATTTTAGAATAGATTTATACCCCACCTCTAAAAAGTATATATCGGTTTTTATTTCTTTGGCTTTTTAATTTTTATTATCAATAGCCAGAAAAGTGATGCAGTACTTTGCTAGCTATTTTTTTGAAAAAAAAGGTAGAAAATTTAATATGAATATTTTATGAAAATATGAATGAATAGTTACTTTAATAAATTCTTCCGGATTATGGATTTATATATTTTTTATAATTTTATTTTGTGTTTTTGCTTTGGTTTGTGATTTGTTGTATTATTTACGTTCTATATATTTACTTTTAGATTATATTCATTTTTTTAAACTTTTTTTTTAATCTTCGTAGCGGAGTATAGCATCATGCTATTTATCTGCAAAATTTTGCATTTAAATCCCAGTCAAGCTAGACATTTTTCAGAAATTGAAAAATTAACTTTTAGGTCCATAAAGGTTTCAAAAAAAATTAAATTTAAAGTCAGCCTGGTAAGCTATAGTTAGCACGCTACACTTTTCACTAGTTTCATATTTCATAAACCGCTTCATGATAATGATAAAATGTCAAAGATGAACTTATTTTACATCGAAATCCATTTCTACTAATATATGCATATCATTACTGAATTTTTCCTAAAAAAAAACAAACACTGAAGGAAAACTAAAAGAAAGTAAAACAGTCAGGATAGAGAAGGCAAGAAGAAGTTGTCAGAAAAAGCATGATAATGAAATACTATTAAAAGAAAGAGCGATGAGTATTGCAAAATATTGATTCAAGTGGTCCTCAGTAAGCCAAATTTTGAAAAAAATAAAATTGTTTTATTAACTGAATAACAAAATGTGAATAATAATAATAATAATGCAAAGTAGCATTAATACGTAATATTTGAAATCAATATTTATAAATAAAAATGTGATTAAAATATTTCACGCCAGAAATGGACGTGGAAATTCTTAAAAGAAAATGATTAGAACTTGAACATTTTCTTGACAATGTCATGGATCTAACGTGTGCTATGAGATATTAAAAATACTTTTTCCTCTTTGCAGCAGTTATTTTAAATTAAATTTTCTTTTTAAATCACACCAAACTCACGTCAAAATAATAAAATATTATGAATGCATTTTTTAGAGCATTTCACATGCGCACAAAGTTATTATGTTAAAGCAAAAGTAAAAAAAAAAAAAAATTTTTTTTTTGTAGACTTCGTTTTATTTTAATTTTTTTAATTTTAAACTATTATTAAGCAGGTTATTTGCAGTGTCAATTATATATGAATTACATATATTATTTCTATTTATTTATTTGTTTTCTAATTAAAAAGTACGCTCCTGTAATCTTTTTTTGATCTCGAAAATGTTTTTACTACTATTTTCTTTTTACAAAATTATTCTTATCGTTTATGAAATAGTTAATAAATTATATTAGATAAGAAATATTGGAGTCTGTAAATACAGTTTAATTAATTTAATTTAAGAGCTCTTGAATATAATCGTAACATTTTATTCAGTTTATTAACACTGCGCATTCTGTGAGGGGTACTTGAATCTAATTGTGGTAAACTTTTTTAAACATTATCCATTCACATGTCTGTACACGCTAAGATGCATGTTGCCTTCATAAAAATTTATTTTATTTATGTCTGTCTCTAAGTAGGTATACTTTGCTTGTCTGGTAGTTTATATTTTTAATATTGCTTACATTAAAAAATTATATTAAGCATAACAATTTACAACACCAGAACAGACTGCAAATAAAATTAATACAACTATAATGATGGTTAATTCCTCAATATATTTATAAAATTTAACATTTGATATAAAATAAATAAATAAAATACAACTGTTTTCAGTTTTGTATTCGAAATTAGGGATACTTTATATAAACTTTAGTAAAACATTGAAAAACTTTACTACATTGAAAAGCATAATAATAATTTTTTTAAGAAGAAAATTTACTTATTTTTGATAATTTAAACAATTTTTTCTTGTGATCGCGTACAAAACTACTTTCACTTCAATTTTACTTCAGAAAGATAACAAAAATCTAATAAAGAAAATTTCTGTAGTACGTCAAAATAATAACATTAATAAATCGTTTAACAGATTGCATCGTAGCGACAGAATATAATTACTTCGATAAGATTTATTCTCAAGATTTTTACTAACTTGTTTTCTTTTCTAATTGGTTTTCCTTACTTTTACGGAAGTTTATGCATTTATTGAATATACCTTTTTATTAACAAATAAGAAATTTCAAAATTGTCGAGAGATAGATGTTTACTATCCCAATCACTTTACATTGCCAAATTATTATTATTATTATTATTATTATGAATTCAAATTTCATAAATTTAAGTGTTATTTCAACGATGATTATTTCAAATATTGATTTCTCAATAATTTTTAAATTTTAATTATGCTTTAATTAGTTTTAATAAAAACAAAACATCCGTCTAAAGAAGCGCAGATTTCTATGTAAATCCTAAAATAAGACTGTAAAAAGGAAAGCAGTAAGTAAAAATAGTTGATTAATTTTAACAAGATAAAAATAACAATTTACACACCACGGGGTTTTTTTTTATAAAGTTATGGGTATCTAAGAATTATTGTACCCTTTTCAGGTCCTGGAAATGACGGTAAACAATTAGAGAACTGTTAATGTAATGGCTCAATAATTTTTTTATACATAAATTTACAGAAAGGCAAATTCATATGCTGTTTAAATGAAACATACCTAAGTTTTTTCTGAATACAACCCTTAATGATTTAATAGTAGTGTTGGATTACAAGATTATAAATCTGTTACAAGATAAGCAATCATTATATTAAAATACTAATGATTATTCCGATAAAATCAAAATACATCCCGTATTATATCAGAGAACAGATCGACTCAAGTAAGATTAAGGCAGTTGCTTTTAGAGTAATAATAAGAAACGTGGTTACTGTCTAGTAAGAGGGAAAGACAAAGCACCCCTTACTCTTCTCATTAGGTTCTACCCTTGCTAAACGTGTACATGGGGGTGTACTCAACGTTATTGTTTCATTTTGCATCTTGGTCAGGGGACACTTCTTACTTTAAGTGGTTACATCCTGTCTGAAACCAACTAGAACATACTAGAATACGTTATTGTTATTATACTCAATAATTCACAAACTATATTATCCACTTAATTTTTAAATAATTTAGTCGAAGAGAAAGTTTAACTTAGTCAATTAAATACATTAATCAAAATATTTATAATGATCGCGCCCGCGCACACACACAATAGAACTTCCTATGCTCTAGATTTCAAACATTTTTCATTAATTTAGATTTTAATACTTTTTTTAATTAGGACAGTTATATATTCCCAAGATCACGAGATTTTCATCTAATTTTATTTGCTGATACATGACCGCATGTTGATACATTGTGAATATTATTAAAAAAATTCCAAAAATACGGTTATTTTTAACAGATATTTGGTTAAATTACAGTTTTGTTAAATTATAAATACAATTTTGGTTTAATTACAATTCGACTTAGATAAAAAACTGTTCAAAATGACGCAAGGCTCTTTTCACGTCATATCTCTCCTAATTATCTATAAAAGACGAGCAACAAAATAGTTGATTATCGTACAAAATAAACAGATGGTTTATCCGGAAGAAGCTTTTTCACTCAGCTGAAAAAACTGTTAGTGGTAAATGGGCGGGGGGCAAGGCCCTTTGTTCAGAATCAGAAATGAAATGATTCTGTACTAGCAATACGCTATTCGACGCAGATGTTGTCTTTAACAAGACTACTAAGTTATATAGTTTATAAGCTCCATGAAACCTGGAAAACTTTAAATCCCTGAACAACAACAAGGCTTACTTGGCAAATATCCGGTGAAGAGCTGAAAAGTATTCATAGTGTTCAAAATTTACGCATATTTTCTGCGAAACCAAAGGTTTGGTAGACGATTAAAATCAAGGATGAATTCATGACAAAGGTATTCTTTAGGAACCACCAGAAAATAGGTTTCGATCTGGAGTAGACAATATAGAAACTTTTAAATCATCCAGGAAAAGGCGATAATGATAATCAATGGTTAGTGTATTCTTATTTTCAAGGTTTTAGATGCTGAGACTTTCGAAAGGTTGTGAACTATCAGTAATAAGAGATGACGTTTACAATTTTGTTAGGGCTACTAACTAGTAAAAAATAAGGTTTTTAAAATTCAATTTTCCTGTATCCTATGTCTGCATAATTTTTTTACAGAAAAAAATTTTTTAATGAAAAAATACAAAATCTACTTTTATTGAACTCAACCTTCTTAATAAAAGTAAATATTATTTCGTACAGATTTAGGTATTTTATTCGATTTGAAGAAGTAAAAATTCAGTAAATATAAAAAACTATTTGTTTTTTTCGGTAAATAAAACATAATTAATCCACAAAGAGATCTGAAAAAGTATCCTGGGATAAGACTTTGAAATGGGAATTGGTAGGCGAGGTTATGAGTTGATATGGAAACGCAATCAACAAACCAATGAAGAAAACCTGTAGCGTACGTTTCCATAGCAAAAAATTACTACCATTGGTAACTTCTACAGAATGATCCTATGTATGTCATATCTGTCGAACTGTGAGTTTATTTTATTAATTGACCGAAAATATGGTCTCTAAAAGCTTTCCAAAATAATTAAAGGCCATGCCTTAATCTTTTAAGAGTTTCAAAAACTACACAAAGAACTAAATAAAAAAAACATAGTTAACGAAAAAAATTATTTAAGAACTTTTCAAATATTTAAATATAATTTATAAACTTAGGCTACGTTCGCAGGAAACAATCCAGCAACAAAAGATTAGAAATTTTGTATTACATTTTTTACTAGGGTGAGTGTAATGGTTTACCGTTGCCTTTTTCATTGAAATCAGTATAATGTAATTTATTCTATCCTAAAAATAACTTCTTCACTAAATTCAACAAGGGATATGTAAGAATAATGAACATCATTAATCTCAGAGATGGCAACATTTTATAGAGTCTCATTCTTACACTTTACAATGAGATTTTTATATACAAAAAATAATTCGGATTAAATATATCTAAAATAAAATCATACGTAAATTCCATTTAATTCATACATATACTACAACAAAAAAAATTGAATAATTAAAAAAATGACAAATGTCATATGCAAAATGCAAATAACGTAAATAAATAAATTATATTTTTAATTAGAAATTTATCCTCATCATTTAATAGAAAACCATAAATAATCCATGTTACATATTGTATTTTACACTAAACAGTTATTTTTGTATTCAATTAAAAGAAGTTCCGGTTTTTTTTAATTATAAAATAATAATTAAAAAAACAATGGATCATTGTATAAAACAGAGCATCGTAACTTAATTAGCAGACAAATTGTAATGTGAATGTACATTCATATAATGGCACGCACATATATAGAACAATCAGGTAGGCTGCACAATAAAAGGCTAAATATGGTATAGAATTATTCCAATTTATTGAATACTAATTCCGTAATTTTACAATAATGATTTTATAATTGGGCTTTTATGATGGGCAGTTTCTCTGTTAATATTTCCTCTCTTCAGAAAAGGAATACAAAAACAAAACAAAATCTTTAAAATTAAATCAACCCCAAAGTTAGTTTTTCAGAAAGTTCAGTGTTCATTAATTAACAAATTGTAAAACCTTTAAGTCAAACGCAGTGCATATATAATAAAAAAAAAAAATCAAGACCTAAGTAATAAAAGTGGTAAAGGATTGCATAACTTTTCCTACTTTGCTCTTGATAAATTTTTATTTTAAATAAAAACTACTAATTACCTTTTCTAATACTGCCTTACGAATTATGCAGTATTTATAGGTGAAAAAGATCAAAATGAAAATATGAGTCCGATTTTAACCGCTAGGTCACATGATGTCTTTACCTTAAAAATTATGCAGTTGCAAAATATAAGAATGAAAAGAATCAAAATTCTTAATACAAAATGTGATTCCCAGTTGACCCCCTTGAAAGAATATCGTTTATATAATCATCGGAATTGTACTTTGTTATTTAAGTATAACTGCTAAAGAAAAAAAAAATTGTAAAATAATTTGAGCTTCATTTAACATCCTTATCCGACAGCTACCTCATATTACACTTTTAATTATACCACCAATTAAAAATCAGATAAAGTACCGAGGTTATAAAAAAATGTAATTTTTAAATCAAATATTAAGGACCGCCTTTTTTACGACACAGTTGGATTCTCAATCTTGAAAATCAAATTAGAAAAAATGACATTAAAGATACGGATCGTATTTATCGTCTTTATTTTTTGGGGCCTAAAAATTATTAATTATTTATTTCAATAAGTAGTAATTATTTATTTCAATAAGTTGGCCCAGCTGGGGGAATGCTATGTAACAAGGCTAAAAAATTGAAGTTTGCTAAAAAAAAAAAAAAAGAAGTTTAATCGAGTTCTTCTTTCTGTTCCTACCCATTTCGGATGTTGATAACTATCTTAGTTGTAAATCCTGTATCATAAGTTGCGTGGAATAACTCTACAGACGATTTGTAGCTCCAGTCTTGGAGATTTTTTAGCCAAGTTATTCGTATCCTACCGTCACTTCTCTTTCCGGGTATCTTTCCCTGCAGTAGATGTTATATGCTTCTGTTTCTTATAATATGACCGAGGAATTGGAGCTTCCTTGTTTTACAAAAAATGTCTGCCAAATCTCAACTGTTTTAATAGTTTTTTTTAGATATGAAGTGAAAACTGTTTAAAAATAATGTTGAATTTCCCTCATCACCAACTCCGATTGTTTTAAAACTTTAGGATTTTAAATTTCTTTTTAAAGGAGAAAATTAAAAATATCGAAAATTACAATTTCCACTGTTTTAATTTTGTTCAAAATTCAAGAAAATTAATGTCTGATTCATCCATATTTTTTCGCCATTTTTGAAGAATTTGTATTGAATCAATTCGATGATATTATCAAAATACAAGTAAGTACACATATGTGCAAACTTACATACATCTTCTGCAAATAATTTCTATAACCTTTTTTTGTATTTTTTTTAATCCAAATGTGGATTAAGGGAGTCAAGACCCCCTCTAATCCATATTTGCGAAAACATCATTTTGACATCGACATCTGCGATAATCCCAATACCCAAAATTTTGGTCGATCCCTATAAAGTTCCCTTAGCTATGCAGCTGCAACAGCAATAGAGTTATAGACGGGAAAGTAAAAAGTTAAACCAGACAAAAACTGCTATTCATTAAAATAAATAATTTACTTTTTATTTTTATTTTTCACACATATATGGCGAACAAATTATATTTGTTATTACAGGCACGCAATGACCAGAAGTTATTAGTAACTTTAATTTAATTAGACATATTAAATCATAAGTTACAATGAAAAATAATCAGGTACTCTAAATAGTAATTAAAAAAATACGGGAGTGCTCTCAATGTTTATTAATTAATTACAAAAAAAAAAAATAATAATAATAAAAAATAATAAACACTAACTGTATATTTAATTTGTAAACAAAGAATTATTAGTAATAAAAACGAAATTAATAAGAAATATTTATGAATTACAAAATCAACTCGTAAAAATACAAAATTACGAACTACTAAAATTACATTTAAAAAAAACAAAAAAACAAAAATAGTAACTGAAAATACAAAATTAGATAAAATGACTACGAAATCAGCTGTTCAAGCAAAAGCAAAGGTTAATTTATTATACGCCTATACTCCTTAAGGAAATTTGGAAAAAAACGAAGTCTTTTAACCGTATCAACAATAATTCTTCTTCACAACATTTTTAAAAGAAAGGTAAACGGTTCATTTTCAGTTAAAAGACTAATATTCTCAAAAAATCTTTAAATTAGAAAGGATATTAAATATATTACCTATAAGTTTTTATTTTAAGTATGTTTTCTAAATATCTAAATCTATTTATTGTGAACACGAAAAATAAAATTTTCCAATAAATTTATTATCAAAAAACCTATTTTAAAGACGTTTTAAGCAACAACCAATTATTCTGGTATATATATTTATAACGAGCCAAATTTATATAACAGTTTTAGAGTTAGTATTATGATTAAAACACCTTAAAAATATAATACAAATCCGTTATTTTTTTTAATATACTTGTACTACAGCTTTTTGTAATTTTACCTTTATGAAACATTTTCCCGCATCTAAATTGGTTTTCATACTAAACTGAAGTTTCTACAGAGAATTAAGCTTCTGAATCAAGCTCTTAAATTTGATTTCGAGAAAAAGCTGAGATTAGATAAACATTTTTTAAATGTCACCTTAAATTATATAATATAATAATTAGGTCTTAGTATAAATTTTTAAGTTTAAAAAAATAAATAACTTTATCAATACCATGACTACATCTAAAATAATTTGTCATGTCCTTAGAGACGTGAAAGGTGAAACCCGACGAGAGATTATATGTCGATAAATAAATATGAAAATGGTACAATAATTTTAATAAAAAAAATTTACATAAAATAAATTAAAAAAAAAAAATTATAAAATCAATTCCAAAATTTCACTATATTAAACAGTTTCGGGGATGTTATTGAGCACAGGTAATCACCCAAAAAATATAATTTTGCAACAGTTAAAAAAAAAATGAAATTGGTTGAATAATTATTTGAACATTAGAAATACTTTTTGCCTTTGTTATTAACGTTATATTTTACTGCAATCGCATGAAAAGACATCCTCTGCCTAAACAACAAATTTTGCACTCACTCAAAATCACACTGTAATCCTCATTTCACTTCAAAGAGAATATTATTTTAATGCGTAATACGAATAGAAAGGTGAATTAATCAAGGAAGAAAGGAATTATGGATAGAAAAGGGGGAATAACAAGAGAAGCAAGAGTAAAATGGAATGTAAAGGGTATAGACGAAGTGTAAGGTATAAGAGGATATGGTAGGTGTGAGTGTTGTACAGTGAATTAGGGTGGAGACATATAGGTGGGCGTTGAGCACTCAAATCACGGCACAACTGTGGTTAAGGCTCAGTGAGTACGAGTTAGATTGTAGGGTTTGAGAGAACGGAAAGGTGAGGTGTAGTGAGCGGGGTTAATCCAAGCCCAGTTGATAAATAACTGCAGCAAATGTACCCGGGTTGCAGCACCAAAACAGTCTGTAGAGGGCTACCGACTCTGTAACCTATAAGATTACACGTTCCCTGTTGCCTTGTTAAGGAATGGTCTATATTACCGATACTACTACTCTTCAGGTCTTGAAATTGTAGAAATTGTGGTTTGTTGTTAAGGAAAGAGATTGCCAAACTACGAACGAACCGAACAAGACTCAAACAAAATGGTTTAATCCAATCAGCCTAATAAACAAGTAACAACCATACTCTGACACCAATACCAATTACTGTCTCAAACCATCTTCCCTTCCATGTTTATGTTTTAACCAAATTAGAAAAGAGAAGAATTTTTTTTTTACTTGTTTTATCTGTATAACCTTTATAAACATTTATTTATTAAAAGGGAAAAAACTCAACAAAGTAATAGGAAAAAGATCTTCTTATCAACAGAAATAGAATGAGTAAAGTGGTTGAAAAAAGGGGTTGGTAAAGAAATTGCGCCAATCTTTTAAAACTTTTAAACAACTTGCTCACCTTCTTTGAAAAAAGAGTTTTTTCTTTTATAACGTATAAAAAACCAATCCAAATCTCTTTCCACCGGATTCCTTTAATAGATATTCAATATTCAACCAATTAAAAAACGTAAAACCTTTTTTAGAAAATCCTCCTTTATTGTCCACTTATTTAAATTTTCCAATTACTATAAATCTTTTTTTTTATATTCAAGTATAATGGCTAAATAAAAATACCTATAGTATTATTATTAATTAAATGAATAATCATTACTCAATAATAATTTTATTTTAATAGACTTAAGTAATAGGCTTTAACAAACTTTATTATAAGTTTTAATAAAATTTAATACAATTTTATTATTATTATTAATTAATATATTTTTAAATAAATAATACTATTAACCTCCTATCTAATTCGTATAAAAGTTATAAAATCTGAAATTTTCTCCAACTAAAATGCATAGGATACAAATATTTTAAGAATTATATTTCATTTTTCCAATATCGTTTAAATGATTTGTGACCAAATCTTAGCCATCACTTTGATTATTATAAGAATAATTATATCCTTATAATAATAAAAAAAAATTGTAATATTTTGAATTCTCATAATAATATTGCATTCTACAGGTTCTAATCCTTAGATGAAGATATTTGGTACAATTACTTCTCCATATCACATGATTCCATCTTTTAGTGGAGGGCGGATTTAGAAACTATGAACTTGTAGTTTTCGATTCTTTTAAATTAGACAGAAAGCAATTACTTTTCAAGTGTAACGCAAATTTATAACTTCCTGCTACATTATAAAGCTGCAAAATTATACATGATGCATTGTATATAAAAATTCTCATATTTCCCCAGGAATTTAGGGCAAGATGAGAAATTGTTGTTTAGAAATAGCCATTTATCGTTTTTCCTTATGGTTATTTTTTTCCGACTGAGTTCAGGCGGGTTGATTTTGGAGACCTGTGAAGCCGGATCGTCCTTGATACAAACTTTATGAATACAAATTAGTGATTACACAGTAAGATGATGACTGAAAATACAATTAAGTTAATATTAATTAAATGCAAATTTCTTAAATGTTGCTTTACAACAAACTTTTACACAAATTAAAAATTTTGTTCTCAACAGTAAAAATGAATGTTTGGGTCATTATTCTTATTAACATTAATGTTCTTTGATATAAACCAATAAAAATATATCCGACAAATTTAATCCTTTAATCCTATACCGATACGCAGCTACAATAAAAAATGTAATTAAATAAACTAACGGTAACCTTGTAAAAATATTTAAAAAAGTCTAATGATTATAAAATAAAATTTTCAGCCTGACTACATTAGTGATTAAAAAAACTTTATCACATATTTTTACAAAACAAACATCAATGGGTTTCAGCTCTAATACAAATAGAAAAATTTATTTTTGAGAAGACATCTTCTTCAAAATGGCAATTTTTTTTGTTTTACGGTTTAATTTTTTAAAAATATTTTAATAAATCAAAATTAAAAAGCCGTACATTTGGGTAGATTTTATATTAAACAATATCAATACATAATCGAAACATAAAGTAATTAATATTCCGATTCATGAAAGAAGGGAGGAAAAGAAAATTGTATGGTTTGTGATAAAGAATTCTCTTGATAGGAAACGACTCAAGTTATAAAAATATTAAATAATATTTGAAATTGCGTATATAATTTGTCAAAGTTGTCTTAGCATAGTTATTACATAGACTATTTCGATAGTGGGGAGTTTGTTGCTAAAGGTTGATTGGTTGCTTGATAAATTGGGATACACACGAACACTCCCACTTTTCTACAACTGAACAATTGCGTACCTACATCCTTACGCTAAAGAATTTTTGACGAACAATGTTCAGAATCACTGATTGTTTATTCTAGAAAATTCTGTGTTTAGAATCCAGTACTCGGATTATACAAATAGTTGTCCATTCTTTAATAATATGCGGGGGGGGGGCCTTTCTTTTTTATAAGAATTTTGAATTATTTGTGCAATTCAGAAAAATATCTGAATTTAAGTTTAAAAGTCTAAAAATTATTTCATACACTATCTTAATGAGATAAAATAAAATTCTGATTTTATGTTTTATAGAAGATTAAATTGTCATTTTATTTTTACAAACCCTTATATAAGTAATTAAAATATGTAACAGTAATATATAATTAAAATTAATAATATTTTAAGAAAATCTATTCAGTCGTTCTTAAGTTACAAATTGTCTCCTGGTGAACAAATGAAAGAAACATCAGTTTCTAAATCTGCAACAACATTTTATACAAAAGGTTTTATTTTATTTTATTTCATTAAATGTTTTTTTATACCTAGGAATATTTTTAATTTAGAAACGTATCTGGCAAGAAAAAATCTCTCGTAACAAATCGTTACGAGATCGTGACATACAAATGGTATCGTCTTCTTAGCCTTTCGTTCAAGAAGTCTTGGATTCGAATTCCGATTCGTCTTGACCTTTTTCGTACTTTATTTGATTTCCATACGTTATATCCTCTCGTAACCCTATCCTTTACGTAGCTTATTAATCTTAAAAGTAAACTTAGTTGTCATTGAAAAATTATCTTTGATTCATGTACAGAAATAAGAAATATTTATATATTTGATTAGAAAAGATTCAGTGACCTGTTCCTTTCCTTTACGTTACGAGATAAAACATTATCTATCAGTGAGAGTTGTAGATATAATTAATAAAAGATGTACATTAGTAGGATTAATTTCGTTCTTTTTTAATAAAAAAAAGTTGATGAAATTAAATAAAAAGTTAAAAAATTAATTTTCTCAGCGAGCATAAAATAATTTTTATAAGAATTCTGTTAAAAGACAGTTGTAAAATTAATTTATACTCCTTTAGTTTAACTGTTTTAGTTCTTTAATAGGATTTCATAAAATGAAATCATAACGTTGTGTTCTTAATATCTTCTTTTACTCATCACATTCTGTTTTACATTATAAAGATAACTTAAGCTTCTTATATATATTTCTTTAAAAAAAAAAAGAAATAAATTGTAAAAAGATGATATTATGACATTATTCATCGCTTTTCTTAATAATACTATCCAATTTATTATAAATTATAATTGTTTGACAATCAAAATAAAAGAACATTTTTTTTTTAGATAAGCTCAGTTGACTGGTTCGATGCTATTTTCTATTCCTTTCTGTTCATAATATTTTAATAATTTTTCTACAAATTTACATCATAAATTCTTAATTATCGTTTTAATTTAATTTTCTCATTTCTTTGTATAGTATTAAATTGTACACATACATTTTTTCTTTTATGCGTCCCTCTATCACCAAAATTAACTAATGTTGGCCGACTTAATTTAAGGTCCACCAACTTAATTTGTTTCTTTACGAAATTCTTTCTTTTTTATTCTGTTCCTCGGAAGACCGACACAGTTTGAATAATACCAATTAATCCAATCTTTACCATCATATATATGTATAAATATATTATATACTCGTTGACCCGAGTATATATGGCCCGTTGACTCAGAACCTGGACCCTCGAGGTCCAGGTTGACCCAGACGAATCCCGGAGCCAACTCAGGGATTTCTCGGGCCTCCCGGGGCTCTGAGGCTTACCCCAGGGCCGCAGAGCTCGCTTCGGTCGCCATTCTCGTCTACCCAGAGGGCTCATCCCCTGGATCCCCTCACTGTCTGTTACCTCGTGGTTGTGAGAATAATACTGATAAATAAAAATTGGAGAATTCAGGCTTTATAGAAACCTGAAAAAGAAACTAAATTACGAAAGACAGAATAATAGTAACTATGGTAAAGTACACTCCACTTTGACGACGAAAAATTCGTAATTTTTTTTTTCCATGGTGGCAGAAATATAATAATGAAGTAAAAGGATTAATCTTTTTTTCCTTAATGGATATCCTTAATTCACAACTTTACTCCCACCTTCAAGAGAGCTAGAACCTCGGTCTACGGCTAAGGCTTGCTTACAAGGGAAAGTACGGTGGTCATGTCTCAAAAAAAAGTACGGAATCGGTTTTATTGCAAATATTTATGTTTGGTGTTTTGAAAATATTTTTACGTATGTACTCGTACATGTGTCACTCTGCTTTTGTCCTCATATCTCAGAATTTCTTTAAACTTTGCTAAAATTGTTCTATATATGGAGAATTGATCATATTAATTCGTTTATAAGGTGGGGGATATCGTGAAAAGAAAAAATTCGATTTTCCTCAAAAGCATTTTACAGAAAACTTTATTAAAGCAGATTTGCTACATACAATGCGTATATAAATAATCTAAAAAAAATTCAAAAAACCAACCACCACCTTAAAATTGAGATATATGGGTTTTTTGTTCTTTCACTCTATCTCCCTTCGGTTTAAATATTTATCAAACATTTTCTTAAGTTTATATACTTCATACACAGATTTATCATGAAATATCTACATTTTTTTTAAAATTATAGACCCCGGAGC
Organism: Lycorma delicatula; assembly: GCF_047948215.1. Classification (NCBI taxonomy): domain Eukaryota; kingdom Metazoa; phylum Arthropoda; class Insecta; order Hemiptera; family Fulgoridae; genus Lycorma; species Lycorma delicatula. Next base: position 127,499,465 of record NC_134458.1, on the reverse strand, counting down.
TAAATTCCAGAAAAGTTTTGTGAGATTCTTTTTCCTTATTGTAGTCTTTATTGAAGACGGTGTTTGATTTAGAGAAATCTTTACTTAAGGAAATTTGTTAATCTTAACCTACATATGAATATTTTTAGAAAATATTTCTCAAAATTTATTCCCCACTTTTAAAAAATATATAGTCTGTGTTTTTTTTAATTCTAACTCTTAATTTTTATTATTGAAAACTCAAAATTTAACCGGGAAAGTCATGTAATACTTTGCCACCTTTTATGCAATTTTTTAACACTCTTTTCTACGTTTGTATAAAATTTAAGTTGAATCGTTTCAAAAATACAACGGCAATAGCTAATCACCGACGTAAAATTCTTTGTAGGTAATAATAAATGTTAGATAAAATAACTTTAAAAATTTTCTTGAAGATGTGATTTACAGTAAATCAGACAAATACCTAGAAAAGAAAACAAAACCAAATTTATCTTCTTTTTTTTATCTAAGAAATAACTTACGTACATAAGTCTGTGTTTGGTGAACAAAAATTTACTTACATCTATGACTAACTTTGCATATCAATAAACTAAAAACTTTATCTCAGTAACAACTACTTTAAAGAATTTGCCTTTGCAATTCTATAAGGCATTCTGAAACCAGAAGCTCTCCCTCCTCTTCATTACCGGACCAATCCGGTAATTCGATAAAGAAACCCCTTCGGGGCTTAAGGTAAGCCGTGCGTATTCAATCCTACGTGAACTCTACTACATTCAGAAGAAAATAATCTTCACTTTTCTTAGAATACCTCGGTCACATGTATATATATATATATAGAAAGAGAGAGAGAGAGTGAGAGAGAGAAAGAGAAACGTTATCCTGTATGAATCTCAGACACAATTCCTTTAAATGAAAAAAAAAATACTAAAATAAAAAAATATATATGATAAATATAAAAAGTGTTTTATCATTAAAGTTAAAAACTGATGTTAAAAACAGAAAATTACGACATTGGTATTGCTTTGATGGGATTGGATGATAAAAGTATATTCAGCATTACATAATGTAGAATAAAATATAACCATTTTTATCCTCTAACTCCATTATAGCAACCTACATATTTAAATTTTTATCAAAAGAGAATTTCCTGTTTGTAATAAGAGACTGGTCTTAATCTGAACAAAGTTCATGGGAGCGTAAATAATAAGAATATTATAATCGAATATTTATAAATAAAAAACAAATATATATATATATATTTATATATAAAAAGATATTTATATATGAAAACATCATATTATTTAAAATAAAATTAGTTTTGATCTCTGTACAAATTGAACTAAATGAAAATTAAACCGAAGTACAAAACGGAATTGTCAATCGTAATTAATAAAGGAAGGTTTAGCAGGAGCCAAAATAAATGTTATTGTATTAGAATTACCGTAAGAACTATTTCCAAGCTCATCAGCCAATACGAAATGATGATTACTGAGGAAATACATTCATTATATCCGTACGAGTTTTTAAATATTTTTTTATATTTCAGTTTATTTTTAACAGCGGTATATAGTTATATAGACATAATTATTCTAGATACACATAATAATTATAAAACATAGTTACCAGATTTGACTCAATACATGAGTTTTAATGCTCTTCGTAACACCTATACTAGCCAGCTTTTTAAAATGAAAACAAATTTATGAAAAACCAAAAAAATTCACTAACCAATTCCTTACCAAAAAAAAAAAAATAAAAATAAATTGGAAAATATGTTTGGTCTTATCTCTATTAGAAAAGAACATTAGAAATGCCAAAAGGTCGAGTTAAAAGAGAGATTTTCATTTCATTTAATCATAGTGATGACTTTCATGCCCTAAACTGAAATAAAACTTAAAAAATTTAATATGATTAAAAATAAATGTAGATAAATTCTACTGATTTTAAAATACATATCTTTGAGAATTCTGAAATTATACAAATGAATTTAAAATTTCTAACAATGATATATTAAAATATTGGATTTACACCAACAGGGTTATTTTATTATATACGTATATGTATACATATTTCAATTGAATATTTATATAATTTTTTTTATTTTTAACCGGTTGAAAGATCATTACAAGGTTCTTAGTTCGACTCCGTGTGTTTATAATTTTTTGTACATATATTCAACCCTTATTTTATTTTATCAAATTAGTAAATTTCAATGATTCTTTTTTTATTTTGCACAGATTTTAATTAGATGGTCTTATGAAATTTCTTTGATTTAAATTAAGTAGAATAAAAGAAACAAAAGATTTTGGAACAAAAAATTACACGGACTACAAAATAAAATTTGAATGGTCTTTGCATCATTATTATTCTTTACTAGGTATCTTGTTATATCTTTATTTTATTCCGATATTAGAAGCATTTTATTGCAGTTTGATTGAAAGTTAAATGTGCAGCCCCACATTTAAAAATTGAAACCAAAATATTACTTGCTGCTCCACAGTATTATTATTACAAATAATGTAATATATTTTTTTAAAAAACCTAAAACATAGTGGACTCGCGCTGTTCTACACCACGTTATTATTACAAGGTAATGTTACATATTTAAAAACATAGACTAAAAACCTATTCCATTTACAAAATTCTCACCCCCAAACTCATTATTTTACTTTCCTACTACAGGTAAAATTCGTGCTCATTCCAGCCAGTCTGGACGTTTTGTTGGATGGATCGGTCCGATTTTCTTTTTATTCTGCTCGGAATGGTCGGCAGATATATCATCAGGCATCAATGGACTTTCAAAGTGATTTTCCTGCGAGTAATAACCTCAGAAAGTTCCTCAATTAAGGAATAAATGAAGAATTTTAAGGATTTTGCATAGGTGTATCAAGTTTTGGGTCCGATTACGCCTGATAACATATCTGTTAGTCACAACGAGCAGAATAAATAAGAAATCAACCCGTTTCCTCCGGTAGAACGCCCATAGAGACTGTAAGTACGTTTTCAGCCCGGTTTTTTTAATATATATTATAATGAACATAATGATTCTGGAGGAAAGAAAGCGAAATAATTTGGGAACTGATTCTAAAGCTTGAAATAAGGATAATATTCATACAAATATGTTGAAAAATGCTTTGTTATCGGGTTATAACTAGCGAAACATTTCGTCCACAATTCAGTCCCCCGTGAAATGAGGTCAAACTAAAATTTTTAATCCGTTTTGTATGAGATAAATTTGATGATTTCTTATGTTTTTGACCTGAAAAATCGAATAAAGAATAAGTCAAAAAATTGTATATTCATTAATTTACATGACATACAACGTAAAAAAACGTTGTTAATTAACATTTTTATATTAAGTTTTGTTTTGTTTTTAATAACGAAAGTTTTTTTTTTCATATATTTTATTACATCAATCTTCTCAGAATTTAATTCTCTACAAGTTTTAGTAATAAGATTTACACATTTATTAGTTATTTAGTAAAGTTACTGTAACTCAAACCTAAAAAAAACGTGTTTATCGTCGCCGAATTATTTTTTTGTACGTTATATATCATAAAATCTAATACATATGCAGTTCTAGGACCTGCTTTATTCGATTTTTCAGGTCAAAAAACATACAATACCATCAAGTTTACCCCTTACATAACCTTTAAAAATTTCAGTTTGACTACCGCACACCCGGGTAACTGAAATACGGGTGAAATTTTTCGCTAGCATTAACTCATTAACAAAACATTTTCGGATATATGCTTGTGTGGAATTTTTCCTTGTTTTAAGTTCTAGAATCACTTTAGAAATTATTTCACTTTCCTTCTGAATCTCCTGAATATATAAAAAAAAAATAGATTTAAAAATGTAGGATTTGATAAAATTATTATTAGTCTGTATTTTACACAAATGTTTAACTTATGTAAAAATAATCACGTTGAGCTAAAAGTTAATTTCCCCTGTTACAATATTGTAACAAAAAGGAAAATTTGGATTTGCATTTGGTAGAATCTGGTGATATAATTACTATCCAAATATTTTTAATCTAATTTTCGTATCTTTATTAAGAATAATGAGTTTAAAAATACAAAAATAACGAAATTTTATGCTTTGCTGAAGGGCGAAAAATAAAAAGAATGCTATCCATTAGCTTTCTACGTAAGATTTATTAACTCTATTAAAGACCCGTAACTGTACCTTTTTAGACCTCTGCAGTTGTTTTTATTGGTCCGATGAAAATTTTCGCTTAATTATGGGTGGGGGGAAATTTACCTGGAGTTAATATTTGGTATGGATCACAAAAAAAAAAAAAAGGTGATGAGACCTTATTTCTTCAATGTAAATGTAGTAGGCGATCCATATATTGAAATACTGTTATTCCTAAGTTATGAAACAATTTTTTATTTGACATTATATTTTGTAACAAGATGAGAAATCCTCACTATCCACATTCAATAAGAGACTCAATCTCAATCAAACGTTTCTTGAATGTATAGGACGTCAAGGAACAACTGAGTAGCATGTAATTTGACGTCTTGCATTTTATTGTTTCGAAAACGAGTATTTTGATTTGAAGAAAATACCCTATCTTAGACATGATTTAACAAAATTTAAAATAAAACATTTTAAAAGAAAGTGAAAATGTTAAAATATTTAAAATATTTTGGTAAGTTTTAACTTTATTATCGACCGTTAAGTTTTCATAAATGCACATTTGATAATAATTGATTAAACCATAAGAGTTATATAAATAGTAGGCATTTTAACAACCAGTTTGTTAATTGTGAAATGAAGAGAAAAAGGGTTGAATTAACGAGGAAAGGTAAGGGAAAGAAGTACATAAGACAAACTGAAATAGAGCGAAAGGGGAAAGGAGAAACAGAGAGATAAAAACAAAAGTAAAAGAGAAAGTATGAGAGAAAGACACACATACACAGAGAGAGAGAGAGAGAGATTGAGTGAGAGAGAGTGAGAAAGGGATTTTACTAGTCAGTGAATGAAATAACAGAATGATAGGATTTTAGGTGATAGGCATGATGGTATCTTCTAACTATCACTCACACCTCCTCCTCATCTAATAAACCAGTCGCTCCTTCTATTAATAAGAGGAGCTGACATGGCGGCAGAAAGCTGTGTTACCTTTTGGCTCAATCACTGTCTCACTAATTGAGACAAATGTCTGTAATTATCTACACAATGAGTAAGAAATAATAGTACTAATAGAAATAATAATAATAATAATAATAGTAATTTAGTAGATCAGACGCACAATATGGGTGGGAGGGGGAAAGATAGAGTAAGAGAGTATGTTTTAATTAGGAACACCATTTTGAGAAAGTTTTTTAAATTGTTACTTTTTGTCGTCGCTAACCCACTTGTTATTATATAAATATCTATGGTACGATATGACTCAGATAAGTGCTAGATTTTGTTAACTTATGTTTCTTTCTTTTCTTATATCTATAAGAAAGTATTAATTCATTTAAGTTTTTAAAAAATTTGTATAAAACATTATTTCACTATACAACTTTGTAGGATATATATCTTTTTTTAATGATGTTTGTATGAAATATTTTTATTTCCTTCAAATACTGAAGTACGCAGCACTCATTTTTCTAAATAAACGTGTGTATGTATATAAAATTTCCAATTTTGGTTACTTATTACAGTATTATTATAATTTTATAATACGAAAAACATTTCGATGCAATGTAGAAAATTACAGACTGTAATTCTTGGAACCTAAATTAAAAGGTGAATTTTTATGGTTTTACATGAATACTAACATGAAAAATTGAAAAAAAAAAATCCAGAACTGTATTTTTAGTAGTTTTTGAGAAAAATGGGGTAAAATACAAAAGACTGGGGCCAAAAAGCAGTTTGTTAAATTGGTAATAAACACAGAGGTTTTAAACAAAACTTGTAGAGAATTGTCTTTTTTGTATGACGTACAATAACTAAATTTAAAAAAGTGGAATTTACACAATAGTTGTAAAATAAAAATTTATGAACTAAAATTACTTAGATAATAATTGTTTTATGAATGACAGAAATACAATAAATTATTATTGAAAAATTAATATTTCAAATTTGGTAATATAATAACAGCTTATCAACAAAGCGCAATACTTTATTATTGTTTAAATCATTTGTAAGTTACATTAAGTATATCGGGATCTGTGAACTGTGCTTTCGTTAGTGTTTTCCTGTGAATTTTAGTCTGAACGTTGACATTGAAATCAACAGTTGACATAGTTATGTCACGAAATGACGTCATAGTCATATCCGAAATGAACGTTGACATAGTCATCAGTTTGATATTAAAATAATGCCGTAGTTATTTACAACAGAGGAATACGCTGATATAATATTCATTTTCGGTGTGTATAATGGCATTGCTACAACTAATGCAGTAGAATATTACATACGTTTTCCGAATCGCATGATTCTAGATCCCAAAACAATTAGCGCGACTTTTCGTAATTTTTGGGAAAGAGGTTAAGTACCTAGTATTTGTACCAGCTACGAACGAGCTATCTAACCTGACGCTGTTATTGATGAAATTACTATCAATGCAGTTCAGCGCAATCTAGGCGTCAGTACCGAACATCTGTCTAAGCCGATCGGAGTTTCGTATTCGATGATTTACACATGGAGTACAATTAAACAAAACAAGTTTCATATGTCCTATACAGCCAGCTAAACCTTGGAGTTCTGCAACCGGTAGAATACAAATGGATAACTGTACACGTATGTTTTGTTTATCAGGGAGGTAAATTTCACTCTAGATGGCGTCAAAACCTTACGCAATGAGCATCTATGGACAGAAGTAAATCCTCATGAAACGGTGGAAGACAATTTGGAACACCGATTTAGCATCAATATATGGTGCGGTCTTCTTCACAATCAGTTGTCTGAAACGTTCATATAACCAAGCCGCTTAAATGCTGAAGTCTACTTGCACTTTCTTCAAGAAGTGCCTCAGCTGATTGTAGATGTTCCTCAAAAAATTTCAGCGCGAACTCATTTCACCGGGGTAGCTGAAATCCGAGCGAAATCCTTCACTAGCAGTAACTCGCAAACGAAGCATTTTAGTTCATACGTTTATATGAACTTCACTTTACCTGATATTTTTATGAGTAGAATAGATTATTAAAATCCTGGGAGAACTTCGTTATACACTTTGTATATATATTTAAATACAGTATAATTTAATCACTTTTTTTTAAATTATAAAATGAGAAAATTTTCCATTCTAAATAAAATAGTATTTTACCCCCTACTGAGTGGAGTTACAATAAATAAATGCATTATTTCCGACAAAAATCAACTTTGTTGTTTTACACTATCTGTCACAGCCTTTCTTATAACTGCGGTACAAGTGAAATATCTGAGGTATAAACAGTACCAGCAAAAGTTGATATTTCTGATAGTAATGATTTTCATTATATAGTCAACTCCTCTGGATAAAGTAAAGTTATTGCATGTAAGGCGAAATATAATTTTCAATGGACTTGGAGGAATACTGATATATAATAGCACATTTTTCTCAGTGAAGAAGACAACTGAAAAGAAATTAATTTCTTACTCTCTTTATTAAGCATAGCATGAAATGCTATTATATTGCTATTATATTATATTACTCTTGGTAATGAGAATGCCATTTTTGTGAGATATTATGCATTGCCGACCTGACAATGCATAATATTCCAACAATCATTACAGTTATGACACATAACATATACAGATTACGCTGCTTCACGTCAAAAATGGGTATATTAATCTTATTGCTGAATAATATAGTCTATTTTCTGGTTTTCAATGTTCCTGAGATACATCTAAAGTACTTGGCAATATAAAATCTAAGTGTTCAAATAAAATTCCCTTTCTCTGACAGTTATGATGTCCTCCATCTATCGTTTTGATAAATAGAATGAAGATCACACTTGTAAGTATAATATCAGCTGGATTTTGGTTGAAAATTGAATGTACACCATTATATCAGCGTGCTAAAAACATAACTGTGAAATCAGTTCATTCTTTAATATTACTTAATAATCCGGACATCAGGTTCTGATCATTTTTAAAAATGGATAAGATATTTGTAAGATTATGTTTGCTTCATGTATCGCCTAAAATCACTAGGTTATGACACCTAAAGGACAGAAAAACATGATATTAAATAAAACATTTTACTGTAAAAGTATTATTTACAACAAAAAGCATCTAGTCAAACTGATTAGAGAGCTATGAAGAATGATTCGTGTAGTTAAGGTGTTTTATTGATCAAAAGGAATAAAAATAAATAAAAGCTTTGAAGTGAGTTAAGGAGAACAAAATACCTTAAATTAACGGACAGAATGAAAAAAATAATGAGGTGTTAAAAAGTTTGGGAGAGGAATTTGATGAAGTGAGAAGGAAGAGAAATAAACTGCCTGAAGTGAAGAAAGATCATAAAGAAAAAAGTAGAATTTAAAAGGAGACAGAATTGATAGTTAGGAATGGTAACAGACTTAAAAGGAGGAAGATGTTATAAAGAAATTAAAGAACATACTGAGAACTGAAAGACATGGAAGATGTCAGTTTATAGCTCACACAAAACAGATAAGGAAGAGTGATATATAATTAACATATTTTACTTTCCAGTGCGTTTTGGTTAGTGCAGAAAACTTATATATATATATATATAGATATTGCCAAGAACAACAAGAATGTATGCCAGGCTTACTAAGGAACGTGACGAATAAAATTATTTCCTGTTGTCTTCTTCACTGATATAATTTAGGTTATCGACATGCAAAGTCCACTTGATGCATACCACATTTACTTTGTGTGTGACAATCTGTTCACCATAGGGACTGGATGCTTTGGAAGCATTTTTACTATCACAGAAAACTACTGTGATGAAATCCGTCTCTATGTAATCCTTAATATGCGTGAGAATCGCAAGAAATACTGTAATAAATTGTTTTAAACGATAAATTAACCTTTCTTTTGCCTTATATGGGAAATTATGTATTATAACAATGTAAAATTTAATCACTGTAAGGAGAATATTTTGTATTAAAACAAATTATCAATATTGTATTCAATTATCTAAAATACACCAATAAAATATCAGTTTTAAGATCTTGAATTAAATAAAGATACATTTAAAATGAAAATAAGCCTATATAGAAGTGAAAATTTAAAATAAATTGAAGTCAGTTTTTAAGATAAATATGATTTACCATGACAAATAAATTCCTTTTACACGTTAAAAAACAAATCAAACAAATAAAAATTGCTTGATTATTATTTGATTTACTTAATTTTTTGCAACTCATGTATTGCAATAAAGAAAACGCAATACGCGGGAACTCTGTCAGTCAAACTCTAACTGAAAAAATTTTAGGGAACTAAAATCAATACAAAAATTATATTTTAATTTTTTTAAACTTATCCAAAAGATAAATCTAAATTATCCCCTAACATCAATATTAGTAATTCATAGATTATAGACTATAATTCTTGATTAATAAAGAATGATGATGTTTTTATACATAAATAAATAGTACTCTAAACATAATTGTAATATTACTAAACAAAAGATTTTTCTTTTTTATTATTATTACATTAGAGTGATAAAACGCAGGGAATGTCAAATTGTTTTACGATCCTATTACTAAGGTATAGGCCATTCAACTATCACACAAAGACTTTTAGTAAAAATAATTGAAAGGACTCTGTGTTAACATTTAACTCCATTTAACCATAAAATAATGTTTTATCAATTTTTAGGTAAGAAAAGCTTAAAACTCATTAAAAGTAATTTATAAAAATTTAACGATTAACATTATTAATATTTTTTAACAGAATAATTGTCAAAAACATGGTTTTCTGAAAAAAAAATTATGCAACAGTTTAATAATACTACAGTTATAGGTTAATACACTCTTCATCCAATAAAGTAAGAAGAAAAACAAACACATGAAATTTTAATGTATATATAAAGTTATACAGAAATTTATTATTTATGTTATTTTCCCACATAATTGTATGGTGTATAGCATGAAACAAACAGCAAGTTATGTCATTCAGAGAATTTTTTTAATGAACTTAAAAGTAAACGCTATATAAAACCTCAGCTGACCTTCCCTCCTTTAACTTTGTGGCATAAGAATCCTTTATTTTATTATTGCTTTGCTTTGACACAAATAAAAAAAAATTAATTTGCAAGATAATTTTGTGTATTACATAATAAATATATTGTAAAAAAAATGTGAATGTTAGAATAAAGCAATTAAATATTAACTAATAATTAACAAAGGAGCAACTTCCCATAAAACTGTGTTATACGTAAAACGTTTTAGCATTAATCCGATGTATAATTAGTGATTTATGTTAATTTTAAGTTGTTGAAAAAACTGCTGAACCGTTATTTATATACGAAATGTAAATAAAAACATCTGTTTTTGTGAAATGACAACGCACATATTGCTATGCTAACTTATATATTAAGTTGCATAAGGTCCAGATATACTGATAATTGAAATTCAACAATAAACGATAGCTTGAACATAGTACTGATCATCCTCTAACTTTAAAATTTATCTAGTAATGCTAGGCGTCGATCTACTGACCTTCCACGTTGTATTGCTTTCATGTATAACAGGAACTTCTATGCCATCCTAACACACTAGCCCATACTTTTGTGTGTAAAATTTTTTTTTAGAGACTTATATTTAATTTTAATAAAAATATTAACAGATTTCTGTATCTAATAAACATTATTCTTAAAAACAAAAACGCTATTTACTGAAAATAATTTTAAAAGAAATACAAAATTTATTAAACAATATTTTAGCTCTTTAAACAATAATCTACACAGGTAAAACAAAATAATTACGTAATATTACGTAAATTTTATTGTATTGTATAGGCAGGCAATACTAACAGCTGGTCAATAATGAAAATTGTGTACTTCATTTAAATCGGTTATCATAAATTATCATACAGATAGAGGACCTGTAGTGTTATATCATAGTGTAAAAATTCCGTTTCAATTTTCCGAGGAATATGCTGAAATAATTTTTGTTTATGGATTTTGTAACGGAAATTCTGAAGCTGCTCGACGTGAAGAGATTTCCTGGAAGGCGGATTCCAAATTCGAAAACCTTTTCTTCGGTGTATCACCATTTACGAACGAAAATATCATTTCCAGCGCGTACGTTTTCTTTTCAATCACGTAAATTATAGTGTTAATGATGGAAATCGTATGATTCAGCATAGCCCAGGCACTAGTACAATGCACATTTCATGTCGCACTGGTTTGTCTAATACAAAGTGTGGCGCATCCTACGGAAAGAAAATAAATCTTTATTCTTTACGCCTGCAAAAGGTTCAAAATTTGCGACCAACAGATTACCCCCAGCGGATAAACCTGTTATTGGTTTCTAGACAACGCTGGTAAGGTAAATTTAATTTTATTTACTGATAAAACCACTTTTACGAGAAACGTAGTCTTCAGTTCTAAAAATAATCATTTATGAAGTGAAGATATGCCGCATGGTAATGTAGAAAGTAGTTTCCAACATAAGTTTCACATTAATGTTTGGGATTGCATTATTTTTGACAAAATTTGTGGGACCGTTTGTTTTCATTGAAAATCTTACGGGACATGCGTACGTTCGTTTCTTGAAAAATAATTTTCCGGCTTTGTGGAGGATGTACCTTTACAAACGAGAATGCAAATGATTTTCCAGAACAATGATGCAACGCTACATTTTTCTTCAGTAGTTAGAAGTCACTTGAATGTTAATTTCTAAAACTGGATTGGACGTGGTGGACCAATCAAATGGCCACCACAATCACCTGACTTAACGCCACTAAATCATTTCACTTGGGGGGCTATTTGAAAACGATAGTATCATCAAAAAGTTGATACTAAGGAAGAGTTACTCATTAAAATACGAAGTGCTATTGAATTTGTAAGAAAAAATTCTGGGACGATACGGAAAGCCACCGGGAATATTTTACACAGGGCAGAGTGTTGTGTATACAGTGAAGGAGTTAATTTCGAGATATAACTGAAATTGAGGTTTATTTTTCCGTTACCATTATTTCATGAATTATATTTTTTTGTGTTGGTATATTACGAATAATGTTTATTATGAAAGAATAATACGATTTTTTTTTGTCTATTTTTCGTCTGTTTTGTTTCAATAAAAAAAAAGATTTTTAAAAGTTTTTATTTAGTTTTATATTGGCAGTATTTACACTAATTTTCTCAGAATTAAATTCTCTGCAAGTTATGCACCTAAATCTTCTGTATTTATTAACCACTTAACAAAGCTATTGTATTACAAACTTATAAAAAACTTGTTTTTCGACACCGAATTTTGTGTTTTACGTCGAATATCTTAAAAACTACTGGAGTTACAGTTCTGGGGCCTGCTTTATCCTATTTCTCAGCTCAAATTACATAAGACAACCACTAAATTTACTCCTTAATTTGGGCCCCAAAAATTATAGTAGGCTTCATTATATTAGAAGAGCTGAAATCCGGGTGAAACATTTCGCTAACAGTAACTCGAAACAAAGCGTTTCCATAGCTATGTTTATGAGAACATTTTTCATTATTTTCACCAACAGAACATGTTCTGAAAGTTTCTCACACTTGTAATAATAACGCTGCGGAGAGCAAGGGGTCACTAGTTTTATGAAATTATAAGTTTTATTCAGATATAATATAAAATAAATGTATATACTACCAGTGAATACTAATAAGAAAAAAACTTAAAAAAAACAACATAAAATTCAATCTTAATTTACATTACTCTGAATATTTATTAATTCAATATTTAGTTTTATAAAGAGCCTGCCTATATTCGACAGCTAAATAATTAAATTATTATTTAATGTCAGACTATCGTAGATTATAAATAATTCTTAGTAATATTAAAGTATAATATATCATTACACGTGAAAGGATTACAGTTGTTGAATTAAAACGTCTGTTAAGGTATAATATAACAGACGATATTATATAAACGTAATAATTAAGCATATAATTCATATAAAACATGCCACAGCATAACATGTGCAGCATATTAAATTTGGAGGAGGGGTTCATATCGTTATAGTCGGTGTATGAGAGAGATGAAAGATCTCGACGGCAGTAATAAGAAATGCCTAAGGAAAGAAAGGGGTTCGTCCTCTCCCTTAAGGGAGGTGTTACTGGATGTTAATTGTGGGTGGTTAAAGAAGTCGGTGTTGGGTCGGAAGGGGGGTGTTAAAACATTAAGAAGGGTGTGAAGACGTTCATGTATTATATAGTATATACGTAGCAATGTATTTAGGTATATAACTTTAGACAAGACACGACATCTTCTTGTGTTTAGATACATTAATTTAATTTATCTTTTTAATATGATGTATACAAACAATATTCTGCTAAATGTGCACTTGTAAAATAACACATTAAAATAATTTCTGTTATACAATACTCTACGTTTAAGGTAATGTAGAACTGCGTTGCCTATATTATATTCAGCTATGATGAAATTGCATGTTATTACACCAGATGCATGTTAAGTGTATTATGTAAACAGCAATAGTAGGAACCGAGTTACTTATGAGTTATTCGGTTTTTGAAAGAGTAAACATTTTTTTTTACGCCATAATAATTATTTTACTACAAACGTAAAAATGTACACTTCCACATCTAGTTTGCTAAGTTTAATTTAAATTCTCATGAAAAAAATTACGATTATCTGGAATTTTTTTTTTACATAAATTATAACTGTTTTTTATTTGAGTAAACCAAATATGTAATATTATAACGGCACTTTTACTTATCAACATCAAAATAAAGAATCTAGTTTAGAATTTCATTAGATTTAAACTGTATCTATTCGTTTCATATATCGATATTATTTATTTTCATTACTTGTCAAAGTTTACACAGTTTAAACACATAGATACAGTAGATAAGCAATAGTTTTACCCGAGGGCTGTCTGAAGAAGTGCTGGCACTGTTAATTAGTACTGGTGGGGGGAAAATGTACCGCGACCGAAATAAATAGCAAGAAGCTAGATGCCGGTGCAGCAATCCATCCCTACTCGTCGACCGAGGTTTCTAAATTTTTTTTTAGTGATGAATAAAATCAACAAGAAGCGTATAGAGAAGCTTTTACGTGGGTATATGAACATGAAAATTTATAGCGTATGAAAAGTATCACGCCTGACCGGGATTCGAACTTGGGACCACGGAATGTAAGGCCAAGACGCTATCATTACGCCACGGAGATCGAAATTTTATGAGTAACATCCTCCCCGTATTATAAATGGTAAGAAAAATACAGAAAAAACGAAAATTTCAATAACTAGAGACCTAATTGATCTGCTGGAACAAGCAAAGTTTTACAACACTCGAAGAATAAAGTCACATTTAGTGAGGCCTAACTCAAACCTTTTCCTCAACTCTGAATCGAGATATGAGCAGACAATGGTTCTCCCTACAGTGTAACATGGTAGGAAAAATGCTGAAATGTTGGCCGTAAACCCGTCAGCGGGCTCAGCTTCCCATTTAATAATTTTACGCATAATTTTCTATTATATTTAGATGTTCATTTGGAGTATCTAAAAAAAATAGTTGATTTAAATAATTAAATACGGGTAATATAAGTGGCTGATTTGGCAGTATTTTTAATCGGTTTTATATTTGGTGATGGCTATTCAATATAACAAAGTATGGTTATTTTTAACAGTATCAATAAGTAAATCCTAAAAAAATTATATGCTACCTAATGTAGCATATAATTTTACAAAAAGGGTAAAATTGCAACAAAAAAATATATCTAATTTTTTTTGGTAATTTTCATCATTCGTTTGTCTCTTGTAAAAAAATATACGGATTTTACGAGTTTTTTTTAACGATATTAAATCAATCGTATACTCCCTTATCCAGTTTGGAATGCAAATTTCTGTTAGGTAAAGGAATTTTTCTCTAAAAAAATTAAATAAAAAGACACAAAACGTAAGATAAACTAAAAAAAAATATTTTTTTAAAGTTATAAATTTCAACATTTTGTTCGAAAAAATATATATATTTATTTAAAAGATGAAATTATTTTAATATATTTTAAAACTTCCTTTAAAATATTTCTTAGATACAACAGTAGGATATTAATCTTTATTTATGATGATAGAATGCGAGCAAAATGTTGAAAAGCTAAATAATTTAAATTAGAAAACCAAAAACCATTCTTCGATATATTTATTCTGTATCTGATTAAAAAAATATCTTCGTGGCGGTCTTCTTGTATTAACACAATTTGTATAAACCAATTTTTTTTTGAGGAATTTATTTTTTACAAACGATTACGACCATAAATAAATTCTTTGGGTATGCGTAATGTGTCAGGAGACCATCCAAAGACAACCCATCTCAAAATATAATATTTAGTGATTATAATATAATATGGTATAATATTTCACCTCTCATAACACAAACGAAGAAATATAAAAATACAAAGATAATAGGTAAATATGATTAGGTGATTGATTTGCCATAAATATTTGGTTATGCTATCAGTTAATAAAATTGCCAAAATAGCTTTTGACCCTTATCCATTAAAACTTTTAGATCGATCATTATATGAAAATTAATTTAGGTCATCTTAGATGAATATTTAGCTACCCTTAATGACTTGTTTTACAAAGTTTATAAAATAAAGATTAATTTATACAATTCAAAACTGCATCTGAGAATTGAATTTAAGACCTTTGGTGTGTCCACAAATTTATTTCTAAATTTTGAATTACTAAGGTTGAATTTTTCTGATATTAATGGAAAAGAAGATATTTAAGAAAATTAAATTCAATTGAAATACAATATTAAATTTGATTGAAATTACTGCTAAAAACAAAGAAAATGAGACATACAGATACTTATGGTAAATGAAGTCTTAACTTTAGTGAATAATTTTATATATATTTTAAACAAATTTTACAATTAATGTTTTATCGTTAAATCGATTAAGTATCAAAACGTATTCTTTTTTTCAGAAAATACACATGAAATAAATTATTATTCTGATAATTATAAATTTCAAAAATTATTAAATTACAGAATTGGAAAATTTCAATCTAGAAATTAAATATAAAGCTACTTAATATCTGTTCGTTCAAAACCAAGTCAAATTTGATAAATCGGTAATAAAAGAAAATATTAAAATTTAAAATATGTCTTATGTAATAGGTTTTACCTATAAACAAAATTATATAAATCATAAGTTAAGGTACTAAAGTTAAATATTTTTGAAACGAAATAACAATTGGAGCGTGATATATAACAGTTACAATTCTCATAAATGGTTTTTGTATCTGCAGAAAATTTAACATCATAAAAGTTTATGAATGTGTGCATCTATGTAATAAAAGTTCTCACATAAAACATTTTTTTTTCTTTTAAAATGATTTGGATTATAAAATGATGAAAAGTTATTGTTTAAAAATATAAAATAATAAAAAAAAAGTAGATCATGAATAAAATAATAATACATTTATTACTTTGTTTAACATCTAGTTTTATACGTTTCATGACATTACATTAAATTTTTTTCCATCATAGTTAAGTACAATAAAGATACTAAAAATTATTTTTGTAATACAGAGTATAAAATACATCCATAAAAGTTAAATTGCTATATTTTCTGTACTATTTTAAATATTTTTTTTAAAAATCTGGCAATGCATTGCATGATTTTCCCGGCTATAAATAATAAAAATTAAAAGAGTTCGACCAAAAAAAAAAAATAATATATATTTTTTAAAAGTGGAGAATAAATTTTAAGAAACTTTTTCTAAAAATATTTATTTATAGATTAATTTTAACAAATTTGTATAAGTTACCTTTCTCTAAATCTAACATCCCTTCAAAAAAATACTAAAAGAAGAAAAAAATATTCAAATGTTTTTCTGTATTTTAGGTGAATCACCTATCTAGGGTGAGAGCATCGTCAAAATTTTTCATTTTATTTCGCCACTTCGTTTTGTTGGTTCTTTAATTTATTTCACTATTTCTTTGTTCGATTAGTTATTCTTTGTATGATTGATAAGTCTGTTTTTTGGTGTTTTCCTTGCTTACTATGTTCTCAACTTTATCAATGTTTCTTGGATTCATCTTTGTATGTACTTTATGTTTAAGATATGTATTTGCGATATGTTTAAGATATGTTTAAGATATGCACACGTATATAATCCTAGAGAGATTTTATTCGAAACCCCTTTCTGCATGTAATTTTTTTGTATTCAAATTTACTTATGGTTCAGGTAAATTGAAACCGATTGTAAGTTAAAAACTGCAGCAAAAAAAAAGGTTAGATCCGGATTCTGTAATTTAAAAAATTGTAGAAATTTCTTGATAGCACAATGTATAAAGTATAAACTAACAAACAGTTTTTGAAAAATATTTAAACCGAAAATAGACATACCAAAAGAACAAAAACATATATTTCGATTTTTATTTTTTTATTTATGTATGCATAAAAGGTGACAAAATTTGGTTTAATAAAGACTTCTCAAAAATCCCTTGGAAGAAAGTGAAAGTTGTTTTTTCGTGATATCCCCCATCCTTTTAACGAATTTTGAAAAATATTAATATGATCAATGCTCCATGTATTGAAATACTGGACCAAATTTGAAGAAAATCGTTATGGTCAGCCCTGAGATATTAGGCTAAAAGCAGTGCGACAACCATATGTACATACATGTGAATTTTATATATGTACATATACAATTTTTTTTTGTTTAGATGAACTAACTGAACACTAAAATGTAAAGATTTGCAAAAACCCCGATACTCCATTTTTTACCATTTTGTACTTTTCCCTTTAATATATAACTATTCTAGCTGTGTTTGTGGGAGATTAGAATTATTATAAGACAATAATTTCTAGTTGAAAGGATAATTGGGAAGGAAAAGATAATTGTTTTCACAATCGGAAATTGTGAAAATAGAAAATAAGAGATAAATCGTTCATCTTACTATACAGGTAACAGAGGAATGAAATCTTAGTTGCTCTTGTAATTATATATAATTGGCAAATTTATATCATGTGTTTACGTTAGTTGTGTTCATTGATTAGGAAAAATTTAACAAGATTTCATAGGATAAGTTAATGATTGTGACTGAAATCATTTTAGTATCTCAAGCTTTCAAAAAAATATATTAATTTTTATTATCCTAGAAGAATATATATATATATATTACGGCAGTTAATTTTACGGGTAAAACAGTGACTACTACAAAGAATATCAGGATAATTCATCATAGAACATGGTGTATAATAACCTGGTTATGACTAGTTTTTTTTAAGCCATGCCAGTCACCCTAAAATACTGTTATCGGATAAAGAGGAGCATAGTGAAGAATTAAATAATAAATAGGTGAATAAAATATTCAAAAAGTGAGGTAATATTGTTATTTATGTTATAAAATTACAAAGGACAATAAAATAATTTATTAAAAGAAGCAAAATGGCATAAATAAGGAGAGTTTGACAGAAAAAAAAAAGTCATTAGAATATATATGGAAGAATTATTAAAAAAAAATACTAAAAGATAGTTTTGTGGACTATAACGCTTTGGTACTGAAACATGGACGATAGGAAAAACAGAAAGGAAAATAATAAAGGCTTTTAAAATGAGGTGTTAAAGGAGGAAGTTAAAAGTGGTGAAAATCAGTTGGACCGATAAAATTAAAAATGAAGTGTAAGGAAGGAGAGTGATTTGTGGGAGTATCTTGTAATGAGACGAACTACCTGAATTATGTGTTAGAATATTCAAGTCTATTAAGTTTGGTTATAAAGAGACGTGTAAAAGGTGTAGGCTAAAGAGAGGGACAAAATAGAAAAATAAGATAATTAAGGATGTAGGAGAAATAAGTACATTGAGGTTAAAAATTAGCATAGAACAGAAAGAAATGGAAAATAGCATCAAACGAGTCATTCTGCTAATGACTTCTAAGTATGAAATAACAAAATACATGTAATAAATAAATTAAAAATTATTATAATCCTCCTTACCAGCACGTTGATACGTTCTCTAGATCTTTTGGCCTACTTGGAAGCCATCATCAGGAGTTAAAACGAATGTATTAAAGTCAAAGTTTAAATTTAAAAACAGTCATGACTGTTCCGGTTCTACTAGTATACTCCTAGTTTATACTTCCAGTAGGAAGTATAATACTAGATCGTAGACCGGTGTTCTTTGGTGGTTGGGTTTCAATTAACCACACATCTCAGGAATGGTCGAACTGAGAATGTACAAGACTACACTTCATTTACACTCATACATATCATCCTCATTCATCCTCTGAAGAATTATCTAAACGGTAGTTACCGGAGGCTAAACAGGAAAAAAGAGAGAGTATACTACCACGTAAAACGAAAGATCTAAGAGTATATATCAACGTGCTTGTAAGGTGGATTATATTAATTGTTAATTTATTTATTTAACATATCAGCGGTACCATGTTTGAGGAATTATTATATATAATAATTGTATGTATTTGAAATGTATTCTTTTTTTTAACCGTTAAAGGATAATACCATTAAGTTCTAGCATTTTTAGTTTCTCTAAATACTTTCTTGTAAAAACTATACGAAATTTCAGCATTCAGCAACTCAATAAGATAGGAAATAAACAAATTTTATACACAAGCGATGCGATTTATTAGAACCTTTGACTTTCATTAGGAATATCCCCCAGGTAAATATTTTTCCTACGGTCAGTAAAGTTTCTATACAAAATTCCCACGCACAAGATTGAAGTTTATTTAGGAAATTTATTTAAAAAAAAAAAAGAAAAGAATACTGTATTATATCAATACAATAAAATAAACTAGAAATTAAAAGTAGATCTGTCATGAAATTTCTGTTTGTGTAAAAAACCTATCAAAAGTTATTAATAAATTACAATAGAACTAATTTTTTTGACACGGATTCAGGAGTTTCAAAGGTTCAGTTATAGGGTCGATTCTATCCCTGATCTTTTCTACAGACCTTTCTAGTTCGGACTACGTTACAGTTAAATCACTGGCTGATGACATGAAAGTTTTGGCGGTTGACGATTACCTGATTAACCTCAGGAAAACTGATTTCGGCACTAGATCTTATCAGCGTATAGCTACGCAAATGGAAGATTAGGGTTAATCTGGCAAAATCCACCCATGTGACGTTCGCGATGAGAAGAGGGGACTGCCCACTTGTTCGTCTGGATAATATCGATATTCCAAATACCACCTGTGTACGGTACCTCTATTGTAACCTGGATCGTCTTATAACATACGGATATCACGTAAAGAAGAAAAGGAAGCAATTAAACTGTACTGGTTACTGGGCAGGGGATCTCATTTGTCCCTGCTAAACAAAATATTGTTATATGGGCCTTTCTTAAAATCGATGTGGACTTACGGCACTCATCTAGGGAGCACAACTTGTAGCAGCATCTTCAATATCATACAGCGGTTCCAGAACAAAGTACTCAAGAACATAACGGAACGGCCGTGGTTTGTGAGGAATGATGAGATCCACCAGTACCTGGGGATCCCATAAGTTCGTGAGGAGATACTTGTAGAAAGTCTGGCTCAAAATATACTATGTCTACACGCAATGCACATGTGAGCCATGTTGCTGAAAATTTGTTAGATACCAGCGAGAATGTTAAACGACTCAAGAGGTTTAACATGTTGGACCTGGACGATGCAACCTGATGTTGAAGGTAATATAATATAAGTCTCTTTAATAGGAGAATATCCTGTTAAGTGGGATTATATTATGCTTAAAGGTAGGATGGATAATTGTGTTTATTTGAATTGTTATCTCATTTGACTTTTGTTTCATTGTTTTTAACATTGTAATTACTTTATTTATCTATTCTTTAATTATTGCATTTTTTAACATTTTTTATTAATTTCTTTATTTATCTATTGTTTATTTATTATATTTTCCAGTTATTGTATTATGACTTATTTATGTATTGTTTAATTTTTCATAATTTTTTTTATTCCTCGAGGAATGTCACTTGACATTCTCTCTACCTTCATGTAATAGTTTATTGTAAGATTTACTTAGGGTTTCACGTAGAAAGAACTGTTTGTAAAAAAGCATTACAGCAAAAAAATAAAAATAAAAATACAATAATAAAATATTCAGAAGGATTAAACTATGCATCACATCGGGCAAAGAAATACGTCATATGTATTTCCTCATCGTTTGATATATTGATCCAAATTTATTATGTATTTAAAATATTCTTTTGTAAATCGATAGATGGAATTTGAAAACAAGTATAGGCAAATGTTTTAAAATGTTTGTATAAAGAAATTAAATACTACATTAATATACAATTGTCTGCATCGTCGTTTTTTTATAAAATATAAATAAAAAAAAAAAAACAAAACCAAAACAAATGCAATTAGATTTGATTTAGATTCATACTGGAAAGTAATTCATCATAACAGAATGAAATCAACCCACGGGATTTTATGAATAATTCCCTGAAAATACATCTACGGATAATTTTTCAACTCTGTGCCAGTCAAATAAAAAGTAAATTCAAAACTATATGACAGATAATCAATCAAAATAAAATTATAATTAACAAAAAAAGGTAAACTACCAATTTTTTTTGTTTAATCTAATGCACTATACAAATCATTGTATTATTCTGAAATAGGTGTAATTTAAAGTAAAATAATGTTAAAAATTGATTTATCTATTGTTTACAAATACAATACTTAACAAAAAATTAAGTCAATTACCGTCTGAAAAATTCAAACCTGATTGGGATTTTAAACTAGAAGTTTTCGGATGAATAGCAAAAATACCACCAACCGATAAAAGGAAACCGACTGTTTAACATTAAAAATTTTATGATATTAAAAATAAATCATAGAAACAGTACTTTTCTTATAAAAAGAAAAATTATCAAAGAAATATGTTGAGACCACTATTTAATTTTGGAGATTATAAAATGTAAATATCAAAATTTTCTTTAATTCACATGTTTGAATATTGTAGAAAAAATAATCCATGTAATTCATCACATTTCTATTCTATTTCTAGGATTAGAAAAATGCAATTCGTTTTATTTCATATTTTAACTAATGTATATTAAAAAAAATAATAATTTTCTAATATTTTCACGTATTAAATGTTTTCAGTTGATTGCATATTATTATTAAATTTTGGTAAGAAACATACATTGTAAAAAAAAAAGAAATAAAGGATCTAGAAACAATGGATTCATAAATGCTGAAAACTTAAATTATAGAGTACTGTATTTATTAAAAAAATTAATCTACAAGTATGAAAGAAAAATTCAGCCTATTAGAATTCTTAAAATAATATATTCTGGACAATAAAATTTCTATTTTTCAACGCTATCCTAAATTAACTATTCACTACAAAAATACTGATTATTTCCTTAGTCAATAAATAAAACCGCAGAACCTGTCTGTCGTAGCCAAAGCATATCAATAGCAAAATATTCAATCTTGACTTGTATTGTCGTTGGTATAAAAAAAAGAATCTGAGTTAACAAAAAGGAGATTTCAACTATTGTCGAACTTCATAGACATTTACGTAATGCTGTAAATCGAACCATTTCAACCCTTAACCAGAAATAAAGTTGTAATAAAAGAACATATTGTGGATTGTTTTGTTAAAATGCTAAAATGAAAAAAGTAATCAAATTTTACACTGATATAATAATTTTCTAAAGTATAAATTTCTGTCTGAGAGTAATTATGTTGTTTATACATTTAGTCTATCGAGAAGAGAGTGAAGGTATACCACTAATAAGGGTGAATATCACTTGCATTTCAGTGGACTTGGCATTCTAATATACAAGCGTTTATTTAGTTTAATGAAGAATGTAACGATAAACCACTTTATTCATCACTTTATAAGCCTGGCTTGAGATATTTGTTGTTATTATTGATGACTTTATCATTTGTCAAATTGATTCAAAAAGGACTTTAAAACTTTAATAGCATATAAAAATCTATTTAGATAACTAAAAGATTTGTTTGAGGTATCAATTCATTGAAAAACACATCAAGTTTTGATTCACTAGTTCACTAGTACCGAATTCGGCCACCAGCGCTGTCATCAGTGTTATTAAAAACGGATACATTTATTGGGACGGAACGTGCTCGCTGAACCTACGCGCTGACTGCACGATTTGCAGTCAGAACTGTAGTTCAACGTAATTTTCGTAAGGACGGTAGGGAATCTCCTATAGGCCTACAATTTACTCTTGGCACCAAACTACCGTAAATTGACAACCGTAAATGGAATCATTTATTTGGACATGTTTAAAAATTTTCCACTTTCTCAGTTAGACGATGATGACCAAGATGGACGCCATTACCGTCAGTAAGAAGGAGCACCAATTCAGTACCACCTAGAAGTCCGAGATTTTCTTGATATTCGTGAAGGTTCAATTGCATGGCCATCTCGCTCCCCATATTTGACCCTGCAAGATTTTTTCTTGTCGGGTTTCATTAAAGATTATGCACTACCTTTGCCTGCTGATCATGTTAAGCTGAGTTCGAATTAACGCCGCAGATGCAAAGCTAACGCCAGACTTACTGACTACAGTCTGGAATGAAATAGTCTTCAGGTGGGATGTATATCGCATTACAAATGGAAGCCACATCGAACCAAAATGAAAGTTCGGTGTCAAACTTTATCTGTTTTTCTATAAAAAGAAACCTGAGCTGAATCTGTAAGTTATCACAATAAATTTTTATACTTTTTAAATTTGTGAAGTCATTTTTGAATCGCCCGATGTTTTACAAAAGCACTGAACATTATCCCATACTCTGATATTGATTTATCTAGGAAAAAAATTAAAACATTTTTTAAGTCAAAAGATTAAAACAAAAAACAAATTAGAAATGGATATTTATTTTTTGTTGGGGTTTATACCCTTGATCTCTTGTGAAAAGTTTAAAATGCTCACCCATACAAATAACTAAATAACTTATATATAAAAAAGTTTTAATTTTTTAATATTAACATGCTATTGCAGAAATTCATTTTTTCTATCCTGTGCCTATCCTTGAATAGTTCTTTAAGAACTTAATAACTCATTTAATCAAAGAAAAAAATATGGTTTTGCTTTTTATTTTTTAAAAATTAGCAAATTTGTTATCTACAGTGCATATAATCCAACAAAAGAACTTCAAAAAATCCACCCCTAATTCTGAAAAATTGAAATACATAATTTTTGTTCTTTAGCTGTATCTTCTGTCGTTTAAATAGTACTACTACTACAAAAATGTTTTGAAAGTTTAAACGTTATATATAGAGCTCTCAAGAAATGTCTTCTTTTTTTTTAATTATAGACTATCTAGATGCAGAAAAGTTTTTTGAGAATTTTATTTTTCCTATTTTAGCCTTTATTGAAGGAGGTGTTTTTATTATCTTTACCTTCCATAACTAAATTCACTAATTCAGGATACCTTAATACATATCCTACGTTCTTCTTGTTCACAATATTATCTAGTTTCTCAAAAATCGATGTTTTACTGGTACAAAGATGTGTATAGAAATTTCTTAAATTGTAAAGAAGTTCTACTAAATTTTTAAATTTATATATTATAATAATCGATAAATATATTTTCATCCGCATAAAATCTTTCCAGTCTTGTGTCGGTCATATCCCCTGATTTTTGATTTTTTGAAGTTTATTATTACTCTTAATGAATAATAATATAAATAGCGAGTATTACATTGTGTTACTTATAATTAATAGATACGTTTTGAAAAAGAAAATGAAAACAATGAAAACTTTTATCCTTTTCAACCCGAAAAAATAGTAACTATTACGTATTATATATTCTAAAAATAATTCAAAGAAGAATTAAATTTTTATGTACAAATATTAAAAAATTCTGTGTCACGATTTTTATTCCACTGTATAAGTTTGTTTTTTTGAAATAAGCTTGTAGTTGATTAACTTGTTTTACGTGAATAATATGATCATTTGTTAAGACTTAATTAAACCCTGAAGTTATAAATTAGTTTAATCAACTTTTCTTTCCTTTTTTTATATAAAAATATATTAAGGCAAATTTAAATATTTGTTAATTAATTTTATTCTAAAGTCTTTTCTTATGATTATTATTTATTTCCTTTTTCTGCCTTAAGGTATTTTAAGAATGTAAGAAATGGCCAAATAAGTAGCCAAGTATAATTTAATTACAAATTTAACGTATAACACATATTTTCCACACTGTTGATTTTAATTGTTCAGTAAGCATGTTTCTAGCCCTTTTCTGATCCCAAAACTGTTTTTTTCACTATAACTTTTTTAACAGCCTTTCTGTTTTATAGGGCGTAAAGCATGAGTAAAGGTTACTGCTTGAAGGGCTTCTGTTTTATCACAGGCTATTTGTCACTTTTTTATATGTGCTGAAATGTATTTTTAGGCCTATATTAGACCCTTTGTTTTAGCTCTTGGATTCTCCACAATTTATATGTTAATTTGATAGCTTATGTTACCTACTCATTCGGTTTCTTTTTCCCACTCAAATAATTTCTCTCCCCTCTCTCGCTCTCTCTTGTAATAAATTACAATTTATAACATAGAATTTATTCCGGTCCAATCTTTATTTTAAATTATTCCAATATGGACTTTAAAAAAAATATAAGCTATGCCTACCAACCGTAAAAGTTTGCGTAATTTAGTATACCTTAGCATTTTAACTACACGTATTAAATGCAAAATAAAGTAAAATAAAAAAAAAAAAAATAACTTATAGTAAATTATACAATTGTCTTGGGTAATTTCACAATAAATAACTAACTTTCTATTAATGAAGCCTTTTTGGATAATTTTGTTTTTTTTCTTTTACTAAATTGATTAACTAGAAAGTATTTTATAAATTTACTTTAGAATATACTCATAAATTAGTTCATTGCTGTTTAAAGTTGTTTTTACACTTATTTATTGCAAATTTGGATAATATAAAAGTACACATAAAACATTAAATTCACTTTAGTTAATAACATTAAAAAAACTCGCTTATTTTATTTTATTTAAAATGAATAACTATTAAAATGATCTAGTAATGTTATATTATTTACATTTTATCAGGAAATATTAGGATGCCCAGCGTTACTTGATAGGCACTTCAGCCATTAGGAGTAATGTTTGTCTTTCGGAAAACGGGGAATTCATGTTGGTCCATACGCAGTTCAAAACCTATACATAAATCATGGATATATCGATTCTGCAGGTATTGACACCCAAAGCATTGAAGATGTTGGAGGGTGACACCAAAACTGACAGAAGTAATAGTGTGGAAGAAGAAACACAGAATAACAAAAGGCAAAAAATGGCGATCTAGTCAGAAGAACCAAATATGAAATAACCTCACTCTGAGGAAAATTTATGGCCCTCTTCAGACAGTAGGCACATTTTCACCTAAATACCTCGTAAGGTTTTATTCAGATGGATCTAGCACATTACTGATGAATAATTTTGTGTTTACCAGTTCAAATATGTCCTACAACAAAAATTTCCTTTCTCCAGGAATTAAAGAACCATTAAGGAACAGGTACAACATTGCTAAAGGAACAGCCTTATCCATCCGCAGAATTAATTAAGGGCAGTATTATTCAGATACTATTAAATTACGTACAATTATATTAAGAAGATGCAACCAATTGACTATAAATCCGTCAGACCTTGCAGGAGGTTGATAACATGTAAAAAAAATTAACGTTAACAATACCGAAAGGATTACATTTTTTTCTCTAAAGATTAAATGAAATTGTAATTTACTTAGTTTTCAATCAAATTATTAAACAATGAATAAAATAAGTAGGTTCATTATGGTACAAGATGTGATTGGCTGATATAATCGAGTTCTCTGTGAAACGTTAGCAAAAAGATTGAAAATGAATACCACGCCCTCTTCTTCGACCAGTCATGTCAAGTTTACCAACCACGCTCAACTGCGGTTAAGCCGAAATCGCGTTAAGCGTAAACAGATGCATACAGTTCAGTTTCAACCAAAGCCGCTATGATGATTGCTCGAATGATAACGTTAAAACAACTTGTTGAACACCGTAAAAGAATTTATGATGGAGAAGAAAAAAAGCAATCTTTTGAGATTATGATTACTGTTAGCAGACGAGGTGGGATGCCACAGACAAAGGTAGATAGACCCACAGGCTAATCCCGCATATTGCGCCGTGGTTCGGGAGGGAGTTTGGGGAGGTGAGTTATTGGCTCTCCCAGTTTCTGGCTGGCCACAGGGCTTTCAGGACGGATTTATACTGCAGGAGAAGAGGAAATAACGAGGAGTGTCCTTAAACTTCAGAAACTGACACCCCTGAACTTGTAGTGTACCTGTGTAGAAGATTGCGCGACGAGAGACAGGAATGTGAAGAGACCGTGGGCCCACTTCAAGTTAATAACATAATCTCCAAAATTTTGGACGACGAAGAATGGTACGTCACAATAGCGAATTTCGTGGTTAACATCATGCGACAGAAAGATAAGTAGAGTTCAGGAAGATAAGATAGTAAGGAGTTCAACAGTCATGAACTGACGTTAAAAAACCCCTGAGATCAGGCGAAGAGCTGGGCCGGAGAGCCAAGGTATTATAGACAGCCCTCTGCGTAGCCATCGTTTGTCTGCGCCTGTGCGGATAGGCGATGGTGATGAAGCAGAGGACTCTTGACCCCCGAGCTCAGAGGCACCCCCGGGGTCGTGTAGTGCTTAATTGCTGATCCGACCTCTGGTGGGAAGAAACGGTGAACTAGGAGTTTTAGTCGGTAGGGTGCAGGCACACATAGGCCCTTAATTACATCTAGCCGAACCCGTAAGAGTCTGACATTCCCCCATTTATGGGGGATACGTAACTGGTATTTCTCAGCAACATCGATAACAAAAAAAAACCTAAACCGCGCAATCGAATGTAAAAACAACTTGATTTAACACGGGAAATCGAATCCTCCCTGGGTTCGATTAAAAAGTTTACATGGCCGCCATATTGAAATGAATTGAGATAGCAAGTTCATTATTTTTATTCAGGTGAATCTCTTCGTACCCTAGCAGTACACGAAATTTCAATTCGATATGATTAACCATTCCTGAGGAATGAATTTTTATGTTAAAAATACAAAATGGCGGAAAGCCAACTAAGCATTTCCGGACATGTATTGAGATAAAGTCTATTCTTTATTTCGATGTGAGGGACCACCATCCTCTGAATTCTTGAAATGGTTTTCAAGAATAACTAAATCTATATAAATAAAAATGTAAATGTTCGTTTGTTCAAAAACTTAAATCTCCGAAAGTTCACACCAAATTTTCTTCATCAAATTTTGACACAACGTAGCATTCGAATACACGCGAGTTTTTATATACCTACTATTTATATACCTAAGATGTCACACCTGCCACAGGTAAAAACATGCATTTTGAAAAACAGCGCTATCTGTTGGAAGTAAAACCAACATACGCTATACTATATATTTTACTATTCCATTTCTGTTTCCGATAAGTGTGTCCACTATAGACTAAAATCCAGTGGACCGATTTACGCGCGGGGAAAAAGAGAGCACTCGGAAAAGAGAAAATCGGAAAGGGAAGAAGGGGAAAATGGGAAAAAGAAAAAAGGGGAAAAGGAAATGGAAAGGGAAAAGAGAAAAAAGGAAAGGCGAGCGGCGAAAAGAGGAAGGAAAGGGAAAGATAAATGTGTGAAGAAGGGGGATGGGATGACAAAGGAGGAAAGGGGAAAGTGAAAATGGGGGAAAGGGAATATGGTAAAAATGAAAATAGGAGAAAAGAAAATGGGAAGAGGGAAAAAATGAAAGGGAGGAAAGGGAGGAAAGGGAAACGGGAGAAAGAGTAAAAAGGAAAAAGGGAAATGTTAAATTTTGCGAAGTTGTGTAATGTTCATTTTGTAATGTTTTATTAAACTTTCAATTGTGTTCATTTAATCTATAGATATCGCAAAAAATTGCCTGGTCTGCTAATAATAAATAAATGGTTTCCTGTATATATGTATATATATATATATATATATATTAGAAGTGTATTTAAATAGTATGATATGAATTAAAATAAGGATTTGCAAAAATACCTAAAGAATTTAAAGTAATATACTGACATAATGATAAACCAATGATTTTGTTAAATAAAAAACTACACATTCTATATATATATATATATATATATATATATATATATATATATATATATATATTTATTTATTTATTATTGTAATCCTTCGTGGTGAAGTTATAATGTTTTCAATCCCAAGTAAGCATAATGCTAATACAATGCCACGTCACTCTGTAAGCCTTACGTTGTTATATCTGACTATAAAAATTCATTGGTGAAACATAACTTTAACATTTAAATAATTTTTTAATTTACTAATTTAAAAAGTTTTCATTATATTTGAAATTATTTAAATGTTATTAGATTAGTTAATAAATAATTTAATTTGTTTAAATAATCATATCAAAAAAACAAAAAAATAAAATAAATTATTTATACCTTTTTTATAATATAAACTACAGGCAATTTTTATGATTGAAAAGTTTTGGGGATATATATTTATGTATTTTACATTATTCATTACAGATCACATAGATTATATATATTGCTATTCTATATCAATATGTATTTAATCTGACAAAAAGCAACTAAAAATAATAACATAAAAAAATGACAATGGAAAAGATACAATATATGTATATATATATATATATATATATATTATATATATATATATATACGTATAAGTTAGAGAAATATTTTATTAGAAATGTCAGGATTTTATAAAAGAAGGCAATTTAGACTTTTCTTATCAGTGAGAGAAGCAGGCTTGCTAGGTTACTGATACATTCATATTTGATGAGGCAAATACAAAAGGGTTAGTAACAGGAAAAAAAGAATACGAAAGAAGACAAGCTAATATTGGAAAGTGGAAGATCAGTCCATCGTTGTGTGTGTATATCAATGTGTGGTTGTGTACGGTACGTGATTCTGAGTTTGTGTTTAAAATGAAATGTCCGTCGTTATTGATTTGATGCCTTTTTTATTATTTTTTTTTATAGTATATATATATATATATATATATACATTTTGAACCCTGAACGGTCATAAACTATTCCGGAATTTTAAGAATAACTAAAGCTTTTGTAGTCATCAGTTGGTAGCCCTGAACCGATTGCAGATAGATAGCTAGATAAGAAACTAGAAGTCTTTGGATGCAAAAAGGTTTATTTCCCTTCTTTATTCTATCGTTCGTATGTTTTTTTATTTTTTTCTATTTCTTTTCTCAAGTCTCCTCACGTCTGTTATTCCCAATTCTTTTGACATGATCTCCTTGTTTCAACGGTTGCGATTGCGTCCTACATCTGCAATATGCATAGACTTCTTTCCCGTTTCTTGTCCTTATCCTTTGAACACAGATCTGATCTTCGTCTTACTTCCTTCAACCCTCACAGGGGAAAAAATAGAATAGAAAATGTTATTCGATTCTGATTGCGAATTCAATTATATACCGTAAGATCTTGTTGTGTGTATGTTTTCAATATTTTTTTTCTTTTGAGAAAAGTCCACCCTTATATACTTTCGTTTTGTGAATGAAGCTACTTTAATTTTCTTCGATCTATCCTTCCACTTTCCTTTTTTATCAACACACTATACAATTCTACCTGGTTTGGTCGCAATTCCACTTTATTAATTTGATTTAGGATCAAACCTTTCCCCTGCTCTATCAAACAAACACAAACACAAAGACACAAACACACAAAAGTTGTGTTATCCTAACCAACCCCTCATTGTTTCAGAGGGGTTGTTTTTATACTTGCCCTCACCCGCATTTCTAATACCACTGTACTGCAACTGCTTCTACTAATACTACACACTTCTGTACCACCACACCGCGACATAAATATTTATTTTCCAAACAACGGACGGAATACGACTCTTGAATGAGAAAACATAAAGCGTTTTCCACTTTAATCCCACATGAATTTTATTATCATTTCTCTCAATAAAAGGAAAAATCAAATGAAATTAAGATTTAATTAGACCTATTGCTTTTTAAAAGTACAACACACACACACACACACACACACACATATATATATATATATATATATATATATATATATATATATATATATATATATATGTATACATACATACGGAGTAACTTCTGTATAAAAAAAAAGATTATTTAAAACTCTACAATAAATTGAACTTACTGCGATACGTTACAAATAAAAATTTTATGTACACCAGTTTTATAATTTTATATACCAGACTAAAAGAGTATTAACTATAAAATATATTTAAATACCAATATATTTATTTAATATTAAATACTATTATTGGAATATATTTAAATTCCAATAAAACTCAAAGTACAATCAAGAGAATAACGAAAACTTCAAAACTTGATATCGTAGTAAGTTTCGCAAAGTTAAAATTTTTAATAAGAATCCAGGTGTACTTATAACTACAAAATCTACTATTAAATTCAACTATAATTAATACTAAAATATGAACAGAATTTTACTCTTTTTAGGATCTCCTTCGTTGAAGGGAAGTGATTTCTTTCATAGAGAGTTTGCTTGTAATAAACTAAACACACATCTGTTGCAGCAAATGGAGAAGTGTAAAACTATATAACCCTCATAAGACAAGACTGAGAAGAAAGTGGACAGCGCCTCTTCTTATAGATTCTTTTTCTCTCACTACTATAGGTAGAGATAAAGGAAAAATTTCTCCACTATAGGAAGAAGTAAAGGGCAATGATATTACATATTTTGTCACTCGTCACACGCTTAACCATTTAACCTTAAAGGTCACCCGTAACGCTTGGTATCTCTCAAGCTGTGCAAAAGAAGTTTCTCACCGCCTCACCATATTCCAAGGGGTGAACATTTACAAAAGGAAGCCTAATGAAAGAGTACTATAAATATCAACCTAAATAAATAAAAAGTACTATAAATTTCAACCTAATGAAAGAGTACTTTACTTTTAATATATAGACTAATTCATCCTTTGAGGTATTTTCGTGATCAATTAATCATACATTTTAAACTTGTCATTGTCTTATTAAGTAAATGATGATAACCTATTTTACTAAAAGTAGTAACAATAAAAATAATTTCGAATAAATATGAGATTTCATAACATTTTTATGTAATTTATTTGTTTAATTTCGTACCTTACTTAAATTAACAATTATAATGCAATATTTCTTTGAGTAGGGAATAAATAAATAAAAAAATCAATTTACTTGAAATTTAGAATAGTTCTGTTTTTGAATTTATGTGTACTTATAGATTTCAATTAAAACTGAAAACTTTACGCAACCTCAACAGATTTCATAATTTTAGGATTACCTGTAAGCCTAAATGTGAGGAAAGTAAAGTGTGTGTGTGTGTGTGCGAGCGCGCGCGCGCGTTTTATACCGTTGAATAGGATTCCGTAATTTTTCTTCATTTTGAGTTTTAGAATGTGTAATAAAAGATACCAAAGGGGTAACATTTCATTCTTTCAGTCGAAAGGTTTAGGAATCGAATACCGATCAGATTTGGATTTTTTCATACGCTATACAATCAGTTGCATATTCCCACTCCCACAAAACGATGCTACTATGGTTATTAGTATTATTGGCTATTGTTAAATAGCCAATAATATATGTAATTGTTATATAGATAATTTAAATCTGATTATCTAAATAATTTATTACAAGATAGATATAGATAACATAAGATACTATAGATAAGATGCTATTTTCAAACAATTTTTTAACAAATTTATATTTACCTTATTTTTCAATACATTAAAGTTCAAGCACAAATATACGAGTACCAGTAAAAATTATTTTTAGTGAAAAAAATGAGCTGGCATATACCTGATAAAAACGTCAAAAACCATTCCAGATTATTTAAAAGACAATTTTTGTCGATTTTTAATTTGATAAAGTTATCCTAACAGAAAATACCTTCTCCGTAGCAGAATGGTAGTCTATTTACCTTTCATCCAGATGGTTATGAAATGATCAATCATGGAATTTTTTCAAAAAATTTCAATAATTCATTTTCTCTAAAATGATGGCGTTAGACAGGACTTCTATCTAATTCTAGGAATTTTACCGAACCCCAGAAAAGGAAAAGGGTAATAAAAAAAAATTCTTAAAATTTCTTTCCAAGAAGTTGAAGCAATCAGAATGGTGGAACAAATAATTTTAAGGGGTTGTAAAATATATTTAAAATTATTCTCCAAAATTCAAATTTCAATTTTATGGATTTTTTTTTTTTTTTTTTAAACGGTTTCTGAAGAATATAATTAATAAAGCCTAGATTTTTCAAAATAGTTAAAAGTAATTAATTAAATGTAATGTTTGTGTTGAGTAATAAGAATAAATTTATTTAAACGTGACAAGATAATTAATTTTATTTTACGCATTATCTATCAAAGGAGAAATTCTGACAAATTTTTTTTACAAAAATGCAATTAATTATCAAACTGAGCTGTTACATAACGTGTAAAGGTGTGAATAAAACCATAACGTACATCTCTAGTAAAAAACTCTAACCCAGCATCAAAAAATAATTTATTTTAAATAAATTATTTTTTTTTTTCATAAATAACACCGGAATAAGTAGTTTTTATACTAAAATAGGGATGATGTTTTTTCTCGTCTTTTTTCATATACGATTAAAAGCAATAAAGTTTTAATTGTGAGTGTAATTTGTTACCCAAGCAATGTCACGTCACATGACTTTAAAGAGTTTAAGTATTTATAACCTCAGCTTCATAGTTTAAAGCGTTTAAAGACCATATATTATTATATACTGATTTAGTGTACGAGTTCGCGATCATTCGTGTGCGTGTGCTCACGTCAGTCTCTTGGCAAATGTCAAATTAAATATATAAAAGTACAAAGGACATTCTTCCTACGTTACTAACAACGGATTATGTGAGACACCATTGTTTAAAAGTTTAGATCGGTGTATATATTTCTATTTAATTCGTACTTCCAGAGTTTATTTTTGGTTAGTCTATTTTTGATTGCATGTGTCATCTCAATTATTTTAATCAATATAAGCTATTCGTTTTATTTTATCTTTCTTTTATTAGCTTTTTTTGTTATCTTGTATCTTATGTATGTGGAAGTTGGCTACAAAATTACGGTGTTAAGATTTGTAAATTAAAAAAAAATATCTAATATAATAAAATTTTTAAAATCATTGAAAAAAATAAAGTGCTGAAGTATGTATAAGGTTAACAATTTTTTATCTGCTGTTAAAGCTTAAATTTCCTAAGGCAAATTTGAACCTAAGGCTAAAGCTGGCAACGTTATTACCCGAAATTTCATGACATTTTTATAATAATCCCTTAACTTCATAGTATAAAGCTGAAAGTTTTTCATTATTCTTTCAGCATTCCTAGAAGTTATTTACTAACTTTATTAGCTCAAGAAAAATTATCAAACATACTCGAGTTTGATTTCTTAACTAGTAAAATATTGTACATATTCTCACGAAAACTGTTCCACGATGCCGTTGTTGTAATATACTCAAAAATATATTTAATTACAGCAATTTTGGTTATTTCAACCCAAATTATTTTTGTAATTATAAATTTACATTCATCCTTTGTGATATGGCTGAAAATTGGTTCTAGCTGGTAATGCCTAATTTTTAAAAAATGAATTCGATAGACTAAAGAGTGTTAAATATTACATCTTTTTGTACAGTTCAATAATATTCACTTTCTGATAAGGTAAATAATTACAAATTATTAAAATTTACATGAAATTTAACTTCCATTTGAGATATAAGAAACTCCAATTCAAAATTTTCCTTACCTCTCAAACAATTTGGTTATTTCAACCCAAATTATTATTTTTTTAATCAAAAATTTACATTCATCCTTTGCATATGGCTGAAAGTTGGTTCCAGCTGGTAATGCATAATTTGGAAAAAAATGAATCCGACAGACTACAGAATGTTCAATATTACTTTTTTTTTTTAAGTTCAATAATATTACTTTCTGATATAGTAAATAATCAGAAATTACTAAAATTTACATAAAATTTAACCTCCAGTTGAGAAATAAGAAACTCCAAATCAAAATTTTCCTTACTCTCAACTAATTTTTCAACAAATTTAATCGAATTGAATCTTTTAAAAATCTAAGCTATCAGACAAAATTTAGGTATTATTTTTATTATTTATACCAAAGCCATAAAATAAAATAAACACCAACACATACATATGTCTTCATAAATAAACCGTTTATTAACTAATAATTTAGTATTTTCTTGATTTAAGAAGTCTAAATTATATTAAAAACTAGGAAAAATATTTTTTAACCAATAAAAATACTTTTGTTCTGGTATATTAATATGGGATAGTATTTATTTTTATTATTTTAAACTTCTATCGCTATTAATTTTTATGATTCATATAATTTATGAAGGAAAAATACTGCTAAGATATGTCTCAAAGCTCTTCTAGTTTTAAAGAGAAATGCTTCTTTAATGAGTAAAAATTCGTGAACGTAAAAACCAAAAATATCATTTTAGGAGCGAACCCTCCAATAATCTGACCGGTTCGTGAATGCAGCTCTCCATTACTCGGTTAATTAAGGTTTGGAATGCTTCTTAAGTCGCCTTAGAGTGTTATATTTTATGGACCAGATACTGAATATCGAGATCACTTCTGAAATGTCTCGATTTCACGAAACTGACTTTCATTTCTGAAGAAAACGGAAAATTAAGAAAATAATATGAACTCACTTAGAAATATGATTACCAATGAATTAGTCGGTGATGAAAGATTTGAATACCAGTGTAATGTTCTATACACCGGAATGTGTTCTCTTGAGGTACAACAAAAATCTAATTATTACATCCAAAATTAGGATTAAATACATTTTACTTAAATCTTTTTTATTGTAATCTTCATTAATATTTTTATGATTTTCACGTATTCTCTGATTTGATCAGTCTACTTTTTAAAGGTCTCCCGTGTTTTAGTTTTCTTTGAAAAATTCACCAGACTTTAATAATATTTCTTAGGTTTGAAGAAGATTGAATAATCGAGATCGTTCGCAGATTTTATTGAATTAAATATTTTGTACATTATCTTCCATTGCTACTTAATGAACTAAAATATGAGATCCTGGTATCCTAGGACTTAATGTGCTTTTTATTTAGTATAAAAAACAGACATGGTTGAGATTTGTAGGTTAAAATTATTCTCCCTAATAAATAATGCATATCTGCGTTGAATAAAAAAGTAACCTTAACATTAATAATTGTGATAAAAATTAATCTTTTACTATATTTTACGATTCTATTCTTTAGTGAAATAACAGCAAACAAATTCATAAATTAAAATGTATAAAAATGATCGATTTATACATTTATTAAAATTAACCACCTAATTAGAAATCAACTGATTTAAGCAATTGAATAAATATAAGCCTACGTTTATGAAACGAATTAATAGATGTATTCGCTACAAAAAATCAAACATTTATCATATTCGCTGAAATATTTTTACGAATAATGTGATTTTGAAATGCTTTTCTCTTAAAGAAAAATTTTTTATTTTACGTAATATCTTTATAAATTTAGTTATATTCTTTTTAATAATTAATTCTTTACGTGATGTAAATTATTTTTTTTGTTACATTGTATTATTTTTAAGCCAGAAAAATACTTTATATATATTTTTTTACTCTATTGTTTAAAATTACAACAAAGGAAAGAAGATATTTTAACTAAAATGGAAAAAAAGACTTTATATTTCATCCTACAGCTATATCTAGCCTATTTATCTTCAAAGCGAATGTCAATAACTAATTCGATTAATTAACAACGTAACATAATATATTCAATAAATTAAAAATTCTTTGTGTCAGTTCAAAAAAAAAAAAAAAAAAAAAAACTGGTCTGTACTGAATAATTTAAAATGAAAGCCTTTATCCTTCTTCCATCACGCATACACTACCTACCCACCTATAAACCTTCTATAAACTCTATTCATACAGAGCTTGAGTCGCCTCTCCATGAAAAAAAAAACTGTATAGTAGTGTGTGTTGTGTGTATATGCATATATATATATATATATATATATATATTATCCAAAAAAATTACAATGAAATTGTAAATTATACGGTAAGAGTCTCGCAGATATCATTTCTTCCACTCAAAAAAAAAAATTCTGTAATATAAATAAAACTATTTTTAACAGTAAGTTTTGTTTTTTGAGCGGAAGAAATGATGATATCTGTGACACTCTTACCGTACGGTTTACAATTTCATTGTATTTTTTCGGATGTCACTGCGTTTTGTTAGATTATTCTTTTATTTTTTTTTATGACTTACTGATAATCAGTGCCTTTTTGTTGGGGGTGGGGGGGGGCAGAGACCGAGCCACCCTGGAACTTAGAAGTCAAGGGGAAAATTGACCACTCACAAGCGGCTAGTCAATGTGGCAAGAGCCACATTGTCGGACCGTGTGGGAGTTCCTAGATGCGGTTACTTTGTTCAACCGGCATCCGTAGTTTACTTAAGGGAAAGACTCTTACCTCATTGCCGTGGGAAGCTAACCCTGAGTATGACCACCAGCCAATTATTATGGCTTCAAGCGCTATAAAGTGATGGACAGGTACTTGCTGACATTCAGCGACCTAGACAAGGCAGCAAATTACTGCCTAGATGAAATAAATTTTATTTATTAATTTCATATATACTTTAAATAGTTGACGGGGTGCGCCTACCTATTTTAGCAAATATATGACAAGTGAGCCGTTGGGACTCCTAAGTCGGTGGTGTATGGCACCGCGCTTAGTCCGCTCACACTGTTAGATAAGCTGTAGAGCTATGTTAGGATACCGGTTGCTAAACTGTTAGAGGATCATTTGCCGTTTGTGGTACAAACATTCTTATGCTTAGTCTTATGCTTTAGGACGACTGAATAGGGTGGTGGTGGGAGAAATGCCAAGCAAACCAATGACTTACTGATTGTTATCTTATGTATTTATTATTAAAATTTATTGATTTAGAACAAACAAATTGAATTTTACGGCCAATTTTTTTTTATAGTCATATCATTCACTTCATACCATATTTTTCCTTTACATTGTCAAGTTCTTGTACGCTACCTAGTATTATTAAGTAATGCTATCTAGCGGTGCGATTCGTAAAGTTACATTAAAAAAATTAATAAAATGACATTCGAGTCTCGCAATTCATCAAATAGGAAAAAACTTCGTCTAACAAAATTCTAGGTATTTTTTGAAAGTATTCTTTATTACTAATCTAACTAAATTGAAATATAATGACTTCGTCGCATCTTATCGACAAAGTTCTTACGAACTCCGTGATATATATGTATAACTAATCACATTTATAAAACACAGATATACGTGTGTGTGATATACGTTATTTTTCTATTATAATTAAACATGTGAATTATGAACTTTTATTTATGTCGAAATAAATATAATAAGATCTATTTTACTATTATAAAAATCTGATCTAAACTTGTTAATTTATACTAGGACAAAAGATTGCAAACTAATATCATAAAATATATAAATTCGATGAAACAAATTAAAAGTGTATTATTCTATAATGTATTCAATATCATGAAATTAAATATTGCTTAAAGGATATTTTAAAATCAACAAACACTTATGGAAATGAGAGTTGAATAAAATTTCAAGTTGATAAGACAAAACTACAATATAAAAAAAAAATTTGAAGAGTCTCAAAAATGCCAATGTAGTTTTCTTTTATCAATAGGGTTGCATGAACGTTGGATGATGTTAAGCCCCAGGAAATGTGTTACTAATCATATGTATTTTCAAAAATGTCGTACCGTTTATAAAAAATAACTAGAACCTTAGGTTAGACTTACTAGAAAACGTTTTTACTTTTTCGTAAATCATCAAGATTTAAGTGATTCTCATTGATTTCTACAGTGAGCGGGATGTTTAGTTACATATCATCATGTCACCGTTATTAATGACGACATAGCGATTCTATGTAAAAGCGACAATAAAGAAGAAAAACAACTAGATGTTCAGGATTAAAGAGATTGAGAAGACAAAAATATGGATAATTAGAAAGATGATCAAGAAAAATATGAAAAATAATAATTGACAAGATAAATGAGAGAATAAGGAAGTTAGAATAGCTATTTGGACGTTTAATGAAACGTTTTTAGAAAAGTAGATTTAGTCGATGTTTTCATGTAACAAAGATTGAGAATTGAAGTTAATTTGGTTGTACTGAGAGAGAAAGTTGAAGAGATTATTCAACAAAGTAAAAGAAGATAAAGAAGTAAGGAAGAGAGAGAGAGGGTAGTCCTTAAGAAAGAGTTCCTAAAGGATAAACAAATGGAAACGGAAAGGGACGGAATTGCTTCCAATGCAAAATCGAAAAGAAATGGAATGGAACAATGGAATGAAACAATGGAATGGAAAAGGATAACCAAACAAGATGGAACAAATGGAGATTTTTTCTGAAGGTCTCTACCCAACAACCGTTGAATAAAAATAAAAATATACAGTTGGATATCAGTATGAAAAGCCCACAAAAATGTACGTGACATTAAGCCCTATAAACAAAAATGTTATTTTGTTTACCACAGGCGTTGGCTAATAATGAACATAGTCATTCTTACAATTAGAAAGAAATTCTAACCAATGTACTCGTGTATCTCAAACTTTTTATAACATGCATCACAGCTGTAAAAAAGACTGGAATAGAAAATACAAAGAAACAATTTAATGTATCTCTTTAATACTAAATAATGAATTACATACACCGTCTCCAAGCAGCAAGAAAGACTGAAACCAATTCAACTTGCAGTTACAAGTTTCAGTATAGGGTTACAAACGGTTAAATTTATAAATCACAGATAATGATCATGTATCGTATGATCATACATGTATACGTTATAGTTTGAATGTAGAGAAGACACAATTATTTTCAGGAAGATTGATAATTTTTGTTCCTAAACCGGAGATCCGGGGTTTGAATCCCGGTCAAGCATGGAATTTTTCATACGCTACATTTCCATATCCCACGCACAAGCTTCAAGCTTATGTGGCGATATCATTAAAGAAAAAAACAGACGAAAATTATTAGTAAGGTATCGATAAAAACAAGAGATAAATATTAAAAATTAAAAAATACGACTACCAAAAAAAAACATTGCTCTTTAATATAGGATAATTAAAGAGCGTGCGGGTGTATTTGTATATAGTATAATTTTATTTCAAATTTATTTAAACATATATATAAATATGTAGGCTACGACACTCCTGGTAACATAAGAATTCCAACGCAGTCCGATACATCAAAATCGGTTCAGCCGTTGAGCTGCTACGGTGGAAGAAAAACACATACATACACCCTATTTAAATACATTACGTTCCTTTTTGGGCAGTCGTGTAAAACACTAGTAAGACAACAACTTTACACGTATGAGATACGAGGTTTCCGAATCGTTCAGTATGAAAAAGTCGATTAATTCATCTGATAATTTTTTTAATTTATTTAAACATATATATATATATATATATATATATATATATACAAACACATTTATATAGCCTATGAAACTCCCGGTAACGTAGGATTCTAACGCGGGGTCATATATCTAATATATCTAAATCGGTTCTACCGTCGAGTTGCTACGGTGGAAAAATCATACATACATACCTACACCCTAAATACATTGTACCCCTTTTTGGGCAGTCGTGTAAAAAAAAATAAATAAATAAAGAATTTGTGTATATGGCTTCAAATACTATTCGGCTCCGTTCTCAGTATATTTATTAATATATATATAATAGGTAAATCTCTTTGGAGAAATACTTTTCATATCTTAAGAGATTTATCTTTATAAAAGGACTTTTGAGTAAAAGAAGCAGGAAAATTATTCATAATATATAATTCTCAACGGTTACAGAATCCTCTTAACATCTCCCAATCTTCTACCTTCACAATAAATTTCAGCCAAATATGACGATAAATAAACATAAATCGCTTTGACAGGATCTAGTTGAACGGTATATATAGTTTAGTTGGAGACTTCTATACGCCACACAATTTTACTAAAAATATTTACTTCATCAGAGGTGGCTCTCTTTAATAACGTGAGAAAAATAAATTATTTGTTTCAGATAATGACTTACTAACAAATTATAAATCAGCAATTACTACTTTCATCTAGTCGTAATACCTTAATCTCCCCGTGGATTATTAACGGAATGGATGCCAATTTCCTGGCGGAACCTATTGGTTTTTAAGTATAGGTTGTATTTAGAACTACACTGCATTTAATAAGGATATAGAAACCTCTTTAAGTTCCTATATATATATTTTATTGTAATATTTAATGGAGAAGCTTTCCCTATTGATCTGTTGTAAGCTACACAAAATATCTAAACTGAAGCTGATGTGCTTATCAGATAAATCTAGGCTACCAATTTCTTCCTAATACAATACAATAAACATACGATAGTATACATAGTGAATACCTTCTTCTTTCCACTTATATTATTTCAAGTTAAGTGTCTCAACTTATTTTACTCAGGAATTTAAAAATACCAAGAGATATAAAAATTTGAATATAATATTTTAATTTATTAACTGCATAGCCGGAAAAGTAAAACAATTAAACCTGTAAAATTAAGTAATTTTTTTCTTTTCTTTTTGAGAGAGAGTTTTATAATTTTAATTAAAGAAAGGAAGAAAAGAAAAGGAAAATTAACAATTGCAATAAAAGTTAAAAAAAGAAAAGAAGAAAAACAGATTAACATTCACACGTTCAACGATACAAACACCCACACAAAAGAAAGGAAGATTATTGCCAAATAAACACGTTATATTTTACTTGACTAAAGTATTTTTTTAAAGATTATAAAAATCTTTTTTTAAAGTTTCATACATTTTTGTAGAAGTACATTTTTATAGTATAAAATAAAGTTTTCAACTTATTTTATATGTATGAAGTTTTTTCTTTTTAACAGCGGTTGGATAACGATTCATCTGTTTTACTAGTAAAGGGTTTTTCTCCACTTCTGGGTCAAACAAGGCTTGCAATATCCTATTTAAAAACAAAACACAAGTAGTAAGAAGAAAGAAGTTTCTTCTATCCTGTTTATTACATATAAAACTTTAGTAAGATTATTTGTTTAAAAGTTTAACTGTGACAAAATGTAATATACTTTTTATAAGATTATATTGAAATATTTATACAGCGTTACATTTTTTTATTATTTTTGACATAATTATTTTTAAATTCATAATTTTATTTTTTATTTAGCCTACGTAAAATTTTAATGCATAATATTTTTATCCATTAAAACTTTTAAAAAGAATAAAAGTGCTTAAAATCTTTAATCCGTCACTTTTAAATGAAGTTTTAATTTACTATCTACGCTAAAATTTCTCTTTAAAAAAAACCATATATATATATATATATATATGCAGCTATGTTAAATAGTTATTGAAATAAATTGGACAAAAGAGAATGATAAAAATCTAAAACTAATTTTTTTTATTAAAAGAATCCTTATTAATTTGTAAAGCTTTATGTCTCATACATAAATTAAACTTATTTACTCCTGTAATTTATAAAAATCAATGTATCGGAGGATTAATCAATCTTTCAAAAAAAATTTTCCACTGTTTTCTTATTTGATTATATTTTAATAACATTTGGCGATAATAATTTCAATTTGTACAACCTCACTATTTAAAATTATTAATTAAATCAAAGTTATTGTTTTTGGAATTAAGAAATGTTATTGAAATAAAATTGTTAAGTTATAAACGATTTTACACACAGTTTATAATTTATAGTTTTCAATTTTAATTAAAACTTTTCTTTTCACTTACAAAATCAATCTTTCCAATTTATAAAAAAAAAAAAAAATCAATAAATACGTTATATAATTTACTACAACTGTAACCATAAGAGTCACCGATAAAAAAATAATTTAAAACACTAATTTTTTTAACGATAAACCGAAGAAAAGTAATAATGTTATAATTACTCAAATCATAATTCTATCAGTAGCAAGTTCGCTACTAAAATTATTGCAAACATGGTAAGAGAATTTAAAATAAACTTTATAAATTTGGTTCGGTTTTTTTGTAGTTGATAACACTACAAATTTATTATATCAATTTTCTTGTACTTAAGGTAAAACAATTACTAAATACAGAATTAGATAATTTGAAAAAAAAAATGTGTAAAAAATTTTTTTAATCACCATTCTTAAATTAAACGCACTAAAAGGTAAAAAATAATTTCAGGACGGTATCTCAGAATGGATTTGACAGCAAGCTTTGATGGTGGTATGTAAGATTATGTGAAAGACATAGCTTTAAATTAAAAATTTGATAATTTTGTCAATTTTTTCTTATGCGTGATGAATGTCCTAAAGAGTGATGTGTTCGTGTCAAAGTACAAATCTTTGCACACCACTCTTTAGGCCATTCATTACGTATAAGAAAAAATTGACAAAAACATCAAATTTTTAATTTGAAGCAATGACTTTCACATAATCTTACATATCATTATAAAAACTTGTCAAATCCAATCTGGGGGGGTTACCGTCCTAAAATTATTTTTTTATCTTTTAGTGCGTTTAATTTAAAAGTGGTGTTTTAAAAATTTTATTTTCTGCTTTATAGTGAATTTAATAAAAGATTGGTTTTTAAAAAGGTTTTTATATATTTTTAATTTTATAATTTTTAGTCTTCATAAGTTTATACTTTACAGTTTTGCTAGTGCACAGGTTTGAACGTATGTATCGAAAGATCATATCGGTGCGTTTTACGGTGGGTGAGTGCAATCAAAACACAGGGCTAAACGATTTAATATCCGGATAAGAAAGATCCGGTCGATCAAGAGTGTACCCGATGCGTTAAACAGATAGTCCTCGACCTGCTCATACATACGCCATTTGAATCGTGAAAATCGGACGAAGGGTTCCGAGATATTACGGTAAAATATTATCATCCACCACTGGAAGCTAATGGAGTATCGGCGAGGGGTGTCGAAAAAACTTTTCAGAGCGTTAGGAACGACCGTTTTCGAGATATTTTCGATTTTCGCTCGAAAGTTAGGATCCGGGTAAAAAGTACCAAATTTTCCCAAAACTTCGGCCGTTACTGTATAGAATTTCTAGTAGCAACTGTATACCCTAATATACATCTAACTTGTTTATTATAAAACTAATAGCGTGTTATCATTTAGCTCAAGTCAGTTGTTATAATAGGAAGAGCCCTACGTTTTGGTAAAGTTATGTATTTCAAACATTTGCGAATTTTAGACTTACCAAAATAGGCTAGGTTATCTTTCACTAAGAAAATAGCATCTAAACGAGGTTGCATAAATTCAAGGGGAATTTTTTTCATTTAGCAACTTAGGGGCGTCTTAGCGACTTGAAAATGTTGCTAAAATGTATTGTCATCAGGAGCAAACCTGTATGCAAAATTTCAGAGCGAATGGATAACCGGAAGTGCTTCAAAATTCGACTGAAAGGCTCCGTACCGTGAAACTCGCATGCATAGTTCAAGAGCAAGTTAATATAAGAGTGGTAAAAGAAAGACCAATAAATTTGAGGAGTTTGTTGGAAGAAATAAATTTACTATTATAAAATACTGAATAATAGATTTGAGCAAGAAATACTTTATTGATCTGGGCAATTTGCTTTTATTAACTGAACTGTATTACAGGTCTGACGAAAAGAAAAATCGAAACAAATTTGGAAAAT
Organism: Lycorma delicatula; assembly: GCF_047948215.1. Classification (NCBI taxonomy): domain Eukaryota; kingdom Metazoa; phylum Arthropoda; class Insecta; order Hemiptera; family Fulgoridae; genus Lycorma; species Lycorma delicatula. The sequence continues at coordinate 127,454,633 of NC_134458.1, read as the reverse complement.
ATAATAAAATAGATATTCAGACAATGACAACAAGAAAGGTAGAGAAAAGTCGATGATCTTTTAACAAATATTATGAGTGATGGAATGATAAAAACAGTAGAGGGCGATTCTTCAGGACTCTATTTGATTTGCAATCGGAAAAGAAGAAGACGAAGTAAGTTTACGTACATACTTTTTATTTCCCTGGTCAAAATTAATAAGATATTTCATTTTAAAATTGAAAGTATTTTATTCAATATTGTTTGTTTTTACGTCCTCATCAATATGATGGGTTCAATGAAATCCAAAACATTTGTTCTAGTAAATATTCAATATCAGAAAAAGTCTTTCATTTTTATCATCATAATGTCTTGGGATCGTAAACATAAATTAAGTTTTAATGATTTTCCAACTACTACATGCAATAATAATATAAAAAAACGAAGAAATTTCATAGCAATATATCAATACTAAATATCACGAGTAAACAGTTATAAACAACCTGAAATGAGACATAATAACCTCCGAAAAATGACATAGCTATTTACAATCACCTCTTTACAGGTTTAAGTTGTTTTCTTTTCCCTTTTTTTAAGGAGTGAATATGTACTTTTGCATATCAATAGCAAGCTAATAACCGAAGTAAAGATGATGTAAAGCCCTAGAAATAACAGCTTCGCTCTGGGTCACTTAGATCCAAAATTATTCGTATAGTTTAGAGACTGACTATATAACGAACATCACTAATCTCAAGAAAAATAATATATCACAATATAAAAGCTACTTCTTAAAATGTTATTACACTCTTCTAATTGTTATCAAGAAATTCAACTCAATAAATTTTACAAAATAATAGATTTGGCTGTTACAAAAATAAATAAATAAATACTTTAATCTAGATTCTATTAGTGTAGTAATAATAAAAAAATAATTTAGTTAACGTGAATACAATTTCTTTTTAAATTCTATATTATACTGTCTCTCGAAATATTAAAAACCTAAATTACAGTTTAGTGTAATGGTTTTGTGTAATTTTAAACAATTTAGTTCTAAGAATGGGATATTAAAACAAAGAACAAAATAATAATACTTGTAACATGAATACTTAAAACAAATATAAGAATATCTTTATTTCATTTTAAACCTGAATCCTACAACTTAATAAGTATTTGTATTAAGTAATAGGACTTTCAGATTTTTTGATTAAGTTCTTAAAATAAAACGAAAAAAAGAAATAACAATTGTTGGATATAACCTGTTAATTAATTTTTGAACGTTAATAAAAATGAGTTAAAACAATGTAGAAAATAAAACTAATTTTTATATAAATAAATGAAAAAAATAAATTTAATAAAATTTATACTGAATTTAATACCTTTTAGTTATATTAACTGGATATTCCCTAGCAGCTGCATTGCACCCATTATGCGGTTAAATAACAATGAATCAGAGCACTGAGCGATGAAGCTTTTGTTCATTTACTTTAGTATGTGCTACTTGAAGATAATACATTGAATAAAAAAAAAATACAGAAGTAAATTATCTTAAAACATCAATAATACCTTAGCGTCGTAATGAAAAAATATACCATCTACAGTATTCAACTTAGAAAAAAATAATAAAATTAATATTAAACAATTAAGAATGATGTTGAACCCGTAATTATCACACATCCTATAACTAACAAAACATGCAATTTATAGTCACTTCTTATTACATCATGAAAAGTATAACTTTTAATAAGTATCCAAGATTATTCATCTGAAAAAATAAAATAGTGCAACGTCATCATAGTGACTAATCCATTATCTCCGTGATAAAATGACTGTTTCTGACTTACATCTTTCAAGTCTAAAAATATCATTGGTGAAAAGAGATATCATATTGTAATTTTGAATAGTTACTCGTAAATATATATTAAAACGTTTAAAAGGGTAGGTCTAAAATAATTATTAATCATTTGATATAGAACTACATACATATGGACGCATAGACGAATACGATTTGTCAAATTTATCTTAATGTAAAGATAAATGACTGCGCACAATGAAGTAGGAGTATGTTTAAGGCGTTTCACATACCAGCATTCGCAAAGCAACTAACACGGGGAACAAAAAATAATTTTTTTTGGTCTCAGGAAGAAAAATATGTGATTCTGATAGTAGTATTTTTTATCTCCTGATTTTAAATATGATATCGGTCTTTCCCCATCACGCAAGGTTTCTGAGAGACAGACATTTATATTTTCAAACATTTTAATATTTTCTATATTCTTAACTACAAAATATTCAAACATTTGATTCATCTGGAAAGTAAGAAATGACAATTTTCTACTACATTTCGTCTGTGGAGCATTCCTCTTGATGGTCCAACAATAATCGGCCAGAATATTGGATTCCATTTGCCTTGATACTTCTTTTCCATAGCTGAAACCTCCTGATGAAAGTGTCCCTCCTGCTCATCGCTCACTGTGCCAAGATTTTCCAAGAAGAAATCTAGGTGTGAGTGCAGGACATGTACTTTTAAGGACATATTACAACCCGAATCTTTATAAGATCGTTGACAATATCATGATAATTTTCTGCCTTTCGATTTCCCAAAAAACTCTGAGTAATATTTTTGAATGCATATCAGGCTGCTTTCTCCAGTGGATTCAATAGTTCCTCAAACTTTTCATCATGCATTAGTGATTGTATTTGTGGACCCACAAGTATTTCTTTTTTAATTTTTGCATCACAATTTATAGGAAACTTCTATTTTAAGTATATAAAACGAGGAGTATTGTCCATGGCCTTGATGAAATTCTTCATTAATCCTAGTTTGATATGTAATGGAGGTAGATACAAATTTTTAGGATTACACAATGGATCATGTTTCACATCTTTCTGTTCAGGAATGAGTGATTCTAGGCCATTCTTACCTAATGAAATGGTTTTTTCTGTCCCTATTATCCCATTCACACAAAAAACAACAGTAGTTTGTGTAACCAAGGTGCAAACCAAGAATAAGTGAAATTACCTTCAAATCACCACAAACATTCCATTCGTACACTGCATATTGAAGCTTTTCCAATACAAATTTAAAGTTTTTGTATGTTTCTTTCATACTAGCAGAGTGAGTCACAGGTACTGATGGGAATTTATTGCCATTACGCAGAAGCACAGCTTTTAAACTAACTTTAGAGGAATCAATGAATAAGCGCCATTCTGTTGGGTTATGTTCATTACGAAGTGTTTCCATAAGAAAAGAAATGTCATTACAAATTACTACGCCATTTTCTTCAGAAAAATAGTATTCAAATTCAGAATGACGATTGCAATAAGTACATATTTTTATAAGCTTTTGAAGATTCCATCCATCCTTTTATCCGGGAAGCATTTCAGATTGTTTTTGTATAACTTTAAATCTCGTATGAGATCGTTGAGATTTTCTTGAGGCTCAGATGAACTGCTTTGTTCAAAAGTTGTGTAACCAGAATCTGTTTCTTTTCCTTCCTTGTTCCATCAGACTCTGGGCTCCCTTCATCATGTCACATGTTCCGGAGGCTTTGTTACAGGCAATTCTTCGCAGTCTGGAACTGGTATCATTGCAGATTGCAAGTTAGGGCACATCACTATATGTTTTGATTTTGACGCAATCCCTTTAATGTTTGTTAAGTAGAAATAACAGCCAGAAGAGTGATCTTTGGGTTTCCTTCAAATCATGGGGATAGCAAATGGCATGTGGCGTGTGCCATTTTTCCATGCAGTGAGAAGCCTAGAACACGATAAACAATAGGTAGATGGGGTCAGACCCTTGTTTGGTCCCCGACTTTACACTCAAAATAAAGTTTATATCATGTTTTTACTAATGGAGTAAGGTTTCGCCTTTGGAACTTGAGCGTCACTTCACCACATACATAACAAAAATTTTTAGGATAATTTAAACAAACTCTAGGCACTTTGTAACTAATTAAAATAAATAAAGTTGTAATTGTAAATATGTACTACAGAATAATTCATACACACGAAGCACTCACAATTAAGTGTGTACCGGTTCACTTCACTACTCTATGACAACTGGCATCGTTCTGATGAATGTGTACTACATTAGATCACGTTTGTATATGTCTATACACGTCTGAACCTGTACAACAGTAGCAATGCTACCCTTTGAGTTAGCTCATTCGGTCCCATCATTTTTAAAATGCTTCAGAAGCTTTTACTTGACAATGGACAAATGGACGTAAAAATATTTTAAAATATTAAAAAAATTAAAATAAAAAAACTGTGGGTGATGGAGAAATTCCGAATACATATTTGAAAACAGGATAAAAAACTGCATTAAGTACACCTATTGGCACTCTTGAGACAAAAATTATGTTGACCAGTGTAATCAGACATAAAAAGAACTCGCACCATCCAACCAATCAAAAATAAAATAATAAATAATTAAAATAATAAAAGGAAATTTAATTTAATTAAATTTAAATAATTTAAGGAATTTAAAGTTGATTCTTGATGGTACAAAATTTATTAATTTATATACTATTATAGTTTATTTTTTTAATAAATCAAATTCAAGAAAAATCTCCATTTTTTAAGATTGAAGTTTTTAAAACGTTTTATTCTTAGCTAACTAAAAGCTATTTAATATTTATGAAAAATTAATTAGCTAATCGCTAGAAAGTATTTCCATAATTACATATTGCTGATCATGTGTTAGTAATAAATTAGCTTCTATGAAAATGTGTAATTTTTTTTTTGAGCTCCCTTATTTTTCTCTTTAGCCTCCGAAACCACCGTAAGTTATTACTTCAGAGGATAATACGTATGAATGTAAATGAAGTATAGTCTTGTAGAGTCTCAGATCGACCATTCCTGAGTTGTGTAATTAATTGAAACCTAACCACCAAACACGATATCCACGATCTAGTATTAAAATCCATATAAAAGTAAGTGCCTTTACTAGGATTTGAATTTTAGAACTCTCGACTTCAAAATCAGCAAATTTGCGATGACGAGTTCACCACTAGACCAACCCGGTGGGTTTTCTTCTTCAGCTGCTGTAATTTACTCTTCTGTCATTTTTATGTTTTTGGTTACCCATGCGTTTATCTAATATTAAGTATTTCCTTTTTTTTTAGATCAGCCACAAGAAAATAGTTTGAGGATTCGTATTTATTTTATTTTAAAATAAAAACATTATACTTGCTTATGAGATTTAGAATGTACATGTTTATCGGGTATCAAAATTCCACTACTATTTTCACTGCAAAAACTATAAGCAAACGAAAGCTAATATTAGAAGTTCAAATAAAGCTAATAAAGAACAAATCTTTTAAATAAAACTGATAAGTGGACGAATATCAAATATTCCTTCAATACCAAACGTACTTACAAAGCTAATCTAACCCTCTTTGCTGACTTCATCTGTATCGTCAAAGTTTTGAATTAATATCAGGTTATGAATAAGATATGACTTTAGTTAGAGACAGTAATTGGGCATAGATGTTCCTCTAATGTAAATATTGTTTTTGATTCAGATGTTTGCATAATTAAAGCAATCAATCAGTGAGTAATGACAGCGTGAAAATGTTTATGCAATTAGACTACTAAACTGTATAAGGGTGAACTGAACAGACGGTACAATATGGCATGATAGTCGATGTACATATATTGTACATAGGGATACCGATGCGCTTGCGTTAAATGTTGATGTACTGTAAAGTGGAAAGGGTTTGTAGTGGATTTTAAGGGAAGTAGAGGGACGGTTTTGTTGTAAAATGCAAATATCCTGTGTAATAAGGCGAGCTAACTAACGCTACAAATCCTCATTTAAACTCAAATACTACGTAATACTATGATAACCAGATATTTAAAATTACGATACATCTTTTCTAATAACGTTAAATAAATAAATACTTAAACCGACCCCTCTTTTAAAAAAATGACGTGGATTATGACCAACAAAAATCTATCTTTTATGAAATTAAACATAAAAAAAAAATACTTTTGGTTAATCGTACGTGTACGAATACTTTTCGTTAATCGTAAAAATCGTACGTGTGTTTATGAATGTGAATGTCTTAAATCTGATAGATTGTTACAGTCTAAACTTCTCATTGTATTTACTAATGTGAAAAGACTCTCTGAGCAGTATTTTTAAAATACCTTAAATAAATATAAGATTTATTTTCAATAATGTTAATAACTGTACGGAAAAATTTAATAATAATTTATACAACAATTTTGATAATTTGACAATTGTGACATTATTACAAACCGGACGTACTTACCTTTACATTAAATTTACAATTTTTAACTTATGACGTTAAATTGTTATGATTATAACAATATTTTTTAAGAATTTTATGTATTTTTCTAATCTAATTATAAATTATTATAAGATCAATCCTCCTGAAGATGGACCGTCCATTTTTCAAATAATTATTATTTTCAAATAATTGTTCAATATGACCTTACCTTTGTTGTTACGCTTTGTTATAGCTCGTTTTACCTGTAATTCTTCTAATTTTTTTACCAACTTTTCGAAGAAAAACAAGGTACGGTATTACTTTCGGTCGCATAGAGGGAGTGGGTTAGAAAATGAATTTTCTTTATGTTTTGAGGTATGAGGAATACGAAAATATCATTCACTTAAATTGGGATTTCCTTATATATATATATTTGTAGGCTTATGAATACAATTTTGTGGCTCAAAACTTTCCAAAACTACAAAATCAATTTCATTGAAATTTATATATGTTGTAGTAGTGTATCTGAAGTTGTGCAATGAATATTTTATAAACATTGATTAATGTAAAAAAATGTCGAACGGGGCAAGTTAGTAGACGCGTAGTTCGTTATGATGCTGAAAGTTGGAATGTTGTCTTTGCTTTATCTGCGGTATGTATTGTTAGCAATATTAAATCAAAATAAAGAAAGTGTTAAAATATTAAAACCAAATTAAATTAACCAAGTTTGTCTCAAGATTTTTTTTTTAATGACGAAAGATAATTTAAAAAAATTCTGATCAATGAATTTAATAACAATACAATTTTTAAATAAATAAGAAAACTTCTGTAGTTAAATTAAAAACAGTCTACAAATAAAATTAGATTTTCCTCCTAAATTTTTTACAATTTAGTGTTTTATTTTTTTTCTAAAAAAGAAAGGTTTTTGAAGCAAATTATTTCAGAGTTCCTGTCTGTTTGAACATCATGTAAACAGTTGAGTTTCTTTTAAACAGAATTTTCAGGGTGAAATCATGTTATCCCTGATTAAAGTCTTGGCTACATACAAAATTTAAAATTTACCAAAATTTAAGGAAAAGTTTTACGGAAATTACTGGCTGACGGTTTATTTTAACAAGAATAGAAATAATGACTATGTAAATACATACTATTCTTTCAAATTTTATCAAAAATTTATTATTTTCTATATATATTTTATCCCGTATCTGATGAATCGAATTGGTCAATTAGTTTTAATTTCAAATAAGTTTTTGTTTTGTAAATGTATTTTAACAGATTACATGAATTATCTTTACACATTCGTTAACAAAATGTTACTATATTAAACAAACGTATTATACTTTGACTATAATAGCAATAATAGGCTCTTATTAATATTAAATAACATGAAACTTAATGCTACACTGTCGCTTGTAAGCAAATATTCTGTACGTAACAGTATTTAGTAATGCCGTCTACAATACCAATAATAGACATATTGGCGTCAAATTTCGTGGCGCCGTTATATTTAACATAGACAGAAATACCCCCTTGCCAATATATGCATTTTTTCAACTATATCTTACAGATATATAATGTAGCTATAATGATACTATCATTTGTGTCTATTATTTTTTTATTTTTTGAATACTTTTTTCTATGAAATAAAATATATATATATATATATATATATATATATATAATTTTTTTTATATTTAAATATAAATAGAATAAAAATTGTTTATATTAAATTCTATTTTGCTTTACACAAATAAAGTAATATTAAAACAAAAATTACTCTTTTTAAAACAGAAAATATTTTATTCAATTTAAAAGCAAGAAAGAATCAAATATATATATATTTGATTCTTTATATATATATATATATATTATGCTTTGTCGATTCATTTTATTACGAAAACAATGATAATAACAATATTATAAAACTCAGTTTGTTGAATGCTGTATTAAAAATACAGATAAAAGAAAGAATATTTAAAACGAAACGTTCTTTTGTCGGATTTAATATTCAAGATAGACTGACGTCAGCGAAAGCAAAGTAAAGCAATGCAAAACAAAGTCTGAGAAGGCATGTTTTCAAAAAGTTATATATACAGATCTTGTGTTCTTTGTTTATTTCTTCTTAAAAGTGGGAATAATAAAAGTTTCTATTTGCTTTTTACTATTGGCGAATAAAGAATGGTATGTACCAAAGTTTACAGATACTCTTAATGCATATTTTTTCTTTACTGTTTTAATTTCGACCCTTTTTCTTTATCCTCCCTCTTATTTTCTTCCCTTTATCCATCTTTCTACATTCAAGCCATCAATCCGAATCCCCCATCCAATTTCATTCCGAACTCAAGGCTCAGATGAGGTACACATCTATTGCACAACGTCATCTGTAGTCGTTCTTTGATATCAATAAATAATGCAAGTCGCAGATCTTGGCACCTGGGGGACCGATGGAGGTGTCGAGGCACACAAGAATATCAAAGTTGGAAGGGTTCCACTTATTTTACTCGTGGAATAAGACAGAGATAGAATGGAGAAGTAGGTTTATAACAGAAAGAGAAGAATGAAGAGAGAGCGAAATAGAAGGTCTTCTTGTTCCCTTCAGGCTGCTGAATTAATCATATCATTCTTTGTAAAGCTTCACCGACCCAAAAATCTTACCCTTCGTCTCACTTCAACCAAAAAGAAAAAAACCACAAAAGACCATAACTGACTGACCAAACTACTATCTCCTCCCTTTCCTATCTGATAGCCATAAAACGTCACAAGTTTTTTTCCTTTTTTCTTTTAGATTGTCTTAAATCTTGTCATATATAAAAATAAGTATCATAAAAACATTTATTTTTTCAAAATATACTATTTTTCATATAATCGCAATAAATGGTACTTATATTTACGGGGAAAAAAAACAATTTTTTTTTATTTGTCAATCGCTCTTTTATTATCTTATATATTTATTTAATTACAGTTCTTTACTTTTCATTTAGATCTTTTGAAGAAACTTCAAAAGTTTCTTCTAATAAGTAATTAAAAGAAATAATGAAATACTAGAAGTTGATTGGGAAATAAAACAAAAACTAGAAAACCAGATTATTGGAAAAACTATTACACTACTAGGTTGTAATTAGTAACACAACTATATTATACTGTACACAACGTTACAGTATATATATATATATATATACTATAAATACTAAAATACTATACTGTACTGAACTGTATACTGAACTATACTAAATATATACTGTATAATATATTATACAACTGTTCATGGGAAATGAAGAGTTATACTCAACATTAATAATGAAGAGTTATTAACTCTTCATAATGAAGAGTTATTACAACATTATTATAAATTTCATTCAAAGTCTATAATTTAAACAAAACAAAACTGATTAAGACGAATTGAGCGTAGGTTTAATTGGTAAACTGCCGTGAGGAAAAAAGATCAACTCGTTCTAATGTAGGTCACACATATGCATTTATTATAACAAAACGAAATCTTTCGTCACTAAAACATAATTGTAAAATTAGTTTAGTTTTTGTTGTATTTTAGTGTTTCGGGCTCTGTGTGCTTTGAACGTAGTAAACGAGATTGCTCGTTAATGATATTTTATTCGGTAAAAAGTTTATATTTTGTTTCGTTTAAAAAAAAAAATCTGATGTGGACAACACATGAGTTCCTTATACACCTTTTAAATGATATTTAATTTATTTTTAATGAAAAGTACATAAAATTATATTTCATAAAAAACTTCTGATATTTTTTCATATTTTTGTTTGTTATTATTGAATTAATATTCTTTGTAAATTTTTCTTTATAATGAGAGATTAAAAAAATTATAAAATAAATAAATATATTTAAATTAAAAAAACGGTTAAAAAAAGGTACATCGGTTAAAAACCGATGTACCTTCCCTTAAGATCCAAATATTTCATTAATTAAAATTTTATTTGGCTATAACTCTGGAACCAATGAAAGTAAGTACCACTTATGATATATCGTTGAAAGGCTCTCAATGAGAGCTTATTACTGCAATTAAGAAAAAGTCCAAAATCCAATTTTTTTTGGATTTTGGAATTTTTTTGGACACTTTTGGTTCAGCCGAATGCAATAAAAAAGGGAGGTGCAAAACTAGATATTACAACAGTATAAAATCCAAAATTTCAATATCCTACGGCTAATCGTTTTTGAAGTATGCGAGATACATACGTACGTACGTACATACATACTTACGTACAGACGTCACGCCGAAACTTGTGAAAATGGATTCAGAGATGTTCGAATGGATATTTCTGTTGAAATCTGAAAACCGAAATTTTTCGCGATCTCAATACTTCCTTTACTTCGTACAAGGAAGTAAAAATTGTTAAAACATACAAACTATAATAAAAATTAACAATGTAGCGGTAATATAAGATCATAACAGTGTCGATTAGTCTTATCCTAAAGATATATGATAAAATATAATTTAAAAACACTAATATGAAATAGAAATCCATGTAATTCAATCCAGTATCTACTCTATATATATTTGAACTTCCGGGACCACCGCTATGTATTACATCAAAGGATGAGATAAATGATAATGTTTTTACCGTGTGAAATACCACGCCTAACCGGGATTCGAAGCCGGGATCTCCGGATGAAAAACCAAGACGCTACCACTCACGCCACGGAGGCCGGAAGTCTCTACTATAATAATGTGTTCTGCCCAAAGGCAGGTTTTCACATGGCCGACCTCCATTCTGTGCCATCCGTTTCATTTTGTATTACCTTTTTTCCTTTTTATATTGTCTTATCATTTTCATTTGTATCCGACCTCTTGCTTTCCTCCCCGTTACAAATCCTTCCAGTGCCGTTACCAACAGGCGGTCACGTCTCAGCCAATGTCCCATACAACTGAATTTTCATCTTTTTATTATTTCAATAATCGCCCTCTTTTCTCCTACTCTACGAAGCACCTCCTCATCCGAACTCTATCCGTTCAGCAGATCGTTTCCATCCTCCTCCAAACCCACATTTCAAAGGGCTCCAATCTTCTCTCATCTTCCTTCTTAATAGTCCATATCTCTGCCCCCTAAAGGGCCACACTCCACACAAAACATTTCACAAGTTTTTTCCTTAGTCGCAGATCTAGTTTGCTACATAGCAATCTCCTCATTTTACTGAATGTTTCCTTTGCCCTACCAATTCGTACTTTAACTTCCTGATCACACTTCATATCTTCCTCAATCTCTACTATATAGAAAACATACTTTTCGATTGTTCCCGATTACCTCGAAAACTACTCAACCAATCATTCCGACATTTTAACTGTAGCTTTCTTATGAGCTCCGTAATGTTTACCACAGTTTAAACCCCACCAATCCCAAGTACTTTGGTAGCACACTGAAATTACCGCTAGCTATATTCAATCTATTTCTTGTTGACATTGTTCTTTACATTGTTTTTCATGTATTTCGGAACACGTTATATTGCATAAGCATGGACGACTACGGTGTAACTAGAAAAAATAGACTAATAAATATTGTGGATTTAAGTGGATCTTTCTTCTTTCTTTTTCCTGTTTAGCCTTCGGTAACTACCGTTTACATAATTTTTCTGAGGATGATATGTATGAGTGTAAATGAAGTGTAGTCTTGTACATTCTCAGTTCGACCATTCCTGAGATGTGTGGTTAATTGAAACCCAACCACTAAAGAACACCGGTATCCACGATCTAGTATTCAAATCCATGTAAAAATATCTGGCTTTACTAGGACTTGAACGCTGTAACTCTCGACTTCCAAATCAGCTGATTTGGGAAGACGCGTTAACCACTAGACCAAGCCGGTGGGTTAAAGTGGATTAGATCTAAACCGATGTATCCTAACGATTGTGAACTAACTTTCGAAAATATTTTAGATTTTTCATCTTTATATACCTACGAATTGACCATTTAATATTATTATATCTATTAATAGTATATCGTTCCATGAACCCAAACCAAAATATTTTTCTTGAACATCGTGCAATAGTTTCACACAAAGTGATATTAAAGTATGGGAAACAGGTCGCGTAGATTTTAAATGAAACATTTCCAGATCATTGGACAGGTCATAGAAGAGCCATAAAATGGCCTGCCAGGTCATTAGATCTGTCTGCTCTAGATTATTATTTTGGGTTACTAAAACATAATGTATGCAAATCAAAACCTGTAAACATTGACAACTTGAAAAGGAATATAATCGACGAATCTCCACGTATACCACCAAGCATGATACAATAAAATACATATGGATTATACTTAATATTAGCTCACTGCCAAACATAGAGGGGGAACCATTTTAAACATTTTGTTTACTTTCAAAATTTATTATATTAAGTAATTTAGAACCGAAAGCATTTATCTAAATTAAAAAAAAAAAAAATATTGATAATTAAATAATATCAGTAGACCTAGCCATTTAATTTGTAGCAGTGTTGAAAATTATTAGTTATTGTTGTATTTTTAGTGTTGTTTATTACTGTGAAGGGTGTTATTATTATAGTTAGGGCAATAATAATTCCAACATTGGTTGTTTATAATTTGTTACTGGATATAATCCTGAAGGTAATACGAAATTAAAAAGTTACTACTGGGTGTTTACCTCGTTTTATTACTACCGTGATTTTTCTGTTTTTAGCAACTTTGATTACTTATAACTTGAAAATCAAAGGCATTTATTGAGAAACAATTTTCGCCTTCGTTTTTCTCTTAAAAGTTTACATCAGTGTCATGTATCATCATACATCATCTACCTTTTTATTAAAAAAAAAAGTTGATTCAATATGGCGGATTTAAGACGGTGGGAAAAATTTTCAAAAATATTATTAAGTAGTAATTTTGTCAAAATGTTGATCCGTAAAGTTATTTCAGTTTTGAAATATGAAACCGTTTCTATACTTCAATATCTCTGAATAAATCATTCGTATCAGGCCGTAATTCTTTATTAATTCATTAATTTTTTTTCTGTTTTTGCTTCATGCATAAATTCATTAATTAATCACAGAAACTTTTAAAGCTAACATTTGGGAATATGGAAGTGGAATATTGTAGCGTATAAAAAGTGCCATACCTAACCTGGATTCGAACACTGTTCTAATTTACTAGATTTTACTAAAAAGATCTTCGATTTGATTAGAAAGAATTTATTAGAATTCAAATCTAATAAATAAAGAAAAATTCGTATCGTAATTTTTGGTTACCTAATTTCTACTTAATACTTAAAATCTGAAAAAAATTAACAAAAGGAGAAAGATAAAAGAAAGAGAATAGAGGAGAAGAATTAGAAAGAATAAGGAAGGGACAAAGAATAAGTACAAGAAATAGGAAATAGAAAGAAGTTTAGATAATGAAAAATAGAAAGGGAAGAGACGATGAACCGAAACAAGAGAACTAAAAGAAAAAGAAAAAGAAACGGTGGGTATGAGAAAGAAAAAGAGAGAATGGTTTGCAGATGAATAATAAAAAGATAGCTTTCTATCTCTTTTAAGAACAGACGATGATGAACAACATAATCTGTTTATAAATCTTTTAGATTAACTAAATAATACTAATAACGCATGATAACTTTTTAAATATAAACAGTTAATGTAAAACAGGTCATTGATTATGTAATTTAAATTATAAATAATTTATACGTAAATATTTAGTATTTAATCTAATGTTACATACGAAAATCACTTCAAGTATAAAATAAATATAAATAGAAACCACTTTAAGGACTTAAAAATAAAAGGAGCCTATATATATATATATATATATAGAATTCTACAAGTGGGATCTGTTTTATTGAAACAGAATGGGTCGGGCGGTCGTCATACAGTTCGGATGAATGAACGTCAAGCCCATCAAGATTCAAGTTATTGCTTGTTTTGACATCGAAATCAATACGTTGGACGCCTTCACCGCCTTTATGTATAGCCCATATAGTCAATACTGTTATATAGTATTTCTACTTCTATAAACCAACTTCTCCGGTTCTTTTATTCTTATTCTTCTTCAAATGTTTAATCTTTTTTCAAACGAAAGAGCAATAATATCCATATTGCCTATTGACACGTCAATTGTTTATTGCTTATTTCAAAATATACATGCTTTACTAAATAGTGAATTATATGTTTGTGAAATTCCATAAAAATGCCATTGAATATTTGTTTAAACACAAATTATGTAATTAAATTAAAATTTAAATTTTATATACAATATTTGTAAATGTATATTACTTCCCTATTCCCATTTCCTACTTAACACAACAGCATGTATAATATTAAACAATAACATGTACAACATTTTAACGCAAATAAAACAAATAGAAATACCATAGAAAAATAATTAAAATTTATCAATTTCGTTAAACATCACATAATACATTAAACATTTTTCTGCAAAAAACAAAAAACTTTAAAAACAATTAATCTGTATTCCAAAAAAGTTAAAAAGAAATTGAACAATTATCAAAATTAATATTTTTTCATCTATAATTCGTGCGATGGTAGAACATTAAGAAAAAACTGATATCTCCGTCTCTTGTGCATCATATCGTGGCATCTGCGTATAAAAAACACTTTATTTTTAAAAATAAAATAAATAGTTTTACGCTGTATTAAAATTATTCATTTATACATTTTGATTGATGGATTAAAACAAAGAAAACAACGTAATAATATATACATTTAAAATTGTTTAATCATATGCTTAATGCACTGAAACAACTTAGCGTACTAGATATATAGCAATATCTAACATTTTTAATATTATGTATCGATATATATTATATAAATCACATCAGGAATGGTTAGATACCTCCACGAATCACAAAAAAAGAACTAACCCAACATTTACCCTGATAGAGGACAATTTTGCTTTGGATCAAGAAAACTGTGGTAAAACCTTGATTAGAGTAACATCACAAAATACACAATTAATTATAAAATTAAAAAAGATGTAATTTATTCCGTATTATTTACAGAATAAATAATACGGAAATATAAATACGTAAAGTATTATTAAAGTAGATATGAGAAGGTACTAAATATACAAAACTAGCTGGTCAGGTTTCGCTTCGCTCGCCCTTCCCGTCTAGCCACTGACACACATTGGACACCCCTGTGTTCATTACACTCATGCTTGTGATAATAATAATAATGATAAATAAAAATTAAAACTTGCTCAGTTTATAAAAATATAGTGTACTGTAATTTCTTCAGAGCAACAGTTTGGTCAGTAAAGGACCCAAAACTTAGAGTGATGAAATCTGCAGAATGCAGATTTCAAAATTAGTTGGCCTCCATCTTAAAAATAACTGGTTACCCGTCCTTCGTACGGTTAAAAATGTACGTACCTGATTCTTAGCGTTATCCGACAAATACCACTAGAAGGTGACCGTACTTCGATTCTCATTATTTTTTAATTAAAATGTTTTTAATTTATATTTTTTGGTCAAGTAATCGGAAACAGATGCAGCTAGTCGTATCGCACATATAGTAACAGTCGCAGTGTGGCTATGTTGGTTTAGGCACCGCGCCGTAACCCACCGGGTTGGTCTAGTGGTGAACGCGTCTTCCCAAATCAGCTGATTTGGAAAGTCGAGAGTTACAGCGTTCAAGTCCTAGTAAAGCCAGATATTTTTACACGGATTTGAATACTAGATCGTGGATACCGGTGTTCTTTGGCGGTTGGGTTTCAATTAACCACACATCTCAGGATTGGTCGAACTGAGAATGTACAAGACTACACTTCATTTACACTCATACACATCATCCTCATTCATCCTCTGAAGAATTATCTAAACGGTAGTTACCGGAGGCTAAACAGGAAACAGAAAGGCTAGTAAAACGAGAAGGCACCGCGCCGTACCCATCGGGTTGGTCTAGTGGTTAACGCGTCTTCCCAAATCAGCTGATTTGGAAAGTCGAGAGTTACGGCGTTCAAGTCCTAGTAAAGCCAGATATTTTTACATGGATTTGAATACTAGATCGTGGATACCGGTGTTCTTTGGTGGTTGGGTTTCAATTAACCACACATCTCAGGAATGGTCGAACTGAGAATGTACAAGACTTCACTTCATTTACACTCATACATATCATCCTTATTCATCCTCTGAAGTATTATCTAAAATGGTAGTTACCGTAGGCTAAACAGGAAAAAGAAAGAAGGCACCGCGCCGTACACCGTCGCATCCCTTATAAAATCGAAATTAAAAAAACCGAAAATGATTTTTAGATATTTATCTGAAGAATATTTCCAGGCCCAAAATTAGTGAATATATAGTTTAAAATAGTCGGAAATGGGGAATATTTGCAATTATTGTTCAAAATTATTCACCTTTCTTCACCCCTTTCAAGGCCAATTTTAGAAAATCTAGAAATTGGTTTTCAGATATTCACATGAAGATTAGACACACGACAAATCAAATTGATACATTAATTTTTTACCAAGAAATTAAAAATATAATAAAATTTAATGTTATCCCATTTTTACTCAGAATTTAACAAAAATCCTTTCTTAATGTGCTCTTAAACTGTAAGAAGAATATGTAAACAAATTTTCATCAATTTAGCTTTAGTAGCTTTGCTGGGTGTTGATTATGAGTCAGTCGTGACATCTTGTTTTTTTATAGGTACAGTTAACTTTTACAGGTTCAGTTAATTTTATGAATATGATAGATGGATCGGATGTAAAGAGAGAGCAGGTCTTCGATGGATAACGCCCGAAAACACTATAAGCTATATACAAGTGGTGGTAGAATAGTATGCTATAGACGGTTTGGCCACGTAAATTCTTCAGAGGAAAGCATTAGAGTTTCGTGACCGGAGCAGGGGACAGCAAGTATAAAAAAAAGGAGAGAAAGACCAACACCCGGCTACTAGGGGGGATCTGGAACGGCATAGCCGGACTTGGTTTCCCTCCCTGGTAGCTTGAGGCAGGCAAGAGGTAAGACCGAGTCCCGGTTACTGTGGCGGGGCCCAGGAACGGCATAGCCGGACGCAAGTTACTCCGCCTCAGTGATTTGATACAGGCGAATGAGGTGAATAGATCCGCCACCCAGAGGGGCGGAGATCCACCCCTCTGAGTTGAATATTGCTTCATGCACAACATTTATATTGTACGGAGGAATATTCATGGTTTTTTTTTTAAATTAATATTAATTAAAAAATTCATCGAAAAAGTAACATTTATTATTTTTTTTAAATCTTATTAATTTAAGTAAATGAGACGGAAGATTTTTTTAATAGCAACGGAAAAATAATCAAGCCCTTATTTGTAAGCTAAAATATGTGTCGAATTGCACAAAAATAGTATTGTGGTATGGTATGATAAAAGCGGATATTGTGATTTTTTTTTTAAGAATAATCAACTATTCATTTCATCAAAGATTGCACATTTCTAGAAATAAACATAAGGTAGCTCACATTTTAAATTAACTAAACAAAAATTTACATGAATAAAAAATTACAGTATTTACGAGTGTCAAACAATTATCCAATAGCCCATTTTTATATCTTCGAGACTCGTTTTTGGTTTTTGAGGAAACCCAAGAAATGATAAGGTAATTCATATGGTAATATATATAGGTATAATAAATATTTATTAATTACGTCAAACTTAGTTTTTTATGCTGAGTAAATATTTTTTGGAAATGATTTATCAATTCTATGGAGATTTGAAATAGGTTAATCATAAAAAATATAATAATATTTACATTATAAAAATATAAAAACACGTTTTTTGATAATTTAAATTTTTTGAAAGATTCTTTCAAAATTGTAATAATTCCACTTCAGCAGTTTTGTTTTATTATCTAAATTATTACAATCGGTTGCTTTATAATTTTACATAAAATTTGAATACTTTTTACATGTTTATGAATAATTTCAAAACATATTTATTATTAGAAAGCGTAGAAGTAAGTCATTAGTTTTATTGTAACTGTAAAAAAAAGTATATTTTATGTTTTATTTCTTATGTCAATACCTAAATAATGTAGCTGTAAAATTAATTACGTTGATAATATATGTGTTAATGACAAGTACAATATTGTTTCGGATATGTAATAATATAGGCAGATACCTTAAGGCGCACGGTAGATACCCAGTCAGGCATCAAAATGACACAAGATTTTGAAGGATATTAATTGGCATATCAATCAAATATATTATTACGTTGAATTATTGATCAATAAAATTAATTTATGTACATTATGTAAAAAAAATAAAATAAAATTATTGTCACATTTTTAATGGTGCGGTTTAAGGTGTTCTTCGTTCAGTTACTTTTCACTCACTTCTTTATTATTTTATATTTTTCTTCTCCTTCGTATCCATTATTTTATTAAATATAGTTAGAATAGCTATTTTAAAGAGGAAGTATGGTGATAATTTCAAAAATGGGGTTTCGGGTTTTCTGCAAATGTTTCTGTTTTAGGAAACAACTAGTTCATAAAGACCAAAAAACATATATATCTATGTCCGTCTGTGTGTCATACTGCTTTTTGCCTTTATCCAGAGGCAAAAAATACCGATTTTCTTCAAGTATTTCTATACATGCGGCATTGATATTTTTTTAGATTCGTTAAGGTGGTGAGGGTTATCGCGAAAAAAACAATTTCGATTTTCTTCAGTGGCATTTTAAAGAAACCTTTATTAAAACAAATTTGTTACCTAATACATGTATACATAATCCAATTTCTTTTCTTAAGAAATCAACTCCCACCTATTAAAATTTAAATATTTTTTGTTTTTTTTCTACTTCCCTTCGGTTTATCTTTTAAAACTTTTTGAATGTTTATACTTCATTTATAGAACTATCAAGAAATATCTACAATTTTTTTTTTTTTTAATTAACAGAAAATCCCAAACCTAAAGTGCCGAACCGTTTTTTTGAAAATTCTCTTTTCCTTATTTTAGCCTCTATTGAAGAGGTTTTTAGATTTGGAGAAAAACTTTGCTTAAGGAAATTTCTTATGCTTGACCTATATACGAATATTTTCAACAAACTTTGCTTAAATTTTATTCCCCATCTCTGAATAATTTATAATTTTTTTCTGGCTCTTTTAATTTATATATTAAAAAAGATTTTTTTTTTTTTGTAATTATCCTCATCACTTTCAGGAATATTATAATTAAAGTAGTTTTGGCACCTATATTATATTCCGTACTCAAAATGAGAATCAAGTTTTAACTACTTTCGTAAAAGTTATACTTAAATTTTTTGAATATTTAAAAAAAAATTTCTTTGAAATTAATTTTCTTTGTTAGCTATTACTTCTTTATATTTTTGTGTATTTTCACCAATTCGCATTCAATACGTAGGAATATGGAAATTAATTTTTTTTAGCGTATGAAAACTGCCATGCTTTACCGTTTTTCGAAGCCGGAACCTCCAGTTGAAAGGTGGAGACGCTACCACTCTGCCACGGAGATTTAGGCATATTTATACAAGAAGAATTTTATACACATATTAAAAAAAAGTATTTATTCAAACAAACATCTACAAAATAAAGGAAAATAAAATTTAAACATAAGCCACTTGCTTTTAGGCAAAGAAAAAGTCCAATTTTCATTGATTCAGTAGTGATTCTGAAGCATATCTCATCAAATGAATAGTAAAATAACCCATATTTATATTTAAAATGATAACTTGCTTTACGTAGCTCCTAAGTTCATTTGATTAAGAACCATGTCGTTTACGAAAACACTAGAAAGAATTTATACGATAAAAAACATGAATATTGAAGAAAAGTAAGTTTTAATTGGAAATTTACCGAGAAAAGGTTGGTAAATTACACAAAAGTTTAATATCCATTTAGAGGTATTTAACTGTTTAAATGTCCATCCGGCAGTTAACAAGAATATTTCTTAAGGATACATTTTATGGTCATTAAGCTGTTTTTATGATTAATAACTGGGTTAAGCTTAAAGATAAAGGGATTTTCTCCGAATTTATTAAGTAGACTTCAAAGAGTATTATTCCAATTTTCCATAACTTTAATGAAAATAATCATCTACAAAGATTTTAGTAGACCATTTTTAGTTTTTTTATTTTTTGTTGTTTTTTTTATGAGTTAAAATAATAATTTCACTACTAAGATAACGCATTGTATATAATAATATTAATGCGTAAAATATAATAATTCGTAAAAAAATGAAAGAATTAATCTGATATTTTATGCTACGTTCAAGTCTTCCTTATAGCTTGTTATATACAAAGCATCTGAGATAAAATCTCACCGATCAGGGTTGCTTTTTTTTGAAGGTAGTGATGAACATGATACAGACAGTTCCTGCAGTCACGAATATCATCAGAATTATTGTGCGCTTAACATGTTTATATGCAACCATTCATTTAACTCATGAAGTCATCGGGCAACCACTTCGTTTCTCCCTTTTTTTAGTAAGCCAAATATAAAATGTTTGCTATAGTCTAGAAAGCATTTATCCTATTGTTTTGGATATTTATTGTGGTCATATAAGTTTGCCTATAATCAATTACGGTTACAGTGCTTAACATACATACAATTAAAATTAAACTCGAGTTTTATATACGGTTCAGTAAAAGATTTCATGAATTAAAGGATGATTCTAAATTCTAGGGTTGTTGCGTTAAAATTTTGTCTATATCACACTTAAGAATAAACCTGATAAACCCGTTTTATTTGAATCAAGTATTTAATTATGGGTATAAACATTATTAGGTGACTTAAATAATTTAATTTTAATTTTTAAAATCAGCTTAAATATATTTTACCTGTTTCAGGTATATCGTAGTCATCTTCATCATCAGTATCTCCTAACTGCACACCTGAAACCATAAATATAATTTAAAATTAGTACCATCATTATTAATATATATTTTAGTATTTATATATTTGTTAGTAAAGTTAAAAAAATTAGTTTATTAAGCACACATTAGTTAATTAATAAAAATAAAAAAAAAAACTACTAAATTTCCAATTTTTCTTGATGTACTGTGTATGCAGTAGAATATTCTAAACTACCATTTGCATCATCGTTATTTTTCTTGTAATATTCACTTTTTATGATGGATCGTTGTGCCTTTTAATTTAACAGAGTAGAATTTTACGCTGTCAAAAATTAACCATAATTACAATTTTAAAGCCGCAATTTTAAAGTTTTAAAATTACAATTATAAAGTATTTGTAGAAAATTTCTTGAATAAATAACGTAATATATACTTTTATTTTTTTTAAATCAACTGAACGGAAAAAAAAATATGTGACTTATTTACTATTATTAGTAATTTTTTTTTTTTTGATCTCCTGTTAATGTATTTAAATTATTAGTTATTATTTGAGAAATTTACATTGTTTTTTGTAAATTGAGGGAAATAAAATCTCCCCTTCAGCGGTTCATTAGTAAACAGAATAATACCTACATAGAATATACAATTTGTTAGCGTTACAGATATACCATTATTTATTTTGCAAGCACACACACCCATACATACACACAAACGTAATATGTTTTATTCCCCTTCCTTTTTGTATTGTTTTGTTAGTATATAATCAACGGTAAAGGTACCGGCAGTGTACGCCTGGTCGTTTAAAAAAATAGGGGAGGAAATTAGAATTGGCTAAAAAAAATTCGGATGAAAAAGGATGTATAATATAATATTAGGGAACAGAAAGATAAAAACAAAAGAAAATGAACGAAAATTATTAAAAACAATTATAATTTAATAAATTAAAATTTTAAAGGGGTAGTGTTATATAAAGCCTTTAACTAAAAAAAGTTGATTTAAAAAAAGGTTTTTTTTTAAATTTTATATATCTATAACAACTATATTAATCTATTTTTGTCTTTAAGTTGGAATGTGTGATCTATGCATTTAATCGTCCTTTCTTCCTTATTTTATAAGTTGCTTTAGCTATTGAATTAAATACGTTACAGTTAGGTCTGGTGTTCGATTATAATTGAACTCTTAGATAATTATTTTTATCAAGATTTTATTCCTTTCGTATAACGATTTATTACAATTAATCATACACTCATTTGAAAGAATATATTTCAATAAATTAATACATAATTTTTAAATCACAGTTAGTTTTAAAAAATAAACAAATTTATATTTCCTGTAGTGATAAATTAAGGACTTAAATAACACTTATGTTAAATTGGCTTAAACTATATTTACGATATCAGACTATATATTTAAATATTGTTTAAACCAAACAAATTATAGGCTTTCTAATTGCTTTTGTGCATTTTGATGTCTTAAAAAATAAAACAATTAACTTTAAAATAATTTTACATTTTCTAACTATTCATTATTATTTATACAGAGCGTATCACGAAGTTCTCCCGGGACTTTCATAACCTGTTCTACTCGTGAAAATACTGGAAAAAAGTACATATAAACACGAGTCCTAAAATGCTTCATATACGAGTTACGGCTAATGAAAAATTTCGCTCGGATTTCAGCTACCCCGGTGAAATGAAATCGTACAGAAATTTTTAGCCATATAAACAGCTTTTTCAGCTGCTTAACAATAATTAGATATATGAAATTTCGAAGAAAATATCTTAGATCTACTCCACTTCTTATAATCTAAAAAACTGACAAAAACAATTAATTTTCTTTCGATTTAAAAAATATAAAAAGTTATTAACTCTACCGAAACTAAAACACGAAGGATTTTAACTGACGAGAAATTGGGAAATTGATAATATTTCACATGGTAATTTTTGTTGGGCGTTTTTTAAATTAATTATTTATTTGTACTCAGCTTTGTGTGTAATTTTCAATTACATTACTAAACGAAAATTATGTAAGTCGTGAATTTTTTCTTAGGTAATATTTATATATAAAAATAAATACATAAATAAAAAATTATTTTATCTCTAATTTCACTTTAAAAAAAAAACCTTCTGAACTCGTATTATTTATACCTAGATGTTGATTCAACGAACTGAGTAACCTATTTATTCAACGGGTTGAAATTCTCTCTATGGGATCACTATTTTGTAAAATAGCAATACGTATTATATTTACTCTGTTTATAAAAATAAAAATGTATAACTCCTGGGGAAATAACACATGTCAAAAATTCAATAGAATTTTGATACATCAATGAACTCACACAATGTGGAGCATTAGATATACAAAAATAATTGTAGGGTGCAAAAAGAACCTATGTTATAGATAGAAATGTTTATTTTGTAACATAAAGGGAGTTTTTTTGACCATAAATTGGATTTTTAAATGTATACAATTGCGTAAAAGAAAATAATGGGTGTTAAAAATTAACAATGAAAACCGGAATACTGAAAAACCACACATTCAAGATCTCTTAAAGTGTGTTGTCAGTATACTTATAGAATAGAATTTATAGTTATTTATACCTAAACTGGAAATATTTATAGAAACATTTTAAATAGTAAACTTAATTTTTTAAATAACGACTTTATTAGGAAGATAATTTGTGTCACTATAACTTCATTAAGACTGGACCGTTAAATACATAAAAATCAACTGATTCGATTCAGCTGCTTTACAGTAATTAGGTATATGAAATTTCGAAGAAAAAAAATGTTACATCTATGCCGGTTCTTATAATCTAAAATACTACTCAACAACAATTAACTTTCTTTTGATTTAAAGAATATTAAAATAAAAATTATTAACTCTCGGGAAACTAAACGCGAAAGATTTTAATTGGCGAGAAATTGGGAAATTGTTATTATTTCACATGGTAAAATGAAACTGGTAATTATGAGCAGCTACTTGATCAACTTCAGTTTTTTTTTATACTTTAATATACAGCTTAGGATTAGGAAAACAAGATTTAAATGTCAGAAATCAGATTTGGACAGCAGGTGACTGACCCGTGCAAGGTCAACGTCTGGCTTCGTTATCAGTACTCTAGTCAAGTAACAATCAGTTCTGTCAGTTATGGCGACCTTTCTCTCTTTTTCTGTTTAGCCTCCGGAACCACCGTAAGGTATTTCGACCTGTTATGACGACCTGTTCAGATGCTAATCCGTTTTGTGAAGAAATGTTAGTATCACGATTAGAATTAAGGATAACATTAGAGTTCTGTTTGGAGAGGTTAGGGTTAAGTAAATCCTAGTAAAGGCAAGTTACTTTTATACGAATTTGAATGCTATATCGTTGATACCGGTATTCTTTGGTGGTTGGATTCAATTAACCACACATCTCAGAAATGTTCGACCTGAAACTGTAGAAGACTACACTTCATTTACACTTATACATATCATCCTCTGAAGTAATCCTGACGGCGGTTCCGGAGATTAAACAGAAAAAAAAGAAAAATGGTTGTTTAGAGTTAGAGTTAATGTTAGAGTTTTGCTAAAAAGTTTAGGTAAGTACCAAGCTATGGCAATACTAAATACTATCTCTTAGCCGAATTATATTTAAAAGGAAACTTATTCACTATATAAGAGATTATACCACATTTCCGTGCTATTAATCATGTGTATGACGGAATCACCTTACGATGAGTGCCGTCAATCATCTACAACGGTTGCCTCCGAGTTCGCACTCTTGACAACTATTAAGATTATTTTTGGTTTATTTTGAATTTTCGACACTTAATTTATGCTGATCTTTCATTTTTCTAACGTTAACATAAGTAGAATAAGTAAGAATAAATAAGTTCAACATGCGTAAAGGAACTGGAAAATTTTGACAATCGAAAATCATCGAGTATTGCCACTGGATTATTTAAAAATTCAAATTTTCCAATTTTTCGCTAATTAAAATTTTTCGGTATCACTAGATTTAGTAATTTTTATTTTTATATTTGTTAAATAGGGATAAAATTATTTTCGAGCAATTATTTTGTTGTTTATTTTTATTTCTATCGTTTTTAGATTAGAAGAAAACCTTTTTTAAGCAAATATTTCTGTTCTTTATTTTTTTAGTTTTAGATGAGAAGGAAATTTCTTTAAGAAAAACAACTTTAAGTTTAGAGCTACATTTACAGTAGAAGCAACAGTTAAAATTTTAGTTCAATTAGTCGAACCGTTTCTGAAATATTGCTGTGACATACATATATAAAAATTCAGCCAAAATTAAAAAAAAAACAGAAAAACCATTAATAAATACGAATAATTGTTGATTATTAGAATAATTCGTTATTCTCTGAATTCTAAATCTACTCTACATTATTCATAAAATAATCTTATGATAAAATTATGAATTCAATAATAATCCCATAGCATTAATAAAATTATAATTAATTTTTTATAGCTACTCATTTTATAAATATTTTATTTTCAATAACATTAAGATGCAAGTAGAATATTCAGAAAATGTTTGATTTGATTGTACGGATTTTTATGAGTTTTTTTTTATTTTCCTATAATATGGAAACCTATTTGATGAAAAGATTTTCCCTTTCTTTTGCTGTAATTTTTATAAAGGGATTTCATAGAAGTGTTATAACAAAGCGCTTCTACGCCTGTGAATAGGTTAGAATCAATTTCATTGATTGTTATCCACTTCATGATTGATTTTATTATTACTATTTATTGGCATACATTTGTATGATTGGATAATTTTTTCAAAAATTTTTTACATATAATAAAAATAATTCCTTTTTTATAAGCAACGTATTCCAATTTCAATTGTCTAATATGTCAATTATCTCTATTTGTAGTTCTTCACTTATTTTTAAGTACGGCTGAACAATTTTTAATGAAACTTCCTCAAATGAATATATCTTATGAGTAATTGAAATCTTTTCCTTAACTTAAAATATTGAAAAAAATTGGTCTTAAAACTATTTTTTTTTCTTCAAAATTCAGTCAAAGATTAATCCATAGTTTTAATATCTCTTTTGAATTATAACCGGGGGTTTTATACAAACGTATATACTGTTTATATAGAATTATTTAATTGTATAATTTATTGAATTATTTTAATTGTTTAATTGTATGTGTGTGCAAAAAACATTTGTGTAAGAAAAATTCAACGTCAATAATCAGTAAGCCGATTTAAATGGTTCTTTTAATCTATCCGGATAATTTTATAATCAGGTAAACAGTGAAATTTATAAAGTGAAAGAATTTATAAAGAAAGTCATTTTCCGTATTTTTACATCATGTTGAAAATCGATATTATTCATTTTAATGCAATTTTTAAATTAATAATTTTTAATCATGCTATCGAAAGATAGCTACTTGTAATTACCAATTAATACTTGTAATATTTATCTAAGATGCTAGTGTAATTTTGAAAGAAATAGGTATCTTTGCTGATTTCAAATCTAAAAAAAGTAATGGAATGTTCTTTAAATACTAGTCTTAAATAAAACTTTTTATAGTGCCATGGTTTACATTAGCAGGTTAGTAATTATTTTTTCATAGAAAATATGTACACCAAAGAGCAGAATTAAGATTACTTTTTTTATAATTTTGCCTCAATGGCTTTATTTATTTTGATTTATGTCGAGTGTTTCGATTTGTGTTTCTTTTACTGCACTAAAAAATCATTAGAAATATCTTTTATATTTTGGCAAAATATCTACTCTCTTTTGAAAAAAACAAAATTCTGGAATTTTCTCTTTTGTTGAATGCACTTCACAAAAAAGGAAAATAATTAAACTTGCTTTAATGCTGATAACATCTTTTTCAGTTTTCAAGCTCAGAATGTACTCCAACAAAAATTTTTAAATAACGAAAATTGATGAAAATTAAATTTTATGTAACACAGAGCGTTTTTAAAATTTTAAATGAAGGGTTCCTTGCCCTATCTTGCATGTTTTTCGTGATTTAGGTATTGAACAAAAATTGAAACAATGAAAATTTGAAACAATTTTCATATAAAGTATTTTTTACTAAGAGATTGCTTTCGAATAATAAATAAATTCTGGCATTCGTAGGAGCACCTGGTATTTTATATATATATATAAAATATATAAATAACACCCTTAAAATAGAAAATAGTATGGTATATATATATATATGTATTAAATATTTGCCTGGTAGCACTTTAAAACTTAAATATCAAAGATTAAAAACCAGTTTTATATTATTTTTTAAAATCCTCATAATTTTAAATTTCTCTAACGCAAACTTCGCTGAATATAACTCATATCTGTGATGATACGATTATTTTGTTCGTACACACAGTACGAACACTTATTATGTGTTTTAAACGTTTCTTAATATTTGTATTACCTAAACCACTCTTAAACCTCCTACATTTTGTTTCCTTATGTTACAGAAAAAACTTTCAGTAACTTCAATTGTTCGGAATTTCATACATCCGAAATAATTATGACCGGTCGTAACATTTATTAAAATGACTTTTGAGAAAAAAAAATTATTATACCTAATTATTATTTTCTAATTTAGAAGGTTCCAATTTCGAATCTAGGTCGGAATGTTTTCAGAATTTGTTCAAAAATTCATTTAATTATCTTATGAAGAAGAAACTTTTCAGTTTATTTGGTGAATTATTTATAAAAAAGGGAACAAATGATTTTTTTTTTTATTTTCTTAAAATCACCCTTAAAATAGAAAATAGTATGGTATATATATATATATATACTAAATTAAAATCTATATATATATATATATATATATATATAGATTAAATTATATATAATATAATATATGTATATTTTTTAAAAGAATTTTAATGTAAATTTAAAATAAAAAAGTTATTTTGCAATTTATCAACACACTGTGTTCGTTAATAATACTGAACCAGCCATCTGAAAGGTGAAAATTGAGATTCTAATTTTTTTATCTAAGATAAGGGGAATAAAACCTTCTTTTTTACCAAAATCCCTATCATGATTTTAGTTGATTTAATACTCTACATTTTTATAATTCTAAATTGAATGAAAAACGAAATGCCAACTATAAAATTAATCCTTAAAAAAAAGAAAAGAATACAGGAAAATCCGATTTAGGAAATACAGGAAAATGGCTTACATATCATTTATTTCGTTACTTAATTTGTACGATTACTTAATGCCGACGTTTTCAATTTCGGCATTTGTGTCCGGACCGACAGTTTGAATTACACTTTAGGAAACAAATTTATTCTTTTTTTTACATTTCATACTCAGAGTGTACGTAAAAATTACATAAGACCAAAATAAATGTTTCACGGAATATTTATTAATGTATACATCCATGTAATTGAATTGATATTTATGGATAAGCATTTATAAATTTGTTAAAAAAATGGCATTTCTGTCCTAATATTATGATTAATATTTGAACTGATATAAATGCTATGTAATTTAAATAGTAAACTTTACGGTTTTAATGGTTGGTTCAGTAATTAAGTTTAATAAAAAATGAAATCTTTAGGATCTAAATAAAATAGTATTTTTAAATAAATTGTTATTAGTTGCGATCCCGTTAAAAGTTTACTGAATAAAATAGATGAACAATTATTATATAAAATTAGGGCATTTTAAGGTTGGTAAAACACACGCGCACACACACACACACACACACACACACACACACACACACACACACACACACACACACACACACACACAAACACAAACACAAACACACACACACACACATACACACACACACACACACACACACACACACACACACACACACACACACACACACACACAGAGAGAGACACCCTACTTAATTTTACGCCTATCAAAAAGTTCTTTTCTTTCTTAGAAAACAACTCTTCTGCGAGTTATAAAGAAAAGTTAATTATTAAAAAGGAATGCCTTTGCGCTCCACAACATGTTGTCAAAAACTGGATAGTATACTTTTTGAAAATTAGAAGTTATCATGCAATATATTTTGACAAAATTAATTTTAATAGTTACATTTGAATAGATTTTTTTTCCTTTCTTAGTTTACTATTATCCATGTTTGCTTCTATAAATCATTAAGATCTATAAATAATTTATAGTAAATGCAGACTAACAGAAAGTTTTTGAGAAAATATTATTTACCTTATATTTTTAAATACATAAAACACTGGATGGGTATAATAAACATCGGAACGAATAATACATATTTCTTCTTTTCAAGTCGTTCCCGGAATCGAAAGCTTTACGAGCTGCAATAAAATATACGGGTATGAGAGTATGATGTCGGAAGAGATACTTTAAATTAATTTTTATGTTTTATAAATAAACTTGTTAGAGTAAAAAACGTTTCTAAGATAGGCTTTTAGATAACATTAAATTAAAAAAAAAACTATATGGATAAAAATATAAATTTTTAACATGCATAGACCTATATTTTATAGAGGGCTGCATACAGTAGAAACTGTATATCAAAGAGAATTAACAAGCAAGTTTACTCAGCTCAATGGTAAACGTAAAGGTGAAATTTTGAGAGCGGAAATGGTATGAGTGAGAGAAGTCGGAGAGGGGGAGACAGACCAAGGGATGGAGTATATTGAGAGAGTGAGAAAAGCACATAATACGTTTTCGCAGGCCTAGAATACAGTACACCTTGTTTCACGTCTCTCTGTTAGGAATATATTACAAACTTTCCTTTAGTTAATTCCATGCGACATTTTATTTATTCCCAAATTTCCCGCAATTTCATACTCAACTCATTCCCTTTTACACCCTACATAGCTTCCCGTTTACCTCTTATTCCCTATTCCTCTTTTTACAGTTTCCCTCCTCTTTAACAGTAGCACCAAACAATCCTTCCTGCCCTTTCCCTATACCCTTCTAGCTAGCGGAAAGCTTTTAAATAAATTGGACTAACCCTATGGTGATACGACTGGCATAGAGACGCGGTCTCTATATATCCCGGACTACAAATTTTCACACACGCATAGAAATACTCATGTACACAAACGCATAAGTTCTTTTACTCTCATCAGCACAACTTGGCGCAGATTCTGATAAAACAATAAAAAAGGAAGAAAAATTAAAGAAAAATGAAAGAAATTCATATCACGTATTGTTTGGGTGATTGTCGTGCCCTAGTTTTCAATTTAGGTTCGTTTTCAAAGCTTGCTTCCATTTACAACTGTTAGTTATATGTGCTTTGAATTCTTATAAAAAAAAAGAAAAGTTTTCATACAGTGGAGTATTAAAAACTAATTTTAGCAAAATGAAATCATAAATTTATTTTATTTATAAAAAAAATAATACTGTAATTTATTTCATACCTAATAAATTGGAATACATATTTTTTTATATGTATGATTTATTGTTTTCAAATCCTCTCAAATGTTTTTATTTCTGACACGAATTTCTACAAATTCATAAATGTTTATCAAAAAAATTATGAATTATGCGTAATAAATGTCATAAAAGAAGTCTATTAATAAAATATATTTCTGTTAACATTTGTATACATAACATCTAAATTTTAAATGATTCTAAATATAAAATAATGTATTATTTTATATATATGTATAAATTTAGTGGTTTCGGAGAGAATGTTACTCTTTCGAGCAAAAACTGCTCAACTGATTGAGCTGAAATTTTGCATGAACGTTGTTTTTATAATTGGAAAGGAAACACGACTATTGCCTTTACAAAATATTTCATTATTAACAGATGTTAGCCGTTTATATGGCTTACGGTAACAACCAGACTATGTTACTATCCGATACTGAACTTTACAACGGCCAAATTGAATTTGGAGACCACTTGCAACATTCGAAGTTAAATTTTTCATAAAAATGTCTTTTTCGATATAGTTTTCTTATTATTCTTGTTATCGATAAAAGTAGCTTTAAAGGAGTGGCGGTGTATGGCGTATATTCCTTTAAACTTGCCCTTCACTTTCAAGCACCATCAATTTCCACTTAAAGTTGCTTTTTGATGACAGTAAATAAGTCACAAGAGCAGACCTTCAAATGGCTGGTCTCTGGTTGGAGAATCAATGCTTCTCGCATGGGCAATATATGTCGGTTGCTCCAGAGTCTTCTGTAGGAACAATCTATATATATCCACATTACAGAGAAAAAAGTTGTAAATATTGTATATAAATCCATTCCTTTGATTTTGTTGTTTACAAATTGTTCTACGAAAAATACAAAAAAAGTAAAAAAAGAAAAAAAATAGAAACGAAGTACGGTCACTTTCCGGTGGTGTTTGTCATGTAATGACGAAATCACCACAAAGATCATGATAATGATGAACCATGCAAAATACTTTTTTACTCGTATGATAGGCGGATAACCAACTATAAATACAGTTTTTAAGTTGGGGACCAACTATTCTTAAACCGGTATGCATAAGAAAGTTCCGAATCCTATGCTGATCAAACTGTTGCTCTGAAGAAATTACACGGATAGTTTTTTATAAATGAACAGGCTTTAATTGTTATTTATCAGTATTAGACTCACAGACATAATGGTAATGAACAGAGTGAGGGTCCAATGTGTCTCTTGATAGACAAGAACGACGAGCGAAGCGAGGCCTTTTGGCTAGTAAAATGTATTATTTTATATAAATTGAATCGCCTAATACAACACTAAGAATAAAGCCCATTATAAAATCTGAATAAGAGTTTGTTATTGTAGATATTAATTGGCTAAAAATACTTTTAAATAAAAATTTAAAAGTACGTTACGTTAAAAATAACATTAAATATCGATTTATCAAAAATTCACGTCCAGAGTTAATTTCATCAATCACTGAGAAAATTCTACAATTAATTAATTAAAATAAAATTTACATTCTGGATTATAAATCTAAAAACCTATTGCTTGTTTTCGCAATTATCGACGATAATTTTTTTATTATTTTTTTGTTATTATTTTCCTAATTGAACGTCGCAATCTGTTCAACTAGTGGAAAATAAGCAACCTCCCCCCCCCCCATTATAATGAGAGGAGGATGATATGTATGACATGAAAATGAGGTGTAGTCTTGTACAGACTCAGGCCGACCATTCCTGAGTCGTGTGCTTAATTTAACCCCGACCACCAAAGTACATGTGTATCCATTGTCGATATTCAAATCCGTAAAAAAGCAACTAAAGTTTACTATAAAATGAACCTCAGAACCTTCAACTTCGAAAATCAGCTGTTAAACAATTTACTTATTTGGGACGACGAGTTAACCTCTTGACCAGTAGGCTGTTCTAGTGAATAGATTAATAAATTTAATTTATAAATTTAAAAAAAAAAAAATTTTTAGGGTTGCTTAGAATATCTGTAAAGGATACACTTTTTTGTTTTGATAAACTATAATTTTTAATGAAAGTTCGTTACTGGTATTGTTACTTTCCTTCATATATTTCTTTTGCAATTTCATAATTCTGACATCTTGTTCGGGTAGAACATCAAAAAGTAGTAAAAAGAGAATGATTTTTCTTTTTCTTATATCTTATCCGGGAATTAAGCCAAAATTGTGGTGAAATTGCATGCATGTAAATACGTAAAAATCGAGTGTATGTCGAATGTCGTAAAACTCGATAATGTCGAATATATTATTTTACGCGTATTTAATTATAAGTTAATTAAATAACAGTAATTTATGGTTAACTTAAGTTTCGTTCTGGTAATGCAGAATATGTGCATTCTCAACTGGAATGATGCTTTTTTTTTGATAATTATTTTATAACCCAGCTTTAATTAAAAATTAAAAAAAGTATTATTTTACTCTTTTTTAATATATATCAGGTTTTTATTTGGAGAGCTTGTAGGTATTTATAGATAAATTTCATTAAAACATAACATAATTCACTAATATGAACACTAGATTATATAACTAACATAAATATCCTATATTTATACATATATATATATATATATATATATTACATTACTCATTATAAATGAGTCACTATATAACAATTATTAAAAAAGTTTTTAAACTTAAATCCGCAAAAGTTTGGTGAAATGTTATTTTCATATAGTTTATATTATTTTTAAAATTAAAAGCGTTGATATTTTTTATAGTTAGATTCTCAAGAGATTTTATTCATTGCCGAAGGAATTACTAAATCGATTAACAGATAGGATTGAAATTTCTGATTTATGTTAAATCTTATGAATACACATTTTAATGATATTGAAGTCATAAATAAACATTATAGCTTAAACTATATATTAAAATGTACGATAAATAATTTTTTTAAAATATTTTTAACCTGAAGTATGAAACGTGATCTTTTGTGGAATAAATTAAACTTTATAATAGGGTCATATAATATTATCAAAGTTTATACATAGCTTACTGTATTGAAGAGAACATCAATATAATTGATGTTTGTTAAATTATGTAAGAAATAATTATATTATCGATTAGTTACAAAAGCAAAAAACTTATATGAAAAAATACAGCAATTTAGTACGAAATTAATGCAGAACAAGTGATGGGTGAAAAAAATATATATATAGAAAATTATTTTATTGTGATAATTTACTCGTGTTTTCCTTAAAAAGTTTTGTCAAACTTTTTTTCGGTTATTCAACGAAGTAGCCGTTAAAACCTTCTTTCTTTTTCCTGTTTAGACTCCAGGAATTACCGTTCAGGTATTACTTCAATACCCACCGGCTTGGTCTAGTGGTGAACGCGTGTTCCCAAATCAGCTGATTTAGAAGTCGAGAGCTCCAGCGTTCAAATTCTAGTAATGTCAGTTATTTTTACACGGATTTGAATACTAGATCGTGGATAACGGTGTTTTTTGGTGGTTGGGTTTCAATTAACCACACATCTCAGGAATGGTCGAACTGAGACTGTACAAGAATACACTTCATTTGCACTCATACATATCATCCTCTGAAGTATTATCTGAAAGATAATTACCGGAGGCTAAACAGGAAAAAGAAAGAAAGTTATTACTTCAGAGGATGAATGAGGATGATATGTAGGAGTGTAAATGAAGTGTACAGTCTCAGGTAGACCATTCCTGAGATGTGTGGTTAATTGAAACCCAACAACCAAACAACACCGGTATCCACGATCTAGGATTCAAATCCGTATAAAAGTAAATACCTTTACTAGGACTTGAATGCTAGAACTCTCGACTTCCAAATCAGCTGATTTGGAAGATGCGTTCACCACTAGACCAACCCGGTGGGTTAGCCGTTAAACCTAGTTTCAAATATTTATAACTATCAGTAAATATACTATATCAACATAAAATAAACTATTTTTACTGTTATTTTTAAAAGTAGGACTGTGATAAATATTGGATGTGACTTACAATATAAGTGAGAATATTTTTGTTATAACATAATACAAAATCAGCTCAAATGTATAACGGCATGAAAATATCGTATTCTGGAAATATGAATAAAATTGAGGTGAATACCAAGTACTGTACAATTGTTCTTTTTCCTGACCGCTAGCGAATTAGATCCATATGATAATGCATCCTCTACCGATATATTGACAAACATCTTACTCAGGATCCCTGTTTGCTCAGAATAATAACTGCTGTTTGTATTGTTCTCTCTATTATATCTTTTCTCCAGTACTATTCTTATTATTACATTTTTTTGTACAGCTTTCGTTTAAAATCACCAATGTTTCTAAAAAAAAACTTGATGTGGAAAATGTGGCTTCCTTGTATGCCTAATAAATTACATACACACATTTTTTTTTTTAAATGGAAATTACATAACATTTTATTTCAGTAATAACTACTTATTTTTTCTTCTTTTTTTGTTATTGAATTATTTATTGTAAATTTTTTTACAATCAAAGATTAATAATTATTAATAAATAAATACATTTAAATTAAAAAAAAAAGTTAAAAAAAGGAGATAATGTTGGATTTTATTTGTCTATAACTCTGGAACCAATGAAAATAAGTACCACTTATGATATCTCGTTGGAAAGCACTAAATGAGGGAATATTACTACAGTTAAGAAAAAATCCAAAATCCAATAAAAATTGGATTTTGGATTTTTTTTTGAACACTTTTGATTCCGCCGATTGCAATAAAAAAGGAAGGTGCACAACTAGATATTACAACAGTCCTAAATCCAAAATTTCAACATCCTATTACTAATCGTTTTTGAGTTATGCGAGATACATACCTACATATGTACATACCTACAGACGTCACGCTGAAACTGGTTAAAATGGATTCAGGGATGGTCAAAATGGATATTTCCGTTGAAATCTAAAAACCGAAATTTTTCCCTATTAAAATACTTCGCACTTCGGAAGTAAAAATATGAAAAAAAAATCAGAAGTTATTAATTTAATCAGAAGTTATTACGTTATTTTATGTACTTTTCATTTTAATTCAAAAATTTTTTCAAAGGTTAATAATTATTAATAAATCAATATGTTTAGATTATCAGCCGGCCTCCGTGGCGCGAGTGGTAGCGTCTCGGCTTTCATCCGGTGATCCGGGGTTCGAATCCCGGTCAGGCACGGCATTTTTCATACGCTACATTTCCTCATTCGACGCACAAGCTTCAAGCATACGTGGCGATATCATCATGCGAAAAAAAAGTATACTTATATGAGGTCGAATTCGAACCGATGTGTCCATGGTTACAGATCCGACACATTCTCACTTATACCACGAAACTACTTGAGCGATGTGAAATAAAATTAATATATAAACTTATATATAGTGCTGATACGGACACCACAAAAAAATGTGATAGAATGTGGTGTCGACTAAAATGCAATTTTGTAACTGTCCACTATATTAAAGAATTGAAGGATCTGATCTCATTTTCAAATGAAATAAGTTTAAATGAAGTGCAGCAAAAAATGTGTATATGTAATTTAATAGGCGTACAAAAAAGCCATGTGGTGTCCACGTCAATTTTTTTTTTAATGTTAACAAAATTTTCTGTGATATAGTTTTTAAAAAAAATTATTGAACGGATTTCATATTAATTCATTGTCATTTACTTAAAAAAAAGTTAATTAAGAAGAAATTGTTTGGTAAAACAATTCTTATGTTTTTTGTTCACCTGTACACACACGTAAAGGTGTACATACTCTTACCTGAGTATTAAAAGGATTTTAAATCACTTAACTAATTTTTTTCTTTAAAGTTCAACATTTTCCAATAGTTTTTTATTAGTTTTAATATGAAGAGTAACCTGAACATAGAACAATCTAAATAAGGTCGTAAAAATGATTTTTTTAAGAACCTGTAATACAAATTACGTGTAAAACACAAATTTGTGTTTTAAATGTGATAACCATTTTTAAAAAAACATAACTATGTTATTGATTTGAATAATTAGATTTTTCACGAAAAGAGTTTGATGTAATCACTGTGTACAAAATAAAGAATCTTTCACTGGTTCTGGAATCTGTAATTGATCAATCAGAGTGAATTGAGATTAGCTTATCCAGGTTTTCAGCAGTAGCTACATTAACTAGTTTTAATTTATATCGTATTTAATTATAATTAATTTTTTTTTTCTGTAGATTTTTATTATTTAGCTAATTTTTATTTAAATTATTATGAAACGAGTGACGTGTTTAATATAATATACTGTCAGGATAATCCTAAGAGAATTAAAACTCAGAAACAGAACGGAGGAAAAAATAATTAATTTTTCCAAGCCGATAGGTCATTTGACGGCAGGTATTTACTGCTCTCATAGGAATCACTAATCCATTTGATAGGTTAAGGTAGGAGTGGAAACAGAGAGGAGTTATGTAAATCGAATGCAAATTTTAGTTGTTTTATATGGCTTATTGCGACGATTTTAATGAATCATTAGCCATGGGCGTATCGGGTGTTTTCCAAAGCACTCTAGGGCCAGGTTAATATTTTAAAAGTGCTTACATGAATTACGCGCTCGGGGATAACCCTCGGTCAGTATTTTTTGGGTGGAAGGAGGGAACGGGGACCAAAACCTGCTTCTACTGTATAAAGTGCAATTTATGTACACACTTTCCACTACGGTAACGACCAACTATGTAGCTGCTGCCTACCTGTAAACTTCGTAGTAGGTGTTCTATTTTCACCCTAAAAGTTTTACTATATATTTGCAATACCACTGTATATTTTGTTGATTGCTATTTTACTAAAAGGTTCATAGTCATAAGTTTACAAGAACTGAAAGCGCTAGCTGTATTTAATAGCGCGACAATACCGTACAGTACACACTACAAAATTTTACTTTATGAGTTGTTTTCAAATATCTCTAAAGCGAAATTTTACGCTTCATAATAATTTCAAAATGATTTCTCCTTAACTTAATACGTATTTGTTCTACTTTATAAAGTGTGTTGTTAATATACAATTATATATTACAACTTATTAAACGAAATATTAATTATTATTTTCATTGGAGTAATAACAATCGAAGTCTACCAATAACCATGCGATAATAATTATAATAACAGTACATAAATAATCCATATAATAAAATTTAATGAATTGCTCTTTGTCTGTATTTTTCTCTTAATGCAGATGGAATATTTTTTTTTTTTGTTTTATTATTTTAAAAGTTAGATCACCTTTACATCCTTTAGTTTAACTTTTATTTTTTGATTTTTTAAAACGTGTTGAAAACAACAAAATGCTGCGCGAATGAAAAAAAATCGCTCGCGAAAATTGTAAAAGTTAAATTAAATATGAGCAAAGAATTTAAAAAAAAATGTTAGGATATTTTACCCAAAATTTTCCAAAAAAAACCATTTACAATTTCTCTTGAAAAAAATTTTAAATAACAAAATGATATTATACAATTATGTTATAACAATCCAATAGTAAGAAAATACGGTCGGGGAAGGGAAATTAAATTTTGCTTACTTAATTAATCTAATTTTTCATGAAACTGAAATTAAATTCGGTCTGTTTGGTGAAAAGTAAGACATGATTATTTATTAAAATATATATAAACAATTATATTCAGATCGCATTGATAATCTCGTCTTTTTTATTGAAATTGACAGATATTAATAAGAAATAAACAAAAATTTTACGTTCTTTAACATAAAATATTTGTAATTTTGACTTGGCTACGCACTGCTCAAATTAAAAATATAATTTTTCTTAAGACCTATATATAAAATTATTAAGCAGAACTGATGAAAAGTCGAGTATGAAACTACGTGAAATAGTACATTATGTAACGAGCCATTAATGGACGAATGCAAAGTAATTTACGACACTCTCCAAGGCTCTTGTAAATTTCGCAAGAGTTCAATAATGACCAATATAGAGAGTTACATGGCGCATTTCTTATACGACTGAGAAAATATTGAAATTAATGATTTAAATCAATGAAAGAACAACTGTTTAGGGAATATTTTTTTCTAATCTTATACAAAATAAATAAGATAATATATTTCTGTACCAATAAGTTATTAGTCATAAGTTCTGCCTTTTCTTTAATACCGATCCGTGTTAAAGTTATTTTTTCCTCAGAATACAACATAATTAACAAAAAAAGATAAACAGTATAATATAGAAACTTAGTTACCTATTGGTGTATTCACAATATACTATATTATAGTATATTTATTCAATTACTCTCTCAAATAGGCGATCAGGAACCCAAAACGACATGGCACCGATCGGCATCGTTCTAATCGCTAATTACGATCTTACTTTTTTTTAGAGAGTTCTGAATCAAAATATGACGTTTATTTTAATCTAGAATATGGAAACATTGTCAAAATTGACATTTTCTTCGAAACTCCATTTTTTCACCCCCTGAGACAATGGTTGGTAATATCAAAAAACCTTATTTAGATAATAAGTATTAGGCCCTTATTCAAAGTATAGTAGGAACTTTAAACAAATTCGATATCTTACTTAATAAGAAAGTTTTAGCGATATTTTTTTTCGAAAATCCCCTCCATTTCCACCCCATGGTCCGATTTTGCCCATTAACAAACTCGACCGAGATTGTGGGTCGATATATTTTATGTATCAATTTGAAAGTGATTGGCGCAAATTACGGCGGTTATCGTGTCCACAAGAAAGTGAAATATACATATAAATAAACCTTTAACTAGCGGTGGTTTCGGGATCTGGGGGATATGAAACCCGAAGATATGTCGAAATTTTCCGGAAGTTGAATCATGGTACCCATTACAATAGGTAGCTTTCATATTAAATCAACCTAAAAGATTGTAGATACCGTTATAAACATGTTAATGTTAATATATTATTATTAAAGTATGTATGAATGATAATCTTTAAGTGTATCTGTTATATTTAGATATAATAGTGTATATATTGTTATTAAATAGTCTTATTAGCAATGAAAAACCACCTTAAAACAAAGTATTCAGTACTGTATATTTTTTGTAATCAGTCGGCACGCGTGCGCAAATAACTGGCGCGTGAGGCAGGTCGCGCGCGCTCGAGCGCCCGCCGCTCTCGCTACGTTCGGTGTATTTTAAATTTCCATAACTTTTTTCTATGGCATATTAAGAGCTGAAACTGTGTGAAAAACTCCATAATGTCTTAAATTTTAATACTGTTTGGATTAAAAGTGAAAATTCAAAACTTCGTCAGTCAACTTTTGCAATTGAATGTGCTAACTCGTGAAAATGTACCTAAAGTTTTCAAAAAATCATAACTCAGCTAGAAAATGCTTTGAAAAATTCGCTCTAGTTTCTTCTTTTGATGAATTGCTTGTTGATCATCCCTTTAAAATTGTGTTAAGAAATATTAATATCCGGCTGAGATACGAGTTAAACACAAATAAATCATGAAAAATATTTTTCTCATTTTGGCTGAAATGTGGATTTTGACAATTTGTGCCATATTCAAGATCAAAATAAACTTCATATTCAGATTCAGCGCCCATAAAATTATAAAGTAAAATGATTACAACGATGCTGATCGGTTTTTCATGTTTCTATGCGATTTTTTGGGGGTATCTCGCTCGCCTATTAAATCGGATATAATCAAAGTAAACGAAACAGCTGCTACATTAAACACCCACTTCTGATTGGTCAGTGGGTGAAAAGATAGGATTTTGATTGGTTGAACACCTGTATCATAACGAAAATCTATTTCACAATGACCCTCACTATGACACAGGTTCAACCTGCGTAATTTAAAAATTATAGTATAACCGTAAAAAAAAAAATATTTAAGCAATTTCACCAATATTATAAAAATAAAAAAAAATATATAAAAAAATGGGTACGTATGTTAATGCCATGAACCTAAAATAATATGAGATACGAGTCATTATCGAGACACGGATAGTTTCTATTAAATTAAGAAGAACACCGTGGTTAAAAAGGGACATTGAAGAGTGAAGTGGTTTCCTGTTGGTTTCTTCGTTAAAACAAATATATGACTGTTTACCAAATACCAAAATCACCGACTGAAATACAAAACAAATCGCAATAGAAGTGAGGCCACTCTATTATTAATAGAAACAATACTTCCAGAAAAAGAAACTTTGATTAGTGCCTGTTTTATCTCGCTTACTTTACACCCATTACAGTCACACTAGGACAAGTAGAGTAAAAAATGGATTAATTTATCCCTTCTATTGAGAAACAAATGTTTTGTGAATTGCCTGATGGCCAACAAACAAAATATTAATAAGGGATGTATACTACAACAAACACATATAATTTATTTATTTATTTTTTTCATCTGATCAATAAAATGTAATTACAATACTTGTGTACTTTTTTTAAATTTATTGAAGTTTACATATTCGACTTCAACGATGCACTGACTAACCATCGGAGTTACTAAATAATTTTATCAATAAACTTTAAAATTTTTATTACTTTCGCGTTTGTTTGATCACGCAAGAAATGTTTTTCAATTAAAAAGCAGTAATTAATGTGTATATTTATAATCACTTCTCGAAAATTCCAGCAGTGTTTTGAACATTACTATCCCAGCTTTTTGTAGATCTTCACATATTCCATACTAAGTATCTTTTAAACGAATTCATATATCATTCTTTCTTCTTCAAAAATGTTCAACCAATTATCATTTTATATTTACATATATTTTAGTACATCAGTAACTTAGATGATTTTCAGAATACTCTTCGGTAATTTTGATTTATTTTTTGTCAACAGGTGAATATTAACTAAACCCTTTCTTTAAAACCACGAATATATGGAATTTACATTTTATTTAGTTGCTATCAAAAGATTTATGTGTCGTTGAACTTCCGGCAAAAGTGCATTATTAATGCACTTATATTAGTGCATTATATTAATGTTGGTTGATCAATCGATTAAGAAAAGCGTACACAAATCCAAATCAATCAACATACTACTGTCAGTATACTTTTCAATACCTAATAATGCAATAATTTTGTTTGGGAAGAACCAGACCTCTCTGTAAACATCAACGATATTGCTGCCCGATATTAAAGCCCTAATCAGCGCATTTATTTACCGCAACTTTATTTACTACAGAAGCTAACAAAGAAGCTTGAACGTATAGTGTATGAAAAATGCCTCACCTGATTGGGATTTAAACCAGAGACCTCCGGATGAAAGGAGGAGACGCGGAATTTATTTTAAAATGTTTAAATACTCAGCAAAAGAGGTAATTTAAATATTTCATAATTTAATTCATGAAGAGAAAGACCTTTTATTTCTTACTGATTTTTTT
Source organism: Lycorma delicatula (assembly GCF_047948215.1). NCBI lineage: Eukaryota > Metazoa > Arthropoda > Insecta > Hemiptera > Fulgoridae > Lycorma > Lycorma delicatula. Next base: position 127,412,945 of record NC_134458.1, on the reverse strand, counting down.
AACATACTTTTATGAAAATCATAAAATACGAGTGCAATTATTTTAAAAAAAACGAAAGGAAAATTGAAAAGTAAATTAATTCAATTAATATTATTTTCTTTAAAAAGAAATATTTTAGCTATAAAATTTCAATTAAATATTACTACAATAAATTAATTTACCTTCAACCAATATTAAATAAAAAATTATAAATTTAAATACAACGGAAATCGAAGATAATATTATAATAAATTTACACCTATTTTTCAATTACCGCCTTTGTTCACTCAATATAGAAGGAATTCATAAAATTATAATAAAAATAATAAAAAAAGAATAAGTTAAAAAATATCAAACAGTTTATTGTCATATTAAGGTGATTGACTTCTTATTCTATAAGTAATAAATAAGTATGCGTTATGAATAAATATTCCAATAATCATATAAGATACTTAATATCATACACGTATAGTCTATATCCGGTTAGTAGACGTCTTTTACATTACAATTGAAATCTTTATGTTACCCATATTTATTTTTTATTATATTACACGTATTTAATATTTTGGTAAACAGTCTCTGTTTTATAGTAAATTTCATTTATGAGTGTTAAAACGAGTATTAAAATCACCTTTAGAAATTCAAAACAAAATAATTATTTCAGTGTTATTATTTTTATTAAAGGTCATAACTTATTAAAATTATATTTCAACTGTATATATATATATATATTTTTTTTTTCTTCTTATTTTTTTTATTGCAAGACAGCGGGCATCAACAGCTCCGTAGCTGTTGATTATAATAGCTAATGACCATTTATTAGCCTGGTGGAAATTGGTAGTCTATAAACAGATTCCATGCCTGACCGAAATTCGAACCTGGGACCCTCCGCATTGAAATGACGAGACGATATCTACTCAGCCACGGAGGTTTGCAAAATTATCCAGTTTTAAATTGCATAAATACAAAAAAAGTAAAAAATTATATTAATGAATCATAAATTTATGTATTATTTTTCAACTGTCTTTTAAGTGGCATAACCAAACAAGTAATAACAAGTAAATTTTCTAAAATATTTATTTGTAGGTGAACTACAACATTATTTTGATATAGTTGAGATAACTGCATTATCTCAACTATATCAAAATAATATAAGATTTATTTAAATAAAGAACTATGGTTAACAGGTTAATAGGTATGGTTATATGTTAATTTTCATTTTTTTAACTAATCAATTTACGAGGAAAACTAACATTTTATATTTTTATTTAAATGAGCATTAACTATAAATCTGAAAAATATAAAATTTAGTGAAGTAAAATTACTAAATATATATACTTCTTGTCGTATATATATATAAAAGAAAGAAACAAAGGAGATAAAATGATCTTTTAATAAGAACTATTCGCAATAGGATTCCAATGATCAATGCAAAAGTTCAACGTAGCTTTTAGATTTAAGCTAAGTTAATAATAGTAAGAAGATCGAAGAATAAGATAAGTGATGAAAAAAATGAAAATATTACATATGGAATCTTTTTTCTCTAAAGAATTTCATATTATTAATGATCAACTTTAGATTACGAATGCTCTTTATAATACAGCCTAACTCTTTTTTATTTACTTAGTTAAGTAATGAAATTGAAGATGTGTAAATACATGATAATAATTAAATGATATTATACACAACAAAACTAATAATACTGACGGTATGAAAATTACAACCCGCATATTTTTGTTCATTTTAATCTCTTAAATCTAAATTAATTCAATCCTTTATAGCTTGAAGAATCAAAATTATACTAAGATCCTTCTTTTTAATTAACGTTTTTCCTCTTTTACCTGGGAATTTTTTTCCCTGTCCATTTATAATTTTTTGTGCTTTATTTCAGTAAAACTATCCTTGTTTCAATTTTTATAATTAACAATTAAATCCACAAATTTTTTATTTTATTTTGAAGGATTTCACAAATTTCATTAACTACCTTAGTATTCATTTTGAATAGACATCTTCTAGTTAACAAAGAGGAAAAAGAGAGAATTTTTGAACATCTAAATACAAAATTAGGTAAATGTTTTGAAAAATCCATCAATAAGATAAATTAATTTCAATAAAACGAATAAAGTAAAAAAAATCTTTAAAACTATTTATTTATTTTTTTTAACAATTTACATCGGAAACTATTTATAACTTACTAGCTTCACCCGTCGCATATATAACGTCTGGTATTTTAATTTTATTGTCAAATTAATCTCTTTTTACATAAATTGCGATAATAATACAAATTTATCTTTTATCTACACTGTCATTAAATTTATTAAATCACCAATAACTATCTGAAGAAATCGATACTGACACAGGTAGTAATCGATGTATAGAATGACATTAAATTTAGTAAAAACGTCCTAGGTTATTTGACTTACATAGTAGTGAGATTGGTGATGTCGGAACAGTGATAATATTGCGGAGGTCGTAAGAAAGCTACAATTAAAATTTTTTAATGATTGGTTGAGTAGTTTTCGCGGTATCAGGAACAAAGGAATAATACGTCTCTTTATATACAAGTAGTTGAAAGATTAAACGGTTAATTTTCTGTCGATTTCACTAAGTTGCAATTAAGTATATATAAATATACTCGAATATATATTTATTAAAATGTATAAATATTGATAATCTTCCTATTAATTTTATTTAAAAATTAATCTATTTTTGCCATCCTTAATAAAATTTTAGATTTTATTAAGATTTCTTACACACTATTTCTAGCTACGAAATAATTCACTTGCTCATGCAAGACGTTTTAGCAAAGATTAACTATTTTTCACTGCTATTAAACGGACGGAGAATTATGAAAAGACGATTTTCTAGTTTTCACCTTTAAGCCAAAACAACGGGATAAAAATTTTCTATATAGAAATTGCATAGTGTAATAAAAATATTACCTATAATTATGTCAATAATTATGTAGCACTGATAAATATAATTTTTGTTTCCTAACATGCGATGCATGATTTTAATCTAGTTTTTGATGTTTTAAACGAATATGAACTCAGAATCTTTCTATCACTCATGATGTTTGAAAAAATTAAATGTTAATTAAAGGATTTTTTTACATTTTTCAACGTATATTTAACATTTTAAGCTCCTATATTTTATTTTGTTAGCTCATTTTTTATTGTTTAACTTAGTTAACATAATTTTTAAGATATAAATAAACAATACTAGACAAATAATTAAATCATATCATAGTTACATATTATGACATATGTATCTACGGTTTGGCGTGAACCAAAGGATCATATAACCGATTGTTACTTTTGTTTAACAAGTGTGTGTGTGGAATTTCTAAAAAATCTAAACTTACTGTAAAATATCCTTCCCTGCAATCTGCAATCAGGTCTGTACCTCACAGTGAAATTATTCCAGTTCCTGAATCACCTGAGAATGTATGTTTCGAAAGCAACAATGAAGAATCAGACAGTACTGAAGAAGACAACAATGATTTTGATTTTGAATTATCTTCCAATAAGCAACATCTTATATCACAAGGTGAATTAAATGACTTGGTTAGGTATTTATCAAAAAAACAAGCAGAACTTTTAGGACTAAGACCGCAAGACTGGAATATACTTAAAAAATTTCGGACTTTTGAAGCCAACAAAAAGAACTTACTCATTACTTTATTGATAAAAATAATTTGGTTTATTGCACAAATATTGATAAGCTTATGTTGAACTTGAAGGACAAGTTCATACACCTGAGGACTGGTGCCTTTTCATTGATTCGTCCAAGTATAGTTTAAAAGTGGTTCTACTACACTACGGTAACAAATGTCTTTCGATACCAATCGCTTATGGTGTTAATTTGAAAGACATACGATGTGATGAAAGATGCTCTTGAAAAAATAAATTATAAAAAACATTGCTGGAACATATGTAACGATTTGAAAGTTATAGCTATTTTGTTAGACATGTAGTTAGGTTATACTAAGTATATGTGTTTTCTTTGCGTCTGGGACAGCCGAGCTAGGGATAAACATTATGTTACCAAAGACTGGAAGAAACGATAAAACTTAAATCCAGATGGGAAAAATATTATTCATGAGCCCTTAGCTGAACTCAAAAAAATATTTTTACCTCCTTCCATATCAAGCTAGGATTAATGAAACATTTTGTAAAAGCAATGGAAGGATAGTCCCGGATTTTTTTACATCAGATGGAAATTTCCGAATACACGTGAAGGAAAAATTAAAGAAGGAATACTTGTTGGTCCTCAAATAAGAAAGTTGGTCAAAGATGATGTATTTAACTCAATGTTAAATAATGTAGAAAGTGCAGGTTTGGGCTTCATTTAAAGACGTTTGCAAAATTTTTTCGGTAAACAAAAATCCGACAACCACGATATTGTTAATCAACTTCTTACTTCAAGCAGAGCTATGGGATGTAATATATCTTTGAAAATACATTTCCTCCACTCAAATTTGGATTTTTTCTCGGACAACCTCGGAGACGTGAGTGACGAACACGGTGAACGTTTGCACGATGCCATTTCGGTGATGGAAAGCCGCTATAAAGAGAAATGGAATTTTAACATGTTAGCCGGTTACTGTTGGACATTAATTCGGGATGTGACTGAGGCTATTTATAAAAGAAAAGCATCAGCGAAATCATTCTAACACAAGTATGGCCATGCAGAATAATAAATTTTACAGATTTAAACTATATTTTCCGTTAATTCTTTTACTAAGGGTGATAGAAAAATTGTATTTACAGATCTGTAATGTGCGCAAAATGCAATTCAATAAATGGTATCACACTTAGAGAAACATAAAAAAATTTTTTTTCGTCTATCAGTGTAACTTTTAAGAGGAAAGTTTTAAGATCAAAAATATTATAATATATTACATTATAGGAAGTGGAAGGAAAAGGAAACAATGGATTTTAGTAGTCAACTCAAAGTAAAATTTCATTAAAATCTGTTCATATTTATAATAAAAAGTGAAAAAATCTCGGTGAATTTGGTGGAATTGTACAAGATTTAATTTTAATCGATTAATATTAATGAATAAACAAAAGAATTAGACTTAAAATAATTATTTGTGTATCGTTCCATAAGAGTTATTTTATCATAATTTTTTTTTCTTCCCCCATTATTAACTGACGGTATTTCCTGTAGCGGTTGGTAGGTAACACTACGCCGTGCATTCATTCAAAGAAGAAACACACGCACGTGCTACGGGCAGATGTAGGCAAACAAAAGGTACAGCAATAGCTAAGCCGCCGCCGCCAACGACGACTGAGCGAACGTAGGCCTAGAACAACACAAAAACGGAAGTGAGCGAGAGAAACCTTCCACCAACAAATTGCAGTAAACCCGCCTACTATAATATTAGTACTGTATACAAACCGTAACCTACTGTACGATGCATTATCATCTTCAAATTACAAACAAGACCACCACCTCCTAACATAGCACGACTGCAAAGCAGCCCTTTTCATATAGCAATTCCACCCTCTAACTACCATTTTCCCTTCTCTATAAAACCCCTAAAATATCCCGGAACAGTAACCTAAAACTAAATACAGAATAAATAATATAGGTTGCATAAACATATTTTATTTACATTCACATCTGCTTGGCTAATATTATTATATTAATTTAAAACAGAACATGTTAAAAGAGTTTTTAAAAATTAAACAGAACTTTTATTCCATTGCAGGCAAAAAATAAAGCAACATATATCATTTAATGTAATCATTTTCTTTGTATTAATGAGCGATACAAAAAAAAAGAAAAGTAAATACAAGTAGTATAAATTAACAACTTTTCTAAAAATAGCTCAACTGAGCAGATGATCCATCAAGTTACAACATTTTTTTCAAATTTAATTTCGTTATAACAATCGGTTATATTTTTGCTGGAAACTTAAGTAAATTATATCACATAATTTCCCATTAAAAAGGAATCCCCGTTGAGATTTCTAAAAAATTACATATTAGTGCAATATATAGAATTTCTGTCGGTGGGACGTATACAACATAGTTTTGAAGAACTGTACTTTCATAAGCATAATGGAAAACAAATAACAATAACAAGAATCACAAAAATCGCAGAATGATGAAACACTTAGAAAAGAAAAAAATATTCCAAAAGTAAAAAGATAAAAATTATTGTGAAAACAGAACCAAAGAGAAAGGGAGTGAAGGATTGATTAATTCTCCACCCGCCTAAGTTATTAAAGTTCAGAGTATATAGCCGCTTAAGTCTTTTAACATCCTTACCAATGTCCAGAACGTTTATGTGGCCAAGTGGTTAACGTGGTAATGTAACCGAGTTTCATACTGCAAACGAAAACGCTGTACTTCTTCCTTGATGTACCGTAAAATCAAATAATCGTGAATTTCACTGTTTTTAGCGAAACCACTACGTCTCAGCTATACACCTCGTTATAACTATAAAAAATTTAATAATAATTTTAGAAAATTCCAGATCTTGATCGGGACCATCTTTCAAATGAAAAGCGAAACACTATTATTCCGTCAAGGAGAATATTTTTGTATACTCTTACCACCATTTAAACCGAATTTCAAACAATTAAACTTGGTGGATTGAAATATCTTTCCTGAAAAACGATAGTCTGATCATGTACATACATAACATATTCTGCGCACACAAATTTTTTTCGTTAGAAAAAAGAATTATCTTACGTTATTTAACAATTCTAGTTTACAGAATCAATATTTGTTCATTTGTGGGTTGTAGAATGTTACATTTTAATTTAAAAGTAAGTCATTTTTAAAACAGATCTTTATAAGTTTTATTTTCCATTTTTTGGCTTTCGCAAAAAGAAATACAAGAACCATAAAAAAATCAAGTACCTGCAGTATGCTAGATTTAAATCATATTTAACAAAGTAGAGGAATTTTCATTCAATTCTTTGTTATGTTTAAAATAATTCAGTGAAAATAACCAAACCATGCATAAAGAATAAGATAAAAATTAATTTTCTTTAACATCATGTTTAACGGCAAGTTTATATTGCTACAAACAATTACAATTTTCATATTTTTTTTATAAAATTTTGAAAATTTGATGAAAAGTTATAACATTTTTACTACCGTTACTTTGTTTTAGGAATGATGATTTCGCCACATGAGCTTCAAGTTTGTAACCCACCGGCTTGGTCTAGTGGTGAACGCGTCTTCGCAAATCAGTTGATTTCGAAGTCGAGAGTTCCAACGTTTAAATCCTAGTAAAGGCAGTTACTTTTAAACGGATTTGTGAATACTATATCGTGGATACAGGTGTTCTTTGGTGGTTGGCTTTCAATTAACCACACATCTCAGAAATGGTCGACCTGAGACTGGACAAGACTACACTTCACTTACACTCATACATATAATTCTCATTCATCCTCTGAAGTAATACCTGACGGTGATTCCCGGAGGGTAAACAGGAAAAAAAATTTGAAATATGTGCGTAGGAAATGGGAATGTAATCTTTGTAGCGTATAAAAAATAATGCTATGCCTGACCGGGATCCGAACCCAGAAACTCCGGATGAAAAGCTGAGACGCTACCACCACTTTATCTTCGAATTGTAGAAAGCAATAAAATTAAAATAATAATATAAAGATAAGAAGTACAAGTTGTTTTAAGAAGCTTTTAATCTTAAATTTTCTGTATTTCATAATATTAAAAAACAGGAAAAGAAAATTAAAATTGCTATACCTATAAATAATTATAAAAGTTTATAAAGTTTACTTATATTAGGTATCAAAACAACTCTGTTTCTTACTGAATTTCCAGTGTTCATCAGATTTCCATGTTAAGAAGTTAGGTAAGCAGTACACGTTGAAAGTTATCCACTCTCGTCCGGAAAACTCACTTTACATATTCTTTACTGCATAATCCCTCCCCACTACTTTCCCCTCTTCATACCCCTTCCTATCCTTTTACTCTTTAGCCTTTCCTTTACCTTACCTTATCCTCTTTTAGAGCAGTTTTTCTCTTTATTTTAATATTATAACCGCGATAAAAACAGGGAGCGCTTGAATCTACGTAGCCCGCTTTATTTCGTGATAGCGTCTACTTGTCTTTTATGCTTCGTATATATATGTATACATATATACATTTTTCCTAAACATACTTTTTCATCGTTCGGGATTCACTCTTCCTAAAAGATCTACGGAAACTAAACTCTTCTGGATGAAACAAAAATTTTTAAAAACTAGTTTTATCTGATTATTACTCAACACCAAATAGATACATACATTTTTTTTAACTTTGGGAAGCACTTTCGCAACCTTTAAACTTATCATCAGCGGAATATTTAATGTATATAATGTTTATATATTAACTCTTATCCCATCGAACATTAATGTTGTCTTCTGCTGACATGACAAATATGGAATTTATGTGTTGAATCTAGTTATTTAATTATTTAATCATATCTGTTATGTTAATTTAATGCATTTCATTATGAAATGTCTGCTCTTTTTTAAAAATATATTATTCCCTTAATTCATCTATTCCATTTTTTTTGCGGTTTGGCTAAGTATTGACCAAACAAATATAATTTCGTCTGCGTTCTTTTTTCCTTTTCTCCCAATATTCTTTTATATTTCCTCATGTTCGGTCTTTCTTTCTTCCGACCATTTCACTTTGATGTGATTCTTTTTCTTCTCCGGCCTTTCAAACTCAACTTCGTATACTTTCTATCTGAGTAGCTTTCTGGAATTCTTCTTCATTTGTTGTAAGTACCTGTAGTTGTTTGTTTCTTCTTCATATTAGTCGTCAGTCTTCTTCTTCTTATCGATTTTGCGATATCCTCTATTTCTTAATACAGTTCCTGGTTAGATTTCGTTCTGTATCCTTCTGTTGTTTTTGGCCTTGGATTGTTCAAGGTTCTTCTTTTATTTTTTTTTTTAACGGTTCCAGGTTGGTAAATTGTAATGTTTCACTTATGTATAGTACCACTGGTCTCCTCACTTTGGCGTAATCTCTGAGTTTGGTCCTTTTGAAAGGTTCTTTTTATTGAAGATATCTATTTTTTTTATTAACTATTTTTTACTATTATGAATTATTATTTTATTAATGCAATCTTTTATTAATTTCTATTATTTTGAAGTTATTTACATAATAAAGAACCCAAACATCTGTTTTTCTTATACTCATTTAGTTCCACAAAAATGAAGAATTCGCTATTTACATGTATAATTTATTGAAAAATTACTCCTGGATGTTTTATATATATTTCGATAAATTTTGATTAATCCGGTGATTATGCATATTACCGGTGAATTTGATTAATAGCCTTTAATGTTGGAGAATAACATTTATAATTTGTATATTTAACGTTAATTAGACGAGGCTAGCGATCGGAGAGAGCGTAGTTTATGTTTGGTTAGGCTAACCACATATGTCAATAACCACATATCTCAAGAATGGTCGACCTGAGACTGTACAAAACTACACTTCATTTACATTCATACATATCATCCTCAGAAGTAATACCTTACGGTGGTTCCGCAGACTAAACAGAAAAAGAAGAGAAAAATAAGGTTATGATAATCCAACCAAACATAACCTACACTTGCTTCGCTCGCTAAACCTCTACTAATTAACAGTAATGATGTGATTATTTAAATAATAAATTCAGTACTTACTGTTTACAGTCAAGTTGTTATTTTAATATGTAAAGTATGTTAATATGGAGAATATTTAAATTTACAGGTATAGGTATTTAATGCTATATATTTATTATATTCTCTAACGTTTATAAAAAATCAAATTTAATATCAAATTTTTAATAAAATTTGATTATTTTTAATTACTAAACCTTGGTTGCTTCAATTTTATACCAGTGATTATTATTTTACTAGTATTTTCTTCATAGCTAAGATCTGGTTGGTTTTTTCTGGGCGATAAACGCTTCCGCGTTATCATCACTCGTTATCATATCTAAGAGACAAAGGATTCCTATAAAAGCATTTCCTTATTATATTCTCTCTCTCTCTCTCTCTCTCTCTCTCTCTCTCTATATATATATATATATATATATATATATATATGTGTGTGTGTGTGTGTGTCCCACTTCAGCATGCAGTTTAATGAAGAAGATATGATAGGTAAATTTTCCAGATTTTTGCAGCATATCATACTTTTTAAAATATGCCCAACAATATTATCATAAGAATAAATACCAAACATAAAAATATATATATTTTCTTCTGCTTACTTTTACTTCTTTTTTATGAATTCTTTTAGTTTTCCCCTGTTTTTTTCAGCAGAAATGAGAGACTTTTTACGTTTTATATTCCAATATTAAAAATTATAAAACCATCCTGTAGATCTTTTACAGTTGTTTGTTTAACGGTTCGCCGATACTTCACACTTGATAACAGACTACACCTTTTATTGACAGTATTCAATTATATTACCCTTAGTAAAACGATGATAGTTTTCAAATTTCCCTCAACCACTTTTAATTAAAAAAAAAAAAAACGATTGAAATCTACTCTATATCTACAGTTTCCGTTCACTTTTCAACAGGCAGAATTATATGATTATAAATTTTATATATATATACTAGTATATTATTATTATTTTTAATTCAATTTTAAAGGGAAAGTATTTTGTGTGGATATGTGTATGTGTGTCACATGTTAATTGTTTATTTTTATTTTTATTTACTAAAGCCGAGACATATGGTAACACATTTCTACTAAATGGAATATTGTTTCCTTTTAAAAAAACTCTTTAGTATTTTATTTTTATTTAATAAAAAAAACATAAAAGGGATTAATATAAAAAAATAAATTAGTAAAGTTATATGTAAGAAGATATATAAAACTGATGTTGCGCGCGTACAGTGATAAATGGGAAATTATTTTTTTAAATGTTTTTGTTATACCAGTCGTTTTTAATTCTTTTTTGTATGTTCTTTATCATTATTTTTTTTTCTCCTCACCCGAAAACTATTAAGGAGTACATCAGTACTGTGTGAGAGCAGAGAAGTGCTTTAGGTCTACGTATATTGATGCAGTCCTCATAATTCTACGTAAAAGGAGGCCATCTGTTTCATTCGTTAAAAAATATAAACAAATATCTGTTACAGACATTATGCTATTACCCAATGTTTGTATCATAAGTTTTTATGTATTTATTTATACTCGTATATAATTAATAATAAAAGAAAATATGCTGTAGTTAGTAAACAAAACTTAATTGCTTCTGAGCCATAAAGTAATTTTAATATAAAAAAGAATTTAAATTATAAATAAACACTGAACGTTTAATGAGTCATTAAATGACGTAAACTTTTGTACGTAACTTTTTGCCGCAGGATGTTTTATTGTAATTTTGAATAAATTAGCTCATCATTAGTAGTTAGCCAACCTAGTAAATACTAATACATAAAAAATAAGATATTAAAGGAAATTCAAAACAAATTTCTGGGACCAATATAAAATATTTTAATATTAAATTAATAAAATTTAGTCTAAGAAATCAAAATTTCTTATTTCAATCATTTTAGTCCGGAATTATTATAATTATTGTTATCTAATGACAATTAAATCATTGGATAATTGACTAAATTGTAGGGTATATATAAATCAACACAAGCATTAATTTTGAGAGAGTTGTGTCTCACAAGTTGAATTTCGTAAAAAAAATTTAAAAAAATGAGTACTCAAAAATAAAATAATGTAATTGTTTGATAAAAAATCTTATTAGCATTTTTACCGACTTTTCGAAGAAAAGTACGTATTACTTTCGGTCGCATGGTGAGACTGGGGTATGAAAATGAATTTCCTTTACGTTTTGAAGTATGAGAAGTACGAAAATACTATTCACTTAAAATTTGGGTTCCCTTGTATATATGTAAAAACATTTTGTGAATCAAAAATCTCCAAAGCTGCTAGATCTATTTCATTAAAATTTAGATATGCTTTACTTGTGTATCTAAAATTATGCGTGTAAAAATTTGATGAAGATTGGTTGAGTTATTCTTGAGTGTACGCTCAATTTAAGATTGAAAAGATTTGAGCGGGGCAAGTTAGAAGCGTGGTTCGTTATTATGCTGCAAGTTGAAACGTTGACGTTTCTTTATCAGCGCTATTAAACCAAATTAAAAAAAAAAATATTAAAATAATGAAGCCAAATTAGATAAACGAAAAGACGGTCTTTTTGCGCAGAACTCCGTAAGATTTAAAAAAATTCAGTTCTTTTAAAAAAACCATTTGAAATTTAACCAAACATATGATTGATTATTAAGAGAAAACTAAGTCACGCAGTTTTTGTCAAAATACATATTTTTTAACTTTATTATATCCCTTACCGTAAATATAGTTAAATGTAACTTGAGCGTTATGAAAGTTAAATTTTAATAATATATAGTAGTACTGTGAAATGGCTTTCCAAGTCATTATCGTAAAAATCATAAAAAGTTGTAATTTAAACCCGAAATCTGCCAAACTATTAAAAAAATTATATAGCTTAATTGATGGCAAAAAATTATATTTTAACTATTTTATTGTATATTACAAATAATAAGGTAATGTTGAACTGAAAATTCATGCATTTAGTAAAATGATTTTAAATGTGTAAAAGAATTTTGAAAATTATAACTAATAAAAATAATTTCAATGTCATATAATTTTATTTCAAAATTTAAACTGAATGGGAAGCATAACCTACTAAATGCATAGGCTCAGATAACAAAAGTCATTTTTATCAATTATTGTACGAGTACATCTACTGCATATATAATACGTTGAGCGTGTGCACTTTACAAAAAAAAACAAAAATGTTTTTCGGAACCCCGGAAGGCGCAGGTAGATTTAACCAGTGCTAATTAGGGGATAAAAAGATTACCACCTTAAAATTAAGAAAACCTTCAAATTTACACAATACAACAATGGTTGTATGTGAAAAAAAGTTTAACATGTTTAGCATACGACAAGCCCATCTTCTTACAATTCCAACAAAATTTTTTCATCTCTTGCCGTAAGGGTTGGTCATATCAAAAATTGTTTTAGACAAAGGCTTTAGGTAATGTTTAGAGGATTAACGACCACTTTAAATCGATTCGATACTGTGCCTATTAAAGGAGGTATGATATTTTTTGTTTTCAAAATCCCATTTTTTCCACACCCTGGGCCAGTGGTTGGTGATATCAAAAAACTTTACTGAAATAAGTTTAGGCCCTTATCCAAAGAATAGTAGGAACTTTAAACGAATTCGATATTTTAATTAATAAGAAAGTTATAGCGATTTTTTTTCGGAAAACGCCCCTCCAACTACCCCATGTTCTGATTTTGCCCATTATAAACTCGACCGAGATATATTTTACGTATAAATTTGAAAGTAACTGGCGCAAATTACGGCAGTTATCGTGTCCATAAGAAAGTGAAATATATATATATATAAACTTTTGAACTGACGGTGGTTTTGGGGTCTGTGGGATGTGAAACGCGAAGATATGTGGAAATTTTCGGAAGTGGAATCATGGTACCCATTACAATAGGTAGCTTTCAAATAAAATCTACCTAAAAAAGCTGGAGGCACGTGAAACATGCGAGCAAGAAGGAAACTGAAGAAAATTAATTGGACTAATGGTTGAAAAATAAAGAACTATCGAGAAAGGCGAATGACAGTAGAAATTTAATGAGAACAATTTAGAGTAAGAGAGTCAACAGGGTGGAACATGTTATAAGAGAAAAGATTGATTGAAACATTACTAAACGAATCACTAGAAAATAGAAACAATAAAAGAAAAGAAATGATGACATACAAACAAAAAAGAAAAGATGAACAATTCTGGGTAAGAGAATTACAGAAATTCTTATATACGCTTATAGAGTTTTCTTGTATTGTTACAAGGCGTGAATGCACAGCAGTAATAAAGAAAAACATACGGATTTTATATATATATATATATATATATATATATATATAATACAGTTGGGAGGGTAAATAAACGATGATTGAAGTCCTGAGAAAATACAAGAGAAGCCAATAACGTGAAAGACGAAACAATAAAGAAAAATATAGAGCACACTCTATGGTGTCACCTACTGCCACTAGCCACCTGAAGTTAAATAACTATTTTGACAAAAGAGAAGTGAAAACATCTGTACTAAGTTATGCCAGTGTCGGATATCTAATACTGGGTACGTTGGATTATTCTAGGGTTGGTAATGATGTATAGTTTTGGAGATGCCCGAGTAAGACTATGTCTTATTAAAAAAAGAAAGCTGAACCATCCACAATGGATCAGTACAGATAACTATAATTATATATTAATTTAAAGTCTAATCTCATTAGTGGCTTTATCTATTATGTTAAAACTGAGTAAAAAAATCATTTACAAAAATAATTAATACAATAAACGCGGATATCGATTATTTAACAAACATGAACAATAGATAAAAAGAATTCAGTAAAAGTAAGAAAATTTAAATAGGAAATCAAATAAATAAATATAAAAGGAATAATGAAAATAATTAAAAAGAGTAAAATAAAAAATAAATTAATAAAACAAAAAAATCAATACTTATAAAACATTATGAAAAAAAAATTAAAGAAAGTTTGGAAGAAGCTTAATTTGGAATAAAGCTAGCTTAAATGCAGGTAAAGTTTTTATAATGTTCACTTAAAATAAGCCAAACGCAGTCAGATTAATTTTAACTAAATTTACAAAAGAGTTTTCTTTTTTCATTTAAATAGAAAAAAAAAATGATATCTATAAGATGATGAAATATCGCTTTCACCAAGTTAAAATATTTTATTTTAACTTGAATAGTTAATACAGTTAATAGTTATTTTAACATAAAAAGTTATTACAGTTAATAGTTATTTTAAGTTAAATAGTTGATTTTATTTAACCAATTATACTAGGATTGGCCTTCACGACCCACTCTGATTGGTCACGTCGAACTTTTCCATGGCCTTTATGTAGGCGTAGCTAGGTTGTACGAATAGGATATATGATAAAATCAAATTTATTGCAAGAAAAACATATACCATGAACGTTTTTAATCTTAGAAGTTTATTAATTTAATTGTTCATAATTAAAGACTTCATTGAGATGATTCATAAATAATATTATTTTTATTGTATTCTCTTAGCACGAATTTTTCTTTGTTTATAATCCACGCTGCTACCTGAGAACGCATTGAAATCATTGGTGGTGGATGTAACATATAGAGGTTACGGAAAATTTTAAGATTACATCGTAAATTATGGTGAAGTGGCTGGTAAAGAATAGAGGGAAATGAAAGAGTGTAATATATAAAATATCGATTACAAGATTGATACAAAAAATAAAAGAACATAAAAAATCTATAAAAAGAAATATTTGCAAACTAGGATTAATTATAAACTAAGTATCTGAAACTAGATAATTTATGCACGGAGACCAGTTTAAAATTTTATTATTATTTCTTTAAACACGAAAAAAGTTTTATTTTTAAAATAATGATGTCTAAAAAGATGACTTGATAACCGGATACTTAGCAATTAAATAAATGATGTAATTTTCACTCGCGTAGAAGGGAAGAATTTTAAAAGGGGATTTTTTTTTAAAGAAGAGAAGGAAAGTAAAAAGAGTTTCAAAATACTAATAAAGTTTTCTAGTAATTAAATTAATAGGTCTTATCAGAATGATGCGGAAAATGAGGAAAACATTTTTAGACTTTACTCTTGTTACCGTTCCTCACTTTTAATATGAAACTTAATCTGTAATTGTAAATTCCTTTACTGTTTAACTAGTATAATTCCCACCTATTTAAATAATGAAGTAAATAACATAGCAGTAAACAGGGGGATGCGTACATTGCATTCGATGTCATTTGGTTTATACATACGAGTATATATATATATATATATATATATGTATATAGGTATAGACAGTACAGTATCTTGTTTGTAACGTTGAAACTAATGTGTGTGAGAGAGAGTTGACAGTTTCCAACCCTTACTGGAGTTACATGACATCAACCCTTTACCACTTTCCACCCTTTCTATCCCTAACATAACCTTCCATCTCCTTTTCCTTCACTTATGGGGGTTGAGTAATGAGAAGCATGTCTGCGTCCTTCATTTACAATAAACCCTTTCCTTCTATGTTAATCCGAGTATGAGAAAGTACCCCCACTCTTCATAATCCTTATTCTAAATTTTTCTTATTCTTTTCTATCAGTTTTGTTTTTAATACTACAATGGATTTTTTGTTTTCCTCTCATATTTTATTTCATTCATAAAAGTTAGCATAATGAATGAAATATACTGATAACGAATAATGAATTAAACTAAAAACTGAATAATAAAATAAAATGACGGGTTCGTTTATTATGTAACAACTTGTTCATGTAATTTAGTAAATTGCATTTAAGAAGATCATTCTGCTGTTAAATTGACCAAAAGACAGGAAATCTATGTGAAAAAAAAAATTTACTCACACTACAGTTAGTATGCAAAATATTTGTTTATGTTAAGTGAAATGTAATAAAGAACATGAACATATCTCCAATCAGAAAAGTAGAAATTTTGTATTAATACTTCAAAATATAGCAACAAATATCTTCTTAAAATTTCATTCAATTGAAATTAATTTTTTTTTTTTTTTGGCTTGGTGATATTGTCACAAAAGCTCAAAGCTTGTGGGAGGGATATGGAAATGGAATTTTGTAGCATATGAAAAATGCTATGCCTGACTGGGATTCAAACCCGCAATCTCTGATTTGAAAATTAGGTTTCTCCAAGATTGTATCTTTATGATACCACAAAATATTCATGAAGAGTATACAATTTAAATACTTAAAATAAATTTAAAAAACGGTTTCTTGTGATGAAAAATGTATGTATATATATATATATATATGTATGTATAATTTTGTTGTAAAAACACAAACATTTACAAATATCCTACTGGTGAATTTAATCATCATTGGATCTCTTGAAATAATTTTTTTTTCTCCTTCTTTTCTCTTCCATCAGTATTCCTTCATTAAATTGTTTTTATCTTTCTTCTGACCAAGTTTTCTCGGACTTTTTCTTTTGTGCCTACTGAAAACCCCTAAATTTTTCAATCTTTCCCTTAAAGACGTTTTCCTTTCCGTAATGTTTTCCTTCTTAATAACGATTTATTTTGTATTTTTAACTTTTTATTAATTTGTTAATTGTTTTGGGAGTAGTGTTTACATATATATTTAAATAATTCGCTGCTCACGCATCCGGTTAAATGTCCATAAAACATTAATATTTTATTTCTAATTGTATCAAGTCGCTTTCCGTTTACCAAATAAATATTTTTAATACTTCTTTTTTTATATCCCTCTTTCCTTTAGGTCCCAAGATCTTTCTCACAATTTTCCTTTGTTTTCCAATTTTCTATGTCTCTTTTCCTTGTTAAGGATAAACATTTCGCTGTATTTGGGAGTAGGCATTCCGGTTTAATAATTGTATTTTTGTATATAATTTTTTTTTATAGTTTTTTTTATTGTACATATCCGTTGTCAAATGAAAAGCTAGTTCCATTTTTCTATCTCTGATTTTGCTAGTTTCTTCGTCCAGTTCATTTTTCTGGATTATTTCGCCTAGATATTTAAATGTCTCTACTTAGATATTTCCATTTTTGTTTAAAATATTTGGTGTAGTTTTTATATAGGTCATAAGTTTGGTTTTCTCTTTTGAGAAAACCAAGTCAGTTCTTTCTGTCATTTATTTTAAGGAGTCTATTTGTTCTATTGTTATTTCTACATTTTATGGAAAAATCACTAAATCATCTGCAAATGTCAATAAATAGATCCGTAGATTTTGATTTTTATACCCCAATTGAATCTGTTTTCTTATTCTTTTTTCTTTTAATCTCTTCTTCCATTTATTACTTTTTCCAATATAAAATGAAATAGGACCGATAAACGTTCATCTCTCTGCCTGACTCCTGTTTCAGATTTCAAAAACAAAGGCTTTTGGTGCTTTTTTTTTAGAAGTAAGAATAAATATAGAAACTTATATATTATACAAATATATGATTAGCATTATTATATATTAATATAAATAAATATTAAATAATATGTTAATAATAAAAAAATACTATCAAATAAAATGTTTTAATAAACCAATTCTTATGAAACACTAAAAAGTATTTCTGCATGAATTTAAAACAAAAACAGCTGTTAAATAAATCATGATTTCTTTATGTATAAAAATAAAAATTTATCTCAAGAATGACTGAATAGAAAGAGAGTTAAACCATCGGGGTGGCTAGTCGAAATGGGGCGTTTAAATGGAATATACCCTATTTAAGCTAACGTTTCAGTTTCCAGTTGAAATATTTTATTTTGTATCAGGTAAGATTACTTTTTTCTTTTTAATTCATGAAGAACATTTTTTTTGTTTCGTAAGTATCGCTTTTTCGTTTTTTTTTAATATTTAAAATATATTTTAATTAAATTTTTGAAATTTTAATTAATGCTCAAATTTTTCTTTTGTACCTACTTCAAATAATTGTATTTTTATAAAAGGTTATTGCTCATAAGATTCTGTTTCAATAACATTTTACTATAAGTCAATCGTTGTACAGTTCTACACAAATTATAATTTATAACTTTTTTTTTACTAAAGATTTATCATTATATCAAATTAGAATTATGTAAAATTAGATCAAATAATTGTAATTTTCTAATTTTTATAAACGGTTATTGCTCATTATGATTCTATTTCAATAACCTTTTACCATAATTCAATGTTTGTATATTTATATAGAAATTATATTTTATAACTTTTTTTTCTACTAAAAATCTATAATGTTTTTTTAATCATATTTATATGAAAAGTGAATATTTCAGGGTAAAAAAATGAGATGGAAACGACAAAACTGGGAAGAATCCAACACAAAACACTTTACTGTAAACAATATATGTTAGCATATATCGATATTATAATATTAAATTTTAAGTTATGTTATTTAAAAAAAAAAAAAAATATCTAAAATTGTATCAGTGATTTATAAATTGGTTACATATAAATAAACAGAATTAATCAAAGCAGATGGTTTACATTAAGGCCAAATAATGGTTAAGAGGAGGTTTATTTCGGTTTAAGTCAAGCTAACCTTCCCCCATCTCTAAGTTTTAGAGTAGACAGGATAATGAAGGGCTATGATAATTCAATAAGGGTGGTCGGTAACCCTAAAGTTGACCAACTGCTCGTTGGTTAATTGCAAACCTTAACTTTCAACCAATCCTGGCAGTTCTATCTGGAACACGATTATGCCACGTTTTAACTGTTACTCATGTAATTCTGATAATATTATTCATTACTCATACTACTAAGTAGTTGCTTGGTGTTTGAGCTTGAAACGTTTGACTAATTGCTGTTATTACTCAAATCTACTAGGCTTTCAAAAGTCTCTTACGATTAAATTATATTAATTTATGTTAAATTTAAATGTAAACTTTGTAATTTATTAAAATAAATTTAAAAAATGGCAAAATTAAATTATGATACTTTTTTTTTACGTTACGTCAGACTATCTAATTTTAAAAAATAAACAATTAGCAAGTAGCGTGGATGTATGAACGAACAAGCAGGCAAATTTGATCTTAATGTTTTGTACTGTACGATATGAAACCATAAATAAGATTTCACTGAAAGAGAAAGACGTAAAACGAAATATAATTTAGTATATGCTTTATAAAAATTATGAACTCTGAAATTTAAAATTTAAAATAATTTTTTAATCTTAAACGAAATCTTTAAGAAATACCTAAAAGTTTTAACTGTTAGGTATTTCTTAAAAAACTGCCTGGTAACAACGTTAAAGTGTGATGTTTTAATAGTTTTGTTTAATATTAAACAAAAATGTTTAAGGGTAAAAAACTCCCGTTTAATAGAATTCTCATTTGTATATGTATCTAAGTTCTGTAATATTTCGTTTTTGAAAATTTGATCTATACAGCTAATAAAAAATACTGGAAAAAATCTCCTAAATGTATTTTTTGCGGATATTTCATCCAGTTAAAAAAATAATATGTAATACTGTTACATTAACCTACCAGTGAGTCGTACACAGGGTTTTATGTTGCTTTTTTATTGTGGAAAGATAACAAAGCTTCTCGTAATTAATTGTAGTTTTCATTTTAAAAGATCAAACTAGTTGATATGTTTACTGAAATCTATCAAAATTGTAATTTAAGAGCCAGAGCGCATTAAAATATCTTATTTAGATTAGAAATCAATTCATTTTTATTGTAAAGTTTTTTTAATTGTATATATGTGCAAGGTAATGTACAAGCTTTAGCGTTTCTCGAATCCTGACATCCACCTAATTAAGATTAGGTCAGCTTTTATACCAATCATCTACTTTCAAGCAAATTTTTATATTTAATGGATTAACTCAATCTTAAGGATAACTTCGGTTTTCCAAGATTGCCTCTTTTAACTATCTAGTCAAGATACTTAAGAGGCAATTTTCATTCAGTGTTCATGGAACTGTAACAATTTAATATTTTTTCAGCTCCCTTTGCATAATTCTCAATAGAGATTCCTAATTTAACTCTTATAATGCCCTGTCAATCCTTATATTACTTATATGCTTCAATCGACTCATTTCCAATTTTACAAAATTTTGTAACACCACAGCTCTGTCGCTAAGAATCCTATTTCATTGTCTGAAACCATTCTGAAATCTTGACCATTATTTCCCAAACGAAGTATGACAAGAAAAATATTATATTTTATACAGTTTTATTCCGATCGTGATAAAAGTTTGCACAGTAACAGTTCCAAACAAGAGGGAAATTGTTATTCACATTTCATTTTGAAAAACAACCCTCCCCCTGTATTCACTAAAATCAACCTCAAATTTTGCAGTTAACTTTACAAAAAAAATAGCACAAAAATAATTTTCTTACTATTGAAATCGATAATTATTGAAAAAAATATTTTCAAAAGTAAGATAATTGTCTTACTTCCGTCCAGAAACACACCGTTTTTTACGATGCTCTGCAATATCTTCTTATCTTCTGGGAAGACGAGAACGACCTACCACTTTAACATCATATAGACACATCCCCACACGGGGAACATTACTAAAAAAAACTGTCTTCTATGTACTTTTATGCGCACTGTATTATGAGAACAAGGTCGTCAACCTCATCTTAAAATTCTTCCAGCTATTTCATAAATACGTCGTGAATATGTATGCTAAAGTCAAAGGAAGTGGATTTTTTGTATTAAGTAAATCAGCAAAAACTGTGAGTTAATGACTGTATTCACTTGCGGAGCCAATGACCGGATTGTGGCTGATATAGGAAGGATGAACATACTGCCGGCTACGTTTACTTGCACTCCGAAGTATATGCGCGAATATGCTCAAGACGCTATGTCCTACGTCCGCAACCAAGGCCGTCAGGATCTTGCCTACTATGCAGCTCTATACCCATTAAAACATCAATCTTAGATTTAAAGTAGAATTTTTATTAAAATCTATGATTTTTTTTAAAACTTTTTCTAGATACAAATCTGAATTCCATGCGAGTGAAGCCGAGGTCAATAGCTGCTACGTTGAAATATTTTATCGAACTCATAATGACTGAAATCGTATTTTTTAAAAATCGAGTAAAGTAGAAAAACAAACAACAAACCTAATTATAAATAATATATTTTTTAGTACAAATAAAATATTTCACCGTATAAAATAAACCTTTTTTATCTTTTTTTTTCTGTTTAACCTCCGTAACTACCGTAAATTAAATGAAATACACCTAAATATGTTACTTGAGTGAATGAGTTAAGAGTATAGACTTTTATGCAGATAAATTTGTATTATAATGTTTAATAGGGATAATACAATGGAGTAAAACAGATCTTTTCTTTCAGTTTAGATTCTGGGTTCCAGGATTACAAATTTATATATATATAATATATTTATAAAAAATGCTACGTAAATCGAATATTTAAGTGGTCTATATATCACGTTTAAGGTTCGGTAATCCCACTACTGTAAGTAGTGGGCAGTGATATGAGCGGGAGAGTTGTTAGCTTGCAGGATGGGATCGGATGAAGAAGAGAGGAAAGATGAATCGACAAAGTATTTTAGGATAGTGTAATATTTACAGTGTATACGTGATATGATTATATACTTATCTATTTGCGACATAACAGCATCTGGTAACTGAGGAGGTTGTACCGAAATGAAACCGACCAAACCATTTCTCATACGATGCATAAGGCTATATTATATTTTAGACTTATATGTAAAATATTATAAGTTATTAATATAATATAAATGGCCTCGACTACTAAATATTCCTTTAAAACCTTTATAATAAAATTGTTTTTAATGTTCATAACACATTTAATCTACATTTATTGGATCTACAAATAAATGCCAAATATGTGCACAATATCTTACTATCTTGATATTAAACAAACCTTCTATCTGAAAATGAGAAAGGTAAAAATTCAAGAAGGAGTATCAGAATCATCAGCAAATACCTATATCTCTTAATTTAGCTAATGATCTTGTTATTACAGGGAAAGATGGAGATGAAAAAGTGAGAACATTAATTTTAACTAAAATTCATTATTGATATGAATAATAATAAAATTATTAACATGAAAGTTTCTTCTTAAATTTTATACTAAACTGGAATTTACAAATTTTTCCAAGGAAAACTGCTCGTAGAAAAATAATAAATTAATTTTTAAACATTCACACACTAATGTCTCTCAACACAGCAAAAACAAAACCCATACAAAGTAGTGAATTATAGAAAAGCTTCTTTATTTTAAAAAAAATATTAAACTTCAGAGAAAATTGAGCAATAAGTATGTGTAGAAACCTATGCAAAAAACATTTATGTTGACAAATGTTGATTAAAAACACAATTTTTAAACCACATTGCTAACTCAGACAAATTTTGAGTTAAAATACAATCGTAACTTCGACAAATTTTGAAAGAAATCTTCAGAAGTCATAAATTGGTTAAGCTCTAATCTAACACGCCTTCAATAAAGGCTAAAATACGAAAAAGAAACTTTTAAAATTTACCTGTATATTAGGTCCCGGGTCTATAATTTTAATAAATGTAAACATATCTTGATATCTCTGTATATGAAGTATAAACTTTCAAAAATTTTGAAAAAATATTTAAACCGAAGGGAGATAGAACAAAATAACAAAAAAAAAAAAAAAATCAATTTTAGAAGGTGGAAATTGAGTTTTTTGAAAAACATTTATTTTTTGTTATTTATATATGCACTGAAGGTAAAAAATTTTCTTTATTAATGTTTTTACTAAAATCCATCTGAAGAAAAGTAGTTTTCTTGGCGATATTCCTCCTTTAACAAATTTCGAAAAAAGAATATGATCAATGCCCCATATATAGAAATATTTGACCAAAATTTGAAGAGAATCGGTTTGATCAACCCTTAGATATAAGGCCTAAAACAATGAGACACACATACGTACGCACATACATATATATGTAGCAAATAGATGAACAGTGGGATCCTCAAATGTTAACATTTGCAAAAAAACCAAAAAACCCATTTTTGACATGATACCATACTTTTCTCTTTAATGTAGCTACTCTAACTATATTTACAGGGAAAGTAAAAAATAAACTTATTTAATTTAATCCAATAAATATTCATCTATCCGGCAATTACCTTATTCTATTAATATATTTTTTTTTAATTTATTAAAAAAAGCTGACAACACAGTTGTAGGACTTTCCTGTCACGCGACTTTTTCTGATGCACGACTTACATACGTACATGCAAATACATACAGGGTGATTTGGGAGTTTTACGTGGGATATCTTATAAACTAAGAGATATACAGTTCTGGGACCTATTGTTTTCGATTTCCCAGCTCAATAACCATAAGAAACAATTGAATTTGCCCCTTAATTGACCTTCCCAGAATTTCAGAAAGCCTTAATTTACCCAGTGGAACTGAAACTCGGGCGAAATATTTCACCCTGTATAACTCGCTAACGAAGCGTTTTCGGACCTATGTTTACATGAACTTTTTCCTTATTTTTAGCCTCTAAAATGAGTTGTCAAAGTATCCTATCCTCCTGAATCTCTCTGTATACACAATTTAAAATTTATAATTTTATTTAAATATAATATTTTTTTGTTTATTTAAGTCAATGATTCTCAGTTAAGCGCGCGCGCATACCTTATTTCATTCGCGCGAGTATAGGGCGCGAATACCTTTAAGTACCTTTTTACATAATATTAATCATTTATTTAATTCAACACTCATCTGCGACATTATGACATAGCAGACGACTAGAGCAGCTATATGTCAGTTTTACACAAGCGCTCCTTGTTGTGAGAAGGGGTACTATTGACGCAGTACACCCACTAAGCCACAAGTTTATTTAGAGAATTTTTTTGAAGTGGGGGTGCGATTTTGCAAAAATGTTTTTTGAAAATACAGTAAAACTTGGTTATAACGTGATTCAAAGGGCGGATCAAATATGCTCGTTAAAGCCGAGTGATCGGTAGGTGAGAGTTGCTATCTTGTAACCGAAATTTTACGTCAATACCTATTATAATACAAAAAATATATACTGTACACCTGAGATGTTTTAAAATAAAATATCGATGTAGTTTGTATTATAAACTAACAAATAAAATTTAAATGTAATAGTTTTTAGACGCTAATACGTTTTTATTTTACCCAAAACTGTTAGCTTTCAGTGAATTAGCAATAAAAATGGTAAGAAAGTGAGTAGTAAAACTTATCTAAATCATCAAGGAAACGAACAAATGAACACCACATAAAAATTTCTATCACACGTTTTTACGTACAAACTTATCTATTAAATCTAAAATATCGTTCTAATCTATTTTTCTTCATTCTAACAGAATACGTTAAAAATTAATTGCGAATACAAGCTAATTAGCATTAAAATAATGGTTTATTTTTGTGTGTTTAATATCTTATACCTGTAATAAAAACAGTTTTGTAGTTTATTCAAGTACTCCACAAATTCATCACTTACATTAGTTCCACTAAACTCCGTTAATTTTTTAAAACATTCTTTGGTGTCAATCATTGATACTTGGGAGAGTAGCAGATTCATCTTCGTTTTCAACTTCAGCTTCACTATCACTTCACGACTACGAATTATCTCAGTAATAATGTTTTCATCAGTCGGAATTTCTGTAATATGTTTTATCGGCTGTGCGTAGTCATCTATTGAGTATTCTGGAAAGGCTGATTTTTTTCGAGTTAAGAGTTTGAATCCATTCTGAAAGTGGTATATCATCTTCAGTATGGTAATCTTTCGTCGAAATATGGCGCGGAATGAGACCGGATGTTTTAAAACTGTTTCAGATTGTAGCTAGTTATACGGTACACCAAGCTCGCTTCATAAATCTGATAGCGTCTAAAACCGTCATTTAGGATTTTTTATTTTCATCCATGTTCCCAATAATTTTTAAAAGTATTAACCGCTTGTAATGAACTTTAAAACTGCGAATAACCCCATGATCCATCGGCTACAGTTTTTCTTTGGTATCAGGCGGTAAAATCACAAGGTTTATATTTTTTAAATTGTGCAGTGCCGGACGAGCGGGGCAATTATCGATAAAAAAAAAATTTTCTGTTATTTTTTTACAATTCCAAATCCCATTTATGAATTTCTTGTTCGAAAACATTCAAGTCATCCATGCTTTAGAATTACACAAATAATCGACGGGAATTTTTTATATTCTTAAAACATCTTGAATTTCTTGATTTCCCTATTATTAAAAGTTTCCATGTTTCTGTCCCAGTCGAATTTGAGCATAACAAAATCGTTAGCCTGACTTATGTTTTCCACCAATATATTTTTCACCTTTAAATTTTTTTAAATATAAACATCTGAATTTGATAGGTATCGTTCCACTTCCTGGATAATTTGGAGTTTATCACTCAGGGACAGTTGTTTCCTTTTGACGCCCGACGTCGTTCATTACAAACGAACCGGAGTTAATAGAGTACACTATTTTTAAAAATTCACTGTACAGTTTCTTTTAGCAAGAAATACTAAAATGAAAACACATTCACGGACGCGACTATAGTATTACTGTAATGTATACTGGGTATCCGATCGATCACTTTAACGCAATACTGTTTGTTTAACTGATTCTATGGTAGAATACTCTATTTTTAAACAGAAAATTTACCAGTGGCGGTAGGACAGGTAAAATTTATCTTTAACAACGACCCTCTTCAGATTTCACTTAAATCGTTTAAAATATGCTACAGAGTTGCTGAACCTGTTAGGGGGATTTTGATGGATGATTGTTTAGCCCCAGTCTTTCCTGGAATTTCGCAAACAGCAAAACCCGAGTAATTAGAATACTGTAACTACCAGCCTTTGTAACACCGCAATGGAAATTGTACTGTACGTACTTGAATTGTATGTACTGTACAACGTCCTGTTACACACCTTTTGTTCACCCTTATGACCTGACCTGAACAACCTAAGGTAAAATATCACAATCTTTACGTATAAATCGTAAATATATATTTCGTAATTGAAGAAATGGATTTCCCTTGCGTTAAGATTATTTGATTGTTATTTAACTTTTTTAAATCACAATATTTAAAAAATGAGAATTCTCGTAATAACCTAGTTTATGATGTGTCCATACCTCGCTAAAAGCAGGTTAATTTATCATTAATGACATAAAAACCAAACAAATTCCAGAATTTGCTCGTTACAACAAAATTCTCGTTATAAGCGAGTTTGTTATTCCAGTGATCACTGTATTATTATTTTTTAATTGTTAACAAATGTGCTTAAGATCTTTAGGCGAAATCTCAAGATACTGAAGGTGACCTTGCTCTACAGCCTCACTCATTTGACCTTTTTAGTGGAAAATTTAATGGTATCAATGCCCCATAAATAAAGGTAATCTGGCAAAGTTTGTTCAAAATCGGTCAAGTAGTTCTATAAATGTAAGGGGATTTACACAGCGACACTGAACATACAAACATTTGGAATATTTCAATCCGGTTTTTGAGTTTGTTGGGTTCCTTAGGTGTTAAAACGTCAAGATTCGGTGTAAACTGCATATGCCCAAATTGGACCTATTACAATAATTTCTCTTCTAAAGCTATAGCGCTAGACGGTAAAGTAATACTGAAATTTGTTTTTAAAAGATTAGCACAAATAATTTTCTGAAAAATTTCATGACGATTTCGTGTTCTTTAATCTAGACATAAATAATTAGATGGTAAAAATATGTACGAAACTTTAAAATGAGGGATCAGAAAGAAATAAGTGAAAGATGTCCGAAACGTTACTGTTTTATAAACTATATGACTTATTTGATTGAAAGAAGAATTTTTCTTATGTTTTTTTACATAAAGAATAATAATGTGTCATAATTAAATAAATGCTTTTAAACAATCTTATACGATAAATAAATTTTGTTCATAGTATTTTATTTTCTTTTAAAATTTTATGCAAGACAAAAAAAAAAAACATTATGTATCACTTTATATGTAGTTAGGAAAGTTAGACTGCAATATTGCAGTCTACAGTTTACGAGAAAAGTTTGCTAAGAAGGTGATAAAAATTCCAGAACATCGACCAACATTAGCAAGATTGTAAATTTAGATCGAACCGAAACGAGCTGCAAATATCTTTAAAGCATGGGACAGCATAAAGAATAAGAGTCTATATAAATCGATATATTTCAACAGAAAAAGATGGAGTGCGGAATCGGAATTACAATAAAAGAAGAAGAAAAAGAGAAGAAAGGGGGAAAGAAAGTGGTGGAGGAAGTCGGTGAAGAACGCTCTTCATTTATCAGTTTGGATTTAATGTCACAGATTCACTTCAATCTCCTAGTTTAATCTGGATAATTTAGAACCGAGTGAACTCTTTCACTCAATTTTTCTTTTCATTTCCTTTTCTTAGAAAAAAAGAAAAAATCGTAAAGAAAGATTTTTAATTACTAAAATACTTTAAGATTAATTAATGTAATTAATTCTTATAAATAAAGCTGGAAAAATGAATTTAAGGTTATACTAATTTATATTTCCTTTTGTAAGTTTGCTTAAAATCCTTTTTCAGTTTAACAAAAAGGTCGCTATTATTATTTTCATTAACCATTATTATTACTATTATTATTTCCTTAGTAATTAATCTGCATATAATTAGTTTAAAATATTAGCTATTTAAGTATATATATTTAAACACTTTCACATTAAAAAACCGGAAAACCCGAATTATGGCATTGCTTTAATTTCCCTTTATAACTTAACTACAATAAAACTGAAGTCGGTAAAAGTAAAAAGCCAGAGATTTAAATTATATTCTATCCAGATTTTGAGCCTTGATTCATCTTATCACTTCCATTTTGTGATCTTAGTAATGTGATTTTTGTTATATTTCTTATAGAAGATAATCCCTAATATATGTTTTTTTATATTATTATTAATATTATTACTATTATAATTATTATTGTTAATTTTATTTGATTGGAATAATCTATGTTAAGTATTGAACTTTACGTGGGCCACTTATAGAATTGCTTTTTTTATATGAGGTGTTTAACCTTTCAATGCTTTAATGAGGGGTTTCGTCGGGGACATTTCTTTACGTGATTGTCATTAATCACATTTACTTATGGTCTCCTTTGGGGTACCAATTGTAAATGCTAAGAAATAGAAAAAACAAATTGTATTTGATTAACTATTAATTCCTTTCTTTTTATTTTATCTCTGCAAATATCAAAAATCTCTTAAACAGCAAACAACAAGTAATGATGAAACCTGTTTTCAATAAATCTTCTAAAGTAGAATAAATACTTAAAATTTTGATAAATAACCAATTTCAAAAATTTTATTTTCAAAATTTATTCGTTTAACGATAAGAACTATAAAAATGATTAAAATGGAAGGTTAAGAAAAAAGTATTGAATTTTCACGTTGATCAATTTTAGAGATTACATAATAGATTAAATTTATGATATAAAATATAACCTTTAACTGCATTTGTAGCAATATTGTAGTAAAATATTGTGGTATATATTTTTAGAATATATGCGTAAAGTTTTAGTTTTCTCGTAGTGAATATTTTAAGCAGTAATTTATAGAAAAATATTTCTACCATTATCTTATAAGAATTAAAGGGAAAAAAATTGAAAAATTTAAGACGAAAATACATAAAAAGTTTTTTTTTTAAATATGAAAAAATTAAATATTTAATTGATTAAAAGTAAGAGTTATCTTTTGATACACACAGCAGCTGTAGTAAAACGCCTATTAATATAATCAAATCAATTGGAAGCTACTGCTTATTGTCCGTTTGGCTAAGGGGATATTGCCTTTGGTGGGGAATAATGTTAAACACGTAATATTTCCCTTTGTCAAGTATATTCTTTAATAATACAAACTTTAGTACTTGGAACTATTCAAAAAGAATAAAAGTAATAAAAAGTTTTAGGAGCGTATTAAGATATAATAAAACAGAAATTAGCGATAGAAAACTTTCTTTTTTGTAAAATTATTTATTTTTATTTAATCACATAATTATGAACTGAGCAGTAATAACTTTCAAGAAAGTGTAATTTACAGTTCTACATAAATTCATTCCCCTACTGAGTTCCATTGTTACATATAAGCATTATTTCCAACAGAGGGTTACAGTAATTTATTGGATTTACCGTTAAGTTTAAGTCACACAATTGTGGTCATCAGCGACTATGTTGGACTCGACTTGTTACAAGTTTTGTAGTCCCTAACTGAGAATAAAACCCGGAACCTTTAGCGTATCAGGCAAGCGTACTATTGTCTCTGTGACCGAAGTAATTTTTTACTTAATAATATATGACTCAATCTTTCTTATGACTTTGACACGATAAAGCATCTACGGTACAAGTAAAACGAAACATACTTGGAAAATAGCTAAGCCATTTTCAGTAGTTGGTGTCTCAAATCAAGCTGACTACAACCTTTAAGGTTATGTCACTTATCATTCAATATAATTTAAATTTATCTACATACATTCAACCCATACTCATTAGGGATACTGTAAATTTATTACTGAAAATAAAAAAAGTAATAACCGGTGAAATTCTATCCTTCGTAATAAATTTATTGTAACTTTTCATTTCATCATCCCATGTTCTAATCCGGATTAAAATTAATCCTGATAGAACTTTTTTTTTACTTTTGTAAAATTTCTAATCACTAATCAAAAATTTTATGCTTATAAAAAAATCAAATAATATCTGATAAGGCTAACCATTTAAAGGATTCTTTTAAAGAAACCGTTATTTCTTTCAGCAAAATATTTCTAGTAATATTTTTAGATAGGCCATTTGGAATTACTTATGTTATTTGTATATTAAAAATTAATATGTCAATATTACGGATTGAAGATTTAATAAATCAGACCGATTTATTTGATTTGTAACCGATTTTGATTTGTAATAAAAATGTTAACTTTTTGAAAATATCTAAAACTTTATTAAATATACTATTCCATTTTTAGTACTTTTTCCGATTCGATTATTTGTTAAATACAAAAGGCCGCCAGTGAAACATTTTGTAATTTATATCTTAAATTACAATTTTTACAACCGTAAAATCTTTTACAAAAAACATAAAATAAGTTAACTAGAGAAAAATAAATTTTGAAAATTTGAAAGTTAAATTAATACCTTAGAGTAATTAAAGAGTTTAACGTCGTAAATTAGGATTAATAATATTCTGTAAATTTATTGCTTTTGCTTACATACCGATTTAACAAAATGGGCATTACCTTAATACTCTCGTACGATGAAAATTAATTGTAGGTGTATCTAATATTTTAAATAAATATATACGTGTAAACATCTATATATCTTGTTTAATACGGATAAATATGCATACAATGTACAACGAAACAACCTGAGTAGTATATTTATTAAACTATGTATTTAAGTAAAGTTAATAAAATAGACGAGTTGATTCAAACCGTTAAATTTTGTTGAAATTCCCTCCTTTATATTGTGTTATTTAAGAATAATAATAATGTAAAGCTACAAAAGCAAAATTTATATAAGGTCTTAAGTTTCTTTATGTAAGCTAGCACAAAGTACTTTATTTTATCATTTTATTATTGTAATATTTCATCTTTAAATACACTTTCTCTGCAGTTATCTGTATTCATTTTTCTCATCCTACTTTATTTATTTTTCTCTATAATCGAAAAAACTATTGTTAACTACATAAACAAGTAATTTTTTTTTTTTAAGTTCGTATTTTATTTATAATTATTTGAATAAATTTGGAGGGCATTTCAAAAGCCGGATATTCTTCCTAAGCTAAACTATTAAATATGTAATCAATGAATGATTTAATTGAAGGGTACATCAAATTATTAATTATTCTTCATGTTACTTAATTTTGTCGTTAAATGACATATGACATAATAAAATAATCATATATCTATATACAAAACAAATTATTTATTTTTACTTATTTTTTTATACTTAATAGAAAACTATGCACTTGATAAGTCAACTAATATAAAAACAGCGGTACATAAGAGGCAATTTAATAATAAAATTTAAAAAAATATTCTATCCTTTATATTCATAACCGTTATGGTTATAAGAATATTAAGTCATATTTAATACGCTGGATATTAATTGATTTATAATATTTTTTTAACTCCCATAAAATTATATTTGTTGTTTTAGAAACGGTAAAATTTCTGATTCGTATAAAGTAGGTTCCCAATTTCAACTTATTGTTAAACCTAAAAATAAGAAAGAAAAATCAAAATTATCTAAACGTATGATCGAAGCGCTTAGTTTTTCAATTTATGTTACGGGATTTGAAATATTCAGTTAATATTTTCTGATAAATTTTGGCATAGTTCTTAATTTATTACAAAAGATGTAATTTTGTATAAAATCAACAATACTAGATTTTTTTCAGTAAATATAATAAAGTTATAAAAAATTTACTTGAGTGCTTTCCATATTAATTTTAACGGCATTTGTAGTTTACATATCCACATCGTACCCAATATCATGAAAAAATTAAAATAAAGATTTTACTTAAAATCTTTGCTCAAATAATTTTGCTTGTAATTGGTGATTTTAATTACCTAAACACCAATATGTATGCAACACCAATAGACTAACCTAAATAATAAAAAAAAATCTGTAAAAAACGCAATTAATAGCGTAGTTTACTCATTGATATTCAGTTTTTTTATAAAGGAAAAAATACACATATAAATAACAAAAACAGAATATATGAGAAATGTTTCCTACTATACAATATCAAGAATGAAGACATATAGAGACCAACTCGTCGATTATTCACGCCCGAAAACCCTATTGATTCTGGTTAGAATCAAACGAACGAAGAGGGGACCTTTTAAATCTATAGGGAAAGACCCCTCACAAAACAGAACTTACAGACCAGAAACTCTCAAATTTAAACGGAAGAAAAAGTTTTCCAAAAATAACGACTTCATTCAATTTTAAAGGGACGATTTTTGGTTCGTTTAGATAAGGTAATTTGATGCGATTTCCCGTTGGATTTAACAAGAATAATGGAATTTGATTATCTTAGTACATATTAAACCGGTTCAATTTTATTTACTTATTTGTCTATTTGAATATCATAAATATTTTTTAGTCAACTAGCTTTCAGAGTAAAGGTGCTGAGTTTGATTCCAAAAAAACAGTCGATTCTCAATAATTCCCGTATTATGTCTACTTTTTTCTTTAGCCTTATTTTATTTCTAATTATAAAGTACTAGTATTTTATTATTATGCAATGCCTGTATTTATATTTATTCCTAAAAACTCATACTCGTACATTACGTTTCTTTATTACATTATTTTTGTAAAATCAAATACGATTATATTAAAAAGGTGTATATGAAATAAATTAAAAAAGTGCAATTTTATTTTTTTAATTTAATAGCTTTGTTTATTTATTTTCATTTTAATAATTAGTATTTATAATAAATTTAAGTAAATTTATTACTTAAAAAGTAAAGTGAATTACGTAGAAGTTACATAAACTTATAATTATTTATAGAAAAGTTAAATAAAAAGTATTTTTGGGAAAAAATAAAGATATGGTAATTAATACTTAAAGAATTGTAAATCACTGAAATTATGAAATTTTAACTGTACTGTCCGTGTGGTCAGTTTTAACTGGATTTACCTTAAAAAAAAGTGTAAGTATGCATATGTGTGTGTGTGTGTGTGTGTGTGTGTGTGTGTGTGTGTGTGTGTGTGTCTCAGTGTTTAAACTACTGATTTAATAATCTCGTTCCGAAAATTGTATTAAATTAGATGGTCGATAATACATACTTACTGAATGTAGATAAATATTTTACTTACATGACTTAAAGTCATGTAATATCAAAGTTCCCATAGGACATCCCGATAATTCTTACAGGATTACTTCTCTAAATTTATAGATTAATAATAATTATCGACATTAAGATTATTCTTTTATTCTCAAATTGGCAATTTGTGTATGATCTACGTATTACTTGACTTTATGTCGGACAGTATCCACGATACTGTTATTCGAATCATACTTCATATTAGACCTTGTGAAAACTAACAATATACGTAAAACAAAACATTAAAATAAGAGCTATATGGTACATAGAAAGTACACAGATTTCTAGATATACATATATAACTAAACGCTGAAATTTAAATAAAAATAAATCGCAAAATTGTTTAATGTGTAATATAAAACAATTTAAATAGTACTACAAAGTCAAGTCATGTGACTTTTTTTATGAAAAGGGGAGGTCTACCAAAATGAAGCTTCACATCCCTCATTCAGATATCGTACGATACCTAGGACTTCATTTGGACCACCGACTAACATTGAAAATCAGGTGAGAGAAAAGAGAAAGCAATTAAATATCAAGCTAAGGAATTGAACTGGTTACTAGGAATGAGGTCCGTGTTGTTAAATAACAACTATTGTTACACAAGGTGATTTTAAAGCCAATATGGGCCTAAGGGATCAACTTTGGGATACCGCAAGCAATAGCGACACCGACATCATCCAACGGTTCCAGAATAAAGTGCTGAGAAACAATTCGGAGACGCCGTGGTATACGAAGAGCAAGGAGAAAGAGATATACCCTTACCTATGGATGCTATCTACTCGTAAAGAAATTCACCAGTTAAGCTCAAAGTATATACTTACACGTATGAAAACCGACTGGCTGTTAACCAACTGGATAAAAATGCGGATGTGAGATGACTGAAAAGGTTGCATGCAATTGGAATTGGTATTGTATTTTCTTTGTTTTATTAACAATTTAACTATTATGTTGACCACTTATCCTTTTTGCTCTGTTTCATTTGTTGTTAATTTATGTGTACTTTGTTACGAATTTTGTTTGGACTGTTAGTTATATTTTATTCTTTGTTCAAGCTTTTATTGTATTGTCATGTCACTATTTATTTCAAGTCATTATTACTTTTTACGATTTACTTGTAGTTTCGTTATTTGGGAAAACGAATAGAATAGATTGTAAATAGAACAGTACAAAAAAAAAATTGTAAACAAAATACTGACCAACGGAAATTAAACGGGAGCCTATAGAAAACAGCTAAAGTGATGTTGAAAGAAAAATCAAGAAATAAAGTAATAGGATAAGCATTCTGCAATTGACGTCAAAAGCCAGTGGAAACTTCAAATTATAAAAATAAATACGAAAAATATTATTTTCTAATAGTAATATAGTTTATATTAGTAAAGTTTTATAAAAATAAAATACTATTATTTTTACTAAATATTAAAATAAAATTTAAAAAAAAAACAGCAAAAATAAATAAAAGTTTGTAATTTTAGTTTATATATATTAGGGAAAATATTATTGTATTAGAGAAAGTAAATATTTTCTAATTGGACAGTAAGGTTTCTCAAAAGAGATTTAGTGGAGTTGAATTTGATTGTGAAGAAAAGCCAACATGATCTCTAGCTGCTGAAGAATACCAGCAGCACATAGTAAAAGTTATAATAACCATCCATATTTAATTCATCTTTAGCTTTATCTAACTGCAATGATTAAACGGGAAACTATAAATAAAAATGTTAAAGCCGATTTCCGTGACGGAATGGTAGCGACTCAGCCTTTCATCCGGAGGTCCCAGGTTCGAATCCCGGTCAAGCGTGGAATTTTTTATACGCAAAAAATTTCCATTAGGACTAAGCGACTATAGGCAGTAGAGATTATGCCTATAATCTCTTAAAAAAATCATGGAAAATACTCATTGTAAGAAAACAATAATTAAACAAACTTTTTCATGCAAATATTAATTTTTTGTTCATATTTTGGTTAAGAAAACAATTTGTTAATGATTACCTAATTTTCTCATAGCGAAATAAAGTAGTAACTTTCTTCCTTCAGTAGATTTCATAATTTTACAATAATTTTAATAACCTGATAATAAAATGTGTTACATCACATAATGCGAGTAATAAAT
The DNA here is from genome assembly GCF_047948215.1 of Lycorma delicatula. Lineage (NCBI taxonomy): Eukaryota > Metazoa > Arthropoda > Insecta > Hemiptera > Fulgoridae > Lycorma > Lycorma delicatula. Next base: position 127,377,462 of record NC_134458.1, on the reverse strand, counting down.
GACCTAAATACAGACAAATATAAAAAAATATAAGAGTAATAAAAAAAAAAAAACTCTTGAATTATGATCACTTTTATTCAAGACAGTAAATTTAAAAAAAGTTGAAAGTTGTAAGAGTTTGAAGTGAGATAATAATATGTTAAACAACTCTTGTCAAGGTATTATTACTGATACAAAATACAACCCTAAATAGCCTCTGGGAAAAGAGGGTTGAAGTAATTTATCAATTTGTCCAATTAATTTGAACCAATGGGAGCTAGGGACTGATTGATAGGACTACATGTATAAACTTCTAACACCTTTAGCTTTTACTAGAAGGTAAAAATAAAATTGTACCTGGAGAAACTACGTAACAGTCTCTTCTTTTTATAATCTAGTAATTCTGTTTTATAAATATATTTTTTTAATCTTACTTCGGGGTGGTCTTTTTTTTTATAAAGTAATTTTACTTTCAAAAAACCTGTTCATATAAGTTTGTTAACTTATGTTTATTGTTACATTATAATTAGCGTAATTTTTTTATTCCCTAGATTTATTACCGGTTTTATAAAATTTTATCATGATAAATTTTAAGGAGATATATAAATCACCAAATTCGTTGACACTGATGTTAAATATATGGATAGATAATTTTTGTATAGATCAGATGCTTGTTTTTTTTTTAAATTCAGTAATTTTAATGGGATAAAGTTTAAAACAGAGAGTATGAGATAAAGTTTATAATATAGAATAAAATAGAGTATTTAAATTTTTAGGATAAATAATATTTATTTAAAAACCTATACAATAATTTGGTAAATAATGCAACCAATAAGAATAAATAAATTAATTCAACGAACAAATTAATCAAGGAGTTACATATTATGGTTTAATTTGTGCACAGAAAGAAGAAATTTAATAAAATAAAGAAAACATTTGAAAGAGAAGAAACAATTAAATGGGGGAGGGAAATGTTATAATTCAATGACGGTGTTATTATTTCGTTTTAATAAGGGATTCCTTTCTTTTTTCATGCCCGCTCGTAAATATGATTTATGAAGACCAACTTTTAGTAAATTAAAAATTTCAGAATTTAAGACTCATTTATTTTTAAAACATTCACTTCAATGAAACAAACAACAAAACTATTTCGGCAATATACATTATAATATTACGATCAAGGAAAAAAATAAATTTATATACTTCTGTTTTTATTTTTATTTTTAATTATCTTACGATGCGGACGATTTTTTAATAAATTTAATTTAAAATTAAATTGAATTGTGTTTTTGTAGAAAAAAATATTATCTGATGAATTTTACCTAATCCTGAATAATTACCTTATCCTGAATGATTTTCATTTTTCGGTTAAAATGTAATTAAATATTTTTTTAATTATTTAGTTCGTAATGCTACTATGATCAAGAGTTTTTTTAACGGTTTTCCTTGTTTCTGCAGGTAAGGAAAGAGCAGTTCTCAATGAAATAGCCAACGTATCATTACTGACGTGATTTATATAATGTATAATTATGTAATGATCTGAATAAGGTTATCGTATTTACTTATTTACTTGTAATTAATTAGAAATAATTAATAACATGATTTAATTTCTGTGGGAAGAACCCACATGATTGGATTTACATCTGAAAGTAAGCAAAATTTAATAAAGCAAACAGCAACAGCAAAAAATTCATTAAAAAATTAGAACTACTAGTTTTGAACATAAATTTAAGAATTAGAAAGAAATCTCCCAAAAATATATTAGAATAGATAACTTATCTTAATGGTAATTAAACACGGACTATTAGGAAAATTAGAAAAAAACAAATGCTTTTAAAATATGATGTTAAATCTATATATTAATATGAATTTTTGATGCTGTCAATTTATTATGATTAAATATATATCAGAGAATTTAACTGAAGTATGATTTCCATCTTTCTTTGCAAAATTTTCTTTTTACGATAAACAAGATCTAGATGGATTTAACAAAAACTTTCAGCAGACAAATACGAAATATATTTAAAACATTATGTAGCAAATTCAACAGAATAAAGAAAGATTTATAGTTAACATTTAAAAAACTATTTTATACATAATACATTTTTTTTTAAATAAAGAAATATTTAAGTAAACCTAATTTGATAAATTATATAAGCTAACATTAAGTATAAAAATATAATACTTCTTTTGTTCTAACTATGATAAAACTGAATTCTTTGCAAATATGGTTTTGTTTTTTACAATAATACAGCCACCGAGATATGATTCAAAAAAGGTCGTAAAATACTACTACAAATCTGATGAACAGTATACAGGGCCCATAAAAAGACAGACAACATGGTATACAAAAAGTATAAGATAAAACTAACCAAGAATATTTTTTTCTACCATCCTCCCATCACGATTGATATTATTTTATTATTACTTGAGTACACCGGTAAAAAAATATATATATATGTGTACATAAAACATGCAATATAACATAAATCTTTACGCATATTCTCAGACAGTTCATAGACTACATTTATGTATTGCAAAAGAATTGGTCAAGAATGGAATTTGATATCACGATCTTTCTGAAAAAAAAACCGGATACTTCATACCTTTCTTCGTTACCACCTTACATATTCTTTGATTGTTACTAATATTTAACGGGGTCATAAACATTTATGAAACATTCAACAATATACTTTATTTAAAGAAAAAGGTATCATCAACAAAATTTATAACTTTGTATATTGTTTATATGTATATATATATATATATATATATATATATATATATATATATATACATATTAGTGTTTATATATATACATATTAGTGTTTGTGTGTGTGTGTGTGTAAAAATAAGATATTAAATTTAACACTAAGGTAAAAAGTTAAGATTTATTACTTTTTAAATGCAAATAATAATAAAGAGATTGATTTTTCCCAAGGTAATAATTGCATTTTCAGTTATTTAATTTTTACTTTTGATGACTGACTGCACGAAAGAGCGTAATTTATTATTATCAGATCTCCTCTCTTTGTTTCCTGAAACGTTTTAACAAATTGGCAAATTTTAATAAGATTCTCTCGAGATAATTTTTAATTCATATGGAATAAAAACTCGTCGTTTAAACAGTTCAGCTCCCCGGGCTAATCTGTAGTTAACTCGTGTCGAAAATCAGCTGATTTCGAAACTGAAGGATCTGAGATTCAAATCCTAGTAAAATTTAGTTTTTTTATACAGATTTAAATACTAGATAATGGACGCCGGTGTACTAATGCGGGTTTTTTCTTTTTCTGTTAAGCCTCCGGAACCATTGTAAGTTATTACTTGAGAGGATGAATAAGGATGATATGTATGAATGTAAATGAAGTGTAGTCTTGTGCAGTTTCAGGTCGACCATTCCTCAGATCTGTGGTTAATTGAAACCCAACCACCAAAGAACACCGATATCCACGATCTAGTATTCAAATCCGCATACAAGTTGCTACCTTTACTACGAGTTGAACGTTAGAACTCTCGACTTCGAAATCAACTGATATGCGATGACGAGTTCACCACTAGACCAATCCGGTGGTTTTTCTTCTTCACCTGCTGAAGTAATTTACTTTTCTTTAATTTTTATGTTACTGGTGATTCTTTTGTTTTTTTTATACATCTGTAGTTTCCCCACCCCACGGGGCTGGACACACAATTAAGCATAAACTCAGCCCCGTGGAGGGGGGTGCCTTCACCTCAAACTACCTCGAAAGGACGCAAGGCCCCGCCCAGGCAGCCGAGACTCGGTCTTTTTGCATGCCATGCCTCAAATGAGGAGTTCCCAAAAGCAAACTCCCTACAGGGACTCCGGTTTTGACGACTCGCCTCTAGTGCGGAACCCCCAAAGGGATCCCCACCAAGACTACGGTCTTACATTCCCCCCCCCCCCCCCAATAGCATTCCAAAGGAGTCTCCACCCTATCATTTAAGGTGGAAAACTGAAGCCTCCCGCCCCTTCCGGGTGGAGCTGACCCTCAAAAAGACACCATGACGTTACTGTGAAGCAAATGGACACGCCTTGGATCCTCGACCTCCGGGCGAATGACCAGAAAATTTGTAGGATGTAGATCGAAGTTCCTGCTTACAATCATTACGTATATGGCCGGCCTTACCACACGTAAAACAACAGCCACCTCTATCTGCGCCATTACAGAACTTGACCCTGTGGCCTGGATTCCAGCATCTAAAGCAAAGTCGTCCGAGGCACGCCGCGTTACCTGATAGGCCCCCATCCAATGCGAACACGTCCACCACACAGCAGTTTGTCCGCAAGGATGGGCGGCACACCTAATGCCACTATTTGCGTCGAGGCGTAAGCCGGCCGCATTGATAAAACATCTATAGTGACCGACTCACCAGTTATTTTACGAATTTCCCCTAGAAACTCATCCTGCGTCGTGAGAGCATCCACGTTCTTAACAAGGATGTGGATCCTCCTACCATCCACCCACCCACCCCTTCTAGCCAGGGCCGTAGTAGCACCCTCCACTTTTTTGCCGATATCTCTGCTCAACTGTTCGGCCTCACCACCATCGGCTCAAACCCGGAGGTGAAGATCCTCCCTCTGGCCCTTCGGTACGGAGAGGACCCCGGTTTCACCCGGCGACACTGCACCTTTCACGGAGCGGAGGAGATCACCTTAAAACCTGTCCAATCCGCCCAGGCGGCCCGTAGAAACACTCCGGTCGACTCTGTTCATCATTCAACACTTGGGGAACTAATCTGCAGATGAGAGAGGGAATCCCACGATCCCCAACCGTCGAATCGATTACTAAAACGTAATCCGTCCTTCCAAGATCTATCTTACACGCATCATCTCTGCCAGATAGATCGCGGGTAGTCGATCGCTCAACAAGGACCTGACCCACTATCAGTCTACAGGCACAAGCCTGGTCTGGAATCCACGGAGTCCACTGGAACATCATAGCGTTTTGAGGGTTGTCGACCCCAACCGCCATATCAATAATTCAAACAGATCCAACGCCTTCTTCCAATTCTGTAGCATATTCTATCACGGCTGAAGATTGGAGACGGCTTCAGGCCTCCCTCTCAAAACCAGCCGTTCGAGGTCAGCATCGGTAGCCCCATCATCAATCACTCGCCTTAGATCCTCATCCGTCTAAGTCATATTCTGCCGCAGGTTTCCGTCCGGTGTAGTTATAAAAGGTAAAAAAGCTTTTCTTAAATTTTTGCTAATTTTCTTAAATTCAAGTTTTTGAAAATATTATGATTTATCTTAAAAGTAATTATCTTAATCTTAAAATTACAGTAACGAGTTTTTGTGGACGATAACACGCTTTCTGTGTACAAATACATTGCAGCTACCTATTACATTACGAATTTCATTACCTTGACTTTGACCTATCAATCCCATTATTATTTAGATCTTATTCAATACTATCAGTAAATATAAAATTTGAAAAACTAATACAGGAAAAATGAAAAATATTACATTTACTTACATTATTTCAATTATGTATGTATAACTTTAGTATTATACTGATATCCGTAAATGTATAAAATTAAATTTAAACAGACGTCTTAACCTGGAAAATAATATTTTAAATTCAGAAAAAAAAAACTCGATTCAAAATTTAAATTATTCTATTTAACTACTGGGACGAAAATCTAAAACATCACTTCAAATACACATGTATATTATACTTAAAGACGACATACATGTTGATGTACATATAACAATAGCCAAGAAGAAATTGTAAAATTTAATAGTTAATTATTAAAAAAAGAAATTTTCATAATTTTAAATGTAATTATAACTGCAGAAACAATTGTTAACTTCTTAATTTATCGCAATTTCGAGTCAACGTTGCAGGAAGTAACCTTTTTCAAAACACAATTTTGATATAACAAATTTATTTATTGCTCCATTATAGAGAATATAGTAAAAGTAAAAACAAAAAATCTTAACATGATTTGTTTTAAGTAGTTATTTTTTTTTAAATCTATTTTTATAGTTAATAAATAAAATAAATAAATGGTTCTCCTTATTTTAATAAAACTGGGTTAAAAACGTTTAAAAAATTATTACAAAAATGAAAAATATTTATTATATTACTTTAAAAAATATTATTTTAATTAAATTAAAAGCTAAAAAAAAGAATAAAATATGATATCGGAAAGAAACTGAAGTAATCACACAGAATCACAAATGAAGTACAGTAGATTTACAGTAACGTAAAGGTCAGACAAAACTTTTTTTTTGTATTAATTCTCAGAGAAGCAGAAAGAAAGCCTAAGCTACCTAATACATCACTCTCTAAAAGGGCATGAAGGGATTATTACAACCATAATTTCAGAAAGATAAAAGGGATACAATTCAAAGGGAAAGAGCATAATTAATCTGCTATTAAATGTGTGTTCTTTAGAAAATTATTTTTGCTTTAAAAAGATGTACAGTATTATGTAATATGTAGGGATGAGTTGCACCACTATTATTAATTAGTTTCAATATTAAATAATATACAAAATAATTACATGTTATACCAATTTTAGTAACTGCATTATTAAGAAAATAGGTATTAACAAAATGTTTCCGCTAAACTCTGATGTCGTCTTTTTTTGATTAAAATAATGAAAAACATTAATTATAAACATGAACCTGGAAATGATTCTTTTTCTAATTTTGGCCAATAAATAATTTCCATCTTTTGGCTGCAATGGAAACCGGCAATTATATCGACGTAATATTTAAAGTAATTTATTATCGCAGATGTAATTTTACATAAAGAATTTAATAAAATTGATCCCAATGTACTGTATAAATTACTTTTTGAGAAATCGCTAAGAAATGATTAAAAAAAAAATTAGCCAAAAAATGTAAAAAAATTAAGTTACAAATAAATAAAAAATCGTTTAAAAATAATGCAATAACGAAAAGATAAATTTTTTTCGAAATGGTAATCTAAGCATGTAAGTGTGTACTGAATTTAATATATAGTGGGGTTATATTCACAAAATTTTGAGAAACTGACCCCAAATCATAACCAATAAATTGTCCCATATACACGAATCTGTGCAAAATTTCATTAAAATCGGGTTATTCAGTCAAATATTATTAAGCTTTAAACTCTCCAATACGGACGAACATTACCCCAATTTTTTTTTGTTTTTTGTGGTCTGGATCATGAGACGTCGAGAGATGCCAACAAACCATACCCCATTTTTTGACTGATTACCATACTTTGCTTCTTGCAGCACAGCTCTAGAGTTATGACGCCAGGAAAGTAAAAATTCAACCAGAAAAATAGGCTAACCGTAATAAGAGCTAAAGAGAACTAGTAAGATAAGGACAAATATTTACTTAAATTAATAATATAAAGAACCATAACGTCTATTTAATATTTCTGAAAGAAAGATTTCATACAATTTAAACGAATAGAGAAAAAAAAATCATACAAATCAAGCAAATGATGGACCAGAAATCTAATTTACGTCAACTTAGATACGGGTGTATGTAAAACTTATTCATGTATTATTTAAAATAACATTCATAATATTAATAATAATAATAATTATAATAATAATTATTATTATTATTATTATGTTATAATAATAATACGTGCTCTATCTACATAAGGTATTTAAACTTGATAAGAAAATTTGTGTACTTATACGTGATTTATATAATTTTAGATGAAGGAAGAAGCCGAAAAGGAGGCAGAAACTTTAAGATTACGTAGAAAAGGGTTTAGAGTTAATTATTAATTACGTAGAATAAGTTTTGAACAGACTTATCCCCCTCTTTTATATTATTTCTCATCCCGTTGATATCTTCACCCCCATTTCACCCTAAAGTTTCCATTCATCATTGTGACATTATATGTCGCGAAAATACTTAACCTTTGGGTCGTTATCACTAAAAATAAATGTGCATCGTATAATTATTTTAAGTCAGTCTATCTGACAGTGATGTTTTAGTGAAAGAGTTTAGAGAGAAACTGGAAGATTTTACACCTTTATACGAAAGAAACAATACATGCGCAAGCAAATGATATCATAGCGTAATATCTATATGGCAGATAAAAAATTAAAAGAAACTCTAAAAGTACGATAAAATAAAAAATAAAATCGATCTTATTTTATAATCAAAAACTTACGGATTATCGAATAAGAGGAGTCATTGTTTAATTACAGGATATTTTTCAATAATAGCACATACAAATGTTATGTATTAAAAGCTGCTTATTAATTTAAAACGAATCTTTTCGATGAAAGAGTTCGGTCTTACAAAACACTGCCTTGTACAGGAATTTATATCCTAAGAGCAAAATTTGAGAAAACTGGTCAAGTTACTGTTGTAAAGACACAAGTCCGATAACCTACTGCCAAGTCAGATGATGGTAGCACTACTGTTGTAAAAAGTATCACTGAAAACCTAGTTTGTCAAGATGTTTACTACAATTAATCATCTCAAAGACTAGACAATATCAGATTTTGAATTGTGCGTTTGGAAAGAGGTTGTTCACTAATGCAAGTGTAATGACGAAACTTGCTTAATTATTACTTAATATTGTAACTGAAATACTCTATAAAAGGTGTTGAAAATGATCTCTTACAAAATCAATACAACACTGCACACGTTTCAGTTTCAAACGCTTTAATCAGCTGATGTCCTGGAAGGTCTCGTACGTTTACTGTTATTGAGGATTTTAGGTCGTGAGTCGTGCTTGGTCTGTTGCGATACGCTGCTTGTTTCGTTGTCCCCCGTAGGACGTAATCTGGGGGAGTCAGACCGGGCGATCGTACAGGTCACAAACCTCTCGAAAAGATTCATTCACCAAAGATATTTCGTAAAAACGTCATTGGCCTGTTAGCTGTGTGCGGCTGTGGCAAGATCTTATTGGAAGCAACCGTGATTGATTTCCATTTCTGTTAACTGACTAATGAAGTTTGTTAAAACAGCACAATAACGATCACTATTGACTGTATTTTTAAAAAAATTGGACTCATAGTGCGCGTTCTACTCGTACCAAACTAGACTTTAATTATCGCTTCTTGTAAAGACTGTTCATGTAATTCATGGCGGTTAATTGTTGACCACAGTCATGCATTTTGTGAATTAATATACCCTCCCACATGTAACCACTGTTCATCTATAAAAAACGTAATGTCAAAGATACCAACGGAATTTTGGTCAATAAAACGTTTAAACCGTTGATAATGATTTAGTCTTTTGGCATGATTTGTAGATTTCAGTTCTTTTACACGCATTATTTTGTAGGGGAAAAGTTTCAGTTCTTTTCTCACAGCTTTATGTGTGGTATCAAGTTTGATTTTTACTGCTGGCTAAATTACGCATTGATTCTGATGGACTTTCGGCCGCAGCATCCGAGATAACAAGCAGTTTCTGTTCGTTTAGTTTAGGTGGTCTTCAAACAGAGCCTTTTATCCAAAAATTTTCAATACAAGTTCGAACTGCACTGCGGTGAGGAACAGGAATATTTGGAAACGTGTCAGAAAACTTGTGCTTCACTAAATCAGTATACTTGTCACTTGACGAAAGACGTGCTTAACGAAAAAAAAATGCGTGTCTCTATCGAAACGATCGTTACGTTTTCGCAACTATTGAATCAGATAAAAGAAGCAACACGAAACGAAACGAAGCACGTTCAATCACTACTTAATAACTGACGTCATGGTTTATTACTGAGCAACGCCCAACGAACCCACAGGGCAACCAATCTAACTCTGAAAGAATAGATTGGACCACACAATTATTCTAAAGTAAACTGCACAACGACGTTTCGAATGTATTGTATAAAGATATATTGTTAAACACTTACAAAGTACAGCTGAGATAAAAATTGTAGCTATGAAACCGTGCTCAAGTCATGCGTTCGTAGAAATTGGGTTTTAAGGCAGGTAAATCGGAATTTTTGAAGAAATTTATTCTTAACCAAGGATTTTCGAATGAACGGACTCATAAATAAATAAAATTGACCAAATAAACTGCTCCACAAACCTTAGAATACATGTCCATCAATGCTCTATTCACGAGTGACTGGTGCGGCTTTTAAGCCGGCGGTTTGGTCGGGTAATATTCTTTTCGAGAATGATGAAGATATTCTAGTACAATCAATACGGGGCGCTACTGCATGATAACCGACTTCTTAGAACCTACATTAGATGAAATGTACGAGGCCGATGTTAATTTCTAGCAGAATGGAGTTACAAGCCGTCAAACGATTGCATTATTGCGTGAGAAAATCCAAGGACGACTTGTCTCACGAAATGGAGATATTATTATATCTCCATTTAATGGAGATATAAGGAAATACTGAATAGGTGTACAATAAATAAATTTAAAGTATACCATTCACTGTATTATCTAACACCTATTCAGTATTTCCTTTAGGGCTTTATAAAGGAACAACTCTACACCAATAATTTACTAACAGTTCGAACAGTTAAACAGAATATTCAACTGTTTTTACAGAATAATACCGCACTTATGTGAAAATGTGACGGCAGAATTTCCCTTACAGAATTAAAATGTTTAACAGAAATTGAGGGGGCCATTTATCAGATATTGTGTTCCGCAATGAATCGTAAATTTTGTACTTTAAATTGAAATAAAGATAAGTACAATTCTTAAAATTAATATATGTTTTGTTTTTAATTTAAAATGACACCTCTTAATGGAAAACTAGTTCATTATGTTGAATTTATTTTCTAGCAGACTCATTCAATTATTACTGAACTGCTGATATTTTGTTTTTTTTTAATACTTTTATTTATAGTCGCATCAACAATTAAAGTGACTTATCAATGTAATGTAACTGTACCGGTACATTAGTAATCTTGAAAAAACTCAGGTCGACTATTCCTGAGACATGTGGTTAATTGAAACCCAACCACCAAAGTATACCGGTATCCACGATCTAATATGTTGTTTTTAATTTATCTATTTACATAAAATCTTAGTCCATGTCTTTACTAACTTAAACACTGATCTAAACTTCAGTATTCCTTAAACATAAGAATTATATAAAGTATATAACAATATTTATAATCACTTGCTACAAAAAAATAAAAAATAATAATTACAATGAAAAGATGAAGAAAATGATTCTTCCTCTTTTGTTTGAGATTTGCATATATCTAAAGTCAAAACTAAGAAAGAGGTACTATTTCAACATTATTTTTTACTAAGATTATCTTTTTTTATGTAAATAGCATCGGTCCAGTGGTTGTTAGAATTTGTTATTAAAAGTCTCTGAAAACAAGAGGAAACCTTATGATTTTTTTTTAAGCAGATATATCTGACAAAATAAATGACAAAACATAGATTAGTTAGTCGTACAGTCAGGAATTATTGTAAATCATATTTAAAATTCCTACAAATTGCTGCAGGAAACAGTTTAAAATTTATTAATTTAATTAAATATAAAAAAGAAAACAGTATAACTTAAAGGCGTACGCTACGTTTGATCGTTATGTATATAAAAAAAACAATACTATTAAAAAAATGTTAATCAGGAACTGAATGGTATTATGAAGTACAAGAATATTAGGGACAAACAAGATGAACTAAGTAAATCTAGTAAAGAGTAATAAGCATTAAAGAAGCAAGTTAGCAAAGCAAAGAGTAAAGTAAAAGCACATGGTAAAGGTTAGTAAACAAGATTTTCTTCTCTACGTTTTCAGTTTCAAATAGCTTTCATTAAACAACAACGATACATCCTTACTTTACCCCCACTTCTACTCTACCTCTTTGCCGTACCTATCTACTTTAAATAGAGATGCGTAGGTTATATACAAGATTAGTCATCATAATTGGATATAACATTTTTCCAAAGTTATTTTCCTGTCTTATGTACTTTGAAGATGTAACTCTCTTTGATACTTAATCCATTGCAACGAAGTTTTACTTCGTTTGCTTATTTATATTTTACCTTTTACTTATTATTTTTTTCAGTTTTCTTATTATGCTTCTCGGTATAAATCTTCATTAGTATCGCTTGTTTGGTTTAATAACAGAAATACTTAAAATATTTTGTTTATTTTTAAAAGTATATTTTAATTAGCAAACGAAACTAGGTATGTTTCCTGTTATGATTTTTTCCTGAAAAAAGAAATTAAAAAAAATATTTTTTTCTTAACAAGTATTATTTTTTGTAATGTTTTTATCTGACAAAAAACTTCTGTTAAGGAACATTTTCGTTTTTTATGGTCTCTTCATCGATGCTTATCTTTACAATATTTCTGTAAATGTTTTAAAATTAGAACATATTGTCTTCAGTGTACCTACATAAAAATCACTCAATAATATTAGCATCTATAATAATTTTTTTAATTGTTTAAAAAGTACACTAAACAACAAAACTGTCAACCTAAATACTTAATTTTCTGCTACCTTTAAAAAAAATCATTCCTGATATAGTGGCGTTAAGTAAATAACTACAGACAGAAATTCCAGTATTTTCTCCTAAAGAAAAAATCTGTTATAACAACCGATTGACGAAGATACGTAATAACCGGTATTCCAGTCAGTTTAAATAATCAATCGTAGGTTGAAAAATCTATAATAAAACTCTTATATAGTCTTTCTTTTGAATCATACATATAATCCGTAACTTTAAAAATGTGAAATATTATAAAAAAAACTAAAAAAAAAACCAGAAAGATGTTAATTTATTTTTATAAAATAAATTGGAAAAAAACTTATTCTAAAAAGTTAGTTATATTTTAAATTATTTATAAAAGTAAAGTTTTATTATTACTTGTAATAGTACTATTACCTATTTTCAATCGCAGAATAAAAAAATGGAAAACAATACTTCTTAACAACCATCATTATTCATTTCCTTTATCCTATTGTCATTGAATCGGGCTGCAGATCGAAGCTTAACACTGTCTACACACCATTCCTACTTGCAACACATTTTAACCCTATTTTCTTTGTTTCACTTTTTTCTTTATACAACCAAACCATTTTTTATCTTTTTTTCATCTTCGTTTAGGTTTTCTTCTTAAAAAAATGCAAAATTATTTCCTATTATACTCTACTTCCAAGGATTTCTCTTCTTGCAGTATTTCTTGCTGATCTTTTCTCGTCTTTCCAATCATGCTTCTTAACTTAATTTTAATGGACTATTTTTTGTTGGTTATTTTTGTTGTAGTCACCCAACACTTTAAACAAATGGTTGAAAATTAACGAATATTAGTTATTTATACTTCGTTATTGATTAAAGGGCATAATAAATTTCAAATATTTTAATAAAAAACTGTAATCTACAATCTACTAATGATTACCTGATTTATCTTTCATTTCATAGAGATTTTGCACCCAAAAACATTTCGTCTTTTTGGAGCTCTGCCATTCTTTTTTCTATATAAATCTGTTCATTGCTTATCGTATTCAACGATTTTCATCTCCCAGTTTTACTTTCAATCATTATTTTGTAGAAAATCTACCAATATATATTTCCTTTTATCCAGTATTCTTTTTTCCTTCTTTACAAATCAAATATTATTTAATAATAATTGCGTGATATTTAATCCCAAATTATAATATTGGTTCATTTAGTTTAAAGCTCAATAAAACAGTATTAGGATTTCGCATTAAATACTTCAGGAAAAATGTTCAACATTAAAATTTTAAGTAATCCAAGAGTGTTTACTATCTATAACCTCCATCTCAATAACGTTTCAAAAAACAGAAAGATTAGTATATGCAAACGAATTTTCTACCCTTTATACTAATGGTACTCCTGTCATATATGCATTCTGTCAGTCGGACCATTCAGCCAATACAAGGATTGCAGAGTGTATAGAGAAATCTTACAAAGGAAACAGAAACAAAGAGAGTATCGTGCTTCTCAGAATAGTGCTAAACTCGAGTTTATGGACCGAATCATATTGTTTTGATGCAATACAAATTTCCCCGCACTAGGATGAAGTGCGGCCAAGAATCTTGGTACCAGTTCCAATAGTGAAAAGGAGCTGATCTTGCCTGTCCCATTGAAGTGTTCTGATGACATCGATTATGCTACATAATATTTGCCCTCAGTCTTGCAGGATGAAGCCTGGCGATCGACACCTGAGAAGATATGTGAAGGAAGAGGAGGGACAGATTATCTAAGAGAGATGATCTCATTATGACAAAAAGGAGAGTTAGACGGAGATGGATATGCTACAGGAGGACTGAGCAAAAAACATCTCTAAAAGGACTGCACGCAGGTTAAAAAGACTGAATTTTGCAGTTGATTTAGTACTTTTAGCAAAAATAGAGGAAGAAGTAAAATATAAACTTCAAATTTTAGACAAACACGCAAATAAAAAAGGTTTAAAAATGTTATATGAAAAAAAAAATGGTTGATTAACACTAAGATAAAAAACAAAACAATCAAAAGGGTAAGTAAATTCAAATATTTAGGAGAAGGAATAACCCCAACAGGACATGAAAAAAAAGGAATGAAGCTAGAGCACAAAAAATGGAAATAGCGCATCATTTATTTGGGAACTGTACAATAAAAAATCCATATTAAGAAAAGCCAGATTAAGACACTATAAAACTGTAATCCTTTCAGATGTATTATATGCTTAAAATAGAAACATTCTCGAACAACAATATAAACAGAGTTGAAAAAAAACTATAGAGAAATATGTGTTCCAAAATTAAAGGATAAAATATATCGACTAAGAAATGTGGAAGAGTTATTTCAATAAATAGAAAATACTGGAACAATACTTAGGGAAAGAAGGATAACATTCTTTGTTATTATATTATAGAATGAGAATAATAGACTGACAGAGAACATTTTTAATTGCTATGAAGAGAAAAGACAAAAATAAATTGGTACAAATAAATCGAAAAAGGCTTCGAGGAAGTAAAGATAAACAAAAAATTTACAGATGAAAGAGATACATTTAGGAGATTCGTAGATTAATCTAAGTTTCATGAAAATAAAAACCTGCAAGAAATCTCAAGTGGAGCGAAAAAAGAAGAGAAACCTATCAGAGATGACGTGGAAGTTTTGGGAAAAGAGAAAAATCAAATTACGTAAATATTGTCCAATGATGGCCTGACCGAAAAAAAAATTAGTCCATTATTCTTTGGTTATAAGTAGTTATAATTTATAAGTTGATTAATCTTATACGTGAAACAAACAATTTTTTATTATTTTAATATTTTAGTAAGTAAGGGCAATCGATTTATATATTTTATTTCTCAGTGAATACCACGACTTTCATATTCCTTAAAGTGACAATTTTGTAACAAAATAATATTACAAATTAATTTCAGATATTGGCCTACAGACATAATTTATACGAAAGATAATGAATTCAACACATATTTAATTTCTAACATGTATTGCATAAAATACATATAAGTACATAAATATTTCAAAAAGGAAACCTTATTCCGTTTTCATTATTTTTTCATGAAGAAAACGTTTTCCTGGAGAACGCAATTCATTTTTTTATATTCTTTAGTGCTTCATAGAAAGCAAAACGTTGAAAACTTAAAAAAAAGACATTTAAGTTTTAATAAATATTATATATTTTATTCTTACAACAAAAAAAAGTACAACCGGCTTCCAATAACCTAAATAAAAGGAGTATTAAACAAAAATTCCTTCTTCATTTCCGCTTCGCTTTTTTGAAGCAATAACACTAATATATATTACGTTTAGTTAATTGATTATTTTGCACTGAATTAAAATATAAAAAAATGAAACTGCAAGTAAACTTTAACATTTAATTTACTATATATACTTATAAAGTAAATTTATTAAAACCCTTGTATTTTTACAAAAAAATATAATTATTTATTTATTTTTTAAATGTAATAATCTATAATTTCCTATGAATTATAAATAAGAAAGATTTTTTCTGATTAAGTCCAGATTTATCTTAACGCAATATAAACTGGAATTATGATTTGAATATAACCTAAAGTAAATTAATAAATAAATGTATATTTAATAAAATGTTTCTGATGTAAAGCAACAACTTTAAGAAAAAAATAAAAATAAACGGAACCAACCTGACATAGATGACATCAACTGTTTTGTTTTACATGAAATTGATTAAGGTCGTAACCAAAGATATTGTAACTGCTTTTACACAAAAAAATAAAATAAATTTACATTTTATCATAGGTACTAATAAAGTATATTTTAAATAGTTTATAAATGTACAGAAAATTGCAAATTCGGAAGGATATGGAAATCTTAACAACAACAAATGAACATGATAAAATCAGAGTTCTTAGCAATTTATCTTACCAGTTTTTAATTTCGCAAAGAATAAACGAAAAACTACTTCTTTCTAGTCTTAATGCTAAGAAAAAATAAAAAAAAGTTTTATTTGTTCTATAAAAAAAAAGAAGACGTTTCTTTCAGTTTACATTTATTTATCTTATATTATTTAAAAGCACAAATATTATTATAAAAACACTGCTCGTATGAAAAACAGTCTTTTGGAAAGAAGTTAAGATGAATAAACTGCGTCGTACGTCTTAAAGTATAAATTTTGAAAAACAGCGTACAGATAACGCTGTTTACATTAACTAATAAACAACGTTGTTTGTGCTGTTTACTTTAACTGGTTGTTTTCTAACGAACCTTAAACTAAGGATTTCCGGATTGCGAAAAAAGAACCATTTTTTTATTCTTTTATATTTTTGTAAACAGTCTCTATTTTATAAAATATTTCATTTATGACTGTTAATTTGACTATAAAAGTTTTCTCTGAAAATTTAAACCCAAATATATGTTGTTAAAACTCAAGGTTATTGTGATTACATTTGAACTGTAGGTGTTTTTTTTCTTTTTTTTGCTTTGAAAGAGCGAGTATTAATAACTACGGTCATTATCAGTGGAAATTGGTAGCCTATGAGATACCAGGCCTGATCAGGATTCAAACCCGAGACCTCCGCACGAAATTCCGAGACGCTACCTACTCAGCCATGGAGGTCGATAATAATTTTTTTATTTTACATTTTTCAGCTAATTTTTCCAGCTTTTCTTTTTTTAAAGAAAACACTATGACTATCAGAATTACATCAACCTATCTATCATTACACAAAAGATATGATGACGGAATTACATTGGTAAATAATACCTTCGAACCTTTTGAGTAGAAAGGGTTTTTTTTTTAATGAAAGATCTTCAAATTTAAGATAGCTTATAGCAGGATTCATCAGAGAACTCTCAATACTAGTCTATTTGGTGAAGAGAAGACTTAAAAACAATTATATATAATATAGAGGTGATTTACGAAGAATGTCATAAATTTTCAGGATATTTTTAATCCTCTACTAAGGGCTTTTTTACTTTTATACGGATTTGAATACTAGATCGTGGATACCGGTGTTATTTGGTGGTTGAGTTTCAATTTACCACGCATCTCAGGAATGGTCGACCTGATACTTTACAAGAGAGTACACTTTATTTACATTCATACATATCATACCCTAGTGGTTCCGGACGCTAAACCAAAAAAGAAAGGAAGGACATTTTTAACGGGTGAAAATAAAGAAGAAAGTTATATAAACATACGTTCGTTTTCTTGATGCTAGTAGATTTTATATTTTTTTAATTTTATTATTTTTCTAAAATATTTAATTATTTTATTTTATAAAATGAAAATTTTGTTTATTTTAATATCTATTTAAAATTTGCCACATTTTATTATGTTTTGTTGTTAATAAACTTCAAAATCCTTACGTTCGTGTTTAATTTCTGCAGACATTATTTACACCATTTTACTCGTTTTAAAATTCAACAAGATCTGCTTAAAACGTTTACGTGTTTATTGCCCATTTAACAAAGTTATTTTATAACATAAATGATCTGTCTTTTTGACCTCAGTCATTTGTCTTTTACCACAGAATTCTTCAAAAAAAACTGTACTAAAAATACAGTTCTGAGACTTTTTCCTTCTTCTTCAGGTTAAACTTCCAATAAAATCACTAGATTTATCCCTTAATTTGGGTTCCAAGAATTACATTCTGGCTTAATTTTACCGAAAGCGTAGAAATCAGTGCGAGATCTTTTGCCAGCGGATTCAACGACGGTGAAGCGACTTTGTTTATATGAAATTTCTTCTTTATTTTCACCAGCAGAGAATAGGTACAGAAAGTTTGTTATACCTTTCGTAAATCGACTGGTATACGGATTAAATTAAGAATGTTCTTTTTTATGTCGGTTAGAGAATAATTTATAAAATTTTGTTTCATTATATTAATTTACCTAAATTATTTTTTCGAAATGTGTGTACAAGTGAATTTTTCCAGTATCAATAACAGGGTAAACGTGAGTAAATGGTTGGTGGAACATATAGAATCAATTTAAACTTATTTTAAAATTAAATAAAAGTTGAACAATCCACCTTTGAGAAAAAAATCCCTTTCGGCACGCCGGAAGGTGGAGGATGATTTCATCGGTGCTAAGTAGGGGATAAAAAAGATTTGCACCTTAAAATTAAGAAAAACTTCAAATTTACACAATACAACAATGGTTGTATGTGAAAAAAAGTTTCACATGTTTAGCATACGACAAGCCCATCTTCTTACAATTCCAACAAAATTTTTTCATCTCTTGCCGTAGGGGTTGGTCATATCAAAACTTTTTTCAGATAAAGGTTTTAGTAATGTTTAGAGGACTAACGACCTCTTTAAACCGATTCGATATTATACCTATTAAGGTAGGTATGGTTTTTTTTGTCTTCAAAACCCCATTTTTCTACCCTCTGGGCCTTTGGTTGGTTATATCAAAAAACTTTACTTAGATACGTCATAGGCCCTTATTTGGATTGAGTTATTTTGAGGAAACTATTTGAAAGCGACTGGCGCAAAATAACGGCAGTTATCGTGTCCACAACAATGTGAAATATATATATAAATTTTTGAGCAGACGGTGGATTTGGGGTCTGGGGGATGTTAAACGCGAAGATTGTCGAAATTTTCCGGAAGTAGAATCATGGTACCCATTACAATACGTAGCTTTCTTATGAAATCTACCTAAAATGAAACATTCTAGTCTACATTGGAATTCATGATTTTAGGTTTATTCTAGGGTTAGTTTTTTAATTTTGTATTTTCTATCGATCGTTAAAGTAGTTTAGCATCTAAAGATTTCAACTGTTTGGAGGGATGGTAAATCCCAAAATTTAATTTTGTTTGACATTCCATTTCATTAAGTCAGTATATCTTCAGCGTAGCAAAAATAATATGCGTATTAAAAGTACATGTTCCATCGTTATTTTTTATCAAAGTAGATGTGTAAACAACCAAAAGCAGTTGTTGCAATTTGTACAATTAATAAAAAAATTAATACACTCATTTATACATATGGAAACATGTTATAAAGTTAGGGTCATTTCTCATAAATAATTATTTATTGTAGAGCGAATATTTGAAACACAATTTCCTACTAACGAGGGTTATGTTCAGCTGAAAGGGTTTATACGTTCTAATTGCTGGACAGGGTTTTAGGATACTTGGGACCCATTCCAGCAGTTCACAGTCTAGTGTAAATTGTTGAATTTAATTCAATAGACCACAAGAGACGTTGCGGGGACAATGCTCGCTAACTATGCTCCAGTCTGACCCCGACAGTAGCAGTATTGTACTGCTTTATTCCATATAACTTCCCCCCTCCGGTTTATCAGACTTCGTTTTCCTTAACTAAGTCATTTATCATCCTGTTTTCTTCCTTACTACATTTAATTTAATTACCATCATTTATATATTTTTTTTAACCTAATGACGTCTAAACTATTTTGATAAATTTACGTCAATTTTCTTTGAGTATATGCCATGATATTACTGCTGCTTTCTTTAAATTACCTTTTTTTAAAGTATAATTTTTTACGAATAAGGAAATAACGTTACAATACGAAATAATACGTCATTACGTAGAAATAACCAAAACAATAAAAGCCAAAAGGGGCAAACATGACACATGGCGACATCCTGCTGGAAGAACATCTGATCAACATCAAAGCCAAATTCCATGGCTTCCAACTGAAGTCACAAAAATTTTGTTATCATCTCGCAATATCACTGACAGTTTTAGCACACCTTCCGTATTTGTAATATGTTTTTACGATATTTATGCGCTCCTGCATCTATTTTTATTATGTACTAGCAGATCCGGTAATGCTTCGCTATTGTTAGATTTCAGTATATATATATATATATATAGATTAAATGAACACAATTGAAAGTTGCTAAAAAAAATTAACAAAATGAACATTACGGAACTTCACAAAATTTAACCTTTCCCATTTCCCTTTTAACCTTTCTCCCTTTTCCCTTTCCTTCTTCCCCATCTCCTTTTCTCATTTCCATATTTATCTTATTTAATTTCCTTTTCCCCAATATTCTTTTCCCAATTTCCCCTTTTGTATCCCTTTTTCCCATTCCTTCCCCGTTTCGCTTTCCTTTATTTCCCTTTCCTCTTACCATTTCCTTTTCACCGTTTTTCCATTTTCCCCTTCTTCCCTGTTTATCTTCTTCCCCTTTACTTTTTTCGGGTTTTCCCTTTCTACCATTTCCGCGCGCGTAAATCGGTCCAGTAGTTTTTTAGTTTATAGCGGACATACATATCAGAAACAATGAAATGGAATCGTAAAATATTTAGTATAGCGTGTGTTGCTTTTACGTCCAACAGATAGCGCTGTTTTTCAAAAAAAGAATGTTTTACCTGTCACAGGTGTGACATCTTAGGTTTATAAAAACACGCATGTACTCGTATGCAACGTTGTGTCAAACTTTCAAAGCAGTCGGTCAACAATTTTCGGAGATTTAAGTTTTTGAACAAACGAACATTTAGATTTTTATTTATATAGATTTAGTTATTCTTGAAAACCATTTCAAGAATTCAGAGGATGATGGTCCCCCACATCGAAATAAAGAATAGACTTTATATCAATACATGTCTGGAAATGCTTAGTTTACCGGCTTTCCACCATTTTGTATTTTTAATATAAAAATTCGTTCCTCAGGAATGGTTTCGATACAAAGTAGTGCATCGATCTCAAAGTGGGCGAAAACGCCCTCCTGTGGGTGTTGGAGGCCTTCAGGGAGGACGGTAGAAGGCCCAAAGAAAATTGGGATGCGGTCTGGGAAGGCGATGACTGATTAAAAAAAAGGCAAAAAGTTATGTTTTCTTGATAATTCAAACAAAATGTAAAGTAAAATGTAAGTTTGAACTCAGAAATAGGATATTCCACGTTCAAAAATAATAATTGCAATTGCTGTTATTAAGAGCGCGTCTTAAAAACAGCAGTTGAAATTATTATCTTTAATAGATGGTAAGTTTAAAAATTTTGGGGGGCACTAAAAAATTTTTAATTCTCAATGTGGTCGGTGAGCGAAAAAGTTTGAGAATGAATCGTTCGCTGTCTTTTAGTACAATCGATTTGTCAGTTATAAAATTTTATTAATATACATTTTAAACGATTGAATTATAATATCGTTTCCCGTTCGTTAATTTTATAAAATATTATCTTTATTATTAATTCAATGCAAATTATAAACTGTACAGAATATATTAAGTACCCGTAACGCTTTCTTGATTACTGTATAGAATGTGCTTACGTGTGAAAGAGTATATAATTTTTGTATATAATCACTAACTTAGCAATAAAGTTAATTAGATAACACTTATATATTGTTTTTAAATAAATTATTATCCCTAAATCTCGATATTATATCACCATTAAGCACTCCCAACTAATATTTCTGAAATGACACCCGATAATTTGTGATAATACGGCTTTAAACTGAATAAATGTAGCAGTTTTCAATCTGGAGGCGAGATTCCCTACCATGGACCTTGTGAAACATACCGTTTCCATCTCTTTCCTTTATTTAACATCCCCTTTTTCTTTGCTTTTCACCACTGGAGTAGTCAAATATTTCATCAATTCATGGACTGAAAGGATAATGTTAACATAATTTTGATTTTTCAAAAAAAATTTTTCTTCATTTAAATTTTGTTTTATTAATTACTTATAAAAAAAAAAAATAATAATTTTATAACTATTCGACCAACAGTTTAAAGCATCTTGGCTTTTCATCCGGAGGTTTTGGATTTGAATCCCGGCCATGCATAGCATTATTCATACGTTAAAAATTTCTATATTCATATTCTCACGTATAAGCTTAGTATTTTTTAGTAATTCGCCACAGCTTCTGTGGCGAATTAAATCATCACTAAAAAAAAATTGATATTAAAATCCATTAGAAAATTAATTTGAATTGATATTGATTATATATATATATATATATACACGTTGTTACACAACTGTTATTATTATAGCAGCTTTCCAGCTTTGCCAGTTATCTTGAAAGTTTTCTTTGAGAGATTAATGTAATTTAAAAAATAAAAAGCAATTCACGTCATTATAAATTTTGTAATTTTTTACTTTCCCGGCAAATATAACTAGAAATCTATATTAAAGGGGATAATGTCAAAAGTATGGTATCGGGTTTTTTGTAAATCTTTACGTTTTACGGTCCATCTAGTTCTTCTAGACAAAAAAAATCATATACTACGATAGGTACTCGTACTACTTTTGGCCTTATATCTCAGGATTAACTAAATCGATTTTCTTCAATCTTGCCTCAAGGACTTTTACGTATTTTTATTTTGATCATATTAATTTATTTCAAAATCCGTTAAGGGGATGTGGGATATCAAGAATAAACCAATTTCGAACATTTTAGTGAACAAATTTATAAACCAAATTCGTTTCTACAATGCATGTATAAAAAATCCAAAAGAATACTTTTCAAAAAATCATTCCCACCACAAAATTGAATTATGTTTTTTTGTTCCTTTGCTCCAGCTCCCTTCAGTTTAGATATTTTTCAAAATATTTTTGGAATTTTATATTTCATATACAGATTTTTTTTTTTTTAATTATAGACCTAAATTATAGGACCTAAAATGCAGAAAAAGTTTTTTGAAGATTTTCTTTTTATTATTTTAGCTTTTATTGAAGAGGGTGTTAGATTTAGAGAAAACTTTACTTAAGCAAATTTGTTAAGCTTAACCTGTATATGAATATTTAAAAAAAAAATATCGTAAAATTTATATATATATCTGTTAAATAATATGTAATTTTCAAAAAACATATTTTTTATAGTATTTTATTAATTTTAGTTAATTAATACTTTTACTTCTAAACAAAAATTTCCTTTTTTTCTAAATAAAAATTATTTTTTTATCATTTTTGAAAAAAGTTTGGTGAACCAAAATTATTTGAAAAAAGCTTGGATCAAAGTTTTAAAGAACCATACCTATAAATTTCTTTAGATCTAGTCTTCCCAAATGTTTCTTCGGAATTTGTTCACTTGGAATTTATTTTTATCATGACAACAATTTATCTTAAATAGCATGAGGAAAAATAGATGCATGAGGAAAGATTATATTTAAAGTGATATTTTAAAAGGCGGAATTAATAATTAAAAATTAAAAAAAATAAATAATAATAACAAAGAAATTTGACTAATGATTATTGAGTTAAACGACCCCCGTATATAATAAAAATATCTAGATTATTTTTTCTAATGCGTATTAAAATTTAACTTAATTGTCGGTTGTATAATTATGTTAATGCTGTGTGTGTGCACGATTCAGGATATTTCCACCATACTATAGTCAAAAAACCTTTTTAAAATGTTCAAATTACTGAGAAAAATTAGTGGTTCTATACGCAGACTTTTATTTCAAAAACTGTAAAATCAAAAAAAATTGAGTCTCAGAACTGTATCTATCTATTATAGTACCGAAGAAATGTTTTTGTAAAACCCCAAAAATTGGGATCGAAAAATCCCTTTTTTAGGTTTAGCGTAAATTGAAAAACACTTAAATTTGCCCAATGACAGTGAAAAAAGATTAACTGATGGCTAGTTAAAAGAGCTATTTTTTTTGGGGTGGGGAGGGGCATTTTACATTGGTGTAAAAGGCACTTTTCTTTAATTAAACAAATTTATTTCAATAAAATAATTTTTTTAGTTTAAGATAAACAAGATTATTGAAAAATAAATAAACAATCTACAATTTTTTTTATTTTTATTATCAAGAAAACTATTAAGTTTTAAATTCATCGAAAAAAATAATAGTGTGACTAATATAACCTAGATAGAATTATTATAAAAACGTTGTACTCATACAGTTTATTTAATTGAAATATCGCTAATTATCCTATGACTTCTAGGAATAAAAAAACTACTCATTCAATATAATAAAAAATAATAAGATAATGAGTCTAAATCTTTCTCTAGTTTTATTAAAGCGTTGTACTATTACGTTACATAATAGGCGGTTGCTGATTATTTTAATATTCTTCTGCTGAAAAATAATAAAATGTTAAAAAGGAAGGAAAGAATTTATTACATTTAAAAAAAATAAATTATTCAAAATAAAATACTGACATTCTCTAAAGATAATATTTATCGTAATTTTATTTTAATTTAATAAAGAAAGAAAAACATCTATTATTTAATTTTTATAACATAAAATAAAGTAAAATTATGTAAACTGAACTTTAATTAAAATCTATAACTAAAAATTTACAAAATTTTTAAGAGGTACTATTTTAATGCTCAATAAGAAATTTTTTTCTCATATTTATTTTAAATGAATAAATTGGAATCGGGTGAAGTAATATAAATAGTTAAAGAAGAAGATAGGGAATGTAGATTGAAAAAGGTAAGGGGTAAGAAAAAAAACTTTTATGATGGAAAGAACCTTAAATAATATTAAAAAAATACATTTGGTATGAGTGAAGCGTTCAGGGTTAAAAAGTAGAATGAACTTGCAAGATTGTACTAGTTCTTGACGTTTCCTTACTATGGCGTTTTATTATTATTATTATATATTTTTTTCATTATAAGACAGACAAACCTCGAATCTGGGTCGAAAATATGAACGAAGAAGCGTCTGGGTGAACGACTGAACATTCGCTTAAGAACGAACGTTATTAATGAATCTACAAGGGAAAATAATTTCTCCGACTGTGAACATTATAAGGCTATTTTATGTGTCATTTGTAATATATAATGGTGTACGCTTCTTCTTCCCTATCTGTTCATCTTTCTCGCTCAAAATTTCCATCTCGCTTTATTAACCATGCTTATTCTTACTCTTCACAACCAACCTTCCACCCCACACCTCACTGGGAGGTTTGAACTTAATCAGTTATTTCGAGCTCCATTCCTCTTTTTCATCCTCCCCCGGTGTCTCAGTCTGCCTGCCTAATACCACCCTGTCAAGTTTTCTTATTATATTAATTCCTGCGAGAGTGGATACATACCCTATCATCCTACCCTACGACCCATGATCGAGTAAGATGTTGTAGCAAGAAGAAAAGAGTATAAAGAAGAAAATTATAAAAGGGACCGTTTTATTAATATGAAATATCTTCGTTTGTTTTTTGAATAATGCCGTTTCTCCTCCTCACTTTCTTTCTTCATTTCTAGCCTACTACTTTTCTACATACAAAAGTAAGCGGAGTATTATTTTGGACGGTTCATATTCATATTAAGTATGATACTTCCACTGACCGCACTATCACATGAACAGGGTGAAAGTACTCTTTTAGAAAGTTAGAAGGTCTAGTAGTACACGTTGGTCTAGTGGTGAATGCGTCTTTGCAAATCAACTGATTTCGAAGTCAAGAGTTCTAAGGTTCAGATCCTAGTAAAGGAAGTTACTCTTATACAGATCTTTTAATACTAGATCGTGGATATCGGATTTATTTGGTGGTTGGGCTTCAATTAACCACACATCTCAGGAATGGTCGACCTGAGACTGTACAAGATTTTACTTCATTTACATTCATAGATATCATCTTCATTCATCCTTTCATCCTCTGAAGTAATACCTTACGTGGTTCCGGAGACTAAACAGAAAAAGAAAAATGAAAGACGAAGCTCTTTAGTCTAAGTGGATTCAGAATATACCTAAACTGATCAACGCAAACCCATTGATTAGTGATATTCTTTATCAATCCTGGGTAAACATACCCATGACCTGCTAGCGTTATGGCCAAAAAAATACTGGATATCTGTTGTCTGGGAAAACCCTTGATACATTCATTTCTATTGTTCTCATAATTTTCAACCAAATCATATTTCCTTATCCTTGCTATTTCATGGTTGTATTTGGTAACATTCAGCCAGTTCCTTCTCCATCCGAGATGAATTATTACTTGAATGTACTATAGTGTGTGGTTCTTAGGAATTATCTAGAGTTTTGTTCACTTTTTCTAATCGGAGACTGTATTATAGTCTATCTTTGGTGAAATTCGTATCTGCAGAATCGATTTATAATTAAAAATATATAAAAATAAAACCAACATCGAAGTATAACTATTTTATTTCTAGACTTTTGTTATATACAGGTGATTCACGAAGAACGTAACAAACCTTTAGAACACGTTCTACTGGTGAAAATAAAGAAGAAAGTTCATATAAACTTTGGTTCGGAAACGCTTCGTTTGGGAGAATATGCTGACGAAAGCTTTCGTCCTAATTTCTGCATCTTTGGTAAAAATAAGCCAGACTGTAATTCTTGGAACTCAAATTAAAGGGTAAATTTAGTCGTTTTATATGAAATCTGAGAGAAAAATTAACAAAAAGGCCCAGAATTCTATTTTTAACAGTTTTTGAGACATTTGGCGGTACAATACAAAAGATTGGGTAGAAAAAACACAATGTTATGCCTGGCGTACTATAACTGCGTTAAATGGGTAGAAAACACGTAAACCTTTTAAACAAGAATTGTAGAGAACTTTATCCTGAATAATATAGTTTGTATAAAGTTTACAGAAACGTAAGAATTTCAAAGTCAATTAAAAACAAAACAAAACAAATCAAAATGTGGCAGATTTTAACTAGGTATTAAAATAAAATTTTCAGTAAAAAACAAAAGAATTAAATATTTAGAAAAATAATTATCTAGTGTGTAGTGGTTGAACTGGTCATTGCAAAATAAGCTGATTTTCGAAACCGTGTGTTCTAAGGTTCGAATACTTGTAAAGGTAGCTTGCTTTTATATGGATTTGAATGCTAGACAGTGGATACTGGTGTTCTTTGGTGGTGGGGTTTCAATTAACCGCACGTCTCAGGAGTGGTCAACCAGAGTCTACATGTTTACCGGTACATTTACACTAACACTGCATCTTTGTCAGGCCTGGCAAGCCGGTAGCAGTAATTCCATTTGCCTATACACAAACACCCAAAAATATAGTTTTGTGACGTTTTATTTTCAACTTTTCAGTCAGATTTCGAATAAAACCGCAAGATATTTCCTTTCATTTGGGTACCAAGAATTACAGAATGGCTTAATTTTACCGAAAAGTGCAAGAATCAGGGAAAAATCATTCACCAAAACTCGCTAACGAAGATTTTCTGAACCTATGTTAATATGAACTTTTTATTTTTATTAGTAAATCATGTCCTGAAACTTTATTTCATTCTACGTGAATCACTCTGTGTATAAATACGGTTTTATGCATTATTTACGAAACTTTTAAAATAATACTGTATTACTAGATATGGGCAATACTATTACATAGTTACTGTATATTTGTGAATAAAACTAAAGAGAAAGAAATTACAATCTATTTCTACGGCCCTTAGGTAATCACCCATTTAAAAACATTTAATATTAAGTTCCTAAATGTAAATATATTGGAATTAAATTACCTCATGACAGTTATAGAACACTCGATCACATTTTTATTGATTTTTATAAAACTTGGATTACAATTTTTGTTAAAATTTAGTAAGTAAAATTTATAATTGTTTAATTAAGGAATAAATCAATCGGAGCATGCATACAAGAATACATTCGTAATCAGACGCCGAGACGTAAAGTTTTAACAACATCGCGTGCCTTGAAGTTTACAGGAGTGAAAAGAATATACGAATTCACATTTTATTTTAGATTAATGACATGTTAATATAAATAAAATTTGTCCGTATTTTAACACACTTCTTTATTATATAAGAAATTAATATAAATTATTTCATTTGCATTTACAGTATTTTAATGAAAAAGAAGTGCGAAGTTTATTTTTGAAAATATTATATATCCGGAATGATTAATAACGGCAATAAAGATGCGAACAAATGTGATGAATAGAAATAATAGAATAAAAAAAGAGTAAAAAAAGAGAAAAATTATATGAACTAACAAGGCACAGATGTGTCTCGTTGTGTTCGTTCTCCCGCGAGTCTTTTTCAGCTGTCTGCGTTGGCATTAGAAACGCCCCTCTCTCAAGACCACGTTAAGTTTTCATAGCGTTCATTTTCCAAGTATTAGACGTTATTCCCTTAGGACGTGCAGAACCTCCAGTAGGACTCCTTTTCGATATACACCTCGTTAAAAATGTACTCGAGTATAAAACCAGACTGAGAAGATAGCTCGTAAAACTTCGAACACTTACTACGCTCTGATTGGCCCCTCCCCGGCGGCTCTCACTAAAAACGTGACGGCCGGTCACAGGTGTCTTAAATGTGGTCCGTCCCCCCTTTTGCCATCTCCTTCTTCCTTCTCTGCTCTATCTACGCTTCTTTTTCTTTACAAAATGTATACACCACTTCCTGTACGTGTCTCTTTTGCAAATAAACGTTTCTAATTTAAGCATACTCTACTAATTCAATATACGGGCTCTATAAATTACGTATTCACAGCTGTGATTTTTTTTTTAACTAAGAAAAATATTTATGACTTAACAACATTAAACTATCTTTATTCATGAGTCTGTCAACATTCCGGAGGGTAAAATATAACACATAATATGTATACTTAAAATAAATAATATATTTACCTAACAGGTAAAAATTATTTTATATAATTTTTTTTCCTCATTTAAAAAAAAAAATAATAATAAAAAATAATATCATTTAAAGAAAAATCTCTTTAATTACTTTAAAAAAGAAAGAATAATGAAATTAAAAAAAAAAAAAAAATAGAGAGAAAATTTTTATTTTGGATTTTAAAACGGCATTAAATATTTCATGTACTAATATCTAATTATGCAGTTTTGAATGTAAAAAGCGTGATTTGAGATTTATCAAATCTCCAGGTATGAAGAATAGCAGGTACTTCTGGGGCAAATCTGGATTTTTTTTCTTAAAGATTTATGTCAAAAATTTAATTTAAAAAGAAGATAATAATAATAATTCTTTTGTAAATGAATATATACATATTGAGAAATGAAAGATGAAATTCAATAAATAAATATACAAACATACTAATTTTTTTCAAAAATATTTTTTGTATTTTGTGTTAAGAAAATGTATCCCTTTTTATTACAAAATTTCGCTTATTTACAACTGATATTTTATAAAAATAAAATTTTTGTATTATAAAGGTGACGTAATTTGTTTATATGTACATAATTTTTGTACGATAATATTTTACGAACTTAAATTTTCATCACCATCTGGTGTTCTGCCAGGCGGAGGTCCCTTACTCCACTACTGTCTTACCCATTACTCTCATTTCTCCTTCATCCCCTTCTAGTTTCCAAACTTCACCTCGCTTACTAAATCCATCCTTCTACTTCCTCGCTTCCTTCTTCTTTCTCCATTAAGAAAAAATAAAGAATCCTTCTACTTTTTTTCTTTTTCCTTCTTGACCCTTCCAATGTAATTGTCAAGATTCCACTTCCTAGACCCCCATGTCCTAACTAGTTTCCTTTTCTTCTGTTACTTCCCGGATGAATGCTCTTTCTTCTTTAATCCCATTCATTACTACCTTTTCCTCACTTTATCCGTCCATCAGTCTCTATATCCACATCTTAGAAGTCGCAATCCAGTCCCTCTCCCTTTTCCTCATCGTCCATGCTTCACTTCCTTACAAGATACTGAATTTGAATGGTTAAATTTAAAAAGCTTAAACTAATAGTAGTGATAAAACTAAACATTTTTGTACAAAAAAAAACACAAGAAATTTTTTTCTTCAATAAACATTTCAGAAATATTAAAAAAATATCAAATGTTAAACAAATTTGTGTTATGAGCTCTAACATTCAACAGAGGAGTGAATATAACACAGACTACGCAACTTAACAATTTAATTTATTATTTTTTTCAAGAGTAAATAGATTTTATGCGTAATTTTGATGAAACAATTAACATATTAAATTTATTATTGTTATTATTATAAAGTTATACATAAATTTACAACGCGGTGTATTTTAACATTAAGCTGTAACTACTTCAACAACTGAATTTCATAAGCACAACAAAGTTAGAACGAACATCTGTTTTGTTAGATAAATCCCGTCTACTGACCTTATGAATACATTAAAACAAACATTAAGCTGAAGGACTTAAATTTAATAATCATAACATAGTAATTACACACTTCGCTAGTCTTTAGAATTATCATTAATGCATATATTATATCAATAATAATAATACTAAAATTCAACTTTTATAATAACAAATAAGTGGAGACTAAATCCTTGCTTAGGATTTTCCAACAATACACATGTTTTTACATGTACCTTATACCATTTCGATTCCAGATAAAAGCTGTTATTCCAAAATCGGCCAAACATTTGTTGTGGGAGATTATTATCTCAGAAAACCAAGAGGTGGATGGGAAATCATCGTACCGCTGATGGTCATTTTAAGACGAATAGAGTAAGTTTTAACTTGCACAACATTTTTTTTGCGTTATGTTGATAACACCTAAATAAATATATCTCCGGACGGAGCTGCCGTTCGCCCGTGCTTACACGGATGGATGGTGGATAATGAAGTGCGGGGACTCTCGAGCCCCTGAGCTAAAATACTGAGTCCCGGCGGGGCCGTCCCTCCGGAGGTATCCCCGTTAGAGGCGAAGCACAAAGTCCCGGTTACTGGGTGATGGAGGCCAGGAACGGCATAGCCGGGCCTGGAGTTTCCATCGTCTGGCAACTAGAGGCAGAATCACTTCCTGGAACCGTGTTCATGCTTATTTGGGGGTCTGGTTCCGGGAGACAGGGGAAAAAATATTGCTAATGGATCCACAGGGTCTAGTGGTGAACGCGTCTTCGCAAACCAGCTGATTTCGAAGTCGAGAGTTCCAACGTTCAAGTCCTAATAAAGGGAGTTACTTTTGTACGGATTTGAATACTAGATCGTTGATACCGGTGTTCTTTGGTGGTTGGGCTTCAATTAACCACACATCTCAGAAACGATCGACCTGAGACTGAACAAGACTACCCTTCACTTACACTCATACATATTGTCCTCATTCATCCTTTGAAGTAATACCTGACGGTGATTCCCGGAGGCTAAGCAAGAAATAAATAAAAATATTGCTCATACCTTCTTGGGAAAAACGTGATTTTCAGATAGGTATGTTAATGATAGGCAATGGAGTGTATGTAACAAAATGTTTTTCCGACCGATGTTCGTAAATGAAGTAGCAATTTATATTCTAGAAATGAGGTTCTCTGAGAAAAGAAAACCCAAAAAAAGGTTTCAAAGAATCAATTGACGGCCGGTATGTTATGACATAAGTTTTTTGGCTTATAACTTTTTAACATGCCTGTAAACACACTATCTTATTTAAAGGTATTGGAAACACGTCCCATATCACAACATAAGAATCTCATGGAACGTATATCCTTACAGATGATTACGGCAGCAAAACATTGACTTTCCCGGTAAAAAGTATTCCTTAATGAAATATTTCCAGGTCTCTGGAATGGCTGTTGTACGGTACTTCGGAATCATCAGCTCCATAAATATAGACACCAAGAACAAGATATTACAAAGCCGAGTAACTGACTGTTGGATATTCTCAAAAAAAAAAAACATGTTTGCACGTTACCCAAAAATGAATTGCATATGGTGATATGGATTAAGTGTTCTCTACAATCACACTAGGAAGTCACCTGTCACAAATGACGTAGATTAGACTTATGTACACAACGCAATAGTGTGTATATAAACACCCGGTGGACTATTAATTGATTAAAGTAATTTCTTTAATCATGTAATTAAGAAGATTAGGTAATTAATAATATTATAATTACTATAAATTCTCTGATTCGAGAGCCAGGATTACAATGATTTCCAGGTCATGCTGTTTACAAACCAGTTTCGGATTCAATTTCCGGCCGAAATTTGATATTGTTTTTTAACAACTTTATCTGTCTTATTTTTATTAAAAGGGATATCTATCTGAGGTCATAATAGTTCAAAAAATAAACAGATTATTTTATCAATGGATTATTTTAAACAAAACCGCTGTAAAATTACCCTTGAAATTCTTGAATAGATAGTAATTTGTACACTTCGCTTCACAATTTAATATGTTTACCAGTTAAGTAAGTTACATTAATTTTTTTTTTATGAAGTTAATGATTAAAATGAATTAGTCTTCTTCCTTATTATTTTTTTAATTTAACTAAGGTTTTCGTTACACATAATCATTTCAATGTAAACTGGATGTTTTTTAGACAGTTTAAAAAGTATAATTTTATAAAGAAATAATAGTATTTCTCTTAAATCCTAAAAAAAAAATTATGTATAAAAAAATGCGTGTTTCACTTTTGAAGATCATTAGTTTTATCAATGAAGAAGTTTTGCCTTTGTCTATGTTTTCAACCGGTATTTTCTTCGAGAACTGAATTTAATTTCAACTTTAAAACTTATTTATAACTTATATAAAAGTAAATTTGAGGCCGAGGAATTACTTTTTTCTATATACATGATTTTTAAAGATAAAATAATATATTAAAGATGGTAGACTTTTAGTAGGAATTTAACCCATGACGATGTGATTTATTATATTTTATGATGGGTCGATACAAAACACATTTCATGTAATTTTCCTATTAAATTAATGTATTTTACTGAAAATTATCTTGGAAAAATTTTGTCAACATCAGATCGTTAGCCGTACAATATTGTAAGCAGAAAGTCTTAGAGATTGTAATAAAGAACGTGGTCAACAAGGTACACAGGTTTAAGATTTTAACAACTTTATGATAAGCTACTCATACTTCAACTCAACAAGATTATGAATTTTCATTACCGTGAAAATGATCATATCCATGGGATCATTTCCCGTTTATGTTAAATACGAAATCTTTTCTTCTTTATTACGTTCAACTAAACATATAGATTTGAAACGACGCGAGTCAAACCTAAGTAATAAATTTAGAGATTATATTTTTAAAATAGCTACAGATGAGCATCTAAAGATGTAATCCGGTGATTTCACCACGTCACGAATTGCATTTATTGATTTCCAGGTTTAAACATTAAAATATTCATCCCACATTTCTCATCTTTTTCTGTACCAAATTGAATTCTCCGATTTTTTGTTTGTTTTCTTTTAACATAATTTTTTATTCAGTATATCTCTGTTTTAATTTTATTAAATACTTTTAAATTTTACTTTGGTATTCTTCAGGTAATATAAGTTAAAAGTTTTTAATGAAATCGCGTTGTGTAAGAGCTACATCGTGTTTTCAAATGAATTTATTAAAAATTAACTTTTTACGAGATGTATTAAAATAATTTTTATTCACGTCTTAGTATAATTTAAAATAAATTGAATATCAAAGACACCAAACTGAATATTCTTATTCTCTATAAAATTTGGCTAATATATTAGTCGTGGTTATCCTTGCTGATGAGTTTAAAGCTTAGTAACTAGCTTCATAATGACGCTAAAAAATCAAGAGTGCTCTTATATTATTCCCTTATTACTATTCTTTTTAATAAATTTTGTTTAATTACTTATATTTGTCTTAAAAAAAGAAGGAAGATGAAAGAAAAGTGTAACACTTTTCATTTCTTTTTTACGTTTAAACGATTCGACATTACGCTCATGTAAAATGTGTAAAAAATTTTAAAAAATATGTTAATTTAAAAATTCTTATCAAAATCGTTTTTTTTTTTTATTAATAAGCTAAGAGGTGACCAAAAATATATAAATTTAAACTAACTTTAACTAAAGTAAAAATTCTAGGTGAAGTCAGCGAAACATTCCAAATAAAAACAGGACTAAGTAACGATGTTCTTTCAACAGTGCTTTTCAACTTGGTTTTAGATCAGTCATGAATACCTTCTGGAAAAATAATGACTGAAATGCAAAAATAAAAACAAAGAATCAGGACGTCAAAACTGAATGTTTAGCTTTTATCACCGACTTAGCACTCGGCAGAATCAGAACAACAAGCAATCAACCAAATTATCCAACTGAAAGAAGAAGCTGAAAAAATACGCTTGCAAATCTCCTTTTCAAAGACAGAAATGATGACAAGTGCCAGTAAATATCCCAAAAAATCAACAGAAAAAAGCAAACTTATATCAAGAACATATTTAAATATCTTGGAGAATTAGTTAGGAGAAACGGAACAGTTAAAATAGTGATTGAGGCAAAAAAAAACCCAAATTAGAAGAATTAAACTTTTAGACAAAAAGTATTTAAAATAAAAAGAACCTTTTTATTAATCTAAAATTAATTCATTATAACACGTGAAAACTAAGATATAACTGGAGTAGAGAATCTGTTCAAGATAGAAAAATAAATTGTAAGAACGATTTATGGTCCAAGAACATAAGAGAGCTATAGACTGAAATCAAATAAAGAGACATACGGTAAAACTGAAGACTTGGAAATAACACTACGAAAACAACAATTAAAATTTTATGGAGCTATGATACGAATGAACCAATCACGGCTCAATTAACTATGGAATTATAAAGGCCAAGGTGGCTATGTTAAACTGAAAGAAGAGCTCAAAAAGTTTAACATTATAAAAAATGACTGTCTAGATTGAAAAGAATACAGAAAGAAAATTTTTGAATTAAAGATTCCTATAGGTGAAAAGAAAACACCCAACAAAGGAGAATGAACTGAAGAAAGAAGAGCTAAACAGTCTGAAAAAATGAAATTCTGGAACAAAAAGAAAGAAACTACATGAAATGATATTTGCGTGGTCCTTGAAGGCCTATCCGAAAAGGAAAAAAGTTAACGGTTAAATACATCACAATAATGTTCCGATCAATTTATGAATCTCATTTTTTTTTTGTAAAGACAAAGCAGAGATAAAATGAATTAAGTTTTTATACGTCTTAAAAATATATAAACATTATATTTTAATTACTTAGAAAATCTTCTTTTTTACTTTATAATTAACCTATTAAATATAAAAAATTATTACCATTAAAAGTAGAACAAAGATTATATAGAAATCTTAAAATGAAAGTGAGAAAGTATTGATATTCTTTTGTTGAGTAAAAATAGATTATTAGTTCAGGTGTCGTTTTAAAACAAAGTTTTTACTATTACAAACTCTATCAGTAAATGAGTATATTCGCGGAGTCCAAGTTTACCGATTTCGAGCGTCTTTAAGCTCTAAAAGCTTTCATTACAGGAAACTTTGCCAAATTCCGATAGTTTTGTGGTTACAGACTTAGGAGAATAGGAAGAGGAGAAAAGTTTCTTTAAAACTCATTACTTCTTCAACACTCGCAACAGCAGTTGCACTGATTCCAGTTTCTTTTAGTAATAAAAATCATAATAGTTCAAATAAAGATATTTAATTCTTTCGAAGAGAAAAAAAAATTTAATTTCCACAAACATATCAAAAGATTTTTATTTTTATATATGTAAAAAAAATCTCCAATTAAAAAAATTATGTAAATATTCCAATTTTATATTTAAACCTAAATAAAACCAGTTCTTCTATTTTAATGTACATAATTGTGTAAAATTATTTTGCTGTAGATTAATGATTAAGAAACTTAAAAGCTTGAGCCAGCTATTTACAATAAATTAAAAAAATCTGATTTGGACACCATATGACTTCCTTATACGCCTACTAAATTACATATACACATTTTTTTTTAAATGAACAGTACAAAAAATTTATTTCATTAATAAAGTCTGAAATTCTTCTTTCCTTTTTTTATTGTTATTATTGAATTACTATTTATCATAAATATATGTTTTACAATGAGAGGTTAAAAATTATTAATAAACCAATATATTTAAATTAAAAAAAAAGTTAAAAAAAAAGGAGACGAGGTCGAATTCGAACTAATGTGCCTCCCCTTATGAGATCCAAATATTTAATTAATTAAATTTTATTTGGCTATAATTCTGGAACCAATGAAAATAAGTACCACTTATATATCGTTGCAAGCTCTCAATGAGGGCTTGCTTATTACTGCAGTTAAAAACTAGTCAAAAATCCAATTTTTTGGGATTTTGACCTTTATTGGACAATTTTGGTTCAGTTGATTGCAATCAAAAGGAAAGGTACACAACTAGATGTTACAGCAGTTCTAAATAAAAAACTACATCATCCTACGGCTAATCATTTTGCGAGATACATACGTATATACGTACGTGCCTTGTCGATGGTGAGAGGGCTTGAGTGCTCAGTGATACAGAGTAGCTTGACCGAAGGTGCAACCGTATCGGAGAGGTATCTGTTAAGACCCAGACTAAGGAATGATTCCTGAAAGAGGGCAGAAGCTCTTTCAGTAGTTGTTAAGGGCATAGGTCAGGAGGACTTAAACGGCCATATCAACATCAATCAATCTTCTGAGTACTGCGCAGCTGAAAGGAATGGAAAACTACAGCTGTTTTTTTTCCAAGAAAATGTAGCTCTCTGCATTTCCATGTTTAAGAAAGATGGAGGTGCCTTCCTTTGTAAAATATTCCGGAGGTAAACTAGTCCTCCGTTCGGATCTCCGGGTGGGACCACTAAGGAAGGGGTCTCCAGAAAATTAAAAAATTTCATTGTACGAGTCGAAGCGTGGAATTTTAGAAGTCTAAAAAAGGTTGGTAAGTTAGAAACCTTAGAGGGAAGTGGATAGGTTAAATGTACATGTAGTAGGAATTAGTGAGGTTCAGTGGGATGCAGAAAACGACTTTTGGTCGCGTGATTTTAGAATAATTAACTCAGCATCAAACAAAGGACAGGCAGGAGTAGGTTTCTTAATAAACAAGAAGATAGGGAAGAAAATAATCATTGTAATAAGGATAAAACCAAAAACCTAAGCCAACAACGATTTTTAACGGCTGCATGCCTACAAGTGCCCATGATGATGATGAGGTAGAGTTGTATATGAAAAAACTGACAAAGCAATTAAACACATAAAAGGGGATGAAGATTTAATAATAGTTGGAGATTGGAATGCAAGCATCAGAAAAGGCAAGGATGGAAATATTGTGGGTGAATGAGGGCTGGGCAAAAGGAATGAGAGGGGACCGACTCATTGAGATTTGCACGAACTATAATTTAGTAATTGTCAACACCCAGTTTAAAAATCATAAAAGATAAATATACACATGAAAAAACCAGGTGATAGTGCAAGATATCAGATATATTATATCATGGTTAAACAAAGATTTAGAAATCAACACGTCGACTGCAAAAAAGCTTATCCTGAAGCAGATATTTATATTGACCATAATCTAGTGATAATGAAATGTAGATTGGGGTTTAAAAACCTGAAGAAAAGGTGTCGGATGAATCGGTGGAATTTAGAGAAGCTTGAGGAAGAGGAGGTAAAGAAGATTTTTGAGGAGGATATCTCAAGAGGTCTGAGTAAAAAGGAAAAGTAAAAAATATAAAAGAATGGGAGAATGTTAAAAAGAAAATTCTTAAATCAGCAGAAGCGAACATAGGCGGAAAAAAGAGAACTAGTAGAAAACCTTGAACAAAGGTAATATTGGAACTGATGGATGAACGTAGAAAGTATAAGAATAGTAGTGATGAAGAAGGTAAAAGGAAATATTTACAATTAAGAAATACAATCAACAGGAAGTAAAAATTAGCGAAAGAAGAGTGGTGGATTAAGTGTTCAGAAGTGGAAAGAGAAATGATCATTGGTAAAACAGACAGAGCATACAGGAAAGTTAAGAATTTTACACGTAAATTAAATTATAATAGTGTGTTAAATAAAGATTGATACACCGATTTAAAATGCGCAAAAAAAGGTCGATAGGTGGGTGGAATACATTGAAGAGTTATACGTATGTTGAATTGAAACAGGTGTCAAAGAGGAAGAGAAGGGAGAGGAAGAGGATGAAAAGGAAGGTACAATACTGAGATCTGAATTTAAGAGAGCATTAAAAGATTTGAATGGCAGAAAGGCTCCTGGAATAGACAGAATACCTGCAGAATTACTGTGCAATGCAGGTGAGGAAGTGAGAGATAGATTATACAAACTGGTTTGCAATATTTACAAAAATGAGAAGTTCCATCAGACTTCAAAAAGAGTGTTATTGTCATGATACCAAAGAAAGCAAGAGCAGTTAAATGTTAAGAATACATGACAATTAGTTTAGCTATTCATGCATCAAAAATTTTATATAAAATTCTGTTCAGAAGAATTTAGAGGAGAGTAGAAGAAATGTAGGAGAAGACAAATTTGGTTTCAGGAAATGTATAGGGACAAGGGAAGCAATTTTAGCACTCAAGATTAATAGTAGAATGAAGATTAAAAAAATAAACAACATATATGGCATTTATAATTTATAGACTTAGAAAAGGCATTTTATAACAGATTACGATAAAATGTTCAGCATTTAAAAAAATGTAGGGTTGAAATATAGAGATAGAAGAACATTTGCTAATATTTAAAGGAACAAAACTGCGACAGTAATAATCGAAGAACATAAGAAAGATACTGTAATAAAAGAGTGAGTCCGACAAGGATGTTACCTATCCCTGTTACATTTTAATCTTTACATAGAACTATCAGTTAATGATGTTAAAGAACAATTTAGATCATCAGTTAGAGTAACAGAGATCAAATTTTCAAGAAGAGATTAAAGATCAATTTAGAGTAACAGAGTGAAAAGATAAAGATGTAACGATTTGCTGATAATGTAGCAATTCTTGCCGAGAGTAAAAAGATTTAGAAGAAACAGTGAATGTCAAGGATGAAGTCCTACGCAAGAACTACCGCATGAAAATAAACGAAACAAAATGAAAGTAATGAAACGTAGTAGAAATAAAATACATGGACCACTGAATATAAGAATAGGAAGCGAAAAGATTACGGAGGTAGAAATATTTTGTTATTTGAGAAGTAGAATTTCTAAAGATAGACGAAGCAGGAGTAACATAAAATGCCACATAGCATAGGCGAAACGAGCTTTCAGTCAAAAATAAAATTTTCTTACATCAAAAATTAATTTTAACATCAGGAAAATATTTTTGAAAGTATATGTCTGGAGTGTTGCTTTATATGGAAGTGAAACTTGGACGATTGGAGTACCTGAGAAGAAAACATTAGAAGCTTTTGAAATGTGGTGCTATAGGAAAATGTTGAAAATCAGATGGGTGGATAAAGTGATAAATGAAGAGGGTGTTGCGGTAAATTGATGAAGAGAGAAGCATTTGGAAAAAAATATAGTTAAAAAAAAGAGACGGACTTATAGGCCACATATTAAGGCATCCTGGAATAGTCGCTTTAATATTGGAAGGAGTTGTAGATGGAAAACATTGTGCAGGTAAGCAAAGTAACAAGGCGTAACAAGGAGAAGTTAGCGAGGGTGCATAGGAGAGGGCTCCTAGGTGTGGTGGCCGCGTATCCGCGACAGTGTCCTATGAAGCCCTTTGTGTTCTCGCCGGAGTACCACCGATATACCTCATCGCGAGATATAGAGTCGAAAGATCGAGGGGCAGAGCAGATCAAGAGGCCAAAGATCAATACTACCTGGCAGGAGAGGTGGACTAATAGCGGTGTGGGTCGCTGGACAATACAACTCATCCCGGAGATCGAAACATGGATAAGAAGAGGTTTTGGTGAGATGGATCACTTTTTAACGCAATTTTTCACCGGGCATGGCTCATTTAGTAGTACTTAGATTAGTACTTAGTAGTTACTTAAATCAAGTAGGAAGGAGAACAGAGGCAATCTGCATGTATTGCGAAGAGATCGACGATGCAGAACATACTTTCTTCATATGTGAAAGATGGGCCGCCCTCAGATTTGACATGGCGGTCGACGGGATGACTCCCGAAGCTATAGTACCTATTATGACTAGTCGGGACTCCAACTGGAAGAAAATAGCGTGTTACACCAGACAGATCTTATCGCAGAAAAACATCGACGATAGGAGACATGCCGAGGTGTGTCGGTTCCAATGAGCCGCTGGGGACTCCTGGGGATATAGTTTAGGGAATAATAAAACACAAGATATAGAGAAAAGACCTCGACACCACGTCACGACACTCCAGGTATGGCTTGGTGTCTGAAAGGGGCATATAAAATAAAAGATTACTCTCAAAAGAGCTACCGGTAGGTCGACCTGCCATGCCAGTATATAGCTGGTAGGCGGGAAGGCCTATTTGAGTATAAAGACACTCCCCTGGGTGGCGTAATACCAACAATTCGTCTGCGTTCTCTTTTCTAGTACTTTCGGTCATTCGACCATCCTCAGGAAAAGATGATCTGAAATTGAAGAATAACTTTTGCTGAGGATGGTCGAATAGCCGAAAGTGCAAGAAAAGAGAACGCGGACGAATTGTTAGTAAGGTTGAATTTCATTTATTTATATATAATTAATAACTTTTGACTGGATAAGCTGATTTTGACGAAATTTTATACAGGGACTAATGAATATGGGACAATATATTGATAAATTTTGGATTCAATATCTCCAACGGCTAGGATAAATATATTTCCGGGCCAATTTTTTTTCAAGATTTTGCATACATAACACCACTTTATATGCTCAGTGCATGCTTCTTACCATTAAAAAAAAAATTGTCCCAAAATTCCCCCTTCCCTAAAAAACGAAAAGCTGTCTTTTTATTTATTTCATAATTTTTAACAGGACTTTTTTATATCATCCTAGGCATTATAGTAGTGCGTCAAAATTAAGCAAAAAAATACATTATTTAAACTTTTCTATAATTTTTTTAGATTTTTACCCATACCATGATTTCAAACTATTTCAGATAAATTATTATTTTTTTATTAATAATATCTGAAAAAAGTTTTGCTTCTTTAATTTTTAAGATTAAAACATGAATTTATTTAAAAATAAGTTATAATATATCAGTTTTTATTTCTCCATTAAAAAAATTTTTTTTTCTTTCATTCTTTAGATCTTAGAATTGTATTTTTTACATTCTGGTTCTATGTAACTTTTCTTTTATGCTAATTAACTTAATTTTTTCAATTTTAATTATTTATGTTTTTTTTTTTATTTTTATGTATCATGTTACAAAAATCATGTATTTTTATTTAGTTGAATTTTGTATTTATATTAGTTTTTTTTTTAATAATCATCCTGTTTTGATATGAACGCGCAGCTAACGCTCAAGGCTTCTTTTGCTAGCTGCGTCAAGGATAAATATGTTAAATAAAATTGTATTTATAATTTTCAATTGAAAAATAAATTTTATGTTTATTTTTCATTTAAAAAAAAAAAAATTATCCAACCAGATCCATTAATATTAAAAGTTCATAGACCGAGTAACTTGGAACTAATTGGATGGTACTATTATATTTTTCTTCTACGACGAAATACGGTAAAAGCATGTTTTTAAAAGAAAAAAAAATGTTATTTTTCACTTATTTACTTGATAATAATATAATAAATGTGTTGTTTAAAAGAATCGTATAAGTTTTTTTTTAATATAACTAAAAAAGTTATTTAAACAAGCATTATCAATTTTTAAATTTATTTTAATTTTTTTATTTTAATTCAGTAACTGTTTATAATGAACTACAAATTTCAACATATTAATAAAATCATATTTAAGTTTTATTATCACTAAGCAGTAATAAAAAGGAAGACTTTATTAATAGGCGTACATAAACTCAACGTATGATGATGACTGACAAGGCTCATTTGTTTGTTTTAAAAGTTTGTTTGTTTGAACTGTCGTGTCATCGTCCCGCGTTGTTTATTCAGATCATTGTTTTAGAATTTAGAATTTGGCCGACAGCAACAAATAAAAAAATTATAAAACAAAATACCATGTATGATTTTTTCCCTATGAACAGTTTGAATATACAAAGTGTGTTATAGGATTTTACATAGTATAAAAAATACGGTTAAATTAACATGCGCAGTATATGATAAACAATTATAGAAAAAAAATTGTAATAATGTACAAAGAAAATAATTGTAGTTTTTGATATTTAGGATGTTAAATATTCATCTAGATCATTTTTTCTAACCCACCGAGTTGGTCTAGTGATGAACGCGTCTTTGCAAATCAGCTGATTTCACAGTCGAGAGTTCTAAGATTCAAATCCTAGTACTTTTATACTAATTTGAATACTAGATCGTGGTTCTTTGGTGGTTGGGTTTCAATTAACCACACATCTCAGAAATGGTCGACCTGAAACTGTACAAGACTACACTTTATTTACCCTCATACATATCATCCTCTGAAGTAATACCTGACGGTTTCGGAGGCTAAACAGAGAAAGAAAAAAAGGTCATTGATTCTCAAACTTTATAGTCCACCGCCCACATTAAGAATTAAAAATTTTTTCGCGCCCCCAAAATTTTTGAACTTACCATCAGTTAAAAATAATAATTGCAATTACCATTTTTAAACGTCGCATTTCTATTTCCGAGTTAAAACTAACATTTTACTTTGAAATATCAAGAAAACATAATTATTGCCTATTTTTTTTTTTAATCATTCATCACCTTCCTAGATCGCCTGAACGACCCCAATTTTCTGTGGGCCTTCTACCGCTCTCCCCTGAAGGCCTTCAGCGCCCACTTTGAGAACGAATATTCTAGATTATACAGATTCTACAATCATGCATTTTAATTTTAAGCATTTAAAATCTGTAGAATATAATGGGGTAATTATATTTTAACCGCATCTCCCCTACTTAATGCAAACCTATACAGGTAACGTTATTGTAAAAAAAAAAAAAATAAATAATAATAAGTAATATTCGTTCATTCATTATTAATAAATAATATTTGTTTGTTGTTAGTAATTTATTACTAATAATAAGTAATAATAATAATAAATTCAATATCGATAAATGACGAGGGCTAATGACCTTAGTAGTCGATGCCCGTAAAAATTCAAGAAAAAAAAATATCGATAAAGTAAGTCTGGAAGTTATTAATTATTTGCATTTAAAATTCATTGTTGAAAAAAATATTAAATTCTAAATGGTTTGAAATGTAACATAAAAATAAAGAGATAAAAAATATTATAATAATGATTCTACTGAATGATTTTTGTTTTTAAAAAAAAATCTTACCTTGATTGACTGATTTACTATACACATAAGCTCTAAGATTATGCTGGCAATTTTGAAACATGTCATGCCTAACCGGGATTCGAAACTAGAACTGTCCTGATGAAAGGCTGAGACGTAGTTCTCCAAAAAAAGTTCGGATCAAAAGTTGAGTGAGAGCTAAAAGTTGATTTACATTCCCAAAAATAAAAGTTGCAGGGTGCAACTTTTATTTTTGGGAATATAAATCTATTTTATTGCACCTTTGTTTTGTTTCATGGTAAACAAAATAATGTTTCATTATTACAATATAAAGACGCAAATTTTTTCATTTAGACTAAATAATATTAAAAAAAAATGTTTGACAAAACAATACGATTTTCAGTTTATGTTAACTTTCAGAACAACCAAAAGTTAAAAACTAAAGTAAAA
Organism: Lycorma delicatula; assembly: GCF_047948215.1. Taxonomy (NCBI): domain Eukaryota; kingdom Metazoa; phylum Arthropoda; class Insecta; order Hemiptera; family Fulgoridae; genus Lycorma; species Lycorma delicatula. Next base: position 127,333,820 of record NC_134458.1, on the reverse strand, counting down.
TACGACAATGTTGTGTAGAAAATTGTTAATTTTTAAGCAAGGCATAGAATCATATTTTGGAAGTTGCTGTTTTCTTTGAAATTATATGACGCAATAAGGTGTAAAGTGATCCTGCAAAACTGAAGGAGTTGAACTAGATTGGTGTATACCCCCATTAATTAGAAAATAATTCTACGTAATAAGAAAAAGGTGAAAGATGTAAAAATAAGAAAAACTAAGTAATAAATAATATATATATTAATTGAGGAATATAATGTTACATTAATTATATTTTATGTAATCGAGGAAGGGCTGTAAAGGAAACAAAAAAAAGAAACAATTAAGATTCAGATACAAGTATAACTGTCATTATGAGTTTAAAAAGTTATCTATAATCCCGTATAAACTTACACGATCAAGTAAAATACAACGGACCTTTATACAGTGGTTATCCAAAGGATATCGGAACATCGGTAAATGACCTGCTATTTCCCAAACATATACAACAAAAGACAATTTCTTCCCAACGAAGGATAGACAACTGTCTGGCTTTGTCGAATTCTACAATAATACACTATCTTTAGTATAACGCAGCTTATTATAAACTATCAACCACTTATTCTGTAAAGCTACCTTCAGAGTGCCGACATTTCAAAGAGCAGGTAAAATCACAATCATCGAATGAATAACATGATCCTTAATAGTCCACCTTTCTTAGCTTTTACATCAGTTCATTCATTTTACGTGGCTAGCAACGAAACAAAACCCGCAAAGTATATATCTCAGTGCCTGATTTTAAAGATAGACGCTTGAATATTCAATATATCAAATAATATTCGAAGAAAATTTAAAAATAGTTATAGCACACAAGAATACAAATGATAGAATTTACGTTCCACATTGATTTTTGATCCTAAATAGAAGTAATAAGCGAACTAAATAAAAAATTAGAACGAAGAAATAACTAAGATATAACAGAAAACAAAACCAATACAAGTTTTTTTAATTTTCACAAAATTAAGTTATGTAATTTTTATTTCCATCTAGTAAAGGTTTCATCCATCACTTCTTTAATTATAATGGAAAAACAATGTAAAAGCTATTGTTTTTTTTTTTTGGAGTTAAATAAATTATTTACTTTCTGGGAGAAGAGAAAGCAACTTAACATGAAGTTCAAGGAAATGAAGTGGTTGCTGGGCAGGAGGTCTGAGTTATTTTTGTCTGATAAGCTACTTTTATAGTAGGCAATTTTGAAACCAATATGGAATAATGAGTCCAAATATTGAGCACGGCAAGCAAAAGAAATATTGAAATCATACATCGCTTTCAGAACACACTAGCGAGGGGAACAGGCTGAGGTGCCGTGGTTTGCTAAATACAGTTAAGTCCATGAATATTTGCATCTACAGTACTCCAAGGAAGAAATATAGCGTTTCAGTTTAAAATATGAACTTTGGCTAAATCACCACGTAAACCTTCTAGACAACAGTGAGTATGTTGGAAGACTTATGCGGCTACATATTCTGGACCTAAGCAACTCTATAATGTACTGTAATTACACTCGCTGAGTGTTGTGCTTTAATCAATACTTCATTCTCTTCCTCTCTTGTTTGTTTTCAAATTCATTTTTATCTCTTTTCTATTTTGTTTATTTTTTTATTTTGTAAGTGTTTCATCAATCTGGCATTTTTGAGATTCATTTTATTGTTATTTGTTTTATACTATACTTCTAAAAGTACAGTTCTCCAAAACAACGTTTTGTACGTTAGTTTCTACGCTCAGACGTTTTTTGTACGTTAGTTTCTACGCTCAGACGTTTTACACAGCATACTATGTAATTTTATAGGAATCTCAATGGGGATTCCTTTTTAATGGAAAATTATGTGGTATAGTTTACTTAAGGTTCCAAAAAAATGTAATCAATTGTAAATAATCTTAATTTGAAACAAAAAAAAGTAAATGATTTGGTAACGATGACCGCTGAAGGTGTTTACCTACCGATAAACTCTTCCGCTACGAACAACGGAAGACGTCGAAGGGAGTGCTCCATGAAGTTGATATATATCGAGTCTAATCCACCGTCAATCTCAGGATAAAAATATTGTTTCACGTGTTTAATACACAGCGCATAATATCGAAATATTTCATGAACAATTCGGCTCCTCGATTTCTCTTCCTACATATGAGCAACTTATTCAGTTGCCAGCTGGTCATTATATTTTCTGGGATATGTCATCCTTGTTTCAAAAACACTTTTAAAAAAGTCTGATTTAGAATGAGGTTGGAAGTACGGTCAATAAAATCATTTACATTCTATAAATTTCACAAGATAATCCGTTTCGTCAATAATAAAATACATAAGTTTTTTCTTCTTATATAGATTAATTTTTCGCGATGAATAATGCGCAGTATGGTGCATAAAACGATTGAATCTCGTTTGCGTCAAATGCACAACTGCTCTTTTCCATAGGTTGTAGGAAAACGATGCGCGCAAGGGAACTCGTTGTATGTCCAAGCCATTCTCCGCCCGATATCTTTCGTTCACCACTGCGGAACATGGTCTGTCGCAAGTAGAATACAGCTTAAAATAAAAGCTTAGTAAAAAAATGAATAAGAAAAACAAAAAATTGTAAAATTCTACTGAAAACAGAACACAGGCGAGAAAAATATTAAAATTAAAAAAAAAAGATAATATAATAACAAAATTTTAAAAACTTTTACTTGTCAAAAGATATAAGAAAAAAATAATAAAAGCAAAATAATCCAAGTAAAGAGTTATTTACACAGTAAATAATGTTTATATATTAGAAAAAGATTAATATATTGGAAAGAAGTACGAAAATATAATTTATTTGTGTGTAATACACTTAGCGTTTAGTTTTAAGAGGTATAAACGATAAAATATCTATAAAAATTAATAGTGATTTTGAAATATGGTATTAGTAGAGAATGTTAAAAATTATTATCTGCGTTGATAAAGTTTGAGAAAGAGTCTAGTAAAAGAGACATGACAAAGTGGTTGATATCTAAAGTCATTCAGGGTTACTTAATTAGAAATTAAGATCGTTTAGGCTGAAATCCGTAAAATATATTTCAGAGTTATGTTGATAATGAGTATATAATTAAAAGATTACGAAGAAAAAATTATTAGAAAGGAAAGTAAAGCTGATTTGGAAAATTCCTAATTTTTACTACACTTTTACGTAAATATATATAATTCCGTAGTTATTTTTCAGTTACACGTATTAATTATATTTAATGATAAAATACCGATAAAATTAACTGCTTATATAACAAAGGTACTGGACTCTTCTTAGAAATGAACATTACTACTTTACCGAATCATCAGTTTATTGAATCAAAATAAAGTGTGCATTGAGGTCGTTTATTTGTTGGCGTCTGTTAAATTAATTCTAGTTGCGGTATACATGAACTTTTATATTCAAATAAAGTTTTTGAAACATATTTTACGATCCTTGCACTTTTTAAAGACTTATCGTGTAAATTTTAAAAACAATTATAATAAATATTTGATACAAAACTGTAAAAAAATGTAACTAATATATATATATATATAAACATTTTTTCCTAAAAATACAAATATTTTTAAAATTATGAAAAGGACATAAAAAATCTTCTTTTATCTGTGACTGTTGTCTTAATATTAAACCCGATCTGACGGTACGCTACTTCCTTTTGTGCAAACAAATTTAATTTTCAAAAATACTTCAGGTGTAATTTTCTAATTGACGTGGACCATTCCAATGAATTATCATTATTAACTCTGTAAGATAAGACAAATAATACTTTTTTTTTAAATAAATTTTTATTAACAAATAAACTACTTAGTACGCTTATTTAAGTATTATTGAAATATAGATTTTCTGTTAACGAGAAGATAATTTTAATTATCATAAGTTAAAAATATTCACTCTAATGGGAAAAGTAAGTAGTAACTTAGTAATGGGAAAATGAATATTTTCCCATTAAATTAGTTCACAAATTTATTTATTATACGCCTAAATTTTAGCAAGTATAATACTTCAATCGCTGAAATACGAATAGCAGATAGATGATTGACAACGTACTTAATTTTCGAATTTTTAGTATTTCCAAAAATTCATGTACTGATAATATTAAATAACAGATCAATGCTAGGTAGTTTAAATAGAACAAATCGAAGAATTTGACTAGAACCGAATAACAAAAAATCGCCACATAACAAAGGTAAGATAATTATAATCAGAGATATAAAAAATTAACGTATTACACAATGTACCCTACAAGTTAAAAAATTAAAAAAATTCATCTAGAAAATTTTCCTAAGAAATTTTCAAACTGATTATCTAGTACGCAAAAATGTACAATTCTTAATAAAATAAAACAGTTTTTACTTTTTATTAAATAAATTATTTGCTGAAGATTATTTTTTTATTCGAACCACTAATTTTGTTTGAATAATATTAAAAGCTGTAAAACATATTCAAATCTATTAAATCACTAAAAATAAAAAATTGTTCTCAATTCGACGCGTATGAAATTCTTGTTTAATGTACCATTAAGCCTTACTTATCACTAAATAAATTTCCTTTTTATTACTTTGAAGAGAAAATTCCTGTGGTGTTTCGTGATGTAAGCCTTTTCCAAAAATCTAAGTGGAAGATATTTATATGAAAAATTAAAATTTTCATAAAAATATATAATTAATTTTTTCGCTATCGTTACTTAATATTACATTATAATATTGCAACGAAGAGTAATTAGATGTCATACTATTTTGATATTTAAGTTATTTTTATATAAAACTTCAGTAAAATTACTAGTACTTTGTAAAATTTATCTAAAAATAATACATATTCTCAGTATTTTAAAAAGTTTAACTTGGTGTTAGTAGCCTTTCCTTTTTACGACTTTTCTCTTAATTTGTTTTATTTTTATTAAAAACCGGTTTATAAAACGATTTCATAAACTTTTTCAAAAAACGAAAAAATAATACATTTCATTTTTTTTATATTTCGATTTTTTGAAGAAGGTTCTAGTTAAATTAATGTTAAAAAATTATTTATTTTTAATTTAGTTTTTTAATATTGTAAAATGTTCTTTTATATCTCAAATTCAGGTTAATAAAAGAAGTAGGCAAACCTATGTGACAATTATAAGCACATACACTGACTGATAAAAAAAAAGACTACATTTTGTGGACAAAAATTTAATTAAGGTAGGTTAATAATTATATTTTTAAATAACAGATATATAACCACAACATCAAATTATAACAAAATATTTTTAAAAAATCCAATGCAGATAAAAGAAGAACACATCAAAATACAAACATATTGTACAAAAAATTCAGTGCAAAACGGAAAACGTTTTTTAATCACCATTAAAATTATAACTAAATATGAGAGGAAAAAATAACGCAAAGAAATGAAATATAAATTTGTTTGTAACATTTTAGTTTAACCAATTAGATTGTAAAAAAAATTATTTAACTTCAATTAAATTCTTATTAAAATAATTTTTTATTGAATAAAACTATAAAATTTATTGCAATTATTATTTCTTTTATTTCGTGAATTAATTATCATAAAAAAATTATACACATCACATCTCAAGTAATTTTGTATAACTTCGTAATTATTACAAAGGTTTGTCGTCATCGTAATTAACACGTTAAACGAATATTCGTATGAAGATGGAACTTCTTCATCCAGAAAATCAATCTCTATCAAACACTGGATTAGATAATAGAAAGAAATTTCCTTTAATATCAACAGAGAATTTGATGCTGGTAATATAAAAGGAAAGCTAAAAGATAAAGATTAGAAATTTTTTTTATTATCATGCTATAGAATAATTTTGATAATTACGTACTTATTTAATATCCAAAATAAATATAAATTGTAATAAATTATTATTGTAAGATGAATTGTATTGAAGATGCAGATTTTTCGAATGGCTCTAAATTTTTCGTCGATTTATTTCTTTCGAATTGTGATATAAGACTAAAATCTAGTAATTAAAGGAAGTTTGGAAAATTAAACGAGAAGGTGTTATACAGAAATCGAATAATTTATGTTGAATACAAGAAAAGTATTACTGTCAAAAGATTAGTGCAGATAGAAAGTTCATCTATTTAGGAAAAAACTGATGAAGGAAAAAAATACTTCTTGATATGAATTAAAAGTTTAATTGTGACTAAAAAAATTCGTTTTGAGTAGTAGTAAAAACTACTGCAACGCTTTTTTAAAATATAATTAAAAGCATAAGTCATTAAAATGAAATGATGCTGATTTATTTTCCTAGTTAGGTTTCAATTAACAAGCAATATTTTAGCAAAGATTAATGTAAAACTAGAGAATAACTGCTCTGGCATATCCAAAATATTTTTACAGGTTGTAATATTTAGAATATACAGCAATTTCAATATTCCAATTAAATATATTAAAATGGCAGGTTCTATGTTAAAATTCCCGTGTTTGAATTTAAGCAAAGATCGGGAATTTTTAAAATTACATCACTGTCATAAAAAAAACAACTTATCGTAATTAGGGACGATTTGTAAATAAATAAAACAAACATTAATAGAATCAATAAAAAAATAATATACTTATTGAAAAGTATAGCAATTTAAATAAACGTAATAAAGAAATTAATAAAACTCACCCATAGCAGTTCTATGTGTTGATAAAATCATAAATATGAAGACCGCAATCTTCTTGGTTTCCATTTCTTAAGTTCGAATATTATTTTTTAAATAATTTAATTTCACTTTTATATATTAAAAACATACAAAAAAATTCACAACACTTTGATAATTATATATATATATAGATATATACGCGATATAACAGAACATTTATTTATATTAAGTCACATAACCTTAAAATGTCAAACCAGTCTTATGATATTACGTTATCAGAATTTTACGTATATTTTTTCTAGTTTATATTAATATTGTTTATTATTTAAGCAACACTGTATTTCATTATCTTCTTTTATGTAACATATATTTAAAAAATAATCTTAAATTTAAGCCTAAGCAATAAAAAGTATATATTTTCAAAAATGTTCTGTTTTATAATGCAGTGAAATTTTTCTTCATCTTTATTAATTTTTATAGAAATAATTTTCCTCAACAAAATTATAACAATTTAAGTTATAATAAATACAAAAAATAAAATGTCTTTTTAATCTATTTTTCTTCATTATAAACTATTAGGCCAATATTTTATTATACAAATATCTTTATAAAGTTTATTTACAAAAAAAGAGTTATACGGTATCGTAATTTAATTATATTGACAATAAAATTTCATTCTGCTTATTTTATTTGTTAAATAAAGAAATCAAATGATATAAGTTGGTTAGATTAAATGTTCGATTATTGTAATTTATTTCTTGTGTCTGTTAGTAATAACTATAGTAAAATAATAATATACATATTAATAAATTTAAAAAGAAAAAAAAAACAATAGATGTCTTATTTGTGATAAACAATGTTCATATAATACCTTAAATAATCACTCACTTCATATTGAAAAAAAAATTAATTTTTTTATAAAATAATTTTGTTAAATATATTTTATTTTACATAAAACAAGGTATTAATGATTAAGTTATGAATACGTAATTAAAAAAAAAAATAATAAACGTGCGGGCGTGAACGAACACGCGAAAATATAACGCAGTACTGATCTGTGATACAACCTTCTCCGATAGCGAAGCTACACTGAACGTAGACGGGCGCCGAATGTTTCCTACTGAGCACTATGGGGTAAATCGTATGGTGGGGATGAATATCTATACTGGTGGGGGATGTTGGAGCCACCCTCGTCGACCGAAACGTTCATCCAACGCGTTTAATATAACGCATCTGGCCCACGCGACCACTGGATTTTTCGAACGGATTCTATTTTTTTCATTTTTTATTTAATATAATAAATTCATTGTTATTAATTTATTTAAAGCTACATTTAATTGTTATCATTTATTAACTAATAATATTTATATCAGAATACATTTGCCAGCCTATTAAATAATAGTATACATTTCTAATTAATATATCTTGTGGTTGAATTCGGAACTGAATAAAAATTTTTCTCAGAAAAAAATAATTCTGATCTTATTGATTGTTATTGTATCTTGAATAAAATAGAAAAAATAGGATAGAAATTTAAATGCCAATAGATAAGGCCGTTAGTAATTGATGGGAAACAATTAATGACAATACTGCCATTTATGAATCTACTACCAACTTCGTTCGTTCGTCATTTTGCAATAAAATTTGTACCACATTTTAAATTTTCACGGCGAATACAGCTAGAATAGCTGTATTAAAGGGGAAAATGTGCTTATCATGGCAAAAATTAGGTATCGGGTGTTTTTGGAAATTTTTACGGTTTAGGATCCAACTAGCTCATCTATATCAAAAACACATATGTACATATATGTTGCACTATTTTTGACCTTTCATATCAGGTTGACTAAACCAATTTTCTTCGAATTTGGCTCAAATATTTCTATATATGTGGCATTGATCGTATTAATATTCGTTAAGGGCGTGAGGGTTATTGCGAAAAAACCAAATTCGATTTTCTTCAGAGTTATTTCAGAGAAAATATTGTTACAGTAAATCTTTTACCTACAGTGCATATATAAATAATTCAAAAAAGTTTTTTTTTTGAAATTATCAACCCTCACCTTTTAAAATTTAAATATATGTGTTTTTCTCTTTTACTCTACTCCCTTCGGTATAAATATTTTTTTTTTAAATTTGAAAGTTTATACATCATATAGCTGTCAAAAAGGAGCTATCAAGAGATGTTTATAATATTTTAAATTATAAACTCCGGACCTTAAATGCAGAAACGTTTTTGAAAATTTTCTTTTTTTTATCTTAGCCTTTACTGAAAGGGTGTTTGATTTAGAGAAAATATTAGCGAATTTGTTAAGCTTAATTTATATATATATATATATATATATATATATATATATATATATAGATATATATATATATATGTATATACTTTTTGGAAAACATTTGTATAAATCATCCACGTAAAGTAAGTTCAATAATTAACAAAGCGCTTTAAATAAATCACAGGTAGAAAAAAATAAAAACAATGCCACCAATACCAATATTTGAAAACAACACTATAGATAAACAAATAAATAGAAATAGCTGAATTAAATCGATTTAATAGAAATTAAAATCAAATAAATAGTAATAGAGTATCAAAGTGACGTTCACAACACAGTGATAGAGTTCCTTCACTCATAGGTTCCTTTTCCAGGTCACTCCTCCGCTTATATCTCCCAAGTCCAACACATGGAAACATTTCAGTGATCTGTTGTCATCGCTGTTGCCCAACAGATTTACTGTCATCGCTGTTGTCCAACAGATTTACTTTCAGATAATTTACATGTTTTTCTAACCTCTATTAGTACCGCGAGCTAATTTTTTGGATCTTTTCGTAAACAGAAAGTAATCTTAGATAGTCATGGATTTCTCCATCCGTAACAAACTACGCCACTCCATTATGGTCCTCACCAATTTACTTGAGAATCATTGAATAACATATATATTCATATTTTTAGAAAAAAATATTCCCCGTCACTAAAAATATACATTTTTTGGCTTTTATTATTGTAATTTTTATTAATAATAGACTGAACAGTCATGCAGTACTTTGTCAGTTTTTTCTTTTACAAAAGAAAATACCTATCAATCAATTTTCTTTATAGTACGATGTAATTATTATGTGTAGACTAACTTAACTTTTATACCGATTTCGTCTTGTAAATTTGGTTTTATTTTCTTTACATCAGAACTATTCACTAGTTTGCCTGATTTACCCGATAAAATTAATTTTGAATATGATTAATTATCAGAACTATGGATTCATTATAGCAGAGCCTTGAGATCAGCTCTTCATGGAGTAAAAATGAGGATGTTATAGTATCTAAGAAAGGCCTTAAGCTCATAGTTCCTAGTGTAAAAAGAAAAACAAGAAATATGAAATTTTGTAAAGAAAAATAAAAAAACATTTGTTGTTATGCAAAGGTAATATTATTACGGTAAGTTGGCCAACATGTTTATAATAATTCGCCTTACTAGTTGAAAAACTTAATTATATCGAATTCTTCTGCGCTTTTTAAGTTCTTATCCTAGAAAGAACTTAATCAAATTATCAAACATTTACAAAAAACCGAATCAAACTTTATTTGCTTAATTCACATCCCTTATTATCTTATACCAAAATATCACATCCCAAAAGAAATATTGCTCATAATGTGGGTAAAGAACTCCCTTTTTAATGTTTCAAAAACGTATGTATAAAATTTGTTTTGAAATTCTGCTTTCATTAATTTTCATTACTTCAATTCCTAATCAATAAAATATAGAAAATTATAATTCTAAATTCAATACATTTAAAAGTTACTTAATATGGTAAAATCATAACTTTTATTTTATCTGTCAAACAAAAATAAAAACTAAGTGAATGTTTTTAAACGAATGACGTTATTTCCGAGTTAAAATGTATAAGTTCAGAATCTAAATATTTTTTTTTTATATAAACCCTTAACTTTTATATTTTTACATCAATTATGAAATCATAAAAATGTATCTAAAATAAGATGAAAAATTTTTGTGAATAAAACTTATTATTAATATTATATTTGTTTATCCATTAGCAGACTTTGCGAGCACCATCGTTACCTAGTAGCTATAAATAAATAATTCTAACTGCTACGATGCGAATGAATGGAAGTTAAGCGGATGTCGAAACTGCTTCGTTAAATTTTTATAAGTTAAAAAGGTTTTTTATATATCATTTTAATATGATTTATTTAAAATTATTACTTATATTTTTCATATTATTAGATATATAACATTTCTCGTAAAAATTAAACTGTATAATTAAAATTACAATATAATTATTTTTATTAACAAAGGTATTAAAAAGATTTGATATCAGTGAGTCGTTTTAAAAATTTACATACTTGTTTAAAGATATATATTTTTCTTGGTTATTACAAAATAAACACAAAATTAATTTCTCTAGAATGCTTCTATAATGTAATACTATGAAATTTTGCTACTATCTCAGACTTTTAAAAAGTTATTGAAAGAAAAATATTTTTCTTTGTTACTTAAGTCGTTTTAAGTTCGTGGATGTTATTTCATAAATAAAACATATTTAATTTTTATTGAATTATAATTGAAAATTATATTTATATCTGAACTGAATTGAACTAGCGCTGAATTTGTTTGAAAATTTTAAAGAAAACAGGGATAAAATATTTATGTATGTACTAAATGACTGTATTGACTATACATTAACTGTAATAGTTGTAGCCAAACTAATATAATTTCTGAAAAACTATATTCTCAAGAATGACAACAATCTCAAACCAAGGTTACTTGGAAAAACAAGGGGATGAAAGATATCCTAATTTCTTCTTCACAAGCAAATATTCTTTTAGGCACGAAAGCCAACCGAAAAGCAGGCGATTTTCAATTGTAAAAGTATCATCTAAATTCTGTTCATCAGAGATAATTTCTATGTAGTGATCATTAGTACTATCAGGAAAAGCAACTGTGTGTGATTGATGTACCATAGGAGTTTCATATATAATTGCAACAGCTAAGATTGAAGCAGGATAGTGTAAACCAGATATTCAATTTATTTACACTTTTCTGTTGTCAAGCAGAGCCTTATATGTAAATTATTTCAATTCAGTAAGGACGTAACGTCAAAATGAAACTAAAACTAAGTCTTAAAAATAAGAGATAGACGAAATAATAGTTAAGAAAATAATCTAGGGTAATAGATAAATAAAATTATTGAAAAAAGAAATAACAATTTGGAAGGTATTAATAGAAATTAGAAAAAATATTTATTACATTTACGTGGTGTGGTATTTGTAAACCCCATACTATTTGCACACGCCAAACAAAAATAGAGAAAAATTAGGATTTCTTTTTTTAAAATTAGTATTGTTTGTATTACTTTCAGAAAAATAATATAGATATTGCAAAATTAAGTTAATGATAAATGTCTTTAGTAGGTATTTAAACGGGCAGTGTTATTAAAATTTCAATTGATGATATTTTCTTATAAACATCAGTACCGTGCTATATTAAAATGAATATAAATTTTTGGTTTAATAGAGATGAGTAATGTTTTTTTTTTTTAGCCGAAGTAGAATTTAAAAGCAGGATTACATTCAAAGTAAATTTTCATAATTTATTAGCAGAATGTTATTATTGATAGCTATCTTTTTTTTGATAACAAAACCTTATTTATGGTATATTTTCCCACTATTCTGTTTTATTTTATAAATAAGCTCAGAAGTCAGACTACTTTTATTGTTTTTTCACTTTCACGACTACACAATGTAATTTAGGGAATGTACGCCAATCCGATCAACTTTTACTGATCTTAAAGTTTCATAAACTTCTCAATAAAAACAATTTAGCAGTGACAGACTGGAAGGATACTTTCATGCGTATATGCATATACTCGTATGTTGGCCTGTATTTTGCTTGGCGTTTCCATACTGGAAGGAGAGTCGATCTGGATGAAATTTATCAAGATGATTTCCGTACAATGAGCGTTGATGACATTTGATTTTGTTCAAAACCGATATGGGAGCAAGGGAGATACAAGCATTGTGGGTTCCGTATTTCTAAATCTTATTTAAGGAATACATTTAAAAAAAAATTAAAGTCCAGCTTAAAACATTTTCTTCTAATGTTTGGTATTATTCAAACCCTCATAAAGGGCTGGGAAGAAAACCCTTTTATTTACACGAGGAATATAGCTTAGAATAGCTATCGTGAAAAATATGGTGATTTTTACAAAAATGGTGTATCGGTTCTTTTTAAAATATTTACTTGTATGGAACTAACAAGTTCAAATATGGTTTATTCAAATCCTGATAAACGGCTTTGGATAAAAAACTGTTTACTTTCCAGCCGAAATCTTTACATTTTAGAATCCAACTATTTCAAATAGACAAAGTAATTTTATGTACATATGGATGTATATGTGTTTCGTACTGCTTTTGGTCTTATATCTAAGGATTGATAAAATTGACATTTTTAAAATTTAGCTCAGATATTTCTATATGTGATCAAATAGATTTTTAAATATAATTCGTTAAGGGGCTAGGGAACATCGCGAAAAAAACAATTTCGATCTTTTTCAGAGGTATTTAAAAAAAATCATATTAAATTAAATTTATAACTACAATGAATTTAGAATTAAAACAAAGAAATGTTTTCAAAAATCAGCCTCCAACTCTTAAAATTGGGATATATGTTTTTTGTTCTTTTGCTCTATATTCCTTCGGTTTAAATATTTCTTAAAGTTTATATTTCAAATATAGAGCTTTCAAGAAATGTTAATCATTTTTTTAAATTATAGACCCCGGCTCTAAAATGCAAAAAGGTTTTTTGAAAACTTTTTTTATTATTTTAACCTTTATTGTTAGATTTACAGAAAACTTTACATATGAAAATTTGTTAAACTTAACCTATATATTTTTATATACAGGTTAATATTTTATATTATAATTGTAATATTATAATATAAAAATATAATACTTAGATTACAGCCGGGCAAGTCATGGAATACGTTACCAGGTTTTTTTTATGCTAGAAGTCAGAATTTTAAACTAAATATATGACTCCATTATGATATTAAATCCCTTTTTTATGGGCGGTTTAATTCAGGCGTTGGAGGATAGTAAACCTGTTTTTTTATTTTTCCTTTTTTTCATTAGTTATCGTTAATTATAATTATTTACCGTTTTTACTACCTTGTACGAAGTAATAGAAGTATTGTGATTGCGAAAAATCTCAGTTTTCAGATTTCAACGGAAATATCCATTTTGAACATCTCTGAATCCATTTCGACAAGACCTCAGATTTATGATGTACAAACGTCACGCCGTACATACGACGTATGTACGTACATATATATGTATGTATTTATGTATGTATGTACGTATGTATCTCGCATAACTTAAAAACAATTAGTCTTAGGATGTTGAAATTTTGGATTGAGGACTGTTATAACATCTAGCTGTGCACCTTCCCTTTTGATTGCAAGCGACTGAATCAAAAGTTTCCAAAAAACCCAAAATTCCATAAAATCTGGATTTTGAACTTTTTCTTAACTTCAATAATAATACCTCATTGAGAGCTTTTCAACAATATATCATAAGTGGCACCTATTTTTATTGGTTCCAGAGTTATAGCCAAATAAACTTTAATTAATGAAATATTTCGATATTTGGGAAGGCATATAAGTTCGAATTAGACTTCATCTCTTTTTTTTAAATTAAATATATTGATTTTTTAAGAATTTTTAACCTCTGATTGTAAAAAAAAATATGATAAATAATAAATGAATAACAACAAAAAAAAAAAAGATAAAATATCACGGGTTATAATTACATTAAATTTTACGTACTTTTCTTCTTTTTTTTTTAAATGTGCGCGTATGTAATATATTAGGCGTACAAGGAAGTCATGTGTTGCCACATCAGATTTTTTATTACGTATTTCTAAATAAATCTGAAAAAAAAATTATGCACAAAATCGATTTATGAAAATTGTAATTAAAATTTAAAACCTGTCAGCCACTTCGAATATACAATGATCAGCAGGAGATACTAAGGAAAAATTATAATAAGAATGTAAGTAAAAAAATAAAGGAACAAATAGAAAGAATAATAAAAAAAATATTGATAAATATTGATAAATAAACAGTACATACAAAACAGCATAAATGCATATTTTTAGCAATTCTTAGAATTTTGCTCTATTCTAAAATCACCTACTAAAATATTCGTTTTATGTGGATTAATAAGTACGGATTACTTTTATTTTGCTGTAGTATTTAACTTACAATCGGTTTTAATTTACTGGAACGATAAATAAATTTGAATCCAAAAAAATGACGTGCAGAGTTTGGTTTCCGTTGAAATTTCTCAAAGAACTGTATATGTATGCATTTGTACACACATCTTAAACATAAATAAATACACACAAAGATGAGTCCAAAGAAAAATTGATCGAAGTCTATGTTCAGAACATGAAAAGCAAAGAAAACAACAAAAAGTAGTCCTATCAATCACAAAAAGAATAACTAATCAAACAAAGAACAGTGAAACAATTCAAAGAACCACCAAAAGTTAGTGGTGAAACAAAAGGAAGAATCTTGACGATGCTCAAAATCCTAGGGTAGCTGATTCATCTCAAGTCTCGGAGAACTTACAGAGCTAATATATGCAATCGCTTTAGGCGCCTAACGTCCTCGTTGTTTATATGTACCGTTTATTTTTCAACATTAATATTTTTTATTTTTATTTTTGTATTTTTAAGTAATTTATTTTTTTATAAGTACTATGTTCTAAGTGACAACTGATGGTTGTGGTTTAATAATCGAAACGGCCATTTAAAGTTTAGATAATATTTTTAAAACGGATGTTGAAGTTAATTTTTTCCAATTTATTTCTAAAACTGTTCAGCATAGCTCTTTATTTGTATTTATTTTTGCATTTTCTCTATAAATTTTGCTATTATATTTAAATTTATGTTTAATTAATTCCCAGCTACTGATAATTATTATTCAAAATCAAAACCCAATTATTATTCAGTCAAAAAATATTTTAAAATTTGACAGTGTAATTTATATTGACAATGAAAAATAAGTTTGATCATTCTGTTAATGAGACCAGGGATGCAGTATCACATTTCATCATATATAAAGCATGGCGTAGGTAGAGTAACGATTAGGTTTTATAGAGATATATACTCCTATATATATATATATATATATATATATATATATATATATTATGATTAAAAGTAAAACACTCACGAACTACAAGATAATAACCCCCAAAAAATTTAACTACCTTTAAGAAAGTCAGTCCACTATCATAGAGCTAAATGGACAAGTGATTAATATTGTACGTATTTTAAACTGAAATATTTCAGAAGTAATGTAGAGAAAAGAAAAAGACTAGTAATATATTATTACGGAAGGATAAGAGTTATACCGGGTTAAAAAAACTCCCTGCGACCTTTCGCGGGTTAATAGATGTAAAAAGTATTTTCGTAATTTATCCCATTACGCTGCATCTTGGGAAAGATCATTCTTTAAGAGGGTAACATAATCTTGTTTTAACATCTTTTTTATTGTTTGTTTAATAGTCTTCAAAAAAATAAAGATCGAAGAAGCTCAATTCGACCCGTGTGTATATTTTTTGAAGTCTTACTCACGAAAATATTTGCTGATTTCAATTAAACTTTATTATATATTTTGAAGTAAAAATTCCTTTGGCGATCTCTGAAATAAGTTTCTTGATAATATCAATAGAAGATTTTTTAAATTAAAAAGAAACATGTATGATGATGAAAACGATTGTATGATATTTTTCCCCTGATAATATTATATGCTTTACATCATTTTGATATTTAAAACATTTTCATGGAGAAATTTAGTTGAAAAACAATTTTACCTAAAAAAAATTCCCCATTCATAAATACGTAGCAGTAGTTTCTTTGCATTCATTTCTTATTTTTAGCAAGACGCTTTTATTTCTTCGGAATGGTCATTACTTTACTGACAGTTATAGAACAATATAATTATATACTAAAATAAACAGAATGTATTTTAAACAAAAAATTACCTTAAATTTTTTTTTTTTTTTAATTGAAGAGGGATTCACGAAACATCGAGTAATACAAAAAGAGCGTAATTCTCTCCATTTGAATATGTATGAATATGTCATTGTTTATTTAAGTGAAGAGATCAGAATTTCCTAGATCAAAAATCTTCAAATTTTCCATGATGACTTCAATATACGTAACATTGTGCTACTAAAGTTTGGAGTTGAGGTCTCAAAGGGATGGTTTGATAGAAGAGGTAGGAGATTACGTCTCGGGTCATCTACCCGGAAAAGAAGTGTACCAACCTCTTTACGTAGCCTCTTTTTACGCGTGCCTTTATTTTGTAAACCTACTTATTTTAAAATGAAAAAATAAAATAAGACGAAATTTAAGAAATAAAAAACAAAATTGATTCGAAATAGTATTAAATTTTAATACTACTCAATTATTAGTTTTTCCACGTTGAAAATCAAAGAAAGCAAACTGCTGATAGATTTTTGGAAATAGTTTATTTTTAAACAAGCTCCGAATTTTAAAATGTTAATGTTTTTTAGTATTTTTAATGTTCTTTTTGAAACAAATTTTATTTGTATTTAATATCTGTTTGATTCTATTTTAAATAGATGAACTGTCAGATTATTTAAACAATTTACTAAATTCTACAATACCGTACATTAGGTTATATTTGTATTTTAGAAATAAAAATCAATACAAAAAGAAAAATCAAAATCAGTTTAAAATACAAATCAATCTTTTATTCTGTCCGATACATAATTTTATATTACTCAGATCACATCAGGGATGGTTAAGAGTTATCCAACTACGCGTAAAAAAAAAGGAACTGCCTCATAATTTGCCTGAGTAGATCAAGAGAAATCGTGATGAAACCTTGACCAATAAAAACTACTACAAAATGATTCATAATTTAGGAGAAAATTATTTAAGCACATATTTATGTACTCGTTGAAAAGTACATAGAAATTTAAAGGATTTTCAAGGCCATAGAAATATCAGGATCTAAAAAAAATTTAATTATTATTACTTAACAATTCAACGATAGAGTAATAAAGTTTCTGTAGAAGAAAATTATTTTAATTATATTTTTAATAGACTGATGGGAAAATTTTTTAAAATGATTCGGTATTATTTAAAATAGCAAAACACGCATTTTAGAATTTTTTTCGAAAGTAGAAGTATCGTGTTGAATTACACGAAATAGTTCTACTGCCTGGTTTAGTAAAGATGGACATTGATAAATTTTTAAGATTGACTAAAGTTTTTAGCTTAGTCTGCACGTTAATACATAATAACACAAGAATAAGTTAACATCTTCAATTTTCTAAATATATTTATATCGGTCTAGTACAGTGGTTCCAAAACTGTGCGCCGCGGCGCTCCGGGAAGCCACGGCCCCTCACAGGGGCGCCACGAAATATTCTAAAAGCTTCATAATTAAATTAACCAAGACATTTATAATTATTAATTTTTAATGTTAATAAACTAAAAAAAAAAAAATAATGAGGAGAAACGAGTTTTATTTATTTTCATCTCTTACTTACGAGTAGTCTTACTTTTATTTAGGGTAGGGCGCCATGGAAAAATTTTAATTGAAAAAGGGCGCAGCAACTCGTAAAAATTTGGGAACCAAATATTATAGTAAATTAAAAAATAACGTAACAGCCCATTTTTGTATCTTGAATACTCATTCTAACCTTTTGAGGAAGTTCCAGTTAATGATCTTTTCCGCTGGATGGAAATTTTTATTAAGGCACTTCAAAGCAAAAGAAAACGATTTGATTTTGTTGAAAATAAAATCATTTTGATCATTTCAAGAGAATCTGTCATGTACTAAAACACCCAGAAATTTCACTTTATGGGCAACCTGAAAAACTATCGTTAACATAACGTATGGAATTTATCCACGCGATTAGCATTGTTACATCTACCTTACAAGCAGAATTTAATAGTTTTTTCATGTTTAATGTTAGATGATTAAAATGTACCCAGTGAATAGTTCTTTGAACTGCTAATGTAGAATTATCAAGTCTTTTTAAATAATTATCTTCAAATATAGGTACAGCTAAGTAATTTGCAAAGAGAAAATGAACGGTTCAAGATTTCAAAGTAAATTATTAATAAACTATAAGAAATTAACGGATGGAGGTAATTTCACTGTGACGATCCGCATTCTACATTAAAATCTATATAAAATATAAATATTTAACTGTTTCTGAAATGTATAAAATAGCGTTGCTCAATACTTTAATATTTTCATTATAACATCAAAAAAGGAAAAATAATCTCTTAAACAGGTACAGAAGCACGGCATTATTTATTAAATTAGAAAATTAACTTATTGAAGTGAGGATCTTTATATTGTCTTTCATATAGTCAAAATACACATTATCAATAAGCATTCATACTAAAAGATGAAATTTCAACTGAATGTTTACAGGAGTTGCCGTAAACAGGAATGACTAACCAATTGTAAACAGCTTTTCTGAACGAACATTTTTTTTTATATCAGTAAAATGTCGACCTTTTTCAATCCTAGTGGATTTTTTAAAACATTTTATTCAGAAAATAGATTGTTTCTTTTTAAAAGAGTATAATGAATCTGTTACCAATTTGAGCGCGAGATCTTATTATCATGTTAAAGAACTTTGATAGAATAATTCATAATTAACAGAATCATCTTATAAATCCATTTTGACTAGTTTCGGCGTGACGTCTGTACGTACGTCTGTATTTCGCGTAACTCATGAACGATTAGCAGTAGAATGTTGAAATTTTGAATTTAGGATTATTCTAATATCTAGTTGCGCGTCTCCCCTTTTCATTGCAATCGACTGGATCAAGAGTGTCCAATAAAGCCCAAAATTCAAAAAAATTGGATTTTGGACTTTTTCTTAACTGAAATAGCCCTCATTGAGAGCTATTCAACGATATATCATGTGGAACTTATTTTCATTGGTTCCAGAGTTATAGCCAAATAATATTTTAATTAATGAAATAGTGATCTTACAAGGGGACACATCCTCTTGCAAGCAAATCCGTTTGAATTCGACTTCATTTCCTTTTTCAACTTTTTGTTACTTAAATATATTGATTTATTAATAATTATTAACCTGTGATTGTACGAAATCTTTTACAATAAATAATAATTCAGTAATAAATATTAAAAAAAAAAATTAACAAAATGAGAAATTATTAGTGAAATAAAATTTTATGTACTTTTCATTTTACGAGATAATTCAAAAATTTTTACAGAGGTTAATAATTTTTAATAAATCAATGTATTTAAATAACAAAAAGTTAAAAAAAAATATATGTATATGAAGTCGGATTCAAACTAATGTGTATATGGTTACGGATCCGACACATTCTCACCTATACCGCATAATTACTTGAGATAGTTATTTTAAATTTAAGTTAATAAGCCATTTTAATAAGCTCCTTCTTAATTTATTAAAAAATATTTCTTGTAATTGAAACGAAATCTTGCACAAAATTATTTCTTTACACTGAACTTGTTTTTTTTTTCAGTATTAAGGTAATAATTACCTCAAACAATTACCACTTAATACTCAAAAAATCTCTACTATAACTTTGCTATTTTTTTCGTGAAAACGAATTAGAACTTTTAATATCTCAGCGAATATAGCTAGAATAATTATATAATTGAGCTAATTGTGATGATCATATTAAAAATGGGGTATCGAATATTTTGCAAATCTTTACGTTTTACGGCGTAGCTGGTTCATCTAGACAAAAAAAATAAACATACGTATGTGTGTGCGACGCAGTGTTATTGGTTTATGTTTTGGGATTGGCCAAACCAATATTTTCTTTAAATTTGTCTCAAATATTTCTATATATGCTTTCATATATTTTTTTTTCAAAATTGATTAAGGAGGTATATCGCAAAAACCAATTTTGATTTTCTTCAGAGGTATTTTAGAGAAAATTCACTTAAAACAAATTTCCCTTCCCTCAATCTCCCTTCGGTTTCAATATTTTTCAACAATCTTTTTAAGATTTCTACTTCATATATACAGTCTAATGAAATATCTGCAATTTTTTTAAATTATTCATCCCCGGACCAAAAATGCAGAAAAGTTTATTGAAAATTTTCTTTTTCTTATTTCAGCCTTTATTGAAGAGGGTGTTAAATTTATATAATACTTTTCTTAAAAAAATTTCATAAGCTTAAGTTATATAGGATTATTTTTTGGAAAAATTTATCTTAAAATTTATTACCCACCTCTGTATATTGTATTCTGTTTTTTGTTTTTTCCTCTAACTTTTATTTTAATTTTTATTATTTAAATTTTTTTTTGTTTATTTCTTCATCACTTAAAAACCATTTAAATTAAAGTAATTTGGACTTATTATATTCCGGAACTAAATGAGAAACAATTTTATTCTACTACTTTCACAAATGTTAAAATTCTTTTTTTCAGTATTTTTAAACAGTTTTTTAGGGATCACTTCTTCATACATAATTTTTTCCTTGATTTTCTCCAGTAGATTAAGGAAGCCCCTAAAATCAAAATTTCTTTATTCGAAATTTGGGAATTTTTATGCTTAAATCTTATTTTGGTAATCATTACTTTATCAGTGTAGCCGTGAAAGTCAAGCATAGTTTGCCGGCGTTTGGCGTTTACATTATAAAATATTTACAAATAATTTTACTAAAATATTAGAAATTTTATAATTTAAGCATTTTACTGTGGCCACTAATAAAAATTATCAGTACGCAGGAATTTTTATATTTATTTATTTGGTAGAGAATTTAAATTTAAAACATTTGTATTGGATTGAATGTGTGTGTTGTGCGCTATTGGATGAGACAGAGTTATGGTCCCTTTCTTTTTTGCTGAAAAAACAATAACGGTTTACATCTTTCTGGATGTGTTAAAAGTATATTCAGCGCTCCAAAAACCGAAGGATTTCATTTTCCAGTTAGACGGAACTCCTCCACATTTTGCCTCAATCGTACAGGTTTGTCTTAACGAAATATTTCCTCAGTGATGGGTCAGACGAGAAGGGTGGATTGCTTGGCCCCCACAGTCTCCAGATCTTACCGTCATGGATTTCTATTTTTGGGTTAATGTAAAAACACAAGTGTATTCCGTTTAAGTTCGAATTCTGGACCATTTAAAAGAAAGGATCACTGAAGCTTTTCTCCTGTCACACCGGATGTTCTCTGCCATTTATGGCAAGAGACCGAATATCGTCTTGACGTCTACAGGGCAACTAAGGAAGCACATATCAAAATCTACTAAACAGGTAAGAAATTTTTAGCCTTTATTTTTCATTTAACCTATAGTTAATCTCTCTATAATGCTTTGCTCTGAAGCTATAACCATTTAAAACATCCTATTATTTTATGGACGCAGTATTATTCCCAGTCAACACCATTATTTTCATAACATAAGCACATGTTAAAATGTTAAATTTATATCCACATTTAAACCGAATATATTTCTTTGTTTAAAACATTAGCGTGGTAAATTTAGGTATGACGTAATGTATACAATGTAAATTACCATTAACTAATATAAAGTCTTTTTCCCTGGGTGGAGTTCTGGAAAACGTTTTGCTGGTATACGGGCACTGTTTAAAGGGTAGTTTCAGATACCTCTTTGCGTTGCTAAGAAAACAAACTGCCGTTCTTGCTTCGTACCCTCCTTTAACTAGCTTTCACAAACTAAAACACACTTACACGCACGCGCGCACTTTCACATTACATGCAGGATAAATGTTAAGTTTCGAAGCTATTCTCTTCGTATTGTTTCAACGTTATTTCTCATAGCAATGTATTTAATCCAATATTACATAATATTCATTAAATTATTTTTAATCTAGAACTCTTCAAAAAAAAAGGTAACCATCCACTATATAAAACGAAATATTTTCTCACTCATATACTAAGTTTTTTAGGATGGAAAGTATAAAAATCTATATATCGTAAAGTATCTGTACTTTATACAAATAAATATATTATTTTGTGCAATAGGAATAAAAATAGAATTAGGAAAAATTTTGATGAACTAAACTGATTATAGTTACAGAGTATGGCTGTATGAAAGTTTCTAATAACTTTCCAATGAGGGGAATTTATGCGGTTTGCAACCCTTTCACGAAATACTGAGTAATTGGTTTTTGTGGTTTGGAATTTAGATATCAGAGTGCAGGATGAGATATTTTGATATATGAAGAGAAACTACAGTTTTCAGTATAAGGAATTCAAATTAAATTTACTTTTTTTTTAAACTGTATTTTTGGGTTCTGAATTATTTTTTATCAAGTTGCTGTAAACAATATGATTTGTAAAATATACACCACATTACTTTTTTCTTAAAAACAATAAAAGAAATATTTGGAATAACTGCATTCACCTTAAATAAATACAATTCTAAATTTTAGCCGCATTTAAAATAAAATTTTACCATCGAACGATATTATTCGTTTTTATGTACTTTCTATCAACCACTGCAACCTCACTTCATTTTTTATTATTTACTTTACATAACTTCTTTATCTAGATCTTGACAATTCAGAAATCTATTTAGTAATTATCAATGTTCATTAGAAATAAAAAAAAAGTTATCATGGTAATAGAGTGGACACTTTTGTTTCTTTCAAAAGGATAAATTGAGTTAGAGTATTCTTGTCTAGTGAACAGGTTACCAAGTTGCTTTATCATTGATATTATGGTTAGAAAGTTGAAATAGGTGTTGTTCTTGTGCTTTCTAGAACGCTGTACGTCTTCATTATTTCTGCTTTATTTACAAGTAAAACCTCACCTTTAAAATGTTGCTATGGTGTTAAAGTTTTAGGTTTTCACGTAGAATTACGATCTGGAATAATTATTTATGAAATATGTTTGCTGAAATAATTGAAGAGGCTACAAATAATATTTAAAAAATGGGTGGTAATTGTGCAGTAGTAGATATCGATGAAATGATGAGGTTATCCGAAAATAAAATAAAGATTGGGGTGTTCCCCTAACAATCAGTATTTACCGATATTTGTCATGAATATGACCAATACTAATCTAATTAGTGCTATTATTTAGCAGAAGCTGCAGCGTTGTTTTCCAAATCGTAGTAAGGATATCAAACGATAAAAGTAGTATGGAAACTTTTCAACATTTTAAAGTTTTACCACTGGCACAATTTGCTAGATATAAAGAGGAGATACATAGAAAAACTTTTATAAATCTATGCAAAATTATAAAAGAAGTAAAATTCATTCTGTAACTACATGTCACCACATTTTGAGTTATCTTACATTATTTATATGGCATTCCTTTATTGAAAATAATAAATTTGCATCCCTTCAACTCATTTGACAAATATAGAGTATTACAATTGACAAATATAGAGTATTACAATTGACAAATATAGAGTATTATATTGGCTTCTTGGAACTAATAGTAACTTTTTTCAAAAGAGAAACTGAATTTCTAGTATACTATAAAAAAATAAGTAGTGCGACGCCCGAAAATTTAAAAATGTTTTACAATTTTTTAATTATATAAAAGTAAAATTAATAAAGATTAAGATTATTTTTTTATGAATTGTTAATTTACATTATATAAAATTAAGAGATATATAATAAGGAGTCAGATAAAAGTGATTTACAGATTTTTTTCTTAGTTGCGAACAATTACAAATATATAAGAATAAAAATCGCCTACGAATTTTCACAAGAGGACCTGCAAAAAATCAGGCAAATTAAAAATGTGGTTTTATTTATAAAAGTAGAAACACGTAATATATAATTCGATTTCATAAATAATAAATTATAATCATACAAATCCCAATTATTTATGAAAAAAAACGGCTGAACCGATAAAAATCTAACTAAGCTATCAACAAGCCGAAATCTCAGGTATATACGAATGCAATCTTGATCTCTAGTTGTTTACAGAGCTGAAAACAGTTTATCTCATTTGATATTAATTTTCGAAATTTTTTTTTAAGTTTTATAAAATTTATTGACAAAAGGATAAAAAAATTGAACTATTAGGCTAAGTGTCTCGAATTGGTATAAAGAAACAAATAATCTCTTTGAACTCTATGAAACTTTGCATATGTACTCAAAAAATATTCAACGATTCCTACTCTAAAGAACAATTATTTTGTGTTCGCTATAGCACGAATTATATACTTTTAATGTGATCTACTTCATAAACGGGATAGAAATTGGAATGTAATAATAAATTCAACAGATAATAGTATTTAAATTAGACAGTATAACTAATTTTTCAGTTGGCTTGACGGGGAAAATGGTTGTAAAACCCAAGGCTTCATCTTACATTTTAGTAAAAGTTTTATCAATGTTTATATAAGTAAACATGATATTATCTAGGTTATGTTACCTAACTCACCGGGTTGGTCTAGCGGTGAAGACGTCTTCCTAAATCATCTGATTTGGAAGTCGAGAGTTCCAGCGTTCAAGTCCTAGTAAAGTCAGTTAATTTTACACGGATTTGAATACTAATCGTGGATACCGGTGCTCTTTGGTGGTAGGGTTTCAATTAACCACACATCTCAGGAATGGTCGAACTGAGACTGTACAAGACTACACTTCATTTACACTCATACATATCATCCTCATTCATCCTCTGAAATATTATCTGAACGGTAATTACCGGAGGGTAAACAGGAAGAAGAAGGTTATGTTACCTATGTAACATTTGTAAATAGGCAAATTTAATTTAGTAAATTAATTTTAATTTACTCATTAGATAATTGCAATATGACATACTTTATAGTGTAAAAAATCAGTGAAAAACTTAACTACAACAAGAAAGTTAATATATTACTTAGAAAAACAAGAGTAATTCAGATGCATATGCAAGCAGATATGACATGTGTGTCTAGAAAGTTGCCTATTTTATAAATGAACGGCTGGCATGGTGATTTTAGAAGGTGATAAACTTCTAATTACACACGAACAGGTATTTCAGAATGTAATCAGAATTCAAGGTCAACATTTGCCTGAAGCAATGAATCAATAAACTTAAACAATTTATGTATTAGAAAAAGCGTCGGTTTAAAATTTAAAATGTTAAAAAAGTAAAATAATATCTTGTATTAAATTCCAAAAACTTCTACAGTTAAAGTTATCGTATAGTGAAATGAAAAAAAAAAAAATCAATACTAATTGACGAACTTCAGAAAATGAAACTTTAATAATTGATTAGTACTATTATTTATTATTATTATTTTTTTTTAATGTGCTTTATGAAAACGGTTTAATTGCTTTTTTTAATATTTATTTAATGTGTTTAGTTTTATTTTTTATTTAAAATATGGGAAGGCCTACAGAAATCTCTGCTAATACAAAAAAAAAAAAAAAAAAAAAAACATTAGGAAGAAACGGAAAAACAAGAAGCCTTGATTAATGAAGTCTTGATTAAAAAAGAAATGCATTGAATCGATGTTGAGTACCACTATCAACTACGAGTTAGAAGTGTATTAATTATTTATTTTAATTCCCATTTTTAAACAAATTGAAAAAAAAAACAAATTGAATTAGAATATAAGAGGAACATACAAAACAATTCCACATCTAATTATTCAATAAAACCAGATAGTAAAGAAATTTCTGTAGTTTCATTACTACAGAAATTTCATATTCTTTCCAAACTAATATATCTGGTGTTATTTTTATACATCAGATATATTTTAATATATACATATATGCTGATTAACGGAAGAACTGCTCAACCAGTTGCGCTGAAATATTCCATCAACATAGGTTTTATACTTGAAAAGAACATAAGACTATTGCCATTACGAAATTTTTAACCGTTTCAAGATGCTGGCCGTTTTACTGGATTGCGGTAATACGCGGATTATTTTTATTGCCAATATTCAACTTTATTATGGTCAAAATGAATTTAGAAACAACTTGCACTATTTGAAATTATATTGTCCACAAAAAAAGGCCAACTTTGTTTTTTAAATATCATTTTCAGTTACCGAGAAAAGTAGCTTAAAGGTGCGACGGTGTACGGGCACGGTGGCTCAACCAGCACAGCTGGTGTCACCGTGTTGTGTGTACGACGCAACGCGACTGGCTGCATCTGCCTCCGGTTACTTGGCTAAAAAGTGTAAAATAAAAAAGAGAATTAGACAAACACTGGCCCGTGTTTCTCGGGTAACGTTAAGAATCGTTAAAAATAATTTTTTATTTATTATATATGATCTTAAAACAGTTTATCAAATTCCAGTTCGATTTCCTCGAGCGCTTTCGGCTATTCTGCCACCTTCAAGAGGATAATTATGACAACATACATAAAACTATAATCTTGCATAATTTAATTTCATATATATATATATATATATATATATATATATATAACAACTGATCGTCATTTTGTTAAAATTAGTGAAAAGTTAAAGTTTTAAGTCTTATGTTCGTATTGTAATAGTTTCTCAATTGTTATCACAACAATACGGAAGTAGTCACTTTGACTTAAAACTTTATTGACGAAATTTAACAAAATAATCAATTTATATATATATATATATATATATATATATATATATATATATATATAGAAATTTAACAAAATGATCAATTTATAAATTGATCAATATATAATAATTAATCTATATATTATATAATTAATTAATTAATATATAATAATTGATCAATATATAAATTGATCATTTTGTTAAATTTCTATATATATATATATATATTGATAAACAACTGGCTGATTAGTTTTTAGAGTTTAATATAAAAAATTTATTAAAGCCTCAATTTCTTAAAAAAAATTATTAAATTTATTTACCTAATGAAACGTAATATATTTATCCCTACACTGATAATTCATCTTGTTAATTACTGTTCTTTTATAAACTAAATCTATATTATTAAATCTATTATTGTTCTTTTATAAAGAAAATCGTTATTTTACATACCATGTCAAAGTTTTAAAGGAAATTTAAACAAAAATAAAAATTTTTAAACACGTTTCGTAATTTTTTTTTCAGAAAACATTCATTAAGATTATCGGGGAGGGTTTTGAAGAGAAAAAAATGAGTAAAGTGTCACTCCAAAAATCAAAGAAGAGATTTTACATGTTTGCGACATGGATTAATAAATTCATCAAAAATAAGAAATTCAGAATTTCTGTTAATATAATTACTTATGTACGATATGCTAATCAGAAATATACTTCCGGTTAGAAAAATTAAGAACCAAGATAAAAATGTTAGGAGTACAAGACAACAAAAAAGTTTAAAATAGTTTTTTGATCCAATGTGATAAGAACGTTTGAGTGTTTATTAAATTACAGCAAAATTGATTATAATTTTCATTTATTTAAATGAGTGATGGAAAATTTAATAAAACCGTTAATGGTTTATTAATAGTTTTATGAAAAATAATACAAAAAATTTTAAAGTAAAACATTATTCGAATAGTCAAGTAAATCAGAGATATTCTTTCAACGATTTCTATTTACACTATCTTTATATTACATGTACAATTCAGTTAAACTTTTTATAAATTTTAATCAATTAGCAATAATGAAATATACTGAATGAATTTTGTTGTTTTTATTTTTTATTTTTTTATTTTAATTTGAGTCAAGAACTTTGAAATATGAAGTTGAATTTTGTATTGTTAGTTTTTATACTTATTATTATTATCTGACTAAATAATAAAATGTTTTGTAAATAAATAACCGATAAAAAAATTGAAAAGAAAAAATTGATAACAATACTAAAAAAAAAAAAATTAGTGTAATACAAGAGGCAACACTACTAGACATATATTGTAACACAAGGGAGCCATCAATCTATTGATTTATCTGTTTTAGTATTTCCCACCCTCTTTTACTAACTTCTCCCTCTTCTCTTCACATCACATCTCCCTCAACACATCTCTTTCATAAAGGCAAAGCATGAAAAAAAGTACCCTAGCCCTAGAAAGCAGATGTACCATACTATCGTAGATTTGTTAGATAAAATTTTGTAGAGATTGGACACGGGTTTTTTGTGTGTTAGATACGCTACCGATGAGATATAGGCATACTATTTTGGTACGGTTGAGGTAGTAAAAAGGTTTTATGGTGACTTTTTGAATCCAAATATTGACATAACCGTTTTAAAGCAATTATTATTATAAACATGGAAATTTGTGCTTCACTGTCATCAGTAAAATGTTTGTATTATATTATGGGTTGGTTGGTAATAGAGGAAGGAATAGAAAATATTATTCAGTCTAACTCACCTGGTTTCTAGTTATGTTATTTTTGTAATTCTATACTCAAGATGAATGTAATTTTAGATTATTTTTCTTGCGATAAAACAACTACATTTTCATAACTAAATTATTAATAATAATCTAAAAAATACATACATTTAATATTAAATTTCATAGATAAATAAATAAAAAAAAAATACTGTCATTCTTTAATAATCATACATCCTGTAGTGGTTATTAGTTAGCTATAAGGAAAAGTTTGTAACTCACCACCTTTTTCCATCTTCTCAATAAAAGGTGGTCCGCACCTCGTGGTGCGGCAGGATACCCTAGAAAAGCATGGTGAACTTTTCTTTGGGAACTAAAACAAATCCCTCTATAGTTAACAACTATAGTTGTAACTAGGGAGCAATCCCAAGGTTGACAACCTAGACAGTCAAATATGGAAAGTCTTTTAAGGAAAATTCCTCCTCCGTCAAGTAAATACTTGAAAAGACTGCAGTCAGATTCGGCGGGCAGTCACTTAAGAGATACAGTTGAGTCGAAGCATCTGAACAAACCCAAAAAATTAAAACCACGACAAATAAACTACCTAGCAACCCACAACGTTAATTCTTTAATAAAAGTTGGAAAACTGAAAACATTTATAGATACATTAACAAAACACAAAATATTAATGGCAGGTTTACAAGAAATGAGAAAATACTTCTCCGGAAACATTTGGTTCCGTTATCGACTTCAAAGCAATATTCCCAGAATAGCCTTGCTCACAAGAAAATCATCTAACAAAATATAATAATACTAAATAACAATAATAAACGGACACGCACCTACTAACGACAAAAACAAAAAAGTAAAATCAAGACAAGAAGTGAATGAATTTTTGGAACGACTAGATCAAACAACTACCAACATCAAAAACAAACACATCAAGATACTGATAGGAAATTTCGATGCCCAACTAGGCAGAGAAAATATATACAGAGATGTGGTAGAAGTACAAAAAAAAAGGAATTAAATTAATAGAATATTGCATAAACTACGGAATGATATCTAAATCTACATACTTCTTATGAAAAACCTGTAAACTTAAAATCTGGAAACACCTTGACTGAAAAAAAGGAGAATGGCAACTAGACCACGTACGCATGGACAAGAACTTCCATAAACAGATACAGAACGTCAGAGTGCCAATAGGCGAAGATACAGGATCAGATCAGTACGTGGTCAAAATAAAAATGATTTTTTCCCCACAAAAGAAAATACCAAAAACCACTAAAAAAAAGGAATACAATACAGACAATCTAATAAATAACTAAATCTACAAAGAAGCAACCAAAAATATTAACGAAATAAAATTAAATAAACTCACAACAAAACTAAAATATTCAGCAAAGCACACAGCTCCAATCCAACCAAGAGCCAGGCACCGATGGTGGATTAAAGATTGTGACATCGCCGTAGAGAAAAGACATCAAAGTTGGATCAAACATCAATGTGACGAATCAGAGGAGTCTCACTTGAATCTAACAAAACAAAGAAAAGAAACCCACAAAACAATAAGATTCACCAAAAAACAAATACAAGAAGACCTACTAAAACAAATCGAAACAGAAAGCGATGTAATAGAAGAGAATACTATAGAATGCTTAAAACACAAATACAAAAATATGAACCACCAACTCTAATCCTAAAAGATGGGGATGGTAAACCCTCACACGATAATAAACAAAACGCAAAAATATTAGTTAAATCGTTCAAAAATCTATTAAATTGTGAAGAACCCAAAGAACACTTCCAAATTGACACGAAAATACTTACCAAATCGAACCAAAACCAAATGAACCCACCTATATTAAAAGAACTAAACTAAGAATTAAAAGAAATGAAAAATCACATAGGAAGTGGGGAAGACCAGACAGTGGTAGAACTTTGGAAATACTCCTCCAAGGAGACTAAATAGTCACTTCTAGAAAATCTCCAAAAAATCTAGAAAGAAGAAAAATTACCTAAATGCTGGCCTACTGCACACATGCACCCACTACACAAGAAAGGAGATAAAATCAACCCCGAAAACTACACATGAATTTCACCATTAGATTGCACATATAAAATACCCTCAAGAATAATACTGAATAAAATAAAAGATCAACTCGAAAATAAACTGGGAGAATATCAGGAGAGATTTAGACCGTGGAGAAGCTGTTCTGAACAAATAATCTTTCAAATTAATAATGAATGTACACAAAATGTAACAATGACAACTAATAATATCATTCATAGATTTTCAAAAGCCTACGAGAGTATTCATAGACCACCAATGCTGAAAATACTAAGAAACCTAGGATTACACCCGAAACTAGTAAAAACGATAGAATTAACGTTAACAGACATATACTCTAAAATAAAATTCAGAGAGAAATATCAGAACCATTCCTAATCAAAACAGGTTTAAGACATGGAGATGGACTATCCCCACTGCTCTTCGACTGCGTCCTAGAATATTTAATGAGAGAATGGTACACAAAGCACATACCACACGTAACAATTGAAGCAAGGAAACATGTAAACCATATCAAAGTAAACTGTCTAGGATTTGTAGATGACCTAGCGTTTGTAGCCAATAACATCGCAGAAGCTAGAATTCAAGTAACTTCATTGGAAGAACTAGCAGGAAAAATAGGTCTAAGAATATCATATGAAAAGACTATAATAATGGCCACAAATCACCTAGTTATTGAACCACGTAATCATGAACGGACACAAAGTCGAGCTAGTTGAACGTTTTAAATATTTAGGAGAAAATATCACACATGATCTCAAAGAAAAAAATAACTGGAAAGAAAGAACACAAAAGCTTAGTTATGCACAAAATACCATCAAAACAACTTATAAAAAAAAGATGCATTTCAATAGATATAAGACTTAAACATTACAAAACTGTAATCAGACCTATATCATATGGAAGCGAAACACTCTTCAAACGAAGATCCAACATTTCCTACTCAGCAGAGATGCAAAGAACCATCGAAAAAGAGCTGTTTAAAAAAAAAATCTGATGTGGACACAACATGACTTCCTTGTACGCCTTCTTTCTTTTCCTATTTAGCCTCCGGTAACTACCGTTTAGATAATACTTCAGAGGATGAATGAGGATGATATGTATGAGTGTAAATGAATGTAGTCTTGTACATTCTCAGTTCAACCATTCCCTGAGATTTGTGGTTAATTGATACTCAACCACCAAAGAACACCGGTATCCACGATCTAGTATTCAAATCCGTGTAAAAATTACTGGCTTTACTAGGACTTGAACGCTGGAACTCTTACCTTCCAAATCAGCTGATTTGGGAAGACGCGTTCACCACTAGACCAACCCGGTGGGTTCCTTGTACGACTATTAAATTACATATACATATTATTTTTTTTTTTTTTTTAATAAAAAGTACATAAAATTTTATTTCATTAATAACTTATGAAATTTGTTCATATATTTTTATTTTTATTGTTATTACTGAATTATTACATATCGTAAAACGTTTTTAACAATCAGAGGAAAATAATTAATTAATAAACCAATACAATTAAATTAAAAAAAAAAGAAAAAAAAAGGGGGATCAAGTCTGATTCGAACTGATGACATCCTTTTGTAAGATCCAAATAGTTTATTAATTCAAATTTTATACGGTTATAACTATGAAACCAATGTAAATAAATACCAATTATGATACATCATTGAAAAGCTCTCAATGAGAGCGTATTATTGCAGTTAAGAAGAAATCCAAAATCAATTTGTTTTTTGATTTTGGGCTTTTTTGGAAATTTTTGATTCAGTCGCTTGCAAACAAAAGGGGAGGTGACAACTAGATGTTACAACAGTACTAAATCCAAACTTTCAACATCCTACGGCTAATCATTTTTGAGTTATGCGCGATACATACGTACATACAGATTAATCAAAATAGACCAGTAAAAATGAATTCAGGGATGGTCAAAATGGATATTTCCGTTGAAATCTGAAAACTGAAATTTTTCGCGATCAAAATATTTTTTTACTTCGTACAAGGAAGTAATAGATGAAACTTACATGTTAAATAATGGATTTAGAAATCTATTTATTTGAGAAAGACTTCGTGTAATAAGTCGACAATGT
This sequence comes from Lycorma delicatula, assembly GCF_047948215.1. Classification (NCBI taxonomy): domain Eukaryota; kingdom Metazoa; phylum Arthropoda; class Insecta; order Hemiptera; family Fulgoridae; genus Lycorma; species Lycorma delicatula. The sequence goes on along the minus strand of NC_134458.1, from coordinate 127,300,758 downwards.
TAATAGTTGTTAAAAAAATTACGTTTTGTTTGTTAAGTAAGTGAAATACAGCTTTTAAATGTTAAATTTTAAAATTACTTTTTATTTTTCTACTGAATAATAGGTGGATATAATATTTTTTTACCGATTTCGTTAAATGTGTTAGTGGTTTAGGTTTTGGGATCTAAACTACACTAAATATAACATACACTACACTACTATAATATATAAGTACACTACATATTGGGCTGGAAACTACACTACATAAAACTCTAATCTTATTTAAAAAAGAAAATTGTAAAAAAAAATAAAACCACCAAAATTTTCTTATTATAGTTTGTGAAAAATTAATTATATATAGAGTTAAACACATTAATATGTTGTATCAAATTTAACAAATTTCCTCATCGTTATGTCAGTGACACCACAGAAATCGACATAAATAAGAATCCAACAAACTCTATTAGCCATCATTAAAGACTGCATCATTGCTGTATATAATTTGGATATTTAACGTTAATTAATACGAGGTTAGCGAGTAAAGTGGGCGTTGGTTATGTTTGGTTACGTTATGTTAATATACGTAAGATTCGTCATATAACATGAAAAAAAAAAATAGAAAATAATTTGGTGGGAAATTCCGTAAGAGTACCATAATTTCAGTTGTAATGAATAATTTAGATTGTAAATAAGATATATTCATATTAACCTACGTTCGCTACGATCGCTAATCTTGACTAGCGAGCGAAGGTTTAAGCTTGGTTAGATTATATATACACTTTTAGATTTATTTATTTTATATATATATATATAAAATAAGTACCTAAATAAATATATATATATATATATTTAGGTACTTGTGTATTACGGCACCGTTGTAATTCATAAGTACCATAACCGATTTCACTTTAGCATCTTTTGATCATTGTGCAAAAATCGGGGCGAAATTTTACGCTAGCCGCAGTTCAAATATACTACTTTCCTGGACCTAAGTTTACACAAATTTATTTAATTTTTACAATATATACAACAACAAAATTACACAGTTTCATTTTAATACACCACATTTCTTGGGGTGCAATGTAAACAGTTTTTTCAAAATATATGTGAAAAATATTAAATGGCTGCCATTTTGGTTAGGATAATGTAGCATGAAGTTCTTTTTAGGTCAAACATTTTTTTTCAAAGCACTTTAGAATGCTGCGTCACATTCCTAATCTTCCATTTAACATTTTGACTTGCTCTTCCATGTCGGCTTGGGTGGTGTAGAAATCTCATACGTAAAAAGAGACTTTGAGACAGGACGACTTGCAAAATTTAATTTTTTAGTTTTCTATTCATAAATTATTTAAAAAAAATGTAGACCACTTTTCAAACAAGTCGTAAAAATATTAAATGGTCGCCAATTTGGTAAAAATTATCATAAGTTGTTTTATTTTACGTCAATCTTTATTTTTCAATACTCTTTAAAATGATGTGTCACAATCCTACCCTTTCATTATTTTTTTTTTGTTGACCCCATTTAACTTTGTTTCCTACATGCTTGGATTGTGACATCATATCAAAAAAATAAATCTCTTGAGGTAGGAGCATTTACTAAATTTCATTTTTCTATGTCTAATGATTGTAAAATTTTATTAAGGTTGCCTTTGTTAACAGTGCACGCTCTGTATGTATGTATTTGTGTGTGTGTGTGTGTGTGTGTGTGTGTGTGTGTGTGTGTGTGTGTGTGTGTGTGTGTGTGTGTGTGCGTGTGCGTGAACGCGCGCTTGTGGGTTAATGAAACATTCTGTTTAATATAATTATCGGAGTAAATAATAACTGTGTAAAATTCATAAAATTAATTATATGATATAGGTTTCTGTGGTTTTTCTATTTGTTAGTACAGATAAATAACATTTTTTTAAACCCCAAATGATTTATTAATAAGTTTAGTTACGATAAATTTACCTCTAGCAAAATAAGCATCTTACAGATATTTTTTTAAGCAGCAATTTTCTAAATAAATCATTATACTAACGTGTATTTCAGTAAAATTTAATTTAAGTTTACATATAATTAATTGCAAATTAAATATGTAAAGCATTTGAATACATTTAAATGAAGAGGAGAATAAATGATGTAAGTAATTTAACCAAGGCAAATTCGTATTCTTTTCTATTTTAGACCAGATGATGGTAACGCTATACGAAAATCATTCATGTTCAACATGCACGTCGTTAATTTATGTAGCAATATACAGAATATTTAAATTAAATAAGTATTAAATCTATTCTTATGTTAATAGTAATTAATACTACATAATAACAATAGATAAAATAAATACCTCATTTGTATAATAATATTTAAATGATCCTAGTAATTATTAATTACAGGTAAAAATAATTTTAAGTAAGCAATTAACAACAACACAGAAAAACAGAGTTCGCCACACTACTGAGTTCAGTATATCGAGGTATTCAACTGTGACAAATTAACTTGACTATTCAAAGACAAAGATGTGTGCTTTGCGCATGATCGTTGTCTACCATAGTCTGTCTAATCAGACAGATAACGAGCATGCGCAGGATTGAACTAGCAAACAACTCTGTAACCTCTCTTCACCACTTGATGAACTGTGCCTGTTGTTCTTAATCCCATAACAAATAGTGTTACTGTTGTAGTGAAATAATGTATTATAGTGTAATAAAGTTAATTTATTTAATAAACACAACTCAATCGTATCAGAAGCAAATGCTTTCATTCAGGTAATCAAAATAATATATAAATATAACTTATTTATTATTGATTAATTGTTTAGAACTATAAAGTAAGTTTAACGACTGGTTAGTATGTTATTCTGTTAAAATAAATTGTTTCTTTATATCTTATTTTAATTAAATATACACCGTAATTTTTTGAGTATTTATTTAATAAATTCAGTAATTATCGCAATTATTTATTATTCAAATAATCAAAATACTCCTGTTAATTAGTCAAGGTTAGCGAGGGAAGCGAGCGAAGGTTAAGTTTGGTTAAATTATATTTATAAAAGAAATAAATATAATTAACCATTTATTAAAATTAATAAAGAGTCTGTTTTGAATCTTAAAAACATAGTACACATTCGCAGTATCCGATTGAGTACTATGTTTTTAAGCTAAGCTGTAACTGCGGTGGCGTTAATACGTAAGTACCGAATATGTTTTAGTAACTTCGGTTTAACATAGTAAACTTACAAAAATCATAAATAAATTCTTTAAAGGCCGTATATTAAAGGTTGTTTTGTTTTACTACCATTCCCCCATGGAAAAATGAGAAAACGTTACTAATTTTGTTTACTGAAATTAATATCAAATCCAACAATAATCTTATTTCCATAGATACCAACTTTTTATTTCATAAATAATCAATAATATAAATAAATTTGTTTTTTATTTTCTTGAGAATATTTGTATTAAATGAAATAAATTAAAAAAGAAAAGAAAATATTATTATTCTCTTTTTTCCTTTCCCGGCCACGTAGTTAGCGAAATTGTAATAATCGGATAAAATTTTGGGTGTCAGGATATTTGATGATCTCGACATCATGTAACCCTTCTAAAAAAAGCCTATTTTTAGGATTGACAAATTCCGAAATATGATTGTACGAAAGATGTATGTTGGCTTGGTTTTGCTTGACATCTCCAGACTGGATAAGTTAATTTGGATGAAATTTGGCACGATGTTTTTTCGGTAAGTGGGATATTGATTTCAACTAATTTTGGTTATAATTAGTCAGTGGGAAGGGAGGTACTGACCTTATGGTTCTCATATCTCTAACTTTTATCGAAAAGGTGATAAAATTTTTTTCACATAAGTTAATGCTGTTGGAGTAACTAATATTCTTATGGTATTTTCTTACTCTAATTCATAAAGGAATGGGGTTAAAAATCTTCTTTTTTGTCATTTTTGGTTTCAAAGTCACATTCTTCACCTTGTCATGTTTTTAATTTTAGTATGTCATTTTGGTTATATATTTGGACAATTTTATTCAGGAATGAGGGTAATAAGCCTGTTTTCTTCTCTTTCTTTGGCTGTTTTGTTATATCGTTTTGCGTGTGATACTCCTGACTTGATATGCCGATTTTTATAAATTTCCTAAGATGACTTCTGTATATAATACAATGATCAATTTTGGTTACGGTTAGTCAAGAGAACGGAAAATTATCACTACAGGTACCGTATTTCAAAATTTTACTGAAAGGGTACAATATTTATTTAATACAATTTATTACTTTGCATATTTAAATCGTTAAATGTTCCATTTAATTAAGTTTCTAAGAAGTAGGTTGTCGTGAACAAAGCCCACGATAATACGACGCAACTCTTTGCCGGTTCTTTGTTCCAAAATTTTTAATTGACAATATGTTATGTATATTTTAGTTTATGTTTTTAAAGTTTTTATTATTTATACTTCCAACAGCAATCAAATTAATTGATCTTGACTTAGATGGTATACTGTTAGTATTCTGGTTCATTTTTTGCATGATAATTTTTTTTTCCCTTGTTAAGCAAAATAATCTTCATTTCTGATTTTTCCTTTGTTGATATTTCACTGCTTTAAATAAATTCTACAACATTTTTTTTTTTATTTCTAAATCCGTTAATGTAGATTGTTTCTGAATGAAATTATTCCTTCCCTTTTTAATTGATTTTTATATTTTTTTAATTTAATTCATCCATTGTTATTTACAACCGAAATAAAAAAATTAAATAAATTTTAATATTAGTATTTAACTTATTACCATATTACTTTTTTATAATTTATATCTTACTTATTTCTTTCCAAACGTATTACTGACCTATTAATGATGAATCCAAATCTATTTTTTCATTTTTCTCTATCGCAGAAGGAACAGTGTAATGTAAAATTCTTAATATCTTTTATTTCATTTCTTTATATTGTCATTCACCTCACATAATAATTTTGCGGTTTATTATTTCTTCTATAAAGAAGTTAAAAAGTAGAGAAAATAGAGAATTAGTTCTTGTTTTATTGTCTGTTCTTTTTTTAAGATTACTTTTCTTCTAATCCCTTATAGTAAATACAAATTTTCAATCATCCTTTTTTTTCAAATTTATTTTCATATTCCCGAAAAAATTTCAATTAATTATGTTGCAGATGAAATTTTACGTTTACCCATTTCATTCAAATTTCACCAACTCAGCCATATCAAGGTTTTAATCCTAATTTTTATTTCTCCGTAATATTAAATTCATATTTTTCATTTATTTTACTAAATTCAATATAATATATATGGTTAATCTTGTGTCTCATTTTGTGTTTTTAATATGCGGAATAGTAAATTATTATTAAAATATTATATTTTGCATATTAAATTAATATCTCGGGTCGTTTATATTATTTGTCAACAAGGATTGGCTAAACAAGAATCATCTGGAATATAACTGATGATGAAAGTTTGGCATATACCAAAAAAAAGCCTTGTTTAAGTAATAAGTTTAAAAAGTTAGTTAATTTTTTTGTAAAAAAAGAGAAAATATACAGAGTGGTATTAAAGTATGGAAACGGCTTCGTATTGGAAACTGAGGGGTACTAGGAGGTAGAAAGAGAGCGGATCTGCGTAGTTACAAAATTATTACTTTAGGGTGTGTGAAATCTTTTCCACCATCTTGGATCTGCCACATTGAATCAAACCTTTTTATTTAAATAGCAAGATGAACACGTGATACGTTATTTTAATGTAAGGTTTTACGAGAAAAACGATGGCGAACACTGTTTCTCGATAAAGGCCTTCATTTCCGAGTTAAAAGTAATCAAAGTAACCAAAAACGGAGAAAACGAGGTAAAAGGCCGTCTAGTAACTTTTTTATTTCGTGTTCAGAATTACATTCAATAACATACTTTAAACAGATAATGTTTGGATTAATGAACCAAACACTAATAATAATACACAATAACTAATAATTTGAAACACTACTAAAAATTAATTAGCCAGGTCAACTGATATTTATTTTAATTATCACAATATTTAATTTCAAAATTTAGTTAAACGTTTTCGGTGTTAAATCACTTACAACAAATTTTTAAGTCGTACCATTCTACAGGAAATATTCAAAATGCTGCACAGTTATGACTATTTAACATAAACATAGCTTCATCTGTAAATATTTTTAAAAAAATTTGAGTCCATCTGTTTTTTGCATTACATCAGACGAAGAAAATCTTCTTTTTTTTAAGAGATTACGGGCATCGACTGCTTTTGGTCTTTTTGCCCTATGAGAATGGATATTTGTAGCGTATGAAAAATGCCATGCCTGATCGGGATTCGAACCTAGGACCTCAGAATGAAAGGCTGAGACGCTATCACTCCGTCACGGAGATCGGCTGCTAAAATCCTCTTCTGAAAGTTCTTATACAAGAAGTAAGCTACCTTATAAGCTATTAGAGTAAAAATAATTGTTTTTCACTCATATAAGCTACACGAATCCAATAATTACTTTTTAGTAGTGTTGAAATTATTAATTATTGTGTATTATAATTTTATTGTTATTTATTATTGTGAAAGTTCTTTTTATTAGTTTTTGGGACATTAATTTCAACATTACCTATTTTAAAGTTTGTTATTGGATTTATATCTGAAAGTAATACGAAATAAAAAGATTAATCCTGGGCGTTTTACCTGGTTTTAGTACTACCGCGATTTTTCCGTTTTTGTAAATTTAATTGCTTATAACTAGAAAACTGAGTGTATTATCGAGAACGGTTTTTGCCATCCTTTTTCATCCTGTTTACATTCACGCATCACATGTTCACCATCGTATAAAAAAATGTATGATTCAATATGGTGGAAAAAATATGGTGGGCAAAAATTCCAAACACAGTAAAAATGTAATTTTGTAACTCTATAGATCCACACTGGTTTCTACCTCTTAGTAACGCTCAATTTTGAAATATGAAGCAGTTTTCATATTTTAATAACACCTTAATACGACATGCTAGGTAAAAAGAAATTGTAAAAACAATAATAATATTTTTATTATACCGTTCCCATTTATTCAATAAAATGTTTTTATTTTTTAGTTTAATTTACCCAAAATAGAAAGAAAATTGTTGAATGAATTTGTAACTTAAATTTTGTATAACGTACAATTCAATTTTTTAAAACATATATTATTTTTATATATACATATTTTTTTTTAATTAACTGTTTCGTTAATGATATGTAGCGTAGGATATTGGTTCCAGATCTCTCTATTAGGTGTATCAATATTCAGATAAAATATTTCTATAAATTTATCAGCAATGTATTGTGGTAGTAACCTGCAGACAAAACAACAATATTAAACATTTTCATCGTATTTTTGCTAAAAATAATAATTTAATTAAAATCCATTTGAAAAAATAAAAAGATATTTACTGTTGTTAAAATTTTACACTCTCAGTTGTCTATGATAGATGGTTAAACATATGTTTGCATTTTAAACATTCAATCAATATATTTGTGAAATTTTATGATTAAAAAATATGTAAATTGCTAATAAGTAAGTTATATTTATAAAGATCACAATTTTTTTACATAAAAACAATTGACATTTTATGGTACATTAATTTAGTCTTTTATATGAGATTTCAGCCGAATAACTTATTCAAAAATAATTTGGTCACAAAAATGACGTCCGGTTTCTCGGCCTGGCTGGTCTCTCTTTTGCCGCCAACGACCTCAGCATAGCGCCTGGGCTGTGCTGGAGCAGGAGCCGGATTTTGAACCACCTGGACATCCTTGGTCTTGGAGACCAAAGTCTCATAGCTTTCCGCCACATCAGAAAAGACTTTCTGAAGTTTCAACAAGCGAGGAAGAATTGTCTTCCTCACACCTGAACCGACGTTGCCGGGGAGAACAAGAAACTCAATTAGGTAGTCCAGGTGGCCCTGGACTGCCTTGGCCAACGGGGCTGAACTGCCAGGTTTGTCCATCGCTTTACGGAATGCCTCTACCACAGGATTAGGTTTTTCCCGGGTGGGTGTCCCTGTATCCATCTCCGAAGCCACATCCTCCGACGAAGTCGTAGGAACAGGCTCCGGCTTCCTCTTCCAACTGGACTTCTTCACCTCGGTAAACTCTGTCATGTCCAGAGATTCCGTAGACTGTCCTGACATGATTAATGAGACGCTCGCTGTCTTCCTCCTAACTGGAATATTTGGGCAAGCCTACTGGTGTGACGACTGCCCACAGCGAGCCACGGGCAGCTGAAGACCTTAAGTATTCTCCCATCACTCTTCGCATCTCTTAGCCGCTGTTCGATCAGTTATAAAACTACGGATTACGGCCGTCGTTCATAAGAGAACCCAATTAGGATAAAGGGAGTATTCCCTTACTCGTGACGGGGACTTACGACCAGAAGTCGTTGCTACCTCTTCCCCGCGGTGAGGCGGGAACACGTTCGTAGAAATCTGTGCCCAGTACTCCGCAAAAAAGGGGCAAATTAATAATCTAACGAAATTGATGCTAAACAGCAGCCGCAGTATGCAGTCAGAAACGCCTCGAACTGTCGGAGGTACACACGCTACCGACAGTCAAAACACTAAAGCAAACCAAATAGCCACAGAAATCTCTGGAACGCATCCAACGGACCAGAGAACACATCGAGACCCACCACCGTGAAATTCAATTATTGTGGGTAGGAGTAAATTGAAGAACACACAGTGTTCGTGGGCGATCGGTTTTTCAGAATAGAGTTTTCGCCGGAGGAGAGAATTCGGCGTGCTTTCCCCAGAAAACAGTATTGGAAATGTGCTGCGGACCGAATGGCCATTGCATGCGGTGTCCACTGGGTCTGTGTTCATATTAAAGTAGGTTAAGCCCTAAGATTGAATAACTAAGGAAAAAAATGATCCGGTCATAACAACTGTGATAATACAATGATTCTCACATGCTTTGATTCTCTGACTAGTTGTAGTGGCATTTTCTGAGGAAGTGGCGCACAAATTAAGAACTGCTTTTATAATCAATGATGAGAAGTACTTTCCGTTATAATAAAACAATAAAATTTAAATCTTGAAGTTGTGTCCCAGGATATTCACAGCAGTATGTCTACTGCTTACCGACGACTGAAAAATTTCATACCAGCGAAACCTAAATAGAAAAATATAAACGCAATATTCTCCAAATATAATTGCAAAAAAACCTTAATTAAGACAAATATTTTTTTGAGAAATTCAGTTTTAAAATTTGTTATGTAAAATTTATAATTTTAGGATTCATAAAATTTTATGAATACAAGCTAATAATATTTATCTATTAATACAATGCTGTTATTATGTACCTCAAAATATGAATAAAATAATACGAATTCTCTGGTATGCAGACCGTAAACCATTCATGTTTAATTCCCTTTATTGTTTCATCAACAACTTCTTCAATTGATAATGGTGGCAGCCTGTAATAAATTATAACATATTATTGATAAATATCTATCTAACGAAATTATTTTATTAACTGGCTATTGTTTCACAGTATTAGAATAAAAATTATTAGGTTAAAAAATTATTTTTATTTTTTTTACATCGTAACCTAGTAGTCATTGCTTACCGATACTGTCATTGATTCACTGTTAATAAACGAAATAATAAAAATAAAAATAACAACAAAAATCAAAAAATAACATACCGTTAACATGCATCAAAAAAGGAATAAAAGATAGGTCACCGTAAAAAAACCACGTAATAATCACAAAAAGCAAACCTTTACATAAGACAGACCATCACTAAACAAGCAAAATGTTCCTGGAATTTATAAAATAAACAGCTTCGAATGCAAAACCTTCTAAATTGATCAAACAGGATGTACTTTAAATAAAGATAAAAATGAATATAAAATCCTCCGTTGTAATACACAGGGAAGATTTTCCAGAAATCTCATAAATTCATATCACAATTTTATTATCTTAAAAAATTGATTTTCTGTATATACGTAAAAAACAAATTTTAATAGATTTTAACAAATGGGATATATAAACATACATTGGTTGCAAGAACCATTATGAAATAAGTTTACAAGGTGTATTTAATAAACTTGGTTCGATTTACTGTACCCAGTAACAAGTTCCCAATGTCAGGCAGACTAGTGTAAGTGAGAAATTAATTTTTTTTTATTGTATGGTTTATCTGGCCAATTATATTTTGTCCCAATATATTCATTATATTATCCTACCAAAGTACTTATATTCATCCCTGTAATGACTCTTATGAAGTAAACATAGGAAATATCTTTATATTATGAATACCATCTCTCTTACTAAAAGAATTTCTGATTGTCTTCTCTTGTAACATAGAACCTTAACGTATGACTTTTATAAAAAGAATAGTAGAGTGAGTATAAACTAATTTACTTCATTACCTCATGAAAAAATCGATTACATAATTCCTCAAATTTGGATCAAGAATACTATAAGTTACTAAACATTGCTTAGCAGCAAGTTACCTTGCATTAACTAATTTTGCATAATCAGCACTAGTGTTGATGAAGTAAGGATGAACACATGTAAGGTGAATATTATCCTCTCCTTCTTTTTTTAATTCTTCTTTAAGACTTTCCATCAAACCTGTTAAAGAGAATGAAAGTCCAAATTAGTGAAAAAAAACTCCTTTTTAATTTGTTAGGTAAACTTATATGATTACTTACTAATTACAATTAGCCTTTGACCTAGTAACTCTTCTCAAATATATTTCGTGAAGAAATTTGTTATTTGTAAGCCAGTAGTGGTAAACTAATAGTCGATAACACTCTCACCAGTGACATAACAAAAAAAACTTCATAAATAGTAAGAGAAATAAAACACTCGCATATACGAACGTTACGTTGGCATTTCTGAAATAAAATTTATTTAGAATCGGACAGTAACTAACAAAGAAACTGCGTATTTATAAATCTAATATGTAAAATATTAATATGATTGTTAAACAGAATTCACGATCGTAAAATTACGTCAGGATATTTTTTTGACATTATGTAGGTGAACGTAAAATTAAAAATAACGTCAACAACTAGGAAAATTTTACGTCAGAAAACTTACGGATAAATAGTAAACATAATGATTTTACATTCTACAACCTAATGATTTTACCAGTGAAAAATATTTAGTAGTAACAAGAAACTTATTAAAACTCACTTTTTGTGAGTTTTCTAGCGATTTTGTTATATCTTAATCTCGGAGTTATATAACGTTTAAGCAGTAGGCTTAAATACTATTACTAAAATAGTATTTTGAATATAAATTTTCATCTTATACATTCAAATTTATTTTATTTATTTAAAGATTGAATCCTACTTTTTCGATATTTTAAATAAATTTCTGCTAATAATTGTATACGTATTCGCGTTTGTTAGGGCAACATACTTTATCCCCTTTTAATGTTTTTTCGTTGTTTACATTCTTTTTTAAAATTATGTTACAGTTTAGTTTTAAGTCTCTTCTAGGTCACATCTTTAGTCTAAACAATCTACCGCGATACAGAAAATTAATTTAATTTTCTGTATAGCTTTGTGTTGTAAGATTTTAATATAGTTCTCTAAATAGTGTTTTTGTGAATGAATTTTTCCCTAATTTTACCTTTATTTAAATAATAAGTGAAAGCAACAGCTATTTAAATAACCTCCTGTACATAGGTATCACCCGTTTTATTTAGCATCCTCTAGGCAGCGTTTGCTGTACCCACCAGCTTGGTCTAGTAGTGAACGTGTCTTCCCAAATCACTGATTTGGAAGTCGAAAGTTCCAGCGTTCAAGTCCTAGTAAAGGCAGTTATTTTATACGGATTTGAATACTAGATCGTGGATACCGGTGTTCTTTGGTGGTTGGGTTTCAATTAACCACACATCTCAGGAATGGTCGAACTGAGATTGTACAAGACTACACGTCATTTGCACTCATACATATCATCCTCATTCATCCTCTTAAGTAATACCTGGACGGTAATTCCCGGAAGCTTAACAGGTAAAAGAGTGAGGCGGCGTTTTCTAAATATAACCGTTTCATACTCATTACCACAGTCTGTATGCCACATTTATATTTTGATTAAATAATTTCTGTATTCTTCTTTTAATCCATTCATTATTAAGGACAAATTTGTTTATAAAGACCTTGAATGAGGTATATTTGAACAAAATATTGTTAAATTTAGTATAAATTATCAAAACAAACTTAACAATCTACATTTTTTAGCATTTACTTCTAGGATTTTATTTAATCGAATAAATACGCTTTTCTTGATTTTTAAACCTATTTAAAAGATAAAATTTTAACTTAAAATTCGGATATTGTAGATTCTTCTTCTATACCAAATAGATATGTTAAATATTTGGACGGGCGAACGACGTGCGTCTGTAATTAAATCATTCTAAAAAAATGGCAATAGTTTTACTGATGAATAATTTGTTTCGATACAAATTCAACATCAATCCATACGGTATGCTGTCTCAGTTCATTCTATGAAAGTCCGGATTCAGAATTTTGAAGCAAATGATTTTAGCGTTGAATAAGTCCCCTCCCGGTAAATGAAGGAAACTACGTACTCCAGTAAGCATAGATGCTCTAAGAACTGACGTTACGTAACTTCAAACGGTCTACCAGCTGTCACTCTGTTTTACTTGGTTTGACGAATACCAGTTTTCGATTGATTCTTACCAAAACTTTTTACACGTGCATCGATATCAGATTCAAGTCATGTTGGCATTAAATGAAAGAGTTAACTGTATGACTTTTCGCTGCTAATGTTTGATCTCATAAACGGGAATATTTATATTAATACAATATTTTCAATATCGAAAAACAATCAACCAAATGTAAATCACCAGGAAGCACTGTACAGTACTGTAGTCTCTGTATGATGTATGATATCCTTCCTTAGAGTAATTCGTCCATATATCTTTGTGGACAATGATGAGAATACTGTTATCATTACGTCAGATCGATATATCCAAAAGTTTCGTTAGCTTGCGGAAACAACTTTAATCCATCCAGATACGTCGTTTCAACAGGATGGGGGTTACTATTCAAACAACGAATGCAGTTAACCGATTATTTCTAGTCCACTTTATCTCCAGACATGTCGACGACATGCTTTGGCCAACATATAATTTTTTTTCCTTTTAATGTAATTTGGAATCTTCTTAAGTTATTATCATTATTATAAAATATATTTCATCGAAATTGTCATGTCAAAATTATTATTAGACTATTTTACTTTATTATTTGATTCGACTGAATCTCTTTTTGGACCTTTGAATATGAATTGTAATTTCAATATAATTTAGTCTAAATCAATATTACTGGTTGTACGTTTCTGTTTTCGTTTTGTAAAACGATTGCATTTTTTTATGTTACTAAATTGTATAATTAATAAGGATAATCATTATTTTGTCGGTTATCGTCTAATTAGAAAGTGAATTAATTGTTTTATTACAGTTTAATTTGAGTATTTTAATAGTAGGTGAAGATTTTTTATATATATGACCATATGTAAAAGTAATCAGTTCATTGTTTTGCATTATTAAATAACTGATGTAGTATATATTTTTTTATTCTTTTCCTGTTTATCCTCCGGGAATCACCGTCAGGTATTATTTCAGAGGATGATATGTATGAGTGTAAGTGAAGTTGGTCTTGTACAATCTCAGTTTGACCATTCCTGATATGTGTAGTTAATTGAAACCCAACCACCACAGCATACCGGTTTCCAACGATCTAGTATTCAAATCCGTATAAAAGTAACTAACTGCCTTTACTAGGATTTGAACGTTGGAACTCTTGACTTCGAAATCAGCTGATTTGCGAAGACGTGCTCACCACTATACCAACCGAATACAACTATACCAACTGAATTTAGTATTATCTAAACACAATTCTAGTTGACATTTTTTCAGGGATAAATTAACTGCGCAACTATTTAAAGAATAATTAAAAAAGAATAACTAATTATTAATAATTCTTTTTCTGCATTTCATCTTTAGTTTTATTTTACGCGTTGAAGAACAAACAATGGAAAAAAAGTATTTTACTTTGAACCACATATCAATTTTTATTAAAAGATATATGACGGTATTACCAAACAGGTATTTTTATTGTACTAATTCTCAATATTCCTGTTAACAAATATTTGTACTTCTTTTCATCATCTTATGTTTTGCGTCACCTCAGTTGATTAATATTTTTTAAAGATTTATAATAATTAAAATACAGTATTATGTAATTTTTTATGTTATTATTAATTCAATTTTATTGCAATTTTGTGTTATTCATTTTTAATTAAACGTCACGAGGCCCACCTGATTTCATTATTAATGTTCAATTTTAATCATGTTTACTTATTATTTCAAAATAAAATAGATTGTTATGTTGTATCAGATAAAAAAAAAAACAATAAATAAATAAAAAATAAAGCAAATAATTTTGAGCAGACATATTGATGTAATTTTAGTAAAGAATACTAATTTTTTCGTACAGTCGTCGTGGATATCGGTGTGCTTTGGTGGTTGGGTTTCAATTAATCACACACCTCAGGAATGGTCGAACTGAGACAGTACAAGATTACACTTCATTTACACTCATACATATTATCCTCATTCATCCTCTGAAGTATTATCTTAACGTTAATTACTGGAGGCTAAACAGGAAAAATAAAGTTTACATTCGACTTACAAAAGCGTTCTAATTCGAATTTTTATTGACAATACAAAGATTTTGATAACGGCTGTTATAACGCGGGGAAATCTTGAGAAAAAATTTCATCTTGAGAAAAAATTTCCGCTTTGCCATTATTACCTCTGTTTACGTCTTGTACTTAGCGGACATTTTGAACGAATTTCACTATTATAATGTTGGTGGTTAATTTAATTAAAATTTGGTTTCAATTTAATTCTGTTTAACATATTATATTTATTTTTTCGGTCTAGGAAACTTTCTTTTCCGCTTACAGATTTCTGTCTCGTATATTCTTTTATACATAACTTTGTTAGGTTATTCACTTGGATAAGCTGGTTAGTATCATACGTCCTACCATGTCTGACTCTGATCGGGTAAGAAAGAAATCAGGCGGTCCTGCCAGGTCAAAGGGTAAAAAGGCCGGGAAGGCTGATTGTAAGGCTCCGAATAATCATGAAATCATGCTTCTAGCCATTGCGAAGGCTCTATAGAGTACCGATAACTGTCTAGTCTGGACATGGATAGGCAGCTGTCTAGTATGGACGTGGAAAAGAGTGATGTCGAAGGTCTTCCTTTGAGGTGGTTGATGATAAAATGGATCTGGCTCCTTAGACCAAAAAGCTGGCGATTGCTTCCTCACTTATCTCCGATCAGGAGGTGTGCAGCGGTGAGGATCATGCGGGTCCAACCATCAGCCGGCTAAGTTGCGTAGCCCTCCAGTAAAGAAGAGGAAAGGCGCTGTTCGCTCTGCGACTAATACTAGTACGCAGATAGTGGAGGAAGGAGCGAAGCTTATGGATGCCATTGATGAACGTGTTCACAACAGTGTGAACAATCTACTTCCTATGAACACTGTTGGTTATCTTGCTACACATGTGCGAGATTTCGGACGACAGTTTATTGATGTCTGACAGAAATTGGCTGATAGCGGAACTGTTAGGCAAGACAAAGAGGCTCAAACCTCTAGCGTGAACTATGAAGAAAGTGAGCGGGTTGTTGAGTCCGGTGATGTGGATGATATGGGTGAGGTGATTGACTCACGTTGGGTCAAGGACTCCTGTTTTAAGGTTGATGCCAGGCGTGGCCTCCCGGTGGAAAGTGTGGATGGATGCTGGTTCTTCATCCTTGACAGGGCTAAGACGAAGCGGAGTTTCTGTGCCTCCATGATATCTGAACGAGCTCCTTGGGTATGTAGGAGGCTCAATTCGAAAGTAGTTATGCCTAGCGAGACTGTTTACGGAGAATCTCTGAGCAATGAGATTTTTACCAAGATCTGGAGGACTCTGATACGTCGAAAATTTATGTTTTAGTGATTGAAGATAATGATGCTGACCTGCTAAGTCACATAACGTCGGCCTTGCCCAAAATTTGGCGTGCAGAGTGTTGTAACATTGTTTTCTTGGCACCCGACAACCCGCTTGGTGATTAATTTCGTAAGACCCTTGAGTTTTGGGCTAGGAGGGAACCTCAGTCCCCGTACAAGCTGCCTTTGGATCTTATCGAGGTTTCTGCATCCAAATCGACCATCCCTAGAGGCCCCAAATCAGCGGCGGTGGCCAGGAAGGTGTCAGCTATGTGGACATATTGAAATAGATTAAGGGAAGCGTTGGTTACGATCTTGCTGAGAACATTGTTGACTGAGAACATGTTGACTGAGAACATATTGTCGGTACGTCAAGGTCGAACGGATACAGACTTTACACGGGAGGACATCAAAAAAAGGATCTAGTTTGTGGCCGGCGCAAGGATTTGCGGCTGTTGGCCCTGTGTGTCAAGGATTTAGATCTAGATACAACCCAAGCAAACGGTGAACAGGCTATACGACAGGAGGTGGGCTCCGTGGTCTCCATCCGGGCCTCTCCTCTACGTTCAGTGAACGGGGATACCCGAAGGGTTTTGCTTCCTCATCGGGAAGCAAAATGTTTGGCTGATAAGAAACGAATTGGGGTATTGGCTATAAGAGTTCTGAGTTTCGTGGACCGGACTAGTCTGCCCTCTACTACAACTGCGACTTTCAGCTGTAGAGGGTGTAGTGAGAGTTTATTATGTGGTGTGGATCAAGACGAGGCTGAAAAGATGAAAACCGGCGAAGACAGAGAAGATCAGGATGGGTGTGCGAGGGGTTGAAGGACAGCCTCTTGCAGAGCCGTCGCGCGTCCGGGCTTGTGTGGGCGACGGTTATGATATACGGAGACTCGGATGCCCCGAGCTCGAGACAACTTCCGGTGCTGAGCTTACTTGCGGGTCCGGCCCCGGAAAGGGAGTCCGGTGAGATAGGAGGTTTAGTCGGGTAGGGCACAGGCGTATATATGCACTCTTAGTAACATCTTGCAAAACCTGTTAGCGAGCTCTGCCCATAAATGGGGTTCTTCCGTCTCACCGAGAAAAAAAATTTTGATTCTTGAGAAATTCAACTCTTTCTTGCAACCAGCCGTTACATACGATGTAACACAATATTGAGGTTATAATGTCTTCACCTAATATCGTGAAGTATTTCGGTATCAATCCCAGACAGATATTAACATTTTAAAAATTACACATTTCCTCGTAACCTATTTCTTCTAGTAATTCTGGCTCCAGGAAGGACATTAGCTCATTAAGTGCTAAATTCATTAAACTCAGACACTCCAAACTTTACTGGCAACTCTATATTAGGATTACAAAGAAATGTTTTCCTGTTAGCTTCTAACTTATTGCTCATCAGCGCACAACGCACAAAAAATGTACGTGATTGAAGTCACATTTACTTATTCAGATCTAAGACTGGCCGTATAATGAACATCATTAATCTCAGAGAATAGAACCGATTTTTCTTATCAGTAATACTTAATTTGCAAGTATCCTTTTATATAATAAATAAATAAATATCCATTTCATTAACATCTATTGATGTTTGTGATAATAGACTACAGATTATATATATGACCTGTATATACATGACCCTATGTATATATATAAATATAATGGCTTGTGTAAGCGTTAAAGATGTTTACTTTTTCCCTAAAAAGGTATGTTACATACTTTGTTTCGGCAGTTAATTCCTGTTTTCAATTCATCTTTGCTTGAATTTCGCTCCTGCTTTACAATATATAACAAGCATTTATGATCGTTAGTAACTATAAAATTTTATACAATATATATGATCTGTTCCAGTTTACAAATATTAAATAAAATCAATCCATCATTTCATAGGTTGGTCTAAATCACGCTTGCCAAACGGCTCAATTAAGAAACTGTTGAAATATTTTCCTTTTTTTTCTTTTTTTTAACATGATGCTTCCAGGACTTCTTATAATCTTGAATCTTTTTGGTTATTAGAGATATTTGTAACTGCTCTCTAAGATCATTATGAATTTTGTTTCTCTATTGCTCAGAAGATTACCGATGTATAAGATAAGATAAAAGAAATATTAAAAAGATATCACCCGTTTTCAAACAATTCCTCTAATAAAATCTTAAATTCCATCTGGTATTTACTTTTGTGGACCACTTTTAGCAATCAATATTTCTAGATTGTGAGCTTGACACAATTAATCGAATTATAAAAAATAGAATACTGCACTCAGCTTCAACCAACAATAATGAGTTATAGGTAATTCTTCACTTTAATCGCTAGATAATTTTAAAACTAGAAAAAACAGATTTTAAAAAATGTTACTCCCACCTCTAACACCCCATTTTGACGCAATATACCCAACACAATTTCTTAAACCTAGAAAAGATCCTATGGAGGCAATTGCTACGATGTGACCTTCCTTTCGTCTCTTCATGTCAGGAAGGAAAGCTCTAATCATCTGAAAAAATATTAAATAAAGAAAATCAATGATTTACCTTTAGCAACTATCGTTTAATACTTTGTATAAAGTTTAAAGTACAATGAAAAGAGTAGATTAAACATTTTTAAAAAGATATTATGATTATTGTTATTTAAAAATAATTTACTTAAAAAAATACAGCTTATCCACATTAAGGTATCATGTAAATAAAAATTTAGTGTAAGTAGAAATGGTCTTTTGATTTAATATGCGACTAAAAGTGATTTATTATATTTTCAACATGTAGATTATGCTTTTTAGTAATAAAAGTAATAATTATTATTCACAATATTTTTTATTTATACTTTGCCATTAGATTGAAAAAAATTAAAAATTAAATTGGAATAAATTATGAAATAAGCAAAAGAACAGTAAAATATTATTAAAAAAAATAAATGCAAATGTACCATTTTAAAAACCGTTTAGTGTTATAAAAAAACCTACTTATGTAATAATAAGTGCTTGCTGTTGATAGCACATTATGAAAATCGGTATAGTGATAATAGAAACTGGCTGGACATTGACGACGCACATGTTCTCATTTATGCTATCTGACCAACGCTTTTTAGATGGTCCACGTAACCATAGTCTTACTGGACTCAAAGGAATGCTGTTTTGATCACTGATCTATTATCGCTAGGCCAAACCATCGCGATAGTGCTTCTCTCATTTTCTCAGGTAGTGGTGCGACACCAATTGCCTTTTGCACATCCACGTTAGAGATCTGGTCAAATCGTGTTAGGCTGCATGAACACCGCAGCATGCGCATTTCCACGGTGTGAAAGACTTGCTCAAGGTTTTTTTTTGTGTTAGGCCAGCACTCAGCTTTGTGCAGCGTTAACGATCTTATAATTGCCCTCTAAACTTTTGATTTCAAGTACAGTGTAATTCTACGGTCATAAAGAACGCCGGTGACCTACGCCAAACCTCTTACAACCTAAAGAGAGATAAAATGACAAAATATTTTATCACTCGAAACAAAAGGATAACATTTAATATACATCTAATTTAACGAAGGTTATTGAAAGATTTTCATCTTATGAACCAGCGAATATCAGGTGAAATCAAAATGAAAGTCCGTCAACTTCTTGTAAGATAATTTTTTTGAACTGATTTTTTATTAGATTGTCAGAGATTTTTCTAATTTATTGGTATTGATAAATAAAATTGTAAAATGATACCTTAGACTGAAAACAAAAAGAAGATATATAAAGCAATGGTCATCATACAATATTTCTACCAGTGATATTGGATAGAATGTGATTCTAGTGGTTTTCTTTCGTAATAGAAGACGTCCCCCTATAATCACCTGTGCCAGTATAGCCTGAACTTTGTAAAAAAAACATAACTGAATTGAGTGAGCTTTATTGAAGACTAAATAAATATGCAAAGATAAGTTATTCTTTTTTTTATCTTTTAAAGTTTATTTTTGAATTTGTTTTAGTGCAAAACTTTGTTATTGTTTAGTGAATTTCTTTTATACTTGACCCACTTTAAATTCATAAATTCGCAAGTTCATTGAATTGGTAAGTAAAGTTTTAATTTGGTGCTCGACGTAATCCAGGACCAAAATATCTTAGTAAAACAGTAGTTTCAGTGCACCATAATTCCTCACTAAGGGATATCCATAAGGAAATGTATTTCCTTCTGTTTCGGAAGATAAAATTTTATGCGTTTATATCTCTGTTTCGGTTGTAAGAAGTTTGCTTTTACCGGTTACCGATTGTCAATGAACGCAAAAGAGAGATAGAGAGAAAGAAAGAGAGAGTAAGAAAGAAAGAAAGGGAAAATTGAGACAGAGAGAGAGAAAGAGAGTGCGAGAGAGAATGGGCGTGAGGGAGAGAAATTTTTTTCCAAGATCTCTAAAGAGGAGAGGACTAATTATATAAAGATATATAATAGGAACTATGATGTTTAGAGCTAGAGAAAACTTTCCTCTAAATTTTATAAAGTTTAGATTTCAGATCACTAAAAATTATGAATAACAGAGGTATTAGAGTACAATTTTGTATGAAAATTAATAATTAAACCATATTAGCCGGTGAGATCCATAAGAAACTATTTAAGGATAATTATTAGGGATATACGTAGTGAATACGTACGACGACCGAAATGTGGCTTTCAAGAATCTGTATGTGATGGACGCGTTTTTTTCCTGATGAATTAATTAAACACAGAAGCTTTATTGAAGGTTGTAAGTGGAAATATTGAAATGACATTTTGTAGCGTATGAAAAATGTCATGCCCGAACGGGATTCGAATCCGGGACTACCGGATGTAAGGCCGAGACGCTACCACTCCACCACGGAAAACAGCGGAGGTTTAACCTGTTTAGATCAATACCTGCTTAGCATTGTATTTTTGTTAATTCTTAGGTAAAGAATCTTCATTGAGGATTGCTGCTAATTATATGTATCCATATTACAAATTTTAAGACTAAAATATTTCATTTATTTATTACTATGTATCGCCAGTTTCCTGTTTGTCTTTTCTTTCGTCTAATTTTGATTTTTATCAATAATATTTTCCTGTACTGTTTAATAAACATCTGCTTTTTTAAATTGTTAAACACTTTTTTAAAGTGTTCTAAAGTGTAGAAAGTTTTTTGAAAATTTTATTTTTTTTATTTTAGCCTTTATTGAAGGGGTGTTAGATTTATTAGTTAGACTTAGAGAAGACTTTACTTAAGCAGATTACATGACTTTACTGCATGACTTTACTTAATCTATATGAATATTTTTAGAAACATGTTTCACGAAATTTCTTCCCCACCTCTAAAAAATATGTAAGCTGTTTTTTTGGGTCTTCCATTTTTTAATTTTTTTTTATTAATAGCTAAGAAAGTCATGCTGTAGTTTGTCCGCTTTTTGTGAATGTTTAAAAAAAGAGAAAGAAAAAGAAAATCGCTATAAATATTGCTCTTAAATTTTGTAAAATCCAACCAAAAATCATTGTATCTTAACCAAATTTCAGAAAAATATATATATATATTTACTCGAAAAATATTTATAAATTGTATATCTTTTAATATTTATATCTTTTTTTTCAAGCAAAATTTTTCTTCACTTTTTTGAAATATAGAAAGCGGAAAATATAAGAGAAAATTAGATGGCCCGACATAGCAGGTAGTCAATATCATGGATGGTTGCCGCTCGCCGCGAAAGTCGAATCTGGGGTCTCAGCTGCTCTAGCAATATTGGTAGGAAGGCGACTTAACTACCGGGAGCTAGTCGGTGAATGAGTTTCCTCTTCTGCAACAGGAAAAGCTCCGCTGATTCATTAGCTCCTTGCGTTTGTCCATAAAGTTGATACCAGAGCTTGGCGGTAGTCTGCTGGCGGTTATATTGATGCCGAAATCGGTCGATAAACTCGTTTCAATCAACTTGTATTTCTTTGTATTGCTTGGCTCAAGACTGAACCTTTCCTTTCAGCTTGCCGTTCGGCGTAATCAGCCCATTGTTCAACAGGCACTCTCTCTGTTCTTGTAGCTGAGTATGTAGAAGAGAGAGGAACAGTTCTCAATCCTCATGTGGTAGACCGCTGAAGGTTGCCTTTATCACTAGCGGAAATGCTGCACGGTGCTTTCAACCAGGCAGTCAATATTGTTGGGTGCCTTGTGTGTTGGTCTGTCGGCTAACATGTCGCCGGTAGAGGCGTGGCTATGCCCAGTCTTCTCGTCCAAACGAACTTGGCCTCATGTTGGGCGTCACTTGTTGTCGAATGGCTTCAACATCACGTGACATTTACTAACCTTTTGGTGGTCCTGAAAGGGGCCGTTTTTTTGCGTTAGCTCTGAGAAGAGCTGTTGGGTCCGGAAGCTGGTCTCCGGCGAAGTTGGGGAGTTGCAGCTCGTCCATTGAAATCCGACCGGGCTTTCCCTCAGCGGCAGTTGGGTCCCCACTACAACGTGGCCCCAGAGCCCCGCAGTCTCGGGTCGGCGTCGGTCGTCCTTCGCCGGTGCGACCGAGGCTGTTCTCCCCGAGCGATCCCACGCTGGGCCGGCTACTGCTGACGAGTCCGCCGGCCAGGGCGATTGAAGTCCGGCGACCTGGAACTGGAGCGGGAAGGTAGCATCCGCATCCAGCGACTCCCTGGGCAGGCCGGCTAGGCCTGAAGCTCCGGCGGCGATGTTGGCATCCGCCGGGAGGTCCCACGTTGAGCCGGCCAGGGAACTTCTTCTGTCGTCTTCCATCTTCTTCTTGGTCTTTTCCAGGCGGTCGTCGACGATGAATTGCCAATTCACTCTCGTGCACGCTCTTTTATTGGAGCCTGAGAGTGGTGGGGCTGCAGCGCCGCTATGGTGGGAGAACTGCACGGTGGGAGTGATCCTTGTATCAGCGCTTGTGCTGTGCGCCCTTCGCATCTGAGTTGCTATAATATGTTCGGCCGCCGATATTAAATTAGGTATATATGTGGTAACAGTATATATATATATATATATAAGGAAACCTGATTTTAAGTAAATTGAGTGTTTGTACTCCTTGTCCCTCAAAACTAAACAAAATTCATTTTACCCCCTACTCTCACCATACGACCGAAAATAATACCATACTTCTTCGAAAAGATGGTAAAAAAGTTGGTTATGCTAAAATAATTTAATTTTTTTAAATATATGTCTGTGAGAAAAATTATCTTTTCTCTTGGGTATGATCTTTCAGAGTGTTTTACTTGGTAAAAATTGGAATTTAGTTTCCCGTTGTCTTGTTTGAAGTAAACATAATTTTACATATAAGTATACTAGTCTACAGATGTACAAGTTTTATTAATCACTGTAAGTGACATATCATCGCTATATAGATCATTACAAAGAAAGTAACTTAAACTTAAGACACTTTATATGCATTGTAATCATAATAAAAGATTGGACAAATAGTGTAAAAAACAAATTAATTTCCCTCTAACTGCAAAAAAAAACTGTGTATAATTTCACACTATAATCAATAACTATGCGATATTTTATACTTACATGAAAATGACTAAGTAAATTAACATTAAAGAGCCCTGTTATTTGTGAATCAAATATTTCGGTGTCTATTGGAAGAGCAGCTAATACCGCTGCATTGTTAACTAAGTATGTAACTGAACCGAGATCCTTTACAACATTTTTTGCAAGTTCTCTAACTTCATTCGGTTTTCCCACATTTGTGTGATATGCTTGAGCTACACCAAGTTCATCTTTTATTAATTTTACTGTCTCTTGAGCAGTATTTAAGTTTATGTCAACACAGGCTACTTTACATCCTTCTCTTGATAGTGCTAATGCTAAACCACGTCCTAATCCTCTTCCAGCTCCTGTAACCTGAAACAACAGTAATAAAGTATATTATACGATTTTTGATTAAAATAATAATATTTACAATTAAACTAAAAAATGAAATCGCAAAGAGTCTCAAAACCATTTACAAATAATAATAATTAATTTAATGCATTAATTCACGAAAGAAACGTTTTTAATTATGTTTTTATTTCTTTACAAATATAACATTAAATAAAATTTTTTTTCAGCGTTTCCTAAAGATTAGATTTTTGTTTTTATTAATTTTATTTAATAATTTTTTATTGATAATTTAAAAAAATAATAACCATTTATTTATTTTTTAACATTTCTTACTCTTAATAAAAATATAAATAATATTTATTATTATTATTCTGTTTGATATTTAATTTTAATATTCGTTTATTTTATTTCATTGTTAAAAAAAATTCCTATGTAATTTAACATCGGTTGAATTAAATTTATAACAAGTCAGGTTTTTCATCCGAGCTGTTACCATCATACCTCGTTTTTCGATCAAGCACGAAGAGATGATCCAATTCTTTACTAAAAACCTGTCCTGGTTGTTGGGCATCCAGAAGTTTACATTCTATTGCACCAGGATTTGGTTTAATTTCACACATTATTACAATCAAAATACGAAAAATTATAACATTTGGATACTTAAGTATAATTTAAGCAATACTAGCCATTCCAGTTGTAGGATTTATTCTAGTAATTAAAGTAAAACTTTTATCTATCCTTATTTGAAACTTTGCTCTGATTTCTGTTAAATAAACAGTAAAATTAGATGTACTTAAATTTTTGGGAAATACATTATGAGAAAAATTGATATTTTATATATTTATTGAAAAAAATTTAAAAAATAGACCTCAGAGTTGTATATATAAAAGTTTTCGAGAAAATTGTTGATAAGCGCAAAACGTATAAGTCAAAACACAAATATTTTTTGGTTCAGCGTAAATTAACTTTACCAATTCATAAATAAACTTTTGAAACATTAAAAAGTTGATTAAAGGAAAGTTAACTGAAAAAACGTAGCAGAAAATTTTAAACCAAACATTATTTTGATGTTGATGTTGTAGAAAGATGTTAGAATTGTAATAACTATTCAAGCACAATTACATCTAATTGCTGATAAGCTGTCATAATTACTCGTATTTTATTCCTTTATTCTTAGTATTCTGATCTTTGTGGAGGATATGTAACGTCTTTGCATTTTATCTAGGAGGGAGTGTTCTTGTAGGTAACAAATTTGCTTTAATAAGATTTTCTTTAAAATGACTCAGAAGAAAATCGAAATTGTTTATTTTCGCTACATCCTTCCACCTTGTTA
Source organism: Lycorma delicatula (assembly GCF_047948215.1). Lineage (NCBI taxonomy): Eukaryota > Metazoa > Arthropoda > Insecta > Hemiptera > Fulgoridae > Lycorma > Lycorma delicatula. Next base: position 127,275,669 of record NC_134458.1, on the reverse strand, counting down.
AAAAATTTGAAAAAAAATCAATATGATCAATGCCTCACATATAGAAATATTTGTGCCAAATTTAAAGAAAATCATTTCGGTCAATCCTGAGATAAAAGGCCAAAAATACTAAAAAAAAACCTACAAAGAACCAAAATCATACAAGCATACATATGATGTATTTTTTTTTTTTTTTTTTAGATGAAGTAGTTGGATCCTAAAAAGTAATAATTTTTGACATGATTTTTTCCCCATACATTACCCTTTAATATAGCTGCTCTATATTCACCATATAAGTTATATTTAATATAGCTATATTCACCAGGGAAGAAGGGAAGAAACTAAATCCTTATAGACAAATTAATCATATTACAAATTCAAATAATAGACAGATAATTCCTTGTTTTCCTTTATACTAAAAATTGCAACCGTTACGAGAATATCACCAATGAAAGTTTTCTATGATGACCAAATCCAATGTTTAAATATACTATGTACATTTTATTTCTATACTAAATATATATTTTATTTATATATAATATAAACACAAATATACAATGCTTTATAAATGGTGATGAGTATTTTTTATAATTATTTTTCAACATATTGGATAAAACAATTAAAAAAAAAAAGTTAAATGTTATTTACCACAGCCACTTTGCCTTTAAGTGATTTCCCTTTTCCTGGGAAAGCCCATTTAAAAATACTATAAAGAATAGCTGGTATAATCTGTAACATAATCCATATAATTTGAAGTGTTAGTTGTAATTTATCATTTACTTCTCGTTTAATAACACCAGGTGGCCTTAAAGTCGGTATCGCGGTTTGTTCATCATCAGATGTAATATTTTTACCTCCATTTAAACTTGATACTGATTCTTTATTCAGTCCATCATCACGTTCAGAAGTGTTACTTTCATTTTGTAAGTTGTTTATTTGATTTAATGGTGCACTGCAATTTCTATTGATATCCTTTGAGATTCTTTTATCAAATTTATCATTTATTAAATTGCTAACTTTTTCTGTTGTTGCTTGATTATTCATATTGTTATTATAATAATGTTTATCTTGTTTTAAATATTTAAAAAAAAATGTAGTTGAATATATTATGCTGAAACAAAAAGAAAATCTTTTAGGCATATGTTTGTGTGTGTGTGTGTGTGTGTGTGTGTGTGTGTGTGTGTGTGTGTGTGTGTGTGTGTATATCTTAACAATGATGAATCTTACCTTGTACAATTAATATACTTAGAGAACAATTAAAAATAAAATGATTTCGTAGTTATGTATAAACTTAAATGTTAGACTAATCATTGCCTATCTAGCAATAAATTTATTTATTTTATTTTAAAATAAAATAAAACAAATTTCAAGTACGAATAGAGTGAAGGAGAAATATGTCAAGGGCATCTCATTGTCCTTGAAGTACTCCTATTCAAAAATTCATATGCTACTAAAGCGGTATATATATATATATAATTATCTGTAATTGTTACATGTAATTATTGTATGTTGTTTATTTTTGTTAAATATATATTTATATATTTCTTTGAAAATTAACTAATTAGTAATTTAAGTAATTATACTCGTACAAAAATCCTTAGAATCACTGCTTCACAGTTTATATTTTTAATAAGATTATAGATACAGCTATGTATAATAATGTTTTAATTAGCTGTTTTTATTTTGACCTTAAATGCAGCTATAATTATTTACAATTAAACGGTTAAAGATGGAATCGACGGGATAAACAAATAATTAAAATATATTAAACTAAAAAGTAAATTCTCTTTTAACAAATTATATTTTGCTATACCTTATTTACAAATGAAAAACAAAACAGATTTCAATGGAAAATAAATTATTTAAGGAGTTCAACAAATAACAAACAAGTGAAGAAAAGAAGTAAAGGTCAACACAAACAACAGATAGTAGAAGGATTCATAATTTAATAATATCAGTCGAGAGCACGATTGACCACACCACAACAGCCTTCAGTATATCAGTATCGTCAAATAATTCCAGTCGGCGGATGAATTCTCTCTCGTAGCAGATATATAAAAGTAATATAGAAATATGTGAATGTAAATTCAATATAAAAAAGTAGATTGTAAGTAATAATTGATATTTAGTTTTGAAAGGTAAAATCCATCGGTACGCACCATAACCCAGGTCTAACACTTGTCGCTTCTTTAGACTAATAGTGTAATATCCTTACTGTTGTCCAATAGATTCACCGCTAGGTGGTTAACGCGTTCATTTAGTTTAGATATGTATTTCCAACTTATTCGTTGAATTTTCTCACAAATATACGGTATCCTTAGTTATTCCTGTCAGTACTGTGGTTGCGAGGATGATGTCGAGCACACCCTTCTGTTATGTCCTAGGCGGGCTCCAGATAGGCCAGTTGAGGGAACGATTAAATCGGAAGAGTTCATGAGTACCATGCTCAACTCAAGTGATGGATGGGATAGTTGTGCTAAATAGTCAGAAAAGTCCTGACCAAGAAGTTGGAGGAAGAGGAAGGAAGACAGGTTGGTGTGCAGTCCAAGAATGGTGGTGGAAGGCCAGCCATCGGGAGCGGGTAGCGGGGGTTCGAGAGGATCGTCGTTGTGCTGATCCTCTAAAAGGTTTTATTAAAACTTGCCGTCGGGGGCCGCTTGAAGCTATTGCTTGACGACGACACAGCGAGAACCCGTTGACACACGGTGGTGATGATGTCATACATTACGGAATTTATTAACAACTTTTTGTGTGGGGTGGAGGAATTTTAATGGGTTCCTAGATTAGGCGGCGAACCCCACACACCCAACAGTACGGCCTGCTTGGCATCTAGATGCAGATTTTTCCCTTCTCCGACATAAAAAAAAAGAAAAAATATGTTAATACAGTTCCAGTCCAAATCACATAAAGTCATCAAGATCCAACACGTGGAGTGCTGAGTGTCATTTTAGCCTTCTGGCGTCTTCACTACTGTCTAGAAGGTTAATAGCTAAATAGTTCACATGGTTGTTTAGCCGGAATTTAAATTTTGTACCGAATCGATGTATTTCTTCTCCAACATAAGGTAAACCCGGCATTCCTCGTGGATTTCACTTTCCTACGAACCAAGGCGCCTCTGTGATGCTCCTCACTAATTTGTTTTGAAATCGCTGCATAATTTCAACGTGGCCGCTGCATGCTTTACCCCAAAGCTAGATCTCATAGGTCTAAATTGGTTTCAGGATAGTTGTGTACAATAGTTGTTGGATAGCGAACGCTGTGACCTCTTGCTCAACAACCAATACATTTCCTCAAAAACCAGTCTTGTTATTCTTGATCATCAGTTCGGCTCGCAAGGTAGTCATTCCACTATTGAGCAAACGCATAGACTTGTTGAGATTATCAGCAAGAGGCTTGAAGAGAAGAAACTATTCGGCTGCCTTCTTGGATGTTCAGTAGGCCTTTGACAAGGTCTGGCTGCCTGGTCTGTAATAAAAGTTGAAAAAGAGCCTACCTCAAACGTATTACTTGGTTCTGCGTAGCTACCTGGACGGTTGTTTTTTACAGGTGAATTATAATATTGATTCGTCTGTGTTCTTTGACACTAAATCAGGAGATCCTCAGGCTCGGTTTTATTATTTATCTTTGCAGCGGACTTTCCGACTATGGACTATGTCTTCGCTTCTTTTTCCAATGACATGGCCATCCTGGCTGTCGATGTTGAACCAACTGTTAGTTTCAAGTAAATTACAATTCGAATTGGACAAAATCAACGGATGGCTGTCAAGATAGAAAACTAGGTTTAATCAAGCGAAGTCGAGTTATGTTGCATTCGGAGTGAGGACAAGAGACTGCCCAAGGGTCCACCTCAATGGTGTTTTCATACCGCATGCTCAAATTTACAATACCTCGGTCTTCATCTTGATCGCCGTCTGACCTGAAAAGTCCATGTAAGAGAAAAATAAATTTATCATTAAAAAAAAGAATAATAATTAGGTCACAATCTGAATCTGCTTTTTATGTGTAATTTTATATATTTCCTTCAAATTAATTCAAGTAAATTTACTTTACAAGTATGTTAAATCATTTTTTCTTCATAGAAAAGTATAAATGCTATTGTTGCTTAACTGTTGTACTAAAGAAAACGTAACTCTGAAAAACCTCTTAATTGATTACGAAAAATAATAAAAGATACACAAACCTAATAACAATTTAGCTTTCGATATGGGCTTTAATTTGAAACAAATATTAACAGATTTATTTTAGATAATTTATACTAGTTTTATTTTATTTTCTATTCTTAATATGTACATTGCAATCTGTTCAACTTCTGAATATAAGCAACCCCAAGGTGATAAGAATGATATACATGACTTGTAAATAAGATGTAGTTTTTTACAGATACAGACCAACCGTTCTTGAGACGTGTAGTTAAATTGTAACCCAACTACCATAGTACACCGTTATCAGTAGTCTATTTTGATTACATTTGGAGCCACTTGATCACGAGCCACTGGCCCCGAACCTCACCATTTTTTCCACGGAGAGCGCCGCCACTTACCAGTTAAATTCTCACCACGCAAGCGTCTATTTACTACAAAAAGCACACCAAAACACGATTCTGTTTTCTTCAATAACTCAACTGGGCCCCCGAACCCGAGTTCATTATTCAATACATTAAAGAAGATTGTGCCAGTATATGAGTAAATAATTCAATACGTTAAAGATAAAAAATAAACAAATAATTAAAATTTCTACTTATAAAGGTTGTTTAATTACTTTACCGGTTAACGGTGAGTAAGCCACTACATTTTCATATATTAATAAACAATACGCGATTGTATTTGGTTTAAAATTCTCTTCAACTTCAGTATTAATTTTCAAATCAATAATGCCCATTTTTATCGATTCATCCTGTCGTAAACAATCAATCACGTACAAGGGATATTTGTTTTTATAATCTGAAAACGTATATAGTGAATCGGTCTATTTATAATAAGATTGTTTAAACTCGACAAACCCTCTAAATCTTCGTATGGATAACAGTTTGAATTTATAAATACTTTGATTTTTTAACGTTGCACGAATCAAATTCTGACGCGTTCTTTGTAGCATTGTTTAATATATCGGTTTGAAACCCTACAATAACATATCTAGGTTTATCTAATTGTGATGTTTTTACATTCCAAGCCATAGATTTTGTCTGTGGGACTGTTGGATTCTGATGAATTTCCCAACTTCTAAACAGTATACGCAATTCGTCATTTTTTTCTCTCAATTTGGCCGATTCCAACTGATATTGATTCGATACCTTTAAATATGGTACAAGCCATGCAACATCTGTTATTTCTAGTCTAGATTTATGATCTGAAACTGTGGCCAGTATAACGTTTACATCATACTAGTACGTTTCAATAACAATTCTTGCCTGTTTATAATTATTTTCTTATAATCTTTGGCAAAACCCAACAACATTGAAAGGGGTATGTATAAAGTAAACGCCCCATCGTCGTTATATTAATTTTATTTGTACCATTAACCCACCCGGCTTGTTCCAACAATAGAATCGAATTGTTTGTTAGTGAAATTACATTTTTCATAATAGTGGTCAACCTACGTTTTTCGTGCTGGCCACCTCTTGACCATTTATTTTATAAACAATCTCATCAAATAGAAAGGCGCCAGCAAAATTAACCAATTCTGATGTTGTTGATTTTTTATTGTTTTCACCAACAAGTTTCCCACGAATACATAGACAACTGTTACCCGGAACAGTATACTCGTCCGGTTGATTTATTCTTATTATAAACTTATCACCCGTTTTAAAGTTGTTTTCAAATGGGGTGTGTTTATGTATTTGTTTATATGTTAACGATTCGTCAGTAGACGCGACTCTTTTAATATTTAAATAATTCATCTCTATATAAGAAAAATTATTTTTCATTTCAACAACCTATTGGTGCTTTTTAATTTTCCACCAACAATTTCAAATGCTAGAGATTTTAATTTCTTAATGCTTTCCTCTGTAAGATAATATGTTTTTTGACATAATCATCATCACAGTCACTTTTATAATAAAAAAAAAAAATCAAATTGCAACAACTTATTTACATTCTATCAATACCAACGACATGCTTACTCGTTCCCCACGTAAATTTAACAACTGATCGTTTTCATCGGTCAATTTTATTATCAAGTTGGTAATTTCTTTTTCATCTACTGGTACGATTGTAATATAAAATGGACATTCTTCAATCATTTCACCAGGATAGACACTCAGTGGGAAATCATACAAAATGCAATCTTGTTTCTCATTTTTATATCCGCCCGAAATAATATTACATTTTACACGTATTACATTTACAGGAGCGATATTTATTATTCGATCTGAATGATGTGTTTGATTTGGTTTGAGAATTATCGGCCCATAACCCAATAGACTGCCAATACTTAAATCTGTATCTGAAAAATCTATCCACACGGTGCTTTTAATTTCACATTGTAACGTATTGCTATTCGACTTTAATGCGATTGATTTTTTAATTTACTTAATTTCATTTTGTATATCAACATCTTCATGTTGTATACCAACATCTTCAATTTCATAACTACCCGTCGGTATTATGTAATTTTTCTTTGTAAATTCATAATTGTTATTTTCATCTTTTTTAACGTCCTTATCGAACGCAAAACACAATTTATTATTTTTGTTTTCTTCAACATTTGGAATCGTGCTGGCCGTCATCAACCATTTTAAGCCCAATTCATATTGGCCTTTTGAAAGGTTTATTGGAGGAAAAATGTATTTTTAATCAACGAATCGTTTCCATCAATCGATAACAAACACGACATGTCTAAAATAAGAAAAATTAAAATTAAAAATGTACAATTTATTCGGATAAAAAACTCAATCGACCACAAATTACATCATCATCGGCTTGATATCTGTTGTAATTGTACGATACATTAGATTTTTCAAAATAATTCATTAATTCTGGCGGTGGGTGTATGTTTCCTATACCATCAAAATAGTCTACATTTTATCGACTTTTCTAAAGCAAACCCAATGTGTACCATTACCCATTGAACTGTCCAAATTGATTATAGTACATTCATTTTTTTTTTTGGTAAAGCGCCCAACATAAAAACACCTCTGAAATGTGGAATTTTCAATTGTTTTGCATACTCAATCAATTTGGCGTCATATAAAAAACGCCTCTGTATTGAATCGATTATGTTTTATTATTCTACCCCCACTTTTCTTTAATTTTACTCTTCCACCACTTTTCTTTAATTTTAATCGACCCCCGAATTTTGAATTTAATTTCCTCATATTTGTTACAGCATATTCAGCTGCTCTTTCAGTCAAACTACTATCCGGGGCAATTACATGCTCCCAAGCTCTCTCAGCAAGTGAATTATCAGCTTGTGCTCTGGTTTTGGTGTCTGAATATTTCGAATAGGCTATATCGTGCATTTTACAGGCATCATCCAATTTATTAACGTCTTTATCTCCGCGTTTTAATCTTTTATCCGATTTCCTCTCAGGCCTACTATAATTGTAACCTGGTAAATGCGCTTCAACTGGTAATAAATCTACAGCTTTATTCACCACAGAACCCATAATTTTTTACACGGTACTCGTTTTTCATCGGAAAGAAATGGAGAAAGCATATTATTGGGAATGGATTTTTTCTCCGGTGCAAGTGGATAATCTCTATGTGTTTCGTACAAGTGTTGGGGGTATGTTAAATCAACTTCCAATATATAACCAATTTCCTCATCGTCTTTTACATTTTGCACAATTGTAAACATATATTCGAGTTCATTTTCATCACACCAACTGATTCCATCTACAATGTAGATTCATATGAATAAATGGTTCCCTCATACATTGTCCATAAAGAGATCGGACATCATAATATTTAATAAATTTCATCAGTTTATTTTCATCATAGTTGTCTATATTGGGATAGTTTGCCAGTCATAACGGTTCGGAATCATCGATACCCCTCCACGAATGATTTTAAGATAGAAATTGATACGAATCTATAAATCTGTATGATATTTCATCCTTGAGTGCTATAGATACAAGTTTTTCATTGTTGTTTGCAATACAAGAAATTTCAAATTTATCTTTCAATTCATTCAGTGCCAATACAATATGATGTGTGTGACTCGTAACCGCGTAAATTGTGAAATACAACTGGAATAAATGTTGAGTGTTTACAATTTAAATTGCAATTTTCATGGGCTGGCCCAATAAATTTACCACTTGTATGTGAATGGTGTCTTACACGTTTCCCATTAATCTCATCTCATAACACATTTAATATCGTTTACAAATATTTTTTGATCTTTTTCACTCATAATACACTCTTTATTAGTTGACAATTCCTTTTTGAAATATTCATATTTATTATATAAGTGAACGAGAAACTTTTCAACTACCTTGTCATCATCTGTAGTGGCCCTGTTTCGATTTGATTATACGACGGTTTTCATCGATAATTACATTAAAATATCCAGATGGTTTATGGGTGTATGTTTGTAGTATTAACTAGTATCCGGTTCGGGGTTTGCAATATGATTTGGAATTATAAACGATTCGAAATCTGCATATATAACAAATGGCACCCGTAATGTTGAAGAATAGTCTTTAAACGCTACTACATTTCCTTGTCTACGACTCTCTCCTACACCAATCCATTCCTTTGGCATGTAATTCTCTGAACCTTTCCTTGTTTACAATCTTCAATATGTTTTGCAAGTTTTTCTTTAGCTTCCCTTTCACTTGATCGAGATTTAAAACAATACAAACAATATTAAAAATTCATAAATATCTATAAAATTTTTTTCACCACCATTCCACGAGTGTTGTATTAAAGAACCATCTAATGCGTGTTTTGTATCTGGCATTTGAATATGCAACATGTATTCAGAAACAGATATTTCTCTATTTAGTTTGTGTTTCAATTCAAAATATTGTTCAACTAAATCATCAAAAGCACTATCAATAGACAATTTATTTTCCACGAAAAGTTTTATTTTTTCCAATTTGTTTGATTTATAATGATTTTTTCCATATGAAATAAAAACATCTTTAATATATTCACAAATTAATTCTATAGTAAATGGATTAGAAGTGTATTTTTATATAATTGTTCAATATCATCTTTTATATTATCTAAAAATGTAATTAAATCATACTTGTTGGACAGATTTTTGTAACAAAATACACTATCATTATCAATTCGTTCAAAGTTCATGGCTTTTTCATTCTTATTATAATGAAAATAATTTTAATAATGATGTGTTATTGATGTTATCATTCACCTATATAGGAATGTAAACGAGTGGGGATTCTACATAACATCATGTGTTATTTTTATTCTTTTGTTATTAATGCGTATTGTACAATCATCTTTAATGAATTGAATAGACTGTCAGAATCTTTGTTAATGTATTGAATTATTTACTCATATACTGGCACAATCTTCTTTAATGTATTGAATAATGAACTCGGATTCGGGGGCCCAGTTGATTTATTGAAGAAAACAGAGTCGTGTTTTGGTGTGCTTTTTGTAGTTAATAGACGCTTGCGTTGTGAGAATTTAACTGGAAAAAGGCGGCGCTCTCCGTGAAAAAAAATGGTGAGGTTCGGGGCTAGTGGCTCGTGATCAGGTGGTTCCAAATGTAAACAAAATATATTAATGTTATCCACGGTTTAGTATTCAAATCCGTTTAAGAGTAACATACCTTTACTAGAATTATTTAAACCCCAGAATCTTCGACTTGGAAAATCAATTTGCGACATACAAACATATGAAAATCAATTTACCGGATACATACGAAGATGAATAATCAAAATATCCTTTTATTCAGAAAATTAGTTTTTAATAGTATGTTTTTACAATTCAGTAGTTTTCATCAGAATGACTAGAAGTACTATTTAAACATCTAATCTGACCTTATTATAGCTGACAGCTACAATTATAATTAATTTTAATTTTGTTGAATTTTTTACGTAGAGATAGAGCACAATGTTTATTTAATGTAATAATATTAAACGTATATGTGTCACATTGGGTAAGAATGCAAAGTTTTGCCTTTCTAAGTCCTTAATTTTTGAGTTATAGGGTGTACGAAATTTAAGAAAATTTTTACTCGCAGCACTATTTTTTAACATTTTAAACGCGATTATTGGATTTTAGTGTTTTAATTTCACCAACTAGAAAATATATAACATAAAAATATAATAATGTAAAGTAGATTTTATTTTTTTATTTGCATGTATTTGCATAAATTATTATGAACTGTCGTGAATGGAGTTTCTGTATATAATAAAGTAGGTCGTTCTTGCGGAAGAATGTCATAAGCTTTACTTAGTATGAAAAGAAAATTCACACTCATTTACTATACGGATCGAATATATAAACAGGTAATGAGTTATATAAAATAACTACTTAAATTTTGAGATAAGACATAACTTATTTCACACCTTAAAAGACATAATCAATTCAATTATAACATTAAAAACTACAGACATCTCGTAGTTTGTGTCTTATATTTGTAATTTGATTAGGTATATTATTTACAGCTTTAGGTTTTTGTAGAATTTACTTTACTGTAATAATAATCTGTTAAGCAAGACAAAAAAAATTTGATGTGTACACCATATGACTTCCTTGTACTCCTATTAAATTACATATACACATTTTTTGCTGCACTTGATATAAACATATTTTATTTGAAAGTGTGATACGATCCTCCAATTCTATAATAAAGTGGACTGTAACACAGCTGCTAAAATATCAGTGTTAGTTAACATCAAATATTTATACAATTATTAATTTAACAATCTTACATGAAATATTAGTATAGAGTAAAAGTCCCTTTATTATTCGTATTACTAGATCATTAATTTAAATGTCAGGAAAAGATTTTTGAAAGTATATGTTTGGAGTGTCGCTTTATATGGAAGTGAAACTTGGACAATCGGAGTATCTGAGAAGAAAAGATTAGAAGCTTTTGAAATGTGGTGCTATAGGAGAATGTTAAAAATCAGATGGGTGGATAAAGTGACAAATGAAGAGGTATTGCGGCAAATAGAGGAAGAAAGAAGCATTTGGAAAAATATAGTTAAAAGAAGAGACAGACTTATAGGCCACATACCAAGGCATCCTGGAATAGTCGCTTTAATATTGGAAGGACAGGTAGAAGGAAAAAATTGTGTAGGCAGGCCACGTTTGGAATATGTAAAACAAATTGTTAGGGATGTAGGATGTAGAGGGTATATTGAAATGAAACGACTAACACTAGATAGGGAATCTTGGAGAGCTGCATCAAACCAGTCAAATGACCGAAGACAAAAAAAAAATTACTAGATCAGTATTATTCGTATCTTCTTGAGTTGCTGTTTAACAAACGTTTTAGATTTTTGGTGTGTCGTATAAAGAAATCTTAATAATAATTAAACTATTCCGTTTAGTGAACTCCTGTATACTGATTATAGATATTAACTTCGATTTATCGGTGTAAAATATTCAGTTTTTATTATTGGATTATTTGGTGAATAATCAAAAATGAAAAAGAAACAATCATGCAGGAAAAAGAAAGATAAAAATCAGAAATATATCTCAAAAAACGACAAGAAGATGAATATGAAGGAGAAGGAAATGTTAAAATCAAAGAAAGAATACATATATTAAGAGAAGATGATAAATCTAAAGAGGAAGAAAACGTTAAGACCAAGGAAAGAATAAAAAGATTAAGAGAGGATGATGAATATAAAGAGAGAGAAAATTTAAAACTAGAGAACGTGTACAGAAACTAAGATCGGAAGAATTACATCAAACCAAAGAGTGATTAAATGATTGTCAACAAAAAAGCAAATAAATGAAATGATGATCAACTTCGACTTCGGGAGAGTATTGCGCGACATTAGAGGAGTAATGAATTAAAAGATATGAATTTTTGCATTTTATTAAAGATCGGGCATGTATACCTCAGCGTCATTGTATATGTTGTTTTGTGAAGGTCTACTTTTCAGTCACTCTGTAGTTAACTTAAATGTAAATAAAATTAAACAGAAATTCCAGAATAACTAAATAAATTTAAGCTAGGAAATCCAAAAATAATACGATTCCAAATTACAATTTTACTAATATTAAATAACTAATATTAAATAATCAGCTAACATTAAATAATAGTTTCACCAAATCTATTACATATACACATATGTAATGCGTATTAAATTCCATTTACACATTTTTAAAAGTACATAAAATTTTATTTCGCTAATAATTTTTTTCATTTTTTTTTATCATTGAATTATTATTTATTGAAAAATGTTTTTGCAATCACGGGTTAATAATTATTAAATCAATATATTTAAATTAAAAAAAAGAAAAGTTAAAAAAAAGGAGATGAAGTCTGATTCGAACCGATGTGCCTTTCCTTTAAGATCAAAATATTTCATTAATTAAAATTTCAATTTTAATTTAGATTGCAATCAAAAAGGGAGATGCACAACTAGATGTTACAACTGTGCAAATATCCAAAAATTTCAACATCATACGGATAATCGTTTTTGAGTTATGCGAGAGACATACCCACATACATAATACTGCGCGTTCGAATTTGCAATAGTACCGTAGCGCGGTGTCGTCGTCTGTTTCACAGTTCCCGCATGCCAACAAATAAGTGATCATGTTGCTTCAAACCGTCACAGTGATTGATCTTATCTCTGGTTTCTTAATATTTCACTATTGTGAAATTGATGATTTTTTTAAAGAGCGGTATTGCGTTGTGTTAAACAAGAAAAGGCAGAAAAAAACAGGTAAATTACAAAATTGTCTTTATGAAATAAGTAATTTTTGCGGTATGTACTTGTAATATTTGCAATCGTCGTCCTATATACAGGCTTCAAATTGTACGGTTGTGTTAATTCATGCAACCTTTAGACCGATTAATAGATAGATATGTTTGAATATGTATTATTGCTTATAAAGCAATGGAATATGCATTAGTGAACATTATAATCGAATTGCAGTATGCATTGTACGAACTCTATTTTGACGATGAAATGCAATGTTACTAAAATAATTGTTGTGTGCGTTTATAAAAAAAGGATGATTTTAAAGAATTTCGATACTGGAAGTAATATGAGAAGAAAATATCGTTACAACTGGACGAAAAATTTGTTTTTATGTTTTATTATGTATTATTATTATGCAATTTACTCACCTATGTAGTATTGTGCCTTATTCAAATGGGTGTGCAATAAATTATACACACAAAATGGAAGAAACAGAATATTTGTTTTATATGAACACACAGCAACAATTCGTAAAATAATCAACGCACGTGTTTCTACTTCTTACTTGCTTCACTTCTAAAAATGAACTGCGTTGTTTGACGCTCTACACTTTCTCTCTTGTCCTTGAGTATTAGTGGGAACGCCACGCTACGCTGTAGTGCGAGCTGGATCGCGTGGTCCGTTTGTTGTTTTTTCATCGCTTCTTATTGGAAAATTACGGAGTAAACAATTTGAAATTCACATCAAATCATTGTTTAATTATTCGTTAATCACTCCTCAAAATCTCAGCTTTTAATATTAATTAGCTTCGGAGTTTTGGATTTTTCTGTAAAAAACATTATTGCAAATATCTTGGGAATTATTAAACAAAGTTTTTCGAAACCTTAAATTAAATGTAAAAAAGTAGTTTTAGCTGCATTTGGTTCGTTTGAATGTATATATTTTTCGCCAATCTATTGATTTTAGAATATTAAACACATTTTACAAACTTAAATAAAAATAGAAATGAGCTGAAAAGTAATGTTTCATGATAATAGAAAACCAAATTTTATTTTATTATTTTTCAATATAGCCCAAGTAGATTTAGATATACAGTCAACAATTATGAACTTTTTTGGCAAAATGCTTATTTTGCAATCTATGAAAAGCATCCAGCTCGGTGTTTTTTTTTGAACATTAAAGCTACTTTATTCAAAAAATGTGTTTAAAAAAAAATAAAAAAGCTACCTAGTCTCAAATGTCAGGTTCACTTTTTCGCGATTTTTGAAGGTTTTTACTTATTGTACATTACCTAATTTTGGAATCATTATCTACAACGTCTCAGTTTGTAGGTTAAGCGACTACCTAAAACGTATTCTTTTGAGGTTTTTTTCAAAGGTGATTTCCAGCCGAGGTCATGATTCTCGCCGATTACTCGGGTCATTTTTTCAATTTTTCCCCCTTTCTACTCTCGCCTGAAACCTAATTTATGTTACCTTTTTTGTTACAGACATTAATTTTCATTAATTACATCATCATGCTAAGTTACAGTGTGGTAAGAATTTTTCCGAAATCAGTATTTAATTCTCCTGGTGTAAAAAAAGGTTATTAAAAAAAAACGCAGACTAGAAAAATTTGTGTTTTGATAAAACTTTATGCAGGGAAACGATATAAAAAGACTATTATTGAGCTAGAGCTAAAACTGTTTATAGAGGTAGAGCTAAAACACAAGAATATATATTATCCTCTTTATCCTAACTTTTCTGATTAATTCATTTATTTTTTTATGTTAGTACTTTCTATATCAAAATGATAACAAACTATAGATCATTATGTTATTATAATTCATTATTATACAATAATTATATAAAATTGGAATACACTCATAGTCTTAAAAATAACGTTTAAAAAGTTTAATTGTTAAAACAAAATTATTTGTTTTCAGATAGAAAATATTCTTTATAAAAGTTGACAAATTTTAGCCGAGAAAGTCATTACATGACTTTCTCGGCTGATATTAATAAATATTAAAAGAGCTCGAGCAAATAGAAAACGAAACAAATATTTATTTTTTAAAGCTGGGGAATAAATTTTAAGAAACATTTTTCTGAAAATATACATATACAGGTTAATCTTAACAGGTCTTATTATCTTTTAAATGTTATTTTAATTAGCATTATAAAATTTATTCTGCAGTTTATTTTCCTATGATTTTTATTTTTTTGTTAAAGAAATTATCAATGATGGTAATTTCATTGAAAATCAAAACATGAAATTCAAAACAAAATTTTGAATTTCAGAAGTTCAATTTACTTAAAAAATTACAATTAATTTTAATTTAATTTAAAAATTAAGATAAATAAAGATTTAGGGATATCTAAATAACAGAATTGTAAATTATTTATTTGATAACTTCCACCTTGGTTTGATGACTTAATGTGGGAGTTTAGGTTATACGTGTTTCACTTGCTCTATGCACTATGTCGCACAGCGCAAAATTTTGTCAGCAATTTTTAAACTACTTCCAGATGAGATAGAAAGCTGAAATTCTGTACACACGTTTGTTGTCGTTGACAGTGCATTGTGATAAAAAGAAATTTCATAAAAAGTTTGTTGTTTGCAAATAATGGAATTCAAAAAACTGCGCATGAGTACGAAAGACTTAGACGCAGAGCGCCAGTCAGCTGTACTTTCTTCTGAGCAAGAGAATGGATAGCCTATAATTTGAAGATGGGTTATATATATGGACAGCTGTCAACTAGTACTGTCAACGAGTAGTACCAGTAAATCATTTTTTTCTTCGTTTTTTTCACTGTTTAGCCTCCGGAACCGCCGTAAGATATTGCTGCTTCAATGAATGATATGCATGAATGTAAATGAAGTGTACTGTTGTACAGTCTCAGGTTGAACATTCCTGAGAATTATGATTAATTGAAACCGAACCACCAAAGAACACCGGTATTCATGATGTAGTATTCAAATCCGTATAAAAGAATTGCCTATACTAGGATTTGAAGCTTAATTCTCAACTTCGGAATCATCTCTTAGAATTATGCATAAATATGTTTAAATCGGCTTTTTGATGTAGCAAAAAGCCGATTTGATAGATTTCAAAAGAAATCTATCTACGATTGTATACAATTGTGTAGAATTACGAAATCATTCATAAAATATATTTAAATGTGATTGTATACGAAAAGTTTCATAGTAATTCGCTGCCTAATTGTGACACTGGTTGTTCTTAATCTAATTGTGACTACTGGCGAGGAAGGTGGAGAAGGTCACAACGGGTGGGATAGCAACTTCCATACCACCCTGCAGTAGCTGTGTAGCACGGTTTTCGAGTCAAGTAGCCACACACACCTCAAGGAGAGACCAGGATATGAAGAAAATGTTGACACGGTCGATGTCTGACTATGAATTAATAGAGGCAGGTTCTTTGAGCTGGCCGACCGAAGTGATGAGCAGGCTGGTGCGGGTGGAAGACCTTGCAGCAATAGTGGCTGATATTTTCCAATCCCGTGATTTGTCTGCGGCCCGGTCCTCTGGTGGTCCGCTGAGGTTGCGGAACGGCATTAGACCGGGTGACGTTGTGGAAGAGAAATCGAAGATCCTGTGGCGAGATGATGAGTCGCCAAGACATAGGAAATTTTGACTATATTTTGACTCATCGGCAGGGGACCTGCCCGTCCTAAGGGTTATAACCCTTATATAGTTAGTCCTTGAGTAAGTTCCAACATGAGTCGCCAACGCCGGTTTTTCTGCCGCCGGGGGGCAGAATTGGACAGTGTGTTCAATTCTGGCCTTATTTGTGTTTGAAAGGACAGGGACCAGGTCAGGGTCTTGTCCTCCCCCCTCCCAGATCAGTGACGCCCAGGAAATTACAGTACAGGGGATCGCAAGGTCTACTCCGGCAGTTCGTGAAAGCCGCACAATTGTGGTGAAGGCGGCCGGGAAGACCTCCACTGACTTGTTGCGAAAGATGGAGACTGTATCGCAGTAGGAGGTGGTGGTGAGGTTTTGTCAATAAGGAAAGGAGTTAACGAGGAGTATCAGAGTCAAAGGGGCGCAGATGGCGGAAGAGTTGAGGAGCACCCTGCAGAGTAAAGCGGCCGGCCTCCAAGTTGACTATAAATCACGGGGAGGTAATGTGGCGGTTTTCCACGTACAGGACATCGAGTTCGAGATGTCTGACCATGAGATACAGTCTGCAGTGACGAAAATAGTTGGAGACGCAGAGTTCTTTAGGATCATGTCGGTGATCCCGGCGTGTGGCCAAAATAGAAACGCCACGATTATCACTAGTCAATGTGCGGCAAAGAGGTTGACAGACGAACGATTTAAGATGCGGTGGATCCACTGCCGCGCCTATATCAGGAAAGTTGAGGACAGATGTTTCAGGTGTTGGGGAGTGGGCTCCTAGCGTCGCAGTGTTCGAATCCGGATAGGGCGAGTCTGTAATCCACTTGTGGACGGCCGGGGCAGAGAAGAGAGCACTGCAGAGGAGCAATAGTTGGAGACGCAGAGTTCTTTAGGATCATGTCGGTGATCCCGGCGTGTGGCCAAAATAGAAACGCCACGATTATCACTAGTCAATGTGCGGCAAAGAGGTTGACAGACGAACGATTTAAGATGCGGTGGATCCACTGCCGCGCCTATATCAGGAAAGTTGAGGACAGATGTTTCAGGTGTTGGGGAGTGGGCTCCTAGCGTCGCAGTGTTCGAATCCGGATAGGGCGAGTCTGTAATCCACTTGTGGACGGCCGGGGCAGAGAAGAGAGCACTGCAGAGGAGCAACAGTATGCGCGTTGTGTTGTACTGAGTGCCACTGAGCTAAGAGGTATCCGACCACAAAATGAGGTTCCTGCAATTTAACTCCAAACGAAGTAGGCGAGCTTTGAACCTCTGCTGGGAGGTGGCCCAGCGAGAGGCAGTGGATATAGTTATGATATCAGCATCCAACGAGGTGGTGGTGAGGGGTCTCAGTTGATGATGGATCGGACATCCAAGGCTGTCATTGGTCTTCCTTCATCCAGTGTACTAGTCATCGGCTGTGTGAGAGGGAGCGGCTTTGTTTGGACTGACCTCGCCAGATTGGTGGTGTTAACCTGCTATCACTTGCCCAACACCGGGATCGACGACTTTGTAGAATTTCTGGACAGTTTTGGGGAAGGAGGTCGCCAGGTGTAGGGTTCGATGTGTGCTGGTATCGGGGGACTTTAACGCAAAGTCTACCCAATTAGCCGGAACGACAACGACGATTTGATGTCTTCACCTTAGTGAGCGGGTGACCGCGCTGGAATTCGTGACGAGGGTTCTTCAGAAGAAGGATCGGGGAGCTCGGGGATGAGGGATAGCCCTCTACGAAGTTGCCGTTCGGTCGCACATGAACGAGTGGGTGGTAGCGTTGAGGCACGGGGACTCGAACCCCCGAGCGAAAAGACAGAATCCCGGCGGGGATGCCACACACGGGTTGTCCTCGTTGATTTCAAGATCGAGCCCCGACTCCCGGAGTGGGAAGCCAGGGGTGGCCTCATGAATCCTACTCTGGGAGTTTGAGGCGGTGGCAAAGTAAGATCCGACCGGCGGGTCGAAACGGGAAATATAGGACACTCTCTTGGGCTGTTACTCTTAACTGCAGGATCCGGCCTAGGGGAGAAAGTGAAAGAAAAAAAAGAAATCTAATTTAGACTAAAAAATATAAAATAACAGATTGAAAGTATGCTATGATTTAATAAAAAAATTAGAAAAATGTACCTAAATCTCACTGTTTGGAAATTATTCAGTTATAGTATAAATTGTTTGAAAAAATTTTCCAATGTAAAAATCAGTTATGAAATGATTATAATGTGTAATGTATTACAATGAAAAGAGCCTCAAACGTTTATTATTCATGACATAAAATGTAAATGAATATATGTTATTATATGTATTATTATTATTTGCTATACAAATATGTTTTTTGTACGTTTCTTAAGAACTATTATTAACTACACACCAAGAATGAAATATGGTAAAACTTATTATTAATCTTTTTTTCTGAAATGAGCATCGACGGCTTTGGTATTTTTACCCTATGAGAATGAAAATTTTTAGCAATGAAAAATGCCATATCTGATGGAGGATTTGAACCCAGGATCTCCGGATGAAAGGCTGAGATGCTACCAATCCGCCACGGAGATTGGCATTTTATTTCTGTATAACTTTATTGAAATAAAATAAAAAAAGAAAACATATTCTTGAAGCGGTTTCCAAATATTTTGTAGCAAGGCAGTGGCAGAAAAATTAACTTGCGTTTCTCGGAGATACACAACTATGCCAAAGTTCCCTAATCCATCATCCTCACATATCTTGCCCTGATTGAAAAATAGTGAATGACTATCCGTCATCCGTTTCAAGAGAACATATGATATACGTCCTATGGTACTACAAACATCGTCCCCAAATTATTGTCTAATTAAAAAGCAACACACCTCAAGTTCACCTACGTTGTCTCAATCCTGGCCTTTCAATTCAACAAAGGACTTACCACATCAATCCGTGTTTTATTTAGCATCAGCAAAATAATTTGAAAATAAGATTAAAAAAAAGAAAAAGAGAATGGTTAAGGGAAAACTAAGAAAATAATGGAAAATGAGGAAAAGTTAAGTAAAATAATGAAATTGTTTAATAATAATAATAATAATAATTAGAAAAGAAGCCTGCCAGTTCAGCTCACCCTGGTCGTATCTCTTAACGAATGAACTTGTATAATTGACCAGGGAGTCCCCAGGTGGACGCGCACTCAAAATTCTAAAGAATAAGAATCCACTGTGCTTCGAAGACGTACTGGCTCGGCGCACATGTGTTAGTGCATGAAAACACTTCCACTTCCACCGCTTTAAAAATTAAATAATTTTGATAGAATGAAACTGTTGTAAAAGTAATAGGCTTTATATATTTTATCTATCTTTTATTTATATTTTGAAATACATTTTCCTTAAGATAGGAATTCAAAAAGAATTAGTTGAAGTTCAGTCTAATATCCTATTACAAAAGGTAATAGGATAAAAAAAATTTAAAAAAAGAAAGAATGAAAAATAATTGTTATCATTCATTCAGATTTCATGAAAATTTATCAGCCTCTTTATGGTAAAACAAAACAACCGATACCAGATATACAGAAGAAATTCAGAAATTTACAAATTCCTTTATTCGTTAAAATTAAAAATTATAGAAAAAAAATTAAGCCATAAATTAGTATCAGTTATTATTATTTTATAGAAAACGATGAAACTTATGAAAATAAGAAAGCTGGAGCAGACGTTCCTGAACATTTCCTAAATAAACGTAAAAATTTAAATTTAACCTGTTTCCAGTTATACTTTTTTTAAATCTCAAATCTAATTACTATCGGTTTTTTGGATCAATAAGTAAATTTTATAACAATAATCAAGTTATAAAGGAGTTTCCCTTGAAACACCTAATTTACTTTCTAGATATCAACAGTAAATCACAGGTAGCATAATAATTGATAAAGTCCAGCTAATAATGAACTAGAAATCATAATAATGTACAGTACTGTGAATAAAACTACAGTGTAAAATTAACTACATCGAAACAAATAACATTAAGATCATAAGTGATCATATACGTAACCTAAATACTTGATGACTCACAATTTCAGAAGAGAGGCCTCATCCTGAGTGTCACTATTTCCTACCCCAGTAGGAAATAGGTGAAATAGGTCGGTAGGTTTGGTTCCTACCCCAATACACGCACCCGCTTTTATCACCTTACATCATCACCATTGTTTAAGAGTTTAGCAGCTAGGTAGTCTACGTGGCTGTTAAGTCTTATTTGTACTTAATTTCAAATTGATCGACTTGCTCTCGAACACACTGTAACCCTATGTATTCATGAATTTCGTTGTTCCGTAAGAACCGTGGCGTCTGTGTAATGCATTTCGAAAATCTATTATGAAATCAGTGAATAATCACTATATTGCTGGTACTTGCCGCACTCTAGAGTTGGATTCCGTATGTCCAAACCGGTTTTAGAATCACTTTGTACAGATATATCTCGATAGATAGGGGCGGTTGCGATTTTCTGCCTAATAAACAGTATAGTTCCTTAAATTTTGTATTTAGTTGTTTCCTTTTTTCCTATTGTGAACCTTCCATGTTAAATGACGACCTAGATGAACACCTAAATACTGTACACTTTCAGCTCGCTGGATGTAACCTCTATCTATATGGATTCCTGGGCAGTCACCACTTCTCATCGCGAATGTCACGTGAGTCGATTTCGCTTGATTGACTTTTTTTCCATTTCTTCAACCATTCAGCTAGAAGGTTTAACCCAGATCGCAACTTAGTCGAGGCTTGAGATATAAAGTTTAAAATAATTTTTATCCCTTACATATTACGTATTTTATTTGGAAACAGAAAATATTACAGGTTATTTTTTAAACAGTAGAATTTTATTAAACTTCATATTAAACCTAACTCTGATTCACTTAATTACCTCCCAAACAATGTATAATTATAAAATTTGTAAAAAATATACAACAAATGGCAATATTTTAGGCTGTATAACAAAACTTTAACTTAAAAACTACAATTTGATAAAATATGAAATATTTCATCCTTGATCATGTTTTTTGTTAGATAACAAAATTTACTTTCAATTCAACTCTGAAAGAATTGAACTTTTTAAAATGTAGAGAACTTATAAATTAGAGGGTACCTGTTTCCTCCTACCCTCATGACAAAGAGTTGAAAATCTAACTACAGCAACATATCCTATAAAAAAGTATTACAAAAATTATTTCAACTGAGAAGTTGAAGTCGCCAATTTTAGAAATAATTTAAAAAATTTATTGCTCAAAAAAACTGTTTCAAAAAAATATAATTATACTTGAGTTTTAATATTTATTTTACGGTGAAGATTTTAGACTGTATATTAAAACAAAATTCTTTCGTTTAATGGGCTATAAGCAAAAAGGGAAAATTGAGTACTATTGACTGATCAATAGTATTGTTTTAAGATATTCTTTTTAAATTTTTTACTGCTGTTATAGTTATTTAACTATTACTTTGTTATTAAAAGTATTTAAAATAAGTAAGATGTAGTCAAATAAAAGCTTTTACATTTAAACATTCGATATTATAGGAGAAAAATAGTACCGATACAACCATCTTATATTGATAAATTTTAGATTTTTGATAAATTAATGAAATACTTGGAATCCTAATTTTTCAGTAAGATTTCTTTTTTAATATTATTTTTCAGTTATATCTAGCGGTATTATTTAATTTCTCTTAATCCAAAAAAATAGACTGCGATTTGAAAAGTATTTAAACTAAGAATTGCGTAATGAAAGTTCAACCTACTTGGGGGTATAACACTTCAATATTTTTAATACTTATCATTCGTTATTTTTAAAATAGTTATTACATTTAATATTTCTAAAATAAAACCTATAAGGATAATTTTATTTTTTTTTTAATAAAACTGTTCCTGGGAAAATAGACAAAAAATATCAACACTCACAAACACATGTATATATCTAGGTTGTAAAACTTCTTATCAAGAATTTAGTATTATGAACCTACGGGATTTCAAAACGCCAGTTTTGAAATCTAGAGGATGTCATATTTCATAATAACGGTGTTTTCTGTCAGTTTTAATTTTATAATAAGGGATACACAAATATTAGTTTTAGTTTTTGTTTTCTATAATTTAAATCTTGTGTGCTTGGAACAGCTTATCTCTTAATCTCTTAAAATTTTAGTACCTAAGTCGTAAGTAGGAATAAACATTAGATTATTTGAGAATTAAATTTTGATTTAAAAAAAAAAAATATTTTTATGAAATGATTTTGTGGTATCTAGTTTAAACTTTGTTGTTATAAAAAAATACATCCCATCTTTTACTATATGATTAGGCTAACTTCAATACATAATGAAGTATTTCATCATTAGTAATCTCAGAAATAAAATTGTTCAAATTTCTATATCATATCTACCATAGAAACTTAAAAATTTAACGTTGAATTTTACAATTTACAATTTTTTGGAAAAGTAATATTTTTTTTTTAATAATATAAAATTTTTTAAACAATTTGTTTAATTTGTTTTTGTTTCTTTACTTTCCTGGCTAGTTTTTGATACTCTAAACACTATCATCTCTGTGTTTTATAGCGTCTATGTCATCTGATAGTATAATTTTTACGCGCATATTAGATTTTATATTACAACTATTTTTTTATGTATATCTACATCAATTTCAATCTCTTCCTGAACTTTACTTCTAAGTATGTTGCCACCATTAAAACACTCTACTGCATAAAACACGCCAAACGCTAATGTGTCATAGACTACAAACACAATTTTCTTTTGTACAGTGTATAAGATTAAACGCTTTAAAATTTATACGAAATTTTTAAATATGATTATGAGTACATAGACTTTGAATTCGGAAGATTTTTAATCATCAGTCTTTTGGTAGACGTTATTAAAAGAGAATGACTGTGTTTATTTTCATATTTAACATCTTCAATGGTTTTTGACTTTTCATACCTGTATCGCTTTCAGATGCTAGGCATTTAAATTGTGATGCAACATTAATAGAAATAATGGCCTTTTTTTATGTGGCTTGTTTCCTTTTTTCTATTTAAAAAATTGAAAAGCCGATGCGGAGGTGCTTCGGAACCTCCGATACCTCTTGTGCCGGCTCGTCTGCTCGGTGCGAGGCTAGGTCTTTCCCTGTTCGAGGAAGATCCGAACAATTGACCCGTTCGCGGCTTTTTTTCCTTTAAACATGGTTATTAAAGGTTTTAGTTTTTTAAAGAAAAGACGAAATATGTAATAAAAAACTTAGTAAATCCTAATTTTCCAATCAAAAATATTTTGAATTTGCAAATCTTTATTATTTTAAATCAATATTTTTTGTAAATATGAGAAATAATTTAGCAACAATGCTTTATTTATTCATCAACAATTTTTTTCCTTCCATTTTTCTGATTTTTAAAAAATCCATCCTGCTGGTATAGTTTAGTTTACGGACGGAATCATGTTTTGCAAGAAATAGCTACAAGTTTTTTGTGAATATAATTAAAAGAATTGTTTTATTGGTGTGCACTCGTAAAAATATTAAATTTTATTTAAAATAAGAAGATAATGGGAATGTTTACAAATTATTATTGTTTTTCTTAAAATTTATAATTATATTAAATCATTCGAGCAATTATATTTTAATAATTTTTTTTGTGCAAAACCTGATTTAGAAACTGGAAATCTAGAACTGGATTGAAAAAGTATATGATATTAAAATGATTATAGTAGTATATTAGGAATTTTTAATCTATCATTATGAATGTTGCGTAGTTGAATTCAAAAACAGGTATAGCAAAATGTAGAGAAGGAGAGGAGATATAAAAGAGAGTAAGAAATATATATCAAATCCCACAGTTACGTCTTCCGGGACAAGTCCTGTTACAAACAAACTAATGGTAACCTAATTGAATTTCCCTTGAGGAAACTTGAATGCTAGGGTGTAAATACTTAAGCCGTTGACAGCTTTCTGAGATGTTTGTACATATAAAATTTGTCATAACTTTAAATGTTTCAACTATTTAAGTTTGTTATCTTCATATATATCTCTCCATTCACTGTTTTTATGTAATCTCTTACTTTCTCTCACACACACATATACAGGTACACGCACTCACAAACTCACACACACACACACACACACACAGAGAGAGAGAGAGAGAGAGAGAGAGAGAGAGAGAGAGAGAGAGAGAGAGAGAGAGAGAGAGAGAGAGAGAGAGAGAGAGAGAGAGAGAGAGAGAGAGAGAGAGAGAGAGAGAGAGAGAGAGAGAGAGAGAGAGAGAGAGAGAGAGAGAGAGAGAGAGAGAGAGAGAGAGAGAGAGAGAGAGAGAGAGAGAGAGAGAGAGAGAGAGAGAGAGAGAGAGAGAGACTTATTACAATTTTGTATGAGGGTGTACAAATTTCACTAACACTTTTCTCATAAAGCAATTTATGATTAAAAAAAGTAGTTATAAAATATTTTTTATTTTTTCGAAAAAAATATTTTCTTCAGTTTTTTAATCTATCAATTTCAGACAGAGATGATAAAATTAATATCACGGACTATTTAAAATAGTGACTGTGGCCAACAAATTATAATAACACAAAATATAATAACTAAACTTTTAACAAAAATATTTATTTATATATTATTTATTATATTATATATATATATATATATATATATATATATATATATATATTTATTTATAAATTAAAAAATTAGGCATTATAACATAGTTGTAAGATCGGTATTCTTTTAGGGCATAGAAACTACAGATATTACTGGAATAAAAAATTTACTCTACGTAGAAAGATGAATTTTAAGAAGGATTTAGGGCCCTTAAAGAACACAATAAGTAAAAGACGACTTTTCTTGTCTTGTGTTTCGTTGGACACATAGTTCGAATGAAACAATGAAAGCTATTTTTAATATACTTGATTTATAAAGGTCAAGGTGGCTATGTTAAACAGATGAAAGAAGTGCTAAAAAAGTTAATTTTTTTTTTTTTTTTTGGGGATCACCCGGAGGCATAACTTCAAGATGTGTAGGCCTCCTTAAGAGTATATTCGTACCCATAACACGTCTCGAATGCTCCAAACTAACATAATACACTTATAACCGGTCGCGAAACATAATTAATGCGATAGTCATGATACGACAACCAGCCAGCAAGGCGTGCAACAATCATATCATTAACCTGGGCGGAAAGGCGAACACCTTCAACGCCTTCAATGCAACCTTCAATTAACCTTCAATGCAAAAGACGAACACGACGTGAAAACAAGCCAATAAGGCAAACAACATTCTTACAACTTTTTTTTGTTCTTTTTTAACCACACAGAGGAAACCGGTAATCGCCTAGAAAACGCTGCCTCGGTTGGCCCTGAGTGATGTGGCTGTTGAATAACTCACCCTACTGAATACAGCTAAAACCGCTGCCCTGCCTATCGGGGTCCCTCCTGGTTCATTGAGACATTATGACAACTGTATCCAGTTGCCCCGATGCCTCTCTTCAGAAGGGCTGCCCTTCCCGTCCCTACATCCTAATCAGAGTCCGGGTATGCACCCCACGCATACCCCCTCCGAAACACGCGCCCGCCTCACACACCTTGAGGGTCCTTAATGAGTCATTGGAGCGACCCAATCCAACCACTCTTGTATGTGGATGGACTAGAAACCCCCTCAGCAATGAGGCTAACCTCCCTTGTCCCTACATATGTCCATGATTCGACTCCTGGAGATCTTTTTTTTTTTTTCCAGTCCCAGACCTTTTATTTTTGAAATTATCATATACGCCCATCCACACATCCACATAATTAGATATTACAATCTAAAGCTCAAATCAGTCACGATGGAAGATCCCAAAGGATAACGAAAGGGAAAATCCTGAACAAATGCAAAGAAAATAGAAAACCTACATCTAGACACAATAGAATGACAAGGATCTCATGAGTCCCATGGAAACGGTCTACACAACGAAAGTTCATGCCCAACAAAAAGGCAGTAATAGACAGTCCGTGAAAAGAAAAATATCACAATGAATTACAATATCAACAATGTTGGCTACAGTAATAGATGCAACGATCCTCGTTTACACCGTCATGACTCCGTGAGCCCCACTGCCAATAGCATCCACCAGTCCGGTCAATCGGGACCCCGTTCTGTCATTTCTTCCAGTTTGGTCTTTAGGATGCCCGTGTTCAATCTAGACACCTCCTTTCATTGTCGTTGACTCCGGAGCATATGGCCTACCGTGTTTTCTGGCGTCAGCCAGTCTAGCGCTTGTAAATGGCGACGACCCAGCCAACGTTCACATCTATATACTGTATGTTCCAGGGTGTCTAGCTGTCCACAATAAACACAAAGAGGAGAGTTCCTGCACTTGAACTTCAAGAGATATATTCCGTATTCCCCGTGCCTCGAAAGGAACTGAGTCAGTAAATGAGAAACTTCCCCATGCTTCCTCATTTTCCAGGGGGCTATCCGGGGGATCAACCCTCTAGTCCAAGCGCCATTTCACGAAGAATCTTAAGGTCCTGCCATTCTTGCAGTAGTACCTGTCGTGCCACCGTCTTCGTGGATCCTTGCTACATCAGTATGAGTTCTGTTGCCCGGATGAAGATAGGAGGAATGCCCGCAATCACTTCCACCGCATCACCCAATATCGTCCGATATGCAGCCGTCACTTTTATTGCAGCTCTTCGCTGCAACGAGGCCAGCCTCTTCACAATCCGTTTCCGGTCCAGCGAATCCACGCAGACCGGAACTGCATACATGAGTGATGACAGCGAAGCTGTCATGATCAATCTCCTCTTGCTGGCTTTCGGACCCGCCTGCGCTGCCATCAACCGGCCCAATGTAGAAAATAACCGACTCGCATTTGGTCACCACCTACCGGAGGTGGGTAGTGAAGAGCCTTGACCTATGCAGCTAAACGCCTAAATACCTTGCACTTCACTTCTACACCACCCTAACTCCATCAACTTCAATATTTATTGGCCGAAGTCGTCGACGCCGTCTCGCAACAGCTACCACTGCCGTCTTCGTCGGAGCAAGCTGCATCCCTCTTCACCGAAGCCAATCACTGATTCTTGCCGTTGCGATATTGGCACCTCCCCCTCCGTGCGGCCGGCAACTAGTAGTGCCAAGTCGTCGGTATCTCCATCTTCAGGAGGACGTCATATACCAGGTTAAACAAAAGCGGATCCAGCATCGACCCTGGAGTACCCTACATGTCATATCAAAACGCATCACTTCTTCCGTGTAGGCGACGATACTCCGATCATGGAGGTAGTTGCTTATTATCGCTACCAGAGAGTCACTCACGCGAGTTCAAGACCGCCTCCACCATCACCCTCCAGGGGACGTTGTTAAATGCGTTTTTAACATGGAGAAACACCACAAGGGGGATTTGTCTTCTAAGCCAGGTGCCCGCCGCACGACTCTTGGTCCAGTCCACGATATAACGAATGGCCAACGGTCGATTCGAATGAACCAAATCGAATTGGGCAATTGGAATGGTTAATGGTCAACGGTAGATTTCCCTTTGAAAAATCTGAATTGCGTCGGCGAGAGACCTCCCCCCACCACAGTCTCATCCCACATTTACGAACAACCTCTCGTAAAGTTTTGCCAGTTCATTAAGGAGACAGACTGGTCTGTATTTCTTCTCTTGCTGATCATCAACACACGTCTTCGGCAGTAGAACCAGCCTGGCCTCCTTCCAGTTCTGGGGAAACGTCCGATTCGTCAACGCCTCGTTTATGGTCTCCAACTCAACCCAGGAGTGGTGGCTCATTAGATTCCTGACAATTATTCCTGGAACTTCGTCCGGTCACGGACACTTCTGTCCTCAGGGCCGCAGTTCGAAGATCCCCTTCAATGAAACGCCTGGGAATCGCGCTCTCGATCTCGACCCAGTCCAGATTCATGACTGGAAAAACAGTCGATTCCGCTCTTGCCGTCTGATCCTTAGAAAGGAGAAGGAGCCACTTACCAAATCGTTTCATGATGATCAGATAAACTCTCCCCCACTGGTTGTTATCAAGATCTTCTATCAAAGGAACTCAGGCCTCCCGTTTCGCCTTCCTTATCTCCTCCCTGAGGTTCCTCTTAATGCAGCGATTCTCTTCCTCTGCTTCAGCCAACCCATCCCGTTGCTTCCCTCTGAGTAAGGAGGGTCCTCCGAGCCCGGCAAGCCTCTCGTCTCTTGTATGGAATGCTTTCATTCCACCAATATGTGGAGTTATTTCTCCCGGTGGACATGCTTGCCTCCCGCTTGCAGGTGAAGGCTAGTATCCTTTCCAGCTCCTCAGAGTCGGTGATCCCCTGGAGCCCTACTTCTGTGGCAGCATCGTCCACTTTCCTCACCACCTGCCGTTCTATCGCGTTTCATCTCTTGGGTGGTCGAACATCTGCATGCAGCCTTGCCAAATTCCACATCAAATTCGATGGCCTGATGATCGCTCCCGTACTTTTCTTCGAGGACCCTCCAGTTCGCCATCTTCGAAGCAGCCCAATCCGTTACTGCGAGCATATATCTAGAACTAACTCACATCTTCTCCTTACATAAGTTGGCACCCGTGGTTCGTTCTTTGTCACCAAGCCTTTCGACGTTAACATGGACGCCAGTACGTGTCCTCTTTGTGTTGATCTGAATTGCTTAGTTCAATTCATTCAGAGTTCAGATCTCCAGCCAGAATGATCGGCTTGCGTATGATACAAATGCGTCTATCAAGCCTGTCCAGGTGTTCTAGAATGCGAGCCTATTCACAGTTTGGGCATATGTACGCCACGAAAATAACATAATCCGTGAGCTTCATTAAAACATATCCATCTCCCGCTTCAGTGTGTAACACTTCGTGTCTTTCAGCGACATCTCTAATCGCCGCGTTACCTTCTTCATCCGTGTACCAGCCGCCTGCAGCCAGTAGCTGATGAATCGGTTCAGTGCCGAGGACGTAGTCGACGTCGTTGTCCTGTGCAGCCGCCCATAACAGGTCATGGGCGGTCACACTTCTGTTTACATTCAGATGGAGGCACTTCATTTCTGGACCGTACAAACCCAGGCCCCAGTCCGATGGCTAATCTTTTTAATTTATACGCATCGTGGTTGAGTCGTGCAAGCCGACCTCCAGGGTCTGGTCTCGCCGCAGTTGTAGCAGCATTTGCGTCTGTCTTGGCTCGTACATGCCGAATCAACGTGACCACTGTCCCAGCATCTGTAGCAGGTGGTATCCGGTTGCCGGATCGCAATCCGACAGAACTGCCACCTGACCAACAGCCGTCCCGTCGAGGTCAGTTGGAGCGCCTCCCCCACGTCTTATTCTTATGTTGGATGGTAAGACCATCGTTGCGTTTTGAGTGGCCCCATAGGCCGGACGCAGGGAGGTCACTCTAGCCATGGTAGGCTCCCCCAGTTTGCCTACAATAGTCCGTGAGACCTCTTCCTTTGCGCTATCGAGGTCACGTACATGGACAATTGTCATTCTTCTAGTACCGTCCCTTTCTGCAACCACTACCGCCGGGGCAGCTGCTGCTAAATTTTGGTTGATGTCATGGATTGCCGCCGACCCTTGACGTACCTTACCTCTACGTTGTCACCTCGGCCATGCCTCACCGACAGAATATCCGCTGCCAATTCGACACCGACCGATGCTTTTACCATCTTTAATTGATTAGCGTAGGATACGCCTTGCTGGCTCAACACCAGCAAGAGTTCCCCTGCGATTGTTGTCTCGCCAGAGGTTCTTCCCCGTGGAAGTTTACCGGGACAGTTTGGGTATTCCGCTGGGCCAAGAACTCCGCCATTTTTCTTGATCCCGAAGGCGTCCTTTAGGAGTAATCAGTGTAAAGATGTCATCCGCGTGATTGAGGACCCAATAGAAGGTCATCCACAATCTCATTGCCCTCACCCTCCATCAGCAGGATGTAGTTATCTTCGATCTGATGGACGTCCTCCTTATCTCCAAGCAGCGTGATCGCCCACATTCACACTCGAGACACTCGGCCAACATGTCCGGGGGCCCCTAGTTTTTCCGTCAGTCGTGAAAAGGCTGCAGGTGCTGCCTACGTAACTCTATCTTCGTACTTTTGGTTAGGTGTACCATTCCTACTAAAACCGAATACCTTTCCTTTGTCTTCCTCATCCTTTGGTAATTCCATGAGGAGAGATGTCTTCTCATAAACCTGGTTGGACCAACGTCTATTAGTGATTACAAGTCCGTCGTAGTTCCGGACTGCAACATGGTTTTTATGGCCGACTGTCCTATTGGTGCAGTTTGAGCACCCCGGTCCGTTGAAACCGCTCTACGCCGACTATCCTTCAGTATCGGCGCCATCTCTTCGACCCAGCCCCTCACTCTGCACATTTTTTTCTTTAGGTTTTGACGGCTTCCCGTGATGGAACTCAGGAAGTCGTCAAGTTGCTCGAGGTCTTCTAAAATCGTGGTGATATCCACCTCGTCGTTGTCTACTGATCTGCTGCTGGACGGGTGCCTTCGTTTCATTGCATTGTCCCACACCCTTTCATCAGCTTCTTCACTTTGCATCTGTTCATCTCGAGGTGCTGAAAGAGGGTACTATTCTTCATCAGAGGTGCCTCCCACCTTTTGCCTTCGAGTTTTTACCATATTTTTGGTGGATAATAATTCCTTTAGACGCGCACGGAGTACACTATAAGTAAGAATAGGTACACATGCGGTTTGTCTTTAAATAACGCCATAGAGAGCCACAAGAGGGTCGAAAATAAAAAATGAGGGTAGTTTCGGAAACAGGAGAGAAAAAGGAAGAAAATGGCGGGAGAGTGGTATAAATTTTGAAAAAATCCGGGGTGGGTGGAAATGTGCTGGTGACATTCTTACAACCTAGTTATCATATTTCTTACGCAAAAACCAGGAATAATACACTACTCAGAAACACGAAGAACGTGGCGATCACGCCACGAAAATTTGCGAACAAAGCAAAAACCATTCTTACAAGCTAAACTTACTATCTGAAAGGAAATAAGACACGAGTTCTCACCCTTACAATATAAAACTAACCTAAACAATTTATCTAATCTAACAATACTAATATAATATACCCAACGAGATAGGTTACATCCAATAACACCAACTTATTAATGATAAATTAACACAAACCATGTAAGATGAAAGGATCACTACATTAATCAAATAGAATCACTAACCTAACCTAACACGATACATCTATGAGAACACATAATCCATATTTGATAATACTGTTACAACGCATACAATCATCCAGTCAAGTAAAATAATAACACATGAAATAATCGCGACTAAATAATCTAATAATCTTATTCCTTCAAAGGAAATAAAACACTGCTCGTAAAAAGCCACGAACGACCCAGGATGTGAAATTCGAACAAAGCAACCACGATCTTTCAATTTAGATAATCTTATCTTATTTTGTTCTTCCGTTTTATTTATTTATTTTTATTATTATATTTTATTTATTTATTATTTTTTTTTATTTACTTACTTTAAATACAAAATGCACAATGAGAATCCACGAATCCTCACATTTATAATATAAGCCTAGCCTAAATATATACCTAACCTAACAATGATTATATAATATTCCTAATAAAACGGAATGTCCATCCAATAAACAGACAAAACATAGATAAATTCACTTATGCGTGTATAATCAAATGATCAAATTATTATTCAAATAGAATCACTAACCTAATCTAACCTCGCATGAAACATCGTTGAGATAAGATAAAATATATTATTTAATAATATAATCACAACACATATAATCATAACGCAATCGTATAGTCATGTAAGTGAAATCACATAAAACTAGTAACACGTCGATGTATCGCGACTTCAATTGAAGTCTGCGACTCAACGTACGTCTACTACCGTCAACATTATTGGTAATCATGGATAAAATTGTGCCTCCTCCTCAGTTTTCTTTTTCCCGACTGCCCTGATAAACGTAGCTACGACAGCCCAGGACATCTCACTTCTTAGCGTTGCTCTCCGATACTGTCCGGGGAGATGGCACCCACTTCTTGGACTACCTGGATTCTCAAAAGCTCCCATTTAGGGCACACAAAAAATGTGTGTTCGGCAGAATCGACTGCTGCCGAGCAATACATGCACTATGGGTGTCTCTCCTACCCCTCTCAAACAGATAGGAGTTAAAACACCCGTACCCGCTAAAGAACTAAGTGGGATAGAAGTTCAACTCTCCCAAAACTCTATCCATCCAGTTTTGCACGCAAGGCAGCCATTTTCTTGTCCATCGCCCTATTTGGGAAACTTCCCATCTACTCTGCCAGCAAGCCAGCAGATCTTGCCTAGCCTCGTTTCTGTTTTTGCCCTCCTTCCTCTCCTTAGCTAGCAGGTCGAGACGAGGAAGCCCGATAAGGACCATAGCTGCCTCAAATGAAACGGTACGGTAGGCAAAGACCACACGTATCGCAATTCTTCTTCGTATCCGCTCCAGGGCATCCCTGCCTCTGGCAATTCACAGCCTCGCCTCCTACACCGCAACCCCGTACAGCATAAGAGTCTACCACCGACGCCAGCAGAAGTCTCTTTGACTGACGTGGCCCCTCGACGTTTGCCATAATGCGGCAGAATCCCGAAGCAGTTCTTTCAGCCATGCCGTCGATCTCCCTGATGTGTACCTGGTAAGAAAATTTCCTGTCTATCCAGATGCCCAGGTACTTTAACGCCGGAGCCGGCATCACGACAATCCCGTAACCGAGAACGTCCCATCAATAAGTCTCTTGCTCACGGCAAAGACTGGCTTGCATATTATTGACAGCCACTTGCAACTCGCTGATGTCGAACCAGTCCATGATACTGTCGATTGCATCGCCGGCTTTGGTCATCAGTTCCGCCTCCGTACGAGCAACCACCAATAGTGCAAGGTCATAATCATACGCTATGGTTTGCTACTCCTGAGGCAGCCCATCTTGAGAACCGGGTCGTAGGCCAAGTTTCATAATGAAGGCCCAAAAACAGAACCCTGCGGCACTCCTGCAGTCATCTTACTACGTCACCGTCCGATTCGTGACTATCTCCCTTTCACTGAGGTAGTCGTGAAAAATTTTCCTCAAATAATCATTGACTCTCTACCTCTCCAAGGCTTCTATTACAAGGCCCCACGGCAACGTATTGAACGCGTTTCTGATATCGAATAGTATGGGACCCCGCGATCTTCCTAGTTCTACGGATGACGCTCAATGGCCCCTTGATGATACCAACTACCTTTGAGACCGCACCAATATTCGACTTGCCCTGACGGAAGCCGTACTGACTATCCGCAAGGCCGCAGCTGACCACGATCTCCTCGTCAAGCCTCGAAAGTAGTAATCGTTCAAAATGTTTCCCTCCTGCGTTAAGCAGATAAATCGGACGGTATGCTGCAGGCTCCTCAACTGGCCTACCCGGCTTCTTAATTAAAACCAGCCTCGCTCTCTTCCATTCGACTGGGAATCGCTAGGAGGACAAAAGGCCTCTCATCAAGTCCGCGACCAGCTGAGGGGCTATGTCCACAAATGCCTTGTTCACCTTAGCTGGCCTCCCCTGCCGTTTCTTTGACCCTCCCTATCGAACCTCCTCCAAGCCCGGATGCAGCCAGCTCTTCTAGCCTGGTGTTTCCCAACTACGGGTTTCAACTCCGCGCACGCCTTGCTCAGGCGACTACACGAATCCTCGTAGGAGAAAGGATCTCTGTATCCGCAACTTCTCTCTTCAAAACTTCCTTTATCCGCCGCAGCTCCAGTGAAGTGAGCCTATCCCACGTGGACCTAACTTCCTGCACAGGGTCGGGCAACATTACCTGATGAATGATAAATCTTTGACTTCTCTTTCAGTACCTCACATCCGTCAACGAACCTGAGGAGATCCACTGACGCAAACATGACATCGAGGACGCTGCTACAATCTCCTCTGACAAAGGTGGCAGCGTTCCCAGGGTTAAGGCGCAACAAGCTGAAGAACCAAGGCCTATATTAGCCTTATTCCCCGGATATCCGCAGCACGACAGCCCAACCTCGGACCACGCTCTTTGCATTAAAGTCTCCAGCGTCGATATCTCTCTTCTGCACTGTGGAAATAGATCCTGTCAGCTCATCCCGGAAAACCTCAAACCGGTTCAGTGGCACTTTAGGGGTTATGTAGTAACTGTAATCAATGAAGTATTCCAATTTGACATACACAAAACCCCTGCCTACACCACTGTTAACGATAGGAACTTGGCAACTCCGCCTACCACGATTGGTGAGCCGATTGGTGGGCACTCCGCACCCACCAATCGGTGAGCCTCCGCTCACCGATTGGGTGTGCGCCACCCAATCGGGTCTCAGATTGGATGTCGGAGACCCAGCCATCGCCAATCTTCCTGGGGTTTGGCTCTCTGATGAGCACTGTGTCCACTTCTTTGTATCCCGCTACCTTTAGCAACATTGTGTTAACCGGGATGCTTCTGCTAACGTTAATTTGGAGGAACTTCATATGTAATTCCTTTCTTCCTTACCCTGTCTAATAGCAAATTGGCACAACTTGCCCCTCCTGAGCCCTTCTCCTCCACAGACCAGACACTTACTATGTCCACTGCAATTCTTGGCCAAGTGCCCATCCATACCGCAGTTGAAACAAAGACTCTTGCGGTTTGGACCTTTTCACTTGGCGGCCACATGCTCACTTCCCCAACATTTGAAACATTTTAGCTCCTCTTTTCATTCCTGTACTCTCCAGTGTACCCAGCCAATCTTGATTCTCTTCCGCTTACAGAGGTTCCTTGCCACCGCCTCCTCCAGTTTCACTACGACATTCAGGTTTCCCCGTATGCGGATCTCCTCGCTATAATAATCGGCGAACACTGGGCTTTGTTGGCGGCTATTATTCTCTCAATGTTTGTGGTTTGTGTCAGCACAGATATCCCTAATCCTGATGGTGGCTATTTTGGAGACTTTCACCTTGGTAGTGACCTTAACCTTCCCTACCTTCTCCTGTATCCTAGCTCTCAGTTCACCTGAAGCCTCCTTCTTTTTCTTGACCTTTATTTCTGGTAAATCTCTTGCCTTTTTTCTCATTGAGAGAAACTCCATTATTATATAAACACCCTCTATTATTACCGTTTCGTTTTTCACCTGTTTAAGTACGTCAGCGTATCTTATACCTTTTGAAGAGACTACCACAGTCTCCACACGGTGTGCGGACTCCTTGCCTTTAGGTGGTTGGGCACTACCTACATCACTGCCGGTGAACAGAGCAAACTGCGTGTTACCGCGCCACCCTTCTCATTCAAGTCATTTTCTTAGCGAAATCAGTAACTTGCTTCCGATAATGACGTTACTATCAGGGAGTACATCCATCAATTGCATTTTTGCAATTGTTGGTATAATTTAAATGATATTATAATTTAAATAGATTTATTTTTGAAAAAAACAAGATTTTTATTTCTTGTTTATTTTAATGGAGTAATATCTAAACATCGAGTATTTATTATTTACGTGAAAGATAGTCTTCTGAACTTTTAACAAAGACTGTTGCAAAATAATTCAGTAATTTTCATGTTACATTTTACAAGGAAATCTCAGTTAGGATTGATGATGAAAGAATTTAGTCCGTGAAATATCTTGGCGTGCATATTGATAGAGCAGGGCGTTTCTCCAGCCACGCCAGAGAGGCGGTAGCCAAGGCAGAGAGATCTTTGTCTTTGCGGAAACTGCCATGCCAATTAAAGAGGGCTATAGAACGGGTACAAGATGTATCCTCACATCGGTCGCCAAATCTACACAGATATATGCTGCTCCGGTCTGGAGTTCTGTCCTCCAGTTCAAGAGGTATACTGGATAACTCTAGACCTTTCAGACAAGACTGATGATCGGGGTCGCGACGGCGTATCAGACTGTGTCTAGGGACGCGGTCTGTGTGATTGCAAGAGTATTCCCGATCACCTCCGTATTAAACATGTTACGAGGATGTATGAGGGGATGGCCAGGCGGGGCTCTGATCAAATCTTCATGAAGGAATGGCCGGCGTCCTGGGACGCTTCAGTCAAAGGAGCCTGTACAAGACGCCTTACCCTCAGACTGGAACCGAGGGTCCGGAGGAATCATGTGGAACTGTCTTATTTTCTTACCCAGCTCCTTTCGGGCGGGGAGTTTGGCTCTTACTTAGCCAGATTTGGGAGGAGAGTTACTCCACATTATATATACTGTGGTGCGGAAGACTCGCCAGAAGACGTGTTTTTCTACTTCGAAGCATGGAATTTGACTCCTGACAACATGGTTGAATACATGTTGGAAGAATTATTACACCTTTGCAACAAACAGCCTCAAGATTAAGGAGCAGGAAGCTGTAGTTTTGATTGAGAAGCCAATGCTATTCTGGGTGGACACACCCCCATCAGGAGAAGGAGGAAGATTAAGGACTCTTCCAGGAGAACACCCAAAGGAGGACAGCACTACAAAAAAAGCTCTCCGTGCGAGGCGGAATTTTATGACCGGAGGGCGAAGAGTAGGCGGACACCTCCCTGCGAAGCCGCCGTTCGTCCACGCTTGCAAGAATGGGCGACGGTGACAACGCATGGGAACTCCTGACACATGAGCTCGATGGCACCTCCCGATGTTGATTATTGCTTAATTGCAGGGCCAGCCCTTAGAGGGGAGAATCGGTGAGATGTGAGGTTTAGTTGGTAGGGCGCAGGCCCACGTACGCTCTCTTAATAACATGTAGCGGAACCAGTTAGCAAGCCTGAAACTTCGCCCGTAAATGGGGTTCCTTAGATGAGTCTGAGGAAGAAAAAAGACAATAGTCTTAAATCTATCCCTGTTGATGTTGTTGACATCTAGATGATTCCTCATGGTTTAGCCAGATGGTCTATTCTTCCCCTCCATTCTCCCTTGTGCGTTACTCCTACTAGTGTTGGACAGTAACAAACTTAACATTTCAGTATGGCTTTATACATCCGGCCTCCCGTACGGTGTCCTACGGTTATACAGATCAGGTATTTTTTTGTTTCTATGCAGCTATCAGCTTTGTGGCCATTGCCCCCGCAGTTGTAGAGTGCCTACCGGTCCGGCTCACGACAATCAGAACTTTTATGGCCAATACCCCAACATCTGCAATATCAAATGTCGTTTGCCATAAGCTCCACTCTGTTGGAATGCCAGCCTATCTTAATGAGTTTATCAGCCAAAATATTTGTTCGCGTTAAGAAGCGTGAATGTGGCTCTGAGGGTATCCTCGTACGCTGGACGTAGAGGAGACCCGGATGGGAACCTCAGAATCCACCACCTGTCTTATAGCCTGTTCAACGTCTGCCTGAGTTGTATCTAGATCTAAATCCGTGACATACAGAGGCAACAGATGCAGATCCCTACACCGGTCACCAACTAGTACCCCCTAAACTGTCACTCCGATCCTATTTTTGATGTCCTCCCGTGTTGAGTTTGTATCTCTAACTCTGATTTCAACTGTATCCGCACGATCTTGATGTATCGACAATATGTCCTCAGCAAGACCGTTTCCAATGCCTCCCTTAATCTGTTTCAATAAGACCGCATATCAGACACCTTCCCGGCTCACAGTCACCACCGCTGTTTTGGGGCCTTTAGGGATAGTCGTCTTGGGTGTAGAAACTTCGATAAGATACAAAGGCAGTTTGTCCGGGGACTGAAGCTCTCTCCTGGCCCAGTACTCAAGGGTGTTACGAAAGCGATTACCAAGGGGATTGTCGAGTGCGAAGACAACAAGGTTACTAAACTCTGCACGCCAAATTTTTGACAAACACTTTTATAATTATTCCTATATGTTTAATCTTAAAAGTTATAATTAAACATTTTACGAATTTTCTTTCATTTTGGCGAGTCATTTAGTAAAAACCCAAATATCTGTGGAGGCAAAACAGTCGGTAAGAGGGCTTTAATACTTTCAGAATACTAAGTTGGTAACCCTTTGATGATAAACTGTTTGATTAAAATTATTTTGATTATAATTTCAACATTTAATTTTACGATGCTGAGTTCTCTTGAAGTTTGTGAGTTAGTTGATCAGTGTGCAGTGATTTGTTTTTGCTTTCTGGAGGTGAAAAACCGGTTAACGTTTACTATCGTATGAATTAATATTGACAAACTTGTATGAGCCGCACAAAGTTTACAAGTGGGTAAAAAAATTTAAACGCTTGGAATTCGCATAGACTGTCTAATCTAGAAAAACTGATTTATTACAGTTAAGTTTATAGCTGAAAAATTAAAAGTAAGTATGGGTAAAGTTCATACTGTTTCAACGACAAGATCAAGTACCAAAAGAAGAGCGCAAGATGGGTTCTCATAGAGTTAACAAATCATCATGATGAGACAAAACTTCACAAGTGCACAGAGTTGAAAGAACAGTATCAGCAGGAAGATGAAGATTATTTGTGCAGTATTTTAACCTGTGATAAGAGTTGGCTTCACCAAAAGGAACTGGAATAAAAAAAAAAACAAAGTTTGGACATGTGTTCACCTGCCAAGAAATAATTCCGAACCCGACCATTAGCAGGAATAATTATGATGACAATCTTTTGGGATGCAAAACCCGGTTTTTATAAATATTCTAAATTTTCAGTGAACAATAAACAGAGCACACTACTGTGACATGTTTATCAACAAAGTTAAGCCAACAGTGTTGAAAACACGCACGGAATCTCTGCGAAAAGTCATCACTCTGCTTTAGATAACTTCCGGTTTCGTACAGCTTATCTAACTCGAAAAACCATACAAAAATTGCATCAGGTAGTACTACATCATCCCTCGTACAGTTCTGAATTGGCCCCATTTCATTTCCCTTTTTTGGTCTACTCAAGGAGGCGCTGCGTGGTAAGACGTTTAATTGCAATGACTACGTTAAAGAAAATATGCTAAATTCGCTTATGTAGAAACAAAGATTTCTTTTCAGGTATAAATAAGCTGATTCAGAGGTGGGACATATGTATTAATACTTCTGGAGATTATGTTGAAATGTGAAAAAAATCAAATTGAACCGTTTTAACTCCAGAGCAATTTGTGCCATTAATTACTGAATAACCCTAGTACTTTCTGATTTGATTGTTTTCATAAATATGTGTGTAAAAAATTGATTTTAGTTTGAAGAGGAATGTCATGTATATAGAAATCAAACGTAGAGATCATGTATACAGAGTTTTATTAGTACTTCGTGTATATGTTTTTTGTGAATATGTAAACTCTTGTAACAATGCAACGTCTGTGTTTCTTTAGATAAAATATTCTTTTGGAAACGTATTAATATTTCCATGATAATTATAAATATTAATCTCTGAAATTAATAAAGAAATATTAAATAAGATTATTAAGTTAGGAGGATGAAATTAGTATAGGGCAAGAAAACTGAAAATTAATATTTAATAGTAAATTTTTTTATTAAATAAAATATTACAGATTTCCTTAACGATTAGTAATATCAACTAACAAACTGTACAATATAAAATTATTTACATGTTATTTAATATAATTATATCCTAAAATTTTCTTGACTTTTTTCATTTTAAATAATTTTGTACTCCACCTATCTCAAATTTATTCTCTAAAGAAATTCTTATGTACAATATACTCGTATTCTAATAAAACAATAATGTTGAATTTACATGGTAATCAGCACATCTTGATCTTTCAAAATACGGCGATTCTATAAAATATGTTTATAACTTATTATAGACAGGCAAGCTAGTAGTAATGTACGTAAAAGTCAGGAATTACAAAATAGAAATAATAGTTTCTTTATGGGACAGGATAATCCGTATAAAGAGTAAAAGTAGAATTTCGTACTTAATTAACTTTTTAATTGTGATTTCATTTTCCTTTTATAAAATATGTTAACATTATAGTTAATAAAAATTTTAGTCAATTAATAATATATGTAAATTTTAAAATTTATGTAATTTTAATCACATAAAATAAAAATATAGGTTTATCAGTTTCTTTACTTTTTGAAAATAAATGGAGTAATGTGCATTTTTGTGTGTGTTTATTTAATTATTACAGTGAGAATGTAAAATAATTTGAGTTCTTTTTATTATATTTTTCAATACATTCTGAGCATAAGAACCAATGTATAAATTCTATAACTTTAAAATTTTTAAGAAAGGAAAAATTTAAAGGTAAATAGAGCAGATCATTTTTTGATAAATAGCTCTAAGAAAAAAAGAACCATGAAAATTTTGATAAAAATATAACATTTTGTTAGCAAATAATATATAAATATCAACTTTTTTTCTAGATATGGACGGACGTTTTGACTTTTTTTAAATTATACTTTTGTCCAGGGTAAATTATATATTTAAATTATCCAGCTTTCTTCCATGTACACTTTACATTTTTTACTCTTTTTCTAATGTTTAATTATTTTGTCTGTTAAAACTTTAAACGTATCTTTTGTAAACAAATAAAGTAATGTATTTATTCTGGGGTTTTAAATTAATAAATTTAATAATATAAATATATATATATATATATATATTTGTAAAATGATAAATGGTATCTAAAGGACATGTTTTTGTTAAACAGGAGGAAATAATTTTTGCATAATTCATGTTAAAAATTTTCAAATCTAGTAAAAGGAAAACTATATTGTTTTACAGTAAGAAAAATAGATGAATTTAATTTCAGTTAATTTATACAGAAAATTTCGTGAAAATCGATACAGTCGTTATTAATTATTGAAAAAAAAACGTATACAAATGTTAAGAAAATGGGTGAAGTTTTCCATGAAAAATGACGGTTTAAAAATTAAAGGAAGGATAGTTTGTTAAAAAAATATCAGCCTAAAATCATTGTCTTCAATTAACTAATTGTGGTAGAAGAAATATTCAGACTGATCAGTTTAGTTTGTAAATTTTAAGTGAATATTTGTGCAAACATAGAGACGAACACTTTTCAATAAGAGTATATACATTTACGCTTATTAATAATTAAAAAAATCTTTGATTTACAATGTAACGAAAATCTCTAATAAGTATTAAAACAAAAATTATTATTATTTTGTATATATATATAATAGTACAGTTTTGAATATAATATCCTATAAATTTAATAACAGTAATAATATTATTAATTCTAACTAAATATAATACAATAACAGTATAAATATTGAGCAATTATTCTTTAAATTTTTACATTCATTTTATTTTGTAACATTGTAACATTTCCGTCAAGAAATAGCCTTCTTTCTACAAAATATTTGTAGATAATTAACGTGTAATTTCATACAAATTTATTTCCAGACTAAATGTTAGCGTAATTACAATAACAGGATAATATTATTTAACCAATTTTCAATTTTGTTTCCGCAAAATTACTGGATAAATAAATTGCAATTACATTGGTTCCAAAAATCGTACAGCCAGTAATTAAAAGTTATATATCAATATTTTAAATCTTAGAATTTTCATGTACTTCATTGTTTATAGAAATTCTTCATTAATGTGAAGGAGTTTTGTACTAGTATAAAAGATTCGTGTTTTTTTTAACCAGGTATTTAGAAAGAAGTTATTTCAAAAATATTTCATATATCAATAACGGTGGAATAAATCAAAAAGTTAACATCTTTCTAATTTCCTCATGGTAAAAAAGTGTTACTAGTACAGTATACAGTCTTTGGTACTAATTATTAAAAAACGTTTACCAATGTAAAATTAAAGGTGTTCATCAAAAACTAAATTGTATATATTTGTCATTTTAATACGCGTACGTTTAAATTATTTGTGCATATACAAGAGTTTTTATTTTCTAAGCATGTCAATAAGAAGTAAATCTTTGAACAATATATCTTCATTTTGAATTAAGGAAAAATATACATTTTTATAAATTAATAAGATTTTAATTACTCTCGGAATTATTTATACTTACATTTTCTTCTGAAATTTTCAAACCGTTTGCTGTAGTAATATAGAAATCTTCTTAAACAATTATAACATTATGAAGTCAATTACTCGTATAATGGGCAACAAATTAAAGAAAACGTAAAAGTTAAATTTCTAAGTCTCCAACATAAAACATAAAAAAAATTCTGGCGAAGTATTTAATGACTTTTCCGGCTACGCCAGTTAAATCATATAATACCTTTTATAGTAAAATAATTTGTGCATTTTAGATTCGGGGTCTATAATTTAAAACAATCACAAACATTTTATTGATAGTTCTATATATGAAGTATAAATTTACAGAACATTTTTGAAAAATATTTAAACCGAAAGAAGATAGAGTAAAAGAATAAAATAATATATTTCAACTTTTTAGAGGTATTGGTTGATTTTTTGAAAAAAAATATTGAATATATATTTATGCATTTCAGGTAGCGAATTTTCTTTAAAAAAATGCCTCCGAAGAAAATCGAAACTGTTTTTTTCGCAATATTCCTCACCTCGTTAACGATATTTAAACAAAAAAAAAATAAATCAATGCATCATATATAAAAATATTTGAGCCAAATTTGAAGAAAATATGTTGGGACAATCCTGAGATATCACCAAACAAATTGAAATACATATACCTACATGTCTTTTTTTTTTTTTTTTGGTTTAGATGAACTAGTTGAACCCTAAAACGTAAAGATTTGCAAAAACACGATTCTTCATTTTTTACATGATCATCATACTTTCCCCTTTAATATAGCAATTCTAGCTATATCTCATAGGAAATAAAAACAATATATCGTAGAAAAGATTTTCAGAAGAAAATGTTTTTTTTAAAGGAAAAGCTATCATTTTATTAAATTTTTCAGTTTAATTATGCTTTAACATCTAGCATTTTTCTCCAAAAAGGTTCTGTTGTATTAACTTGTATTAATGTATTTATATTTGATGGAAAACATTGTTTTTTTTTGTCTTTCGTAATAAATAACTTTATATCAGGCTATTATTTCCACGAGTGAACGATAATAATGGCAACTTAATAATGCGGGTATAATAATAATTGTTAACTTTTTCTTCTTTTACACTAACACATTTTATAATAATCCTTTAGCAAAAATTTAATGCATGTTTTTCCAAAGAGGTCTTCTGTCTATGAAAAACAGAAAAAAGAATTATTTTGAAAGTTGATGTTTTAAAAATAGCTTTTCTTGATTCAAATACTGCAGGTAAAATAAAAAAAAAACCTGTTAACTTTTTACTATGAATAAAATAAAAATAATAAGTACAAATTTATTAAAAGCAAATTTACAAAATTTTTATAAATAAAATATTTTGGATCAGATTAATGAATTAGAATGTTATTTTTTTTTAATACTTTTATTTATAGTCCCATCAACAAGTAAAGTAATTAGCGACTTATCAGTGTAATGTAATTGTACCGGTAAATTTGTAATCTTGAACAAACTTAGGTCGACTACTACCAAAGAACACCGGTATCCACTGTCTGGTATTCAAATCCTAATAAAGTTTCAACTTCGAAATCAGCTGATTAACGACGACGTGTAAAGACCATTAGACCAATAAGGTGGGTTTAAAATATATTATTATTAATTTAAATAAACAAAGTGACCTTGGAAGTAAATTCCTAACTTAATATTATTACAGCCGTTTTTATACTTAAATAAAAAAAAATTTCTGGAACACTTTTTTCTCTAAAATGCCTGTTTTTTGTTTGTTTTAAAACAGTTTATTAAGGTAGATAATTTATAAAGATAACCGGTAACATAAATTTATCTTTAATTATATAAATATATATATATATATATATACAGATGAATTATCAAACAAGACAATGAGAGAAAAAAACAGCTAACCAAGCCATGACCAATTTTGGCATATGAGAGTCAATCAGGAATTAGCAATACGTTGCAAATTTTATTAAACATAGCATATTTTATTTTTTTTAAAAATAACTTCTAAGATAGAAAAAAACATAATATACTAATAATAAATACTTTGTTAATTACTATATATATATATAATTAATATATATTATATTCTTTTTTTGATCACTTAAGTGTATCCTTAATGATATGCATTGGTGGTAAATTGTTCCACTTTTCTTTTTCAGGTACTTTAACATCAGCATGGCATACTTGTTTAAATTGATCATAAATGTAAATTGGTAGTAACCTGTAACATAAAATTATTGCTTTCACTATAAGTATTATTACAGATTTTTAATGTCAATAAAAGATTAGTATTATGTATATTAAAAGTTAAAACTTTTTTTGAATTTTTAAAAAAATAATTCTATAGTAAATTAAGGTACTAATGTTAAAATTAAGCTTGAATTTAAAATAAAAATATAATTTGAACAGCTAATTTTAAACTGGAACATCA
This sequence comes from Lycorma delicatula, assembly GCF_047948215.1. Classification (NCBI taxonomy): domain Eukaryota; kingdom Metazoa; phylum Arthropoda; class Insecta; order Hemiptera; family Fulgoridae; genus Lycorma; species Lycorma delicatula. Next base: position 127,231,031 of record NC_134458.1, on the reverse strand, counting down.
AGATTTAATTTGAGGTAAATCTTACTTCGCCGGTCTCCGTGACAAAATGGTAGCTTCTCGGTCTTTCATCCGGAGGTTCCGGATTTGAATTCCGGTGTTGGATTTTTCACATGCTATAAACATTTCTATTAAATATTCTCACGACACAAGCTCCGAGCTTATGTGGAGATTTAATCATAAAAATTAATCTAGTACAGTATCATTTTCATTAATAATTTTATTAATCGCTTTATGAGACGAAAGATATAAAAAGGGAAGCCAAAAAGAAAATAATGAGGCGATTAATAAAAATTTGAAAATGGAATTTAAGTTAGAAAATATAATAATCTTAAGACGAATTTTAAAATAGAGACTATTTTGGTAGAACCTTTTAAAAACATAAAAGAAAAGAACTTTGTGTGTTTTATAATGCGATAATCCAGCGATAATAAAACTAGTTAAAAAAGGAAGTATTATTATTCTAGAAAGAAATATTGCAGCAAAGTAATTAATTGTACGTCCTACATCCAATTCAACTACCTAACATTTCTTTTTTTTTTTTTTTAGTATAAGAAATTAATTTATGTAGTATGTGATAAAATTCCTAGCCTGATCGGGATTCGAATCAAGAAACATATACATATAAATTAGAAATACATAAAATACGAGTAAACTTATTAAGAAAATAACTAAAGGACAGAAACGGTAGCAGTATTAAAACAGAATTATGGTTTTATTAACTTGCAAAAGACCTGCATCAAATTTCAAACGCCTGTAAGACACCTACAATCGTAGCCCTTAGTTGCAGGTGTAAATTGTATGCCTTTCAAGAGAGTTTAGTAAACGAATATATATTCAAGAAAACAACGTTGTATGTTTGAGTTGCCCAAAAATCTGTATAAAATTAAAAATAATCAGGGAATATCTGATGGGGAAGCTTAACTAAGAAGCTTGTTGAAAAATAACTTACATGCCTGGACATAAAATCCATAAATAAATTAGAATCTATGAAATATATAAGTGGGGATATAGAATGTGAGAAATACTGGGGCTAAGACGTGTAGCAGAGAATGTAAAGGTATGTGGAAATAAATTAAATGAATGGACTTAGATCAGACACGAAAAAAAATTCATACGTCACGGTTTAATCTAATAAAAAATAAAATATAGTATTTCATTTAATTTAAATACTAGTATATTTTGGAAAAAAAAAAATACTTCAAAATATTTTTTGATATATACGTTAGACTATAATTTTTAATATTCTAGAAAAACGGAAAATCTTGGTTATTTGTTTAATATTTTATATGTATGTAATTATCTTTATTTCTAAGATTATCATAACGGATAGTATTCTTAGACGTTTTAGTAAATAAGAGAAGAAATGTGTCGCTATTGATTAAAAAAATCCGCTTTTTATGTATTTTTTAACGTTTTAATATCCTTTGAATCTATGTTGACGTCCTTTTTACTTTAAATCTAAAAGAAAATATTTTATTAGAGAATTTTTAAATGTGGTATGTGTGTTTCTGAATTGTAAGTATAGTAATTGTGTTTTTTTTTTTTGTTTTTTTTATTATCAAATGAGAAGATCAGAAGGTATTAAGAAGTAGCTTCCTACGTCTCAATGGGGAATAAATTTTGTTACAAAGCACGCGTGTGCTTTGTAGTTCGTTAAAAAATAGTAACAACGGAAATACCATTAAAAAATTAATAATTTAAAAAGGTATACCCGTTTCAAAAAGTTGGAGTTTTATAAATGTTTAACACTATTTACTTTTTCATCATATCGACCTGAAACTTTTTTCATAATTCGGTTTTTAACTCTTATCCCAAGGGTACAAGAAAAACTAATTTATATAATTTTTCGACAATTTTTCAACAATTTATATAATTGTTAGTAAATACAATCTTTTTGTTAACTATTCTAGAATGTTGTAATTTTTTCGATATTTTAATCTAAAACATTATAACTTATGACAGATTATCTTTGGAAAAGTTTGTTTATTTCACTCGAAAATTTTACTTTACAGTTGATTCATCAATTAAAAATATTTATTTTATTATCCAAAAAAAGTTAAAATTCAGCAAACACAGTACAACGTTTAAAAATAACTAGATTTTCTCTTAAACATTTAATAAAATAAAAAACACATATATTTATAAAATATTCTTAGTGATTAAATTTGCTCCTTGTAACAAATGCTAACGATTTGATAAAAGTAGATTTCTAATTCTCAACTTAAAATAATTATGTGAATAATAGTAGATTAAGCAACGAGCCTATAATTATAGCCATTAATGTGCGAGTGCGAAGTAAGTCACGTAAATTTTGCAAGAGTGCAATAATGGCCATTAAAGAGAGTATTTTTTCTACGGCTGAGAAAGTATTTGGATTATTGATTTAAATCGATGATAGAATACATTGTTTACGGATTATATTATTTTAAATTAAAAAAAAAATACATTTCTGTTGCAATAGGTTATTAGTCATAAGGTCTGCCTTTTCTTCAGTATCGATCGGTGTTAAAAACATTTCTTCCTCCTTAGTCCAAGATAATCAACAAAAGGATAAACATTGTAATATGGAAACTTAATTACATATTGGTGTACTTTGAGATTAACCTCTGATTTAGTAGTTAGCAAGCAAAGTAAAAAGGACAGCCGATACATTAAACAATACTCGCTTCTGTTTGATCAGTGGTCGAAAAGGGAAGGCTTTTGGTAGGTCAAACACCTATGTCATAATTAAAATCTGTTTCATAATGACACTCATTTTGATACAGGACAAGCCGCGTAATTCAAACGTTATAATGCAGCCGTGGGAAAAAATTATTTATAAGTGGAAGCAACTCTGCTGCGGTTGAGGAAGTTAAAATAATGAACTTACAATAAAAATTTTAATGTTAAGTAGAGAGAATAATAATAATAATAATAAAAAAATAAAAAAATAGTGTTAGTATAAAATGTGCGGAAGGTTTGAAATTCTTTAAGATTAACAAAATTATAATATAAACATTTTCGCTCCTGCGTAGAGAGAATTGTTTTAATACAGAAAGAGTGCTTTACAAAGAGTGCTTTAGAAAGAGTGTATTAGTTGCTTTACATCCTATCTCATAGATCTTTGTAAAGTACTTAAAAGATTAAGGTATAACAGATAACCGGCCATAGTTCCTCTCTTTGAGAGTATTGATGTTCACTTGATGAACATAATGAATTGTTCATTTATAGAAATGAAATCATCATGTGTGTGAATTTTTCATGATAATAAGAAGAAAACCCGGTTACTTGTTCATTCCTCATTATACAATAAATCCGAGTTTGAAATTGTTGTTATTTTTTAGAATGGATGATATACCAGTTTTGGATTTCATGTATATATTATCGTATCACCTAAAAAATTTAATTAAGGACACTATAAACAATTCAACAACATTTGAATTTAACATTTTTAGTAGTTAGTAATATAGTGCATAATAATAATTAAGAAAAAAAAGATTTTTTATAAATATAAAGCTGGTGTAAGTAGAGATAATTTATTTCACTATAAATTTATTTTGTACCAGTAACGGTACAGAAAGAGGTGATGAGACTATTAAACGACTTTTAACTTAGTAAATCTTCAATGAAGGAGATAAAACCAATGTACGTGAGTGGATTAAATAGACATTCATTAGGTTAAAACTTTGAAAAACTGAGCAAGATAAGAAACATGAGCTAAGTTTTTATAAAAAAAATTTCTTATAATACTTACTTTGATAAATGAATGATGTAATACATATCTTCTGGTATGCTAACAGAGAACCATTCATGTTTAATTCCTTCAATAGTTTTTTCTACTACTTCATCAATTGTTAATTCTGGAAACCTATAACAGATTACAGTTGTTAAAATGGTTTTATATTATTTTTTTTAATTCAACTACATCAAATTAAATTATAAATAACAAATTAATTTTGGAATTTTAACTTCAAAATATAAACCTTTATTGAATTTTATCAATTTTATACTAAGAATATATTACCTGTTTTCTATTCTAACAAAATTATGATTAATTATTTTATATTACACGCCTCTTCGTCGAAATGAGGTCTATTACCGCCTGCGAATAATATTAAGCACGTATTTGATTTCCTTTGAAATAAGCTAATATTGAATGCTTGTAATTCTTTTTTTTTTGTCTTCAGCCATTTGACTGGTTTGATGCAGCTCTCCAAGATTCCCTATCTAGTGCTAGTCGTTTCATTTCAGTATACCCTCTACATCCTACATCCCCAACAATTTGTTTTACATACTCCAAACGTGGCCTGCCTACACAATTTTTCCCTTCTACCTGTCCTTCCAATATTAAAGCGACTATTCCAGGATGCCTTAGTATGTGGCCTATAAGTCTGTCTCTTCTTTTAACTATATTTTTCCAAATGCTTCTTTCTTCATCTATTTGCCGCAATACCTCTTCATTTGTCACTTTATCCACCCATCTGATTTTTAACATTCTCCTATAGCACCACATTTCACAAGCTTCTAATCTTTTCTTCTCAGATACTCCGATTGTCCAAGTTTCACTTCCATATAAAGCGACACTCCAAACATATACTTTCAAAAATCTTTTCCTGAGATTTAAATTAATTTTTGATGTAAACAAATTATATTTCTTACTGAAGGCTCGTTTAGCTTGTGCTATTCGGCATTTTATATCGCTCCTGCTTCGTCCATCTTTAGTAATTTTACTTCCCAAATAACAAAATTCTTCTACCTCCATAATCTTTTCTCCTCCTATTTTCACATTCAGCGGTCCATCTTTGTTATTTCTACTACATTTCATTACTTTTGTTTTGTTCTTGTTTATTTTCATGCGATAGTTCTTGCGTAGGACTTCATCTATGCCGTTCATTGTTTCTTCTAAATCCTTTTTACTCTCGGCTAGAATTACTATATCATCAGCAAATCGTAGCATCTTTATCTTTTCACCTTGTACTGTTACTCCGAATCTAAATTGTTCTTTAACATCATTAACTGCTAGTTCCATGTAAAGATTAAAAAGTAACGGAGATAGGGAACATCCTTGTCGGACTCCCTTTCTTATTAGGGCTTCTTTCTTATGCTTCAATTGTTATTGTTGCTGTTTGGTTCCTGTACATGTTAGTAATTGTTCTTCTATCTCTGTATTTGAACCCTAATTTTTTTAAAATGCTGAACATTTTATTCCAATCTACGTTATCGAAAGCCTTTTCTAGGTCTATAAACGCCAAGTATGTCGGTTTGTTTTTCTTTAATCTTCCTTCTACTATTAATCTGAGGCCTAAAATTGCTTCCCTTGTCCCTATACTTTTCCTGAAACCAAATTGGTCTTCTCCTAACACTTCTTCCACTCTCCTCTCAATTCTTCTGAATAAAATTCTAGTTAAGATTTTTGATGCATGACTAGTTAAACTAATTGTTCTGTATTCTTCACATTTATCTGCCCCTGCTTTCTTTGGTATCATAACTATAACACTTTTTTTGAAGTCTGACGGAAATTCCCCTTTTTCATAAATATTACACACCAGTTTGTATAATCTATCAATCGCTTCCTCACCTGCACTGCGCAGTAATTCTACAGGTATTCCGTCTATTCCAGGAGCCTTTCTGCCATTTAAATCTTTTAATGCTCTCTTAAATTCAGATCTCAGTATTGTTTCTCCCATTTCATCCTCCTCAACTTCCGGCTTCAGGGTTGTAATTCATGCGAATGTAATTTGTGCTGATTTCAGAAGTAATTTTTTTTTTTTATTTCATGTAACTTATTTTATAAGAGATACTTTATTCTTTTAATTAAAATAGTATTAAAAAACTCTAGGTTTTTAATCAGTCAAAAATATTCCGTTTCGAAGTTATTTAAAGTTGAAATTAGGCAGATATACCTTTCTTCATCAGAATTACGACCGAATTATCTTGAAATTGTTTAATGCTACTCAAAAATGATAATGATCATCACAATTTTAAATTCTTGAAAATTAGCCTTGTGAACTGTTTCAGAAAATTAAAATTTTATTAAAACTACAGTTTTACTTCGTATTATCATTTATGTATATATATATATATATATATATATATGAGTCAACATAAACAGCCAGAAAACTTAGTGTTAAAGAACACAGACAAGTCCTTATTATATTTTACCTATGAAAATGTCCATTCAGATAGCTACGCAGAATCAAGTAATACGGTTGAGGTAGGATCGTTTTTAACTTGTGTTACAGGCCAGGTAATCAGACCTTGTCAAAGACGTGCTGATAAGTTTTGCTCATAGCTAATTTTGCTAATAATCTTGCTATGCGTCTATTCGTCTGCAAAATTGTCGATTGACCACTTCGGAAGCTGAACTGATGATCAGAAATAACACGATTGCCCAAGAATACGCCGAAAAAAAAGTGTCTCAAATATTTTAGAAAAAATAGGTAATAGACTTATCGGTCTATACGAAGTAACATCAAGTACCTGTTTACCTGGTTTCGGGAACCATTTGTGAAAATTTTCACTTCATCGGGAAGCACGTAGTGATGCCATTAAAGAGGTATGTTATGTAAAGAATGGCTGTGAAAGGAAGGATAAGTAGCATGTTTTTATTAAATAAGTAAAAGCCTAGGATCTTCTGTGAATCCTGGTCCATCCTGATTACTTGCAAAAGCTCTGATGATGGAAACAGCTTAACAGGAAGACTCAGAGTAATAGGACTGCACAAGAATTAATGAATCTCTTCCTCGCCAGCCCCTTGTGTATCAAGTGGTTCAAAGATTTTGCTCAGGTAAAGTGTATATTAGATAGCCTTCTCTTTGTCGCTCTGAGCCCATTATTCACTTTAGAATGCTAAAATAATATTTTGTTTTTAGTTATGATATTCTAACTTTTCGTTTTTCATTTTAAGAGATATTTATTTTTAGGTGATACTATTATTTACTATTTTATTTACCTCAAACAAATAACGTAACTACATATGGTATTCGAATTAATTGCTTTCAAAAATCTGTTAAAAATATTTATTTATTTTCAACAACATTAACAAAAGCTGGAAAAATATTGTATGATTATGCTGGTCAGCTCATTGTTACCAAAAAATGACTTAAGCATCAAAATTCCCAAATTTTTAATGAATAAATTTTTATTTTTAAGGGCTTTCTTACTTTGTGGGAAAATCTTATTTATTAAAAATTATTCATAAAAAAAATTGATTTAAAAAATAATTGTTTTTAATAATATTGAAAAAAAAAAGAATAACTTTTATGAAGGTAGTGGAAAAAATTGCTCCTCTTTTTGTGTCCGGATTATGATTAGGTGGCAAAGCTACTTTAATTTAAATAGCCTTTTAAGTGATGAAGAGACCTAAAAAAAATCTTTTTCTTAATGGTAAAAATTACAAGTTCGAGAAAAAGAAGAAAAAAACAATGTATATTCTAAAAATATTAATATGCAGGTTAGGCTTAAGAAATTTGTTTAAGTAAAGTTTCCTCTAAAGCTAACTTTTCTTCAATAAAATGTAAAATAAAAAAATAAAAAAAACTTCAAAAAACTTTTCTGCATTTTAGGTCCAGGGTTTATAAAAAAAAAGCTCTAGTATAATCTTTCAAAAAAATTTCTTGTAAAATATTTAAACCGAATGCAGATGGAGCGAAAGAAGATGAGAAATATATATTTAAATTTTAAGTGGAGGATTGGTTTTTGAAAATTTTTTTTGACTATTTATATGTGATGCATTGCAGGTTAAAAATTTGCTTTAAAAACGATTTCTCTGTAATGCCTCGGAAGAAAATCGAAATCGGTTTTTCGTGATATTCCCCATCATTTAACAATTAAAAAAAAAGAATAATAATAATATCATCTATAAATACGCCATATATATACTGAAGCTAAATTTGAAAGAAATCTGTTTGGTCAATCCTGAAATATAAGGCCAAAAGCAGTGCGACACGCATATGTATATATACGTACGCGTATACATACATATATACTCTATGTGTTTTTGGTTTATATGAACTAGTTGGACCCTAAAATTTAAGAATATTTAAAAAACCGATACCCCATTTTTGATATGATCACCATACTTTACCCTTTTCTTAACATAAAAGTATGTTAAGTTGTACAGAAATAGATGATTTGTGTTCTTTATTGGTTGGTGATTTATCAATAGGGTAATATATTTGATTTCACTGTGCTATTATAAGATCTTTTTCTGCCTGATTTGCTTCATAAATTTAAAGTTTTTTAATAGAAATACTATGAGAGTAAATTATTTCTCCTTATGTAAAATATATAGCCGGATTAATTTTTTTTTTTAGGATTGGAATCAAAAAACTGATCCATCATTAATTAGCACATTATCAAACTTAACCAGCTTACTACTAAAATTATCTATAAATACTTCATTGTCACCTTATACTCCAGTTTTCTGTGTAATCACCACTGGTGTTGATGAAATATGGATGAACACATGTCAGGTGGATATTTTCGTTATCCCCATCTTTTTTTAATTCATCTCTGAGAGTTTCCATCAAACCTGTTTAATAATAATGTAATAAAACATTAAATACAATTCAATCAATAATTAAACAAATAAATCTTGTAAAATTTTATTTTTGAAGTGTTGGTTTTAATATAAATGAAAATTGTGTATTAAAAAAGAATAACAAGTAAAATTAAATGTACATGAGATATAAGCGTTTTGTGGAAGAGAAGGGAAACGGTTAAGTGATAAATTTATGTAATTGAAACAATGAAAAGAGCAGTAAAAAGTAATTGGTTAACCCATATACTGAAAAGAGTAACATACATTTGTTAGATATATGTTGTAAAGATTACTTATAAGAAAAAAAAACTTAAAGGATAAAAGTGATGAATGATATAAAGTGAGGTTTAACTTATCAACAAATTAAAAGCACACAAGAAAATAGCGATATAAGGTCAGAAAACTTTACAAAATGACACATCCTCCTTAATTTAAAATGATTCTTGTTTTGGTTCAAAATTATAACATAGTATTTTTTCCAGATTTCGGACTGTTTGTTTTTAATAAAACTCAAATTTATTAAAACAAGTAGTTCTGTACACTCTTTATTAAAGTATATGTTACTAAGAATTTCTCAGATTTAAAAAAATTCTTTAAATATTTTGTTGCAAAATTGCGTTTGTTTACTGACATTTGAATGAAGTTTTTTACGTAAACAAAAAAAATAATCCTTTAAGTAATCAATTTTCTGTTTTCCATTAATTTTGTTAAAAATTATTACAGTTCTGAAATCTGTTTCAATTTTTCAGATAATTTTAAAGTATAAATTTTTTCTCTTAATGTAAAATCAAAAAATTTCAGTATAGCAACATTTAACCGTAGGAGCAGAAATTAGGGAAAATTCTTTCGCAAGCTATAACTCGAAAACGACTCGTTTCCGGACCAATAAATATTTAAACTGTATCTTTAATTTCACTTGTAGAACATGGTCTAATATTTTTCCGTTTGTTAATGAGATAATCCTATATACATTACTCAAATCCGTTTTTTTATTCAAAATCTAAAATTTATTTTTTTTTATATACATTTATCTTGTTAGAGATTATATGTTTACTAGCCATGTACAAAATAGTTTTTAATTACCGTTATTCTGGCATTTATTCAACGTTAAGCTTCCATACTCTTTTTGCTTACTTCTGTTTACTGATTCAGTATAGAATTATTAATAATTTTAGAAATAAATTACAACCACTGTTTTGCTAAATAAAATCTTATGCACAAATTGAAACCAGACTACTTCGAATGAAAAAAAAAAAATGGTAATCACGAATACAATTTTTTAAACTTTCACAAAAATTATTCGTGTGACTTTAATAATATTTTAATATGTTAAAATTGATATATTATTATTTTTTTTTTGGAACTGTTACGAAATAGATTGCAATTTTGAGAAAAAAACCACTTTTTTTATTTGTACAGCTTTAAATTATTGGCTGTCAATTTGAAATCATAGCAAATCGCTACAACTTCATAGCGATCCAAATACTTCAAGATCCAGATAAATGCGGTGTTGTTTTAAGCATGAGTACATCACTGCAATGAAGAAACTCGACCATGAGCTAAACATGCTACTTATTGTTTAACTCGTCACATGATCATAATGGTATGATGATTACTAAATAGATTTTGTAAACTGATCACTGCACTTTGAGTTGCACATACTTCCTTTCCATAATGTAGAAACGAAACTGGGTATCACTTTAGGATTGCCTAACTTAGTAAGCGGGTATTTTAAAGAGATATCCAGTTGTATAATCTTTAAATGTGTAAATATCTATAAATCTAAATACATCTACATTAATTGTATAATGTATGTTTTCCATATACCTATATTGAATAATTATATAATTAAATATCAAGGTTATTAAGAAAATGATGAAGCTTTACCTAAAAAATTCATTAAAAATTTATATATTAGACTGTTACCTACGTAATTGTCTTTACTTTTCCTTAAACGAGTTATATGGTATACTAGTTACTATAATAAGAGGGACGTGTTGTTGTAACAGTGATAAATATGATTTTAACTTTTTTATCTTATATTTTGACTCATAGATTAATGAAACATTGAAAAAATGCGGTGTAAATTCTGTTTGTTTACTTATATTTATGTGTATCAGCATGTATTTGGATTAATAACTTGGAGGATGCACTAAAAAGTAAGGATATTTATTTCGTTTTTAAATTTCAAATTTTTTAAAATCAGTGCTAAATTCAATCACACTACTTAACCAATTGAAGACCTCCGTGGTGGAGTAGTAATGTTTCAGCCTGTCATCCGAATGTCTCGTGATCGAAACCCGTTCAGATATGGCATTTTTCATTTGCTGATTAGATTTCATATTCCTTAAGATTTTAACGTACAAGTTACAAATTTATGTGGTGAATTGATGGTAAGAAATTCCTCAATTTTTCACCAAATTATTAAAGTCCAAATTTAAAGAAATGAGTAGCACTTACTTTTTATGCTAATGAATCTGTGTTATTATTATTGTGATTATCATTATTATTATTAAATTAACGTTATCTTGTATTATTATTTTTATTTGCATTTAAAATATGGTTAGGTCTACATAAAATAGGCTCACATGAAAAAAAAATCAAGTGTGAGAAGGTAGTGTTAAGGATTGAAAAGTTAAGGTGAAATTAAGTAATAAATAATTAGAGTACATAAAGGTTTTCTGACACGCTAAATATACATTATTGTTTAATTCATGATTTTTTTCTCCAAAAAATCTTTCGAAAGCTTGAGTTAAAACATTTTTAATATTTTCATAATGACTCCAGTCTGTAAATTATTGTGATAGAACAAATTAATATTTTCTAATGATCAGAGCTGAAATGAAATGAAGTGAAATAAAAAATATAATTTTTAATATCTTCAAATTATCATTTTGAACAATTAATTTTTATTTAAATAATCATCCACTGATATTATGTAGAAGGAAATATTGAAGGCCTCCAGAGAAAATTATTATTTTTCTACAAAATAAAAAGTAATTATCGTACTCGGTTCATTTTTTTGTGAGTAGGATATAAATACACAAAATAAAATGCTTATGGGTTGAATTAAGAAATTTATTGTGGGTTCAGTGGAATAGATTCTTGCTGCTGAGCCCTCCCACGGCATTACACAACATCCGGGAGAATCTGCTCGAGAAACCTCCAACCCCGAGCAACAGAAGAGACCAAATTATCTTAACTCGGCTAAGGATTGGACACACCAGGCTTACCCGCTCTCACCTACTTGGCTCTCCTCTGAAGAGCTGTGAGGCTTGCAAGGTCAAATGGTCCGTGTACCGACTGCTCGTTGATTGCCCAATCTTTGGAACCATCCGACAAAACTTAGACCTGGGTTCGGATTTGAAATTTCTATTAAACCAGAAGGAAGGTACAAAACGTTTGTTGCGGTTCCTCTCCTACAGTGAAATGAAGAATAGGATTTAGTGATTTTTTGTCTGATTTATTTATTTTATTTTGTATTTATTGTTGTCATTTGTCTATGTTTGTTATTTATTGTTCCTATATCTTTATTGTTTATTTTTGTTCTTTATGATTTTTGTTGCTTTATATAATACTACATGATAGTGTACAGTAGTCGCTAATGACTGTAATTTTTGATGCGACTATAAATAAAAGCGTTAAAAAAACAGAAATTTATTTTTGTTAATTCAATTGAAATTAACGTACGAAAATAATTTAAATTTAAACATATTTTTAACGCAATTAACAATTTAATATATTTATATTTGTATGTGTATACCTCTTATGGCCCATTTACAAGCAACGTACGCTGAACTGTATGCTAATCCAGTAAATGATGACATAGAAGCAATGGCTACGATGTGACCTTCCTTGTTTTTCCTCATTTCAGGTAGGAATGTCCTAATCGTCTGAAAAATAAACACCATTTTAAATTTGAGCTTTTCATTAAATTTTTTCCCCAAAAACTGTTTTTAATATTTAAATATTTCTTAAAGTATTAGTACATTTAAATATCTTAAAATATTTACTAGTTGCAAATATTTTCTCCATTCAATATGAATGAAAAATTGTTTAGTTTTAATTTGATTTCATCTATTTTAATCTTAGATTACTTTTTTCATTTTTTCCTTGCTGTTGAATTACTATTTGTATAACATAAGTAATTCAGTTATACATAAATAACTCAGTTTAAATCATAATTCAGTAATCAGGTTATCAATTACATTATTCTTGTTTTAAAATATAGAATGTGCGCTTCTCATATGAAAACGTGAAGCCCTAATAACTATTAAATAATTAAATAATATTTTTGTATTATGTTTTACATAATTATCATTGTAAAACAAATAATTTTTAACTGTTAATATTTGGTTAGAGGTTCTTAGGTAAAGAAAGAAGACTTTTTTAAGATACAAGGTAGCTAGATTTGATTCTCAAAACCCACCGGGTTGGTCTAGTGGTAAACGCGTCTTCCCCAATCAGCTGATTTGGAAAGTCGAGAATTACAGCGTTCAAGTCCTAGTAAAGCCAGTTATTTTTACACGGATTTGAATACTAGATCGTGGATACCGGTGTTCTTTGGTGGTTGGGTTTCAATTAACCACACATCTCAGGAACGGTCGAACTGAGAATGTACAATACTACACTTCATTTACACTCATACATATCATCCTCTGAAGAATTATCTAAACGGTAGTTACCGGAGGCTAAACAGGAAAAGGAAGAAGATTTGATTCTCAAGCAGTAGAGCGAGTGAGCGCTTGAGAAAGAGTGAGTGAACAACAGACAGGGGAATTGTTATTAAATAAGAAAACAAAATTGGATGCACGAATTTACTCTAATTTAATTATTTACTATTTTAAACTCTACTTTTAATTTCTTCTTTAACTAAAACTAGTGCAAATATAGCCGCTACATTAACACACAAAGCCGAGCTTCTTGATACAACAAACGAGTTGTACGAATGCATTCATTTTAATTAATTAAAATTAAAACTTTAAAATAGTTAATTAATAACATAAAGTTAGATATGTTATTATTCATAAACAATTAATTATATATAATAATTCAGATTATTTTAATTAAAAAAAATCTAAGAATAATCATTTTCGGACAGCTGTGAATAATTTAATATAAAATCTTAAATTACAATCTTTTTTATTTTGTCAAAATTATTTATATTTTATAAAGTACCATTGAAAATAAGTTTTAATTTTCAACAATTTAATTTCTTTGTAATAAATAAAAAGTAAACGATAAATTAACTTAATTAATCTTATATCTCATTATCTGAATATGTACGCGTAATAATAATAATAACAATAATAATGCCCTTTTTTTTTCTTTTTTTTTTGAACTCTACTCCCCTAGGCCGGTCCGACTGGTTGGTATTGCGCCACCCAGGGGAATGCCTGTTCTACTCTAATGGGCCTTCCCACCTACCGGCTATAAGTCCGGCATGGCAGGTCGGCCCACCGGTCAGTTCTTTTGAGTTCTTTTGCCCCATCCGTATATCGCCACGTCAATACCATGTATTGTCGTGACGTGGCGATTGGGACTTCTCAGATCTTGATATTAACCTAACGAAAAAACCCTTAGGAGTCCCCAGTGGATCATCGGAACCGACACACCTCGGCATGTCAGCCCTCACCACTGAGGCTGTCCACCCTGCGCTATGCTAAAGTTTAAAATCCTAGTCTCCTCTCATCGTTGTTTTTCTGCATAAGTATTCTTTTGATGACCAACTCAACTTTTTTCCAAGTTTCTTCACTGTTTATCATGCTATTGATTAGTCTGCCAGTACCATCAGATGACAGGTCAATACCGTCTGTCTCTTCCCTCCATTTATGACACACAGTGAAAGTATGTTCGATATCATCATCACAGTCACAGTACATACAGGATGCAGTTTCCCTTCTACCGACTCTATGCAGATAGTAATTAAAACTACCGTGTCCTGTAAAATACTGTGACGTGTAAAAGTTTGTTTCACCGTGTTTTCTATATATCCAGTTCCTTAGATTGTGGATTAGCCTTCTGGTCCTGTCTCCAGGGCCTATTGTGCTCCATCTCTCCTGCCATCTCTGTATTAGCCTATGCCTCGCTTCATGAACTTCAACACCTTGATCTCTTTCGACTCTGAAATATATAATAAGGTCGATCGGAGGCACTCCTGATAAAACCCATAACGCCTCATAGGAGACTGTCCTGTACGCGGAAACCACGCCAAGCAACAGTCTCCTATGGGTCCTAACTAAGCGTGCCAAGTTCTTCTTTATCCGTACTGAAGGCTACCATACCGGGACAGCATATAATATCGACGACATAACCGAGGACGCAACAACCCTCCTTTTAGACGCTTTAGGTGCTCTTTGAGAAGTCATAATAATATTAAGAAATTTAGTCATCTTATCAGCCCTATTGCAAACCTCACGCATGTGTTCCGTAAATGCACCAATTTCTCTGAAAGGTGACCCCCAAGTACTTTAATCTATCTTTTTCTGCTATTACTTGTTCATTGACCTTGATATTTAGCCGTTCGATGATCCTTCTGCCAGTAAATGTAATAAAATTACATTTACCAGTATTTAGCGTTAGATTCTTTTCACATAGCCAACCATTTATTATCTGCAATGCCAAATTGGCCTTTTCTTGTGCCTCCAATTCATGCTTGTCACTCGCCAAGACCACCAAATCGTCGGCATAGGCCATAACTTCAACCCCAGCAGGATAGTCTAGATTTAAGATCTCATCAAACGTTAAGACCCATAATAATGGGCCTAAAACTGAGCCCTGGGGCACTCCACCATGTATATCTATCTAGATTTCTCTTTCTTGCGTTGCCACCTTGCATGTTCTATCAGAGAGGTATCTCATTACTTGCCTCCTCAAATATGGACTAACACTTTTTGCTAATAGCGCTCCATGTATATGGCTCCATTTAATGGAGCCAAACGCATTCTTGATATCCAATGAGACTAGCAATTGAACACCCCTCGTCCGCCAGGTGCCGCGTCTTACATCTGTCATCCAGGAGACTACTTTCTTGGCGGCCATCACTGTGGAGCGACCTTTCCAAAACCCATATTGCTTTTGGCTAATCCCCACTCCTTGCTCAATTTCTCCAATAATCCTTGCGGCAAGCATCTTCTCGATCACCTTGCTCATATTATTTAAAAGGCTTAACGGCCTGTATCGAACTTGTTCTTGTTCCTTTCCACCCTTGGAGAGAAAAACAACTCTTGCTTCTCTCCAGCACCGCGGATAGCAGTCATTCTCTAGTCCATGGCTGGCAATGTCCGTCATTTCCCAATGCCGTTGTTTAAAAAGTCCTTTAAGTATAGCAGCTGGAATTCTGTCTACGCCGGGGCTTCTTTTATTGCCAAGCTGGCCAATGGCACAATTCAGTTCGGCAGGTGTAAATCTCCTGGGCTCAGAATCAGGTAAGGTGACAATCGCTTCTTTTTCGCACGGAAATAACTCGTCGAACTGGACCCTGGCGTGATGCTCGCTGAATATCGGTAAACGCACGATTTTGTATGCCTGGCTCCAGGGATCATTGTCCAACTCCTCGCAGAGTCTGGCCCAATGATCCCTTTAGGCTCTCTTGATAGACCTATTAAACTGACGCGTTGCCTCTAAATAACACTTGACTGTGGTGTCATATTCAGAGCCGCCGCTGATCCTTAGTCTTCGCTTTTTCCTCCTAGCTTGTTGTAGAGTATTGCGAAAGCAATAAAAATAATAGGAGGTAGGAGGTAGGAGGTAGGAGGTGCAATAATAATAATAAAAATAATAATGCCCTGAGGTAGGTAATCCCCACGTCCGGAACACATCTACGTTCCACGTCCAGGGCGGTAACAGCCGTACTTATGTACAATACATCTATATGTATTGTACATAAGTATTGGCATATTTTCCATATGTATTGGCTAACGGGGCTCCGAGTAAATTCCTCAGATATGGTTTTCTTTTGACCTGTTTCCACATTCAGGTCCTCACATGGATTGGATTTTTCGGCTACCATGTAGGATATGAACAATTTATTGATTAGGAAGTGGACATATACCAAACTTAGAGCTGGCGATGTGGCGGCCAGGGTCAATGTTATTGCAGGTGTAACGGAAACCCTTCCGTTGTCTACATGCCCCCTGCGATGGCAAACATGTAGCAATGGTGCCTATGTATGTCGGTGAATGGGAGCTCTGAAAGCTTCGGTGAGTAGGAGCCTGGAGTCAGTGCAGAGACTGGGCATCCGCTCTCTGCCAGGACATATGCCGGTTCCACCGGAGTACCGGATCGGACCTCCAAGGTTAGTAGCCCTGGAGTGGGGGTGTACCCCGGCGGCTAGCCTTGCTACAGAAGGGATAAACGTTCATGAATACTGAACAAACAAACGTGGCAGAGGGTGCACGTAAACACCCTCGTTTAGAAACCTCCGATTCGCCACAAGCGAAGAGGAAAAAAGTAAGGAATCTGATAAGATAAAGAAAGATGCTGATAGAATCAGTAAAGACTTAAAGAAAAGTTTATTTGGATATAGCGTAAATAAGCCAAGATTTTTAATTATTACAAAGGAGAATGGAAACTTCCAAAAAGTTAGTCCATTCTTGATCGCAAGAGAGATAACTAATTGTGCTGGTGGACCTGTTAAATATTTTCGTAAAACCTTTAACGGATTACACGTTGAAACCATTAACGACAGTCAAAAAGTCCAGGCATTGAAGAAGATCGGTGAATTTGCGGTATCAGTGGAACCACATAGGACCCTTAATACATCCAGAGGAGTTGTTTGCCGTTATCTTCTAAACTGTACAGCAGAGGAAATAGTACAGGAAATGTCGAGTCAAGGAGTGATTCAGTGTTGCAGACTAACAATGAGAAGAAATGGCGAAGTTCTTCCTTCGGCCTCTCATGTATTGACATTTAAAAGGCCTACCCTTCCTGAAAAGGTGCGTGCTGGTATACATCGGCTTGATGTACGTGCGTTTATTCTGCAGCCTATGCGATGTTTCAAGTGTCAACGTTTCGGGCACACTGCAGCTAGATGTGAAGCGCAGGAAATCTGCATATGTGGAATGAAGATACATGAGGGTGAACCATGTAAAGACCCTCCAACCTGTATTAATTGTAAAGGGCACAATAACTGCCGATCCAGGAATTGCCCAGTTTATAAATCTGAAACGGCCATTCAGGAAGTTAAAACGCTTCAGAAGGTTAGTTATCCTGAAGCGAAGAAAATTGTTAGTCAACGAACACTTCGACAATCGACCACATATGCTGAAGCAGCTGCTGCCCCTTCTTCAACCAAAATTAACGTGGATCAGTTGCTTAATACAATGGCACCAAGCCTTGCAACAATGATAGAAAAAATCATTGATGCTAAGATAGAGTCGACTTATCGCACAGAACCATTAAACATGAGAAGGCTGAATCCCGCATTGACATCGTTGATAAAAGAAACGTACCAGCGCAGCATAAAAAAACTAGCTAAACCTGCGATCATAACACCATCACCTGAAGTAGTAAATAAAAATCTTGATTTGTCTAGAAACGAGGAAAAGATCACTCCGTCGTGTAGTTACAAAACTAAGGAAATAGTCACTAGAAAATCCGAGTCTATCGAAATTGAGGTGCAAGTCGTTATTGAGAAAGCACCAGAGGTAGACGATATACAAACTGTAACAATGGGGGCCTTCAAAAGCTCAAAGAACAGCTTCAGCGAGACCATCTATTTCGGCTGGACCCAGCACTGCTGTAGAGATAGAATCCAGCTCATCAGCCGCGGAAAGTGCATCGCTTGCTAGTCTAGATTCAATAGCAACGATGTTAACAACACCAATGAAGGTTTCATCACATGATGTAAGCCGGCGAACGTCATTGGCATCAGAAAGAGAAGACGATGCCATGTCTGAGGCCTCAGACACACTGTCATCGGAAGTTGAGCCGTTCACAGAATGGAAAAATGTTGCAAGAAAGGATGGCCAAAAGGAAAGCCTAGGAAGTAATTTGTTGGATCAGAAGTTATAGGAAAATGTAAAATTTTGATCATTTTCTGACACATGAAAATGAAATATTGAACTCTTTTTTTATTTTTTTTTTTTAAGTGGGATGGGCCTAATGACCAAAGTAGTCGATGCCCCTAAAAACCTCAAAAAAAAAAAAATAAAAAATAAAAAAAAAATAATAATAATAATGTAATGACATCTATATCTGAATACTGTTTAGTGTGTTCAACCTTGGCAGTGAGACATAAAAGGGTCTGTGGAAAAATAATAGAAATATAATAATAATAGAAAATAATAAAATAATAGTAATAATAGAAATAGAGGTAGTTTCATTCATATATGGGAGTCTCGAAGCGTGGCACGTATAGTGACGGGAGGTAGCCCTCTTGCCTAGGCCACCCTGGCTTGGCTGCATTCAAGAGCAATGAGTCGGGGTGTGTCCAATGATGGCATGGGGGACCCTCAAGGGTGGACTGAGGGCGCGAGGCTATGGGTGGGTGCAATGCATGCCTGTAGCCTGTTTATTTGGAGAGTCAACTGCCACGACATCCTGGCGCGACTGATATTCTGCTTAACGGCGGTTCTGGTCGCCCCGAGGGTGCTAAAATTAAAAAAAAATCGAGACAGGTAGAAGAAGATATGGTATTGATAACTTGTATTTTTAATTTAATGGTTTTTTGAGAACTTTATCTCAAATTTTAATATCGGGACCCTTTACACCCCGTAAGTGTTGTGCAAGTCTTTGTTATTTGTGTTTTAATGTTCTGTGTAGTTTATGCTTTTAAATAAAATGTAAGGGCCCTTTACACCCTTACATATGACGATCCTGATGGTGATACTAATTTCTTTCTAAGAACGTGACGAGGGCTAATGACCTTAGTAGTCGATGCCCGTAAAAATTCAAGAAAAAAATAGAAATATTCCCATTAATTTTGTTTGTCCCGAAATTAATTATTAAATAACGCATTCGTTTGTTTTTTCTATTTTGTTAATTCAAAAAACTGTAGTTTATATGAGAGAAAATCATTACTGATTATTGATTCGGACCATATATACTATTTAAATATTAAAACGGGCGAATGAAAACAAAGTTTTTTTCTGTTACATTCGAGTATGTTGGCAGCATTCCGTAACAATTAATTCTTTTTTCTTTATTATTTAATTATGAAGGATCATAGGAAAGGTGAACGTTCGTTATGATTAAAATATTCTACAAAATATGCTAGTAATTTTACTGCTGCACAAAGGTTGTTTCGACGTCTTATCAATATCAATCTGTGTGATATAGTAATGTCACTTCATGGTGTAATATGTAGATGCAGAATTCTGATGAAATTGGTTCATCGTTGAAAAAAAACCCCTCTTAATTAACAAAGGCACACATCTTAAGAGCTGCAATGCTACGAAGCTCCAAACGATTTACCCATGTCAATCGTTTTCATTTCACTTGTCAAAAATTAGTGTTCAGAAGATTTTTCGTAAGAATCTACACATGCATTCATTTAAAAATGGTACAGGCACTAAGTCATGCTAACGAAAATAATTTTGTGATTTATTTAAAATATTAACAACGACGTTACACACAATATACTAACGACTGATAAATAAAATTTCCACTTATTTGGATGTAAAACTAAAAAAAAAAATCATGTTTTTGACAACAAACGATTCAAACGAAATGTATTAAGAATTATTGCATTGTACAGAGTTTAGTAAATATCCTCCGGTACAACTGTTCCATAATTTTTTGAGGAGAATTATAGTTATAAGTTATTTATAAGTTCTGTTACCGTTAAGCCAAAGCAAAATTTTCGAATGTTTAAAGAGTTTTTGTCCGCTCAAATAGCAGAGAAGTCTGAAATCAATCCAACCAGATATATGGTTTTAATAAGATAAGACGACCAGTAACTTAGACAAACAATGAATATCTGTCTAACCACATTTCTAGATACGGTGATATTCCTTGGTCCGCAAATCATCGGATCTCACAGAATGTAATCTTTTCTTGTAGGGCTATTATAACAGTAAGTATCAGGGATTCCTATTCTCTAAGAAAGTCAAAGAAAAAATTGGAGGCAAATCTACTGGAATTTCTATGAATGTGACGTCGAGTGATAGAAAATATAAAAACTCGTGTTAATGAATGTATAATTGTACTAGTGGGCAACATAACGATTTACTGATCAGAAAGTAACATTTTTTAAGGTATAAATAAATATTATTAATATTAATATAATTTATTCATAATATTCTAAGCTTGTAATATTATTATAATATTCGTAATATAAATAAGCTTATATTTTTGTAAACAGAGAAACTCTTTTTAAAGCTTTGAGAGAATAGGAGGTTGACCATAAAACTTTAATCTCACTTTTACAAACACAATCTCTAAAGTTTAAAAAAATTTTACGTGATTAGCAAACCTCTCCCAGCCATAACATGGTTAAGACAAGGTGATGATGGATTGTCACCGATCCTATTCAAGTTGGTTATGAACAAAGCTATGAAAACCTTTAGGAAAATGAATGATACGTAAGCGAACATCGGATCCATAAACGAAAATTCAAAATAAGATCCCTAGCCTGTGGATCTGAATTTTTCAGCTGAATCAGTGGAGGACACACTAGCAGAGATAGAAGAATTAATAGGAATAGCCCAAAAAGCAGGTCTACAAATAACCTACACCAAGACGGCAGTCATGACGAAGATCAAATCATTCACAGAAAAGACCAAAGAAACTAAATACTGGAACCGTCACTGACCATTATAAGTACCTAGGAGAGAATATGCGTAAAATAGGAATAGATAAAGCGTCAATTAAAAATAGAAAATTAAAACTGTAGAAGCTTAAATTAATCGCCAGACATCTACAATAAGCACAATATTTCTAAAATCACGAAGTTAAGATATTATACAACTGTAGCAAGACCAGTATTATTATATGGATCTGAAGCATTACACCTAATCTACTTCAAAAGACTGCTCAAGATCGAAAGAAGAGGAAGGATAGAGACTGAAGTCTGACATAGTGATCTACCAAAATCAAGTAAACCTAGAAACAGCGATAAGGAAAAGAATGTTAAATTTCTCTGGGCATATGATCAGGATGGACCTAAACAAATTAAATAAAAAAATCTTTGATAAGCTGTGGAATATGAAATTCAAATTACCTGAAACAGATGGAAGGGACCTCCAAAACAAGGGTCCATGTTGCAGTAAAAAGGACAGGAAAAAAATGGACAGATAATCAAAAACGAAGCCATGCCAGAAAAATGAGAAATGCATGGAAGAAAGGAAGATAAGCTAGTAAGAAATGATATTTGCATATTCCTAGGTTGGGCTTTTCTCATAAAAAATGGTATTTAATTGAATGTCAATTTGTAGTTGTTAGAGGTATAAATTTAACAAGTATTATATATAATACAAAAGTTCTATATGCTTATTTAAAGAAAATGTTTTTGTTAACGTTAATAATATTCTTAACGTTCTATATTCCTTAAAATTAATGGTCAGTAAAAACATAATTGGCTACGATGCTCTCATAAGTTCTGTAAAACATGTATTTTAAAATTTATATTTAGGCTAAATGCAAAGAAATGTAAAATTGTAAACCATTTTAATATACAAAAACAGATGTTACGTACCATACATATAATATTTACCACACAAGAGAACGAAAAGACATTAGCAAAATAGAAAGAGAAAGATCAATAATGATCTTTTTATTCGTAGGTTTTGTTGGCCTAAAATTGTAACTATTTTTAATACTTGATATGAAAACAAGAATTTATTTTTATATAAGTTAATAATAATTATAATAACTATTATTTTAGAAGAATAACTTTTTCTATCTCCTTAATAAATTAATTATATTCCTTTAAATTTTATTCTTTTCCCTTACTTTAATTTCAGTTTTGTATTTTATAAAATAAGTTTTCGTAAATTTGAAAGTTATAAGGTACGTTAATACTTACATAGAAATAACTAAGTAAATTTACACTAACAACTCCATTTAGTACAGAATCGTCATAATCAGCATCTATTCTTTGACTTAGAATTAAGGATGCATTATTAATTAAATAGGTAACTGGACCAAGATCTTTAGTAACATTTTTTTGGAGATTCCTAATTTCTTCTGGTCTGCCTACATTTGTGCGATATGCTTGAGCTATACCAAGTTCATCTTTTATCAGTTTTACTGTCTCTTGAGCACTATTTATGTCGATGTCAACACAAGCTACTTTACATCCTTCTCTTGATAATCCTAACGCTAAACCACGTCCTAATCCTCTTCCAGCTCCTGTAACCTGCAATAACAAAAATAAAAGTATATTGTTATTTTTTGTTTTTAACCAGAAAATAATAGAATAATAGGAGATAAATAATAAAATAAAATAAAAAAATTACGCTAATAAGTCGTATACTTTTATAAATTATTATACTTTTAAAACTTTGAAAATTTATTGATCTCAATTTCCGTTTTTTTTTTTTGTTTTTTTTTTTTTTATGTTGTGTATCTCATTTTTTAGTTTAACCTATTATTGAAAAGTAAAACTTGACTACATTTAATAATAACCTCGCATAACTAAAAACAATATTTTTTTTTACAGGTATTGGTTATAATACATAGCTCAGTTTGGTGGTAAGTAAAATTAATTTTTTTAATCTAAAATTATATATACATTCATATATTTTATACTGAAAAACATATTACATAAATACAAAGTAAAATTTTGTATTTATGCTATAGAAAAATGTTTGTTCTTTACTACGGGATTTAAATGTACTACGTTTTAATATTACACATACATATTAGTAATTCAAATTAATAAATAATTACTATAGATTTCAAAGAAGCAATGCTAAATAACTGTTTTTTGTTTCAATAAATAATTACTATAAAAAAACTAGTTTAATTAAATAAAACTGAAATATTTTATATAACGTTATTAATATCGTTATTTTTTAAAACAATTTAATCTGTTGTAAAACTGGGAAAAAGTAGAAATTTTAAACTACTAAGTTCTAATTTAATAAACCTAAATATTAAGTCCAAAGTTTTTTGTCTTGGCTATACGAGAAGAACGAGTAGATATTAATTTGATACTAAGGGTGGGAGAATGTTAAGACAATTTATATATCAACTCCATTTATACATGAAATGGGTTATGTTAATATGATATTTCATTAATGTGGGTTATAAAAGTTCAGAAAATATTTTTGAGGAAAAAATTGTTGATCGATATTTTGGTTGGGACTGAGATCTCTTATGGTCTTATAAATTATGTTGTCCAAAACTTTAATTAAATATTTATGGTGGCCCTTTTTATAATGCAGCGTCTAACACACCAGAAGTAAATCAGATATAAAACGAATTATATCTAAATTCAGATTTAATTCCTTTCCTTCCGTTTGAGTTCGGTAATGAGTATTTAATCAATAATTACCTCTTCATGAATTATAAAGCAAAATTTCAAATGCCTAATTACGAAAAGAGGAAAAATAAGAAATGTTGTTATTTGGGATTTTACCTTTTATCAATCTCTTAAACCTTCTATTCTTTTATTTCTCTTTTTCTTCTTCTCCTCCGGGCCGGATCCTGCAGTTAAGTATTATACAGCCCAGGGGAGTGTCTATTACTCTGTATTAAGATTGTCAAATTTCAGCTTCATAAATTTAAGATATTGAGGAAACATTGATGAAAGTTTGAATGTTATTTATATATACTTTTGAATTTTCCACGCGCGCACACACACACACACAGCATCCCTTTCGAAGCTTCGTCCGCGCTAAACGGTTACTTGCGTTTCGCGTCGCAAATGATTTTTTTTTATTTTATGTTTTTTACTCAATTAACCAGAGGCAGGTGCAGCCAGTCGCGTCGCACATAAACATAAATTTAACAGTGGCAGTGGCTGTGTTGGTTGAGCCACCGTCGCACCCTTAAAAAATCGAAATTCAAAAACCCGAAAATAGTTTTCAGATATTTATCTGAAGGTTATTTGCAAGCTCAAATCTACTGAATTTCTCGTTTAGTATAGTCGGAAATGGGGAAAATTTACAATAATTTTTTCAAAATGTTTTATCTTTCTTCAACCGTTTCAAAGTCAAATTTCATTAAATTAGTAACTGGTTTTTATATATTCGCATGAAGATTTCACACACCAAAAGCCAAGTTGGTAGTTTCATTTGTTAACGAGAGATTCAAAAATAGGTGATTTTTAAAAAAAGTTCAAAAATTCCTTTTAACTCTTCGAACATGGGCTTTCAAAATAACTCGAAATTGTTTTTTAGACATCGACATGAAGACTACAATACACCAAAAATTAATATCTTCATTTTTACCGAAAAATTAAAAAAATAGCCGAGTATGAAATAAAATTCAAAAATCCATTTTTCTCCTTTAACCTGGGAATTTCAAAATATCTAGAAATCGGTTTTTGGATATTCAAGTGAATATTTTACACACCAAAAATCAAGTTGATATCTATATTTTTTACCGAGAAATTAAAAAAAAAATAGTAAATTTCAGTTTCACTATATTTTAACCCTTTAAACTCAGATTTTCAAAAAAAATTCTTTCTAAGTATGCACTTCACCGTAACAACGTGTTTACAAATTTTTATCAATTTATCTTCAGTAATCTTTGCTGGGCGTTGATTATGAATTACTCACGACATGTTTTATATATATATATATATATATATATATATATATATATATATATATATATATACATGTATATGTGTGTGTGTGTGCGTGCGTATGTAATATTATAAACTAAAAAACTAGAAATGCAGGGAACTCATCGATTCCCTCCTAAATGTCAAAAGTTGAGCGTTAAAGACAAAACAGAAATGTGTTAAAACAAAATTAGTCAAATACTTACATTAGTAAAATCTAAACAAAACTGAGTTTACTAAAAGTAATTAATTAAAAACGAACTGTTTTTTTATTTCTAAATAATTCACACTTTGATTTCAAATATACTGTATGAAATGAAATGTATATAAAAGACGTCATAGATGAGCCAAAAATTTGTTTCAACAAAAAAAAGAAAAGAATTTACGAAGTGATTTTATTTTTAAGTCTTCATTACTTAAATAAGAAATTACGAAAATTTGAGTTTGCGTAAGAAAGACTATTTACACGAAAAACATCTAAGCATTTTTAAAATCTTTTAATTCTTATTATAATAATATATTTCTTTTAATTAATTTAATATTTCTTTTAATTTATTTTTATTTTCTTTTAATTAACACCAGGTTAAATTTTTAAACGCTATAAATCTGAATAGTTTTGAATCCACAGTTTAGGTCCTGTTTCAATATTATCTCGTATACTTCATTCATCGTTGGCCACCTGTCATTTGAAAATTGAGCTCGTTCTAATAATATTAATAATTTGTTTGTAAAATTATTAAAAAACGTGTTAAAGCATGTTTTCGTTAAAATCGCTAATAGGAAGTTAAACAATTTTAATTTAGCAAAATTTTGTTTAAATTCGAAGTTTTATTTCCAAACCGTCAAGTCATATATAGCATACAGATTTTTTTTACAGTTTCTCAAAAAATTAACACTAATATTACTGAATTTTAGGACTTTTTCTCAAATTTCTAACAGGTATTTTAATTTTCTTGATTACGGTTTACTTTTAATAAAATAATAATATTCAAAGCTGTATTTTAGTCCTCGTTTAGCTTAATCTTATCCAAATAAAAATAAAAAAAAAATTAAAACTGAATTTCATCACACATTATATGACATCAATATTAATGTTTTCAGAAAAAAAAGAAAAAAAATAGTTATACATGTACGTAATAAATAGAATCGTTGTATACTTTTGAAGATATGGTACAAATAAAATAACATTTGGAGAAAGGGCAATAAAATCCCTTGCCTTAGGCGTAAACTCCCTTAAGGCAGGTTCTGAAACTTTGAGAATTAGTGGTTTACCAAAACAAATTTAAGATATCTTTTAGGTATTGAAATTTTTATTGTGTTTTGAACTGGACGGTTATCTCTTTAAGAACAGTTTATTTTTAACGAATCTTAAAGTAAGTAAAACATATTTAAAAAAAATATGTATACAAAAAAAAAATTATAAAATTATACAGGATAATTCTTTGTGTAGTTATCTTCATAATTAGACAAGGAAAAAGAATTTATATCCTTTTACCTTTTAAAGAATTTTTGATTAATGTTTTTTATAAATCGCTAGAAAAGTATACATATTTATAGAGTTGCCTATACAAAGAAAAAAACTGTGTAGGTCAAGTAGTTGATGTTAGTAATAACTGGTTACGATTAAATACGTAATAAAGGTTGAGTGTTGTTTGTATGGCACGCGGGTGAACTTTCTATTTGTTTACATATGTTTACTGACATGTGTTTATAGTTACGTTATAATAATTTATTAGCAGTTTCCTTCTCATAATTTTGATAAAATATTGTTATAAACTTGCATCATTCTTAATTTTTCGATTCGGCCAACTATACACCACATTAACAATTTTCTTAGTGTCCCTCTCAAGTACCTTTTAAATATCTCACAAGCGTTTTTCCTGAATCCTTTTACTATTTTTTTTTTTTTTGTAGAAAATCATCTTTTCCGAAATTTCTTTTAATTTTTCTTGTTTAATTCTTGATTTCATAAGTCCGGAATTTCTATACTTATTTTAAGTCTTTTGTCACTTAATCACAATATAAACTGTTAATTTTCTTTCTTAATAAAAAAGAGGATTTTCTTGGGAATTATAAAATCTATTATCACTCGTCCTTAAAAAGTAACTAAATCTCTTCTCATACATTTTTGTTTAAATTTCTGCGTAGCATTTTGTAGGGGCGGAGTTTATATAAATTGTGTCGTTCTTTACAGGACCACATATTTCCTTTAAAAATATATTTTCCTTATTTTAGATTTCGTTTAAATAGTCTGTGCTGAATAATTGTGCAAATAAAACGCTTTTGAAAAATCATTGAAGTTAAATTTCCAATTTTTTATTTATGGATATAGATTTTTGTATTCTTGTTATAATATGCATATAAAAATTAATTTTTATTTTTTTTCTACTTTTATTCTCTTCAACAAAGGTTGTAAACGAAAATAATATTATATTTCACAGAAAGCAGAAATCTCTGCTTTCTTAGCAACGGTTTTTATAAATAGTAATTAATTATTTACACATACGTTTACTAATTTCATTCATTGAAATAAAACGTAAAACGGGTAAATGAGAGTTTTAAATAAACAGAAACTCTACAAAAGTATTCAGTAAAGATATCGAATAATGTAATAGCAGGAAGTAGTAAAAGATAGTTTAAAACGTTTGTATTCTACTGATAAAATGAATTTTATAAGTTATTAATTTTATTCATACAGAGTTTAATTGATATTATAATATCTGTTTAAATGAATAAACCATTAGTACTGTTTTTTATGTAAAAATATTTAAATACATCCTCAGAATGTAAGATAGCAAATGGATTCAATAACAAATAGCAATATTAACAGTGGTTACTATTAAGAGCGGTTAGAAATAAATTGTATTATGCTGGTAAGATGCAATTTTTTATACTGTTCATTTTATGCATACGTATATAATTGTTTTTTTAATGAGATTATTATTAAATATTGGTCACGAAACTAAATATATTATTCATACTTTTTTTATTTTCATGTAAAGTATGTCCTTACATTTCCTTGAATGAAGGTCATTTAAAAAAACATAAATAAAAAATTGTACGCAAGTAATACTAGTCGACCTCACCTATCCAACTAATATATAACTTTATTTTTTGCTTTTTTAATTTTAAGAAAAAATATCAAGTCCTTTATAATACTAGTTTCTTTATTTATGAAATTATCTCCTAAAGTGCTGTGAGAAAAGTATATATATATATATATATATATATATGAATATAAAAGGTATTTTGATAATCAAATGGATTAAAAGAGGTGGGATTTTATTTGTTTAGTTATTTATCTTGTCTATTTTTATTTTTTTTTTAAAGAAAGATTAATAACTAACGACTTCTGATAAATAGTTATTGTTTTATATGACTGTTCAATGCTAACGTGTTTAATTTTCTTTTTTCAAACATCATAAAAGGTATTCTAAAATTTTTTCTAACGTTAATACGTGAATTAAAATGTACGATTAAAGAAAATGTTTGATCTATTCTACATAAGATTAAGGTTAGGAAAAGAGGTTTT
Organism: Lycorma delicatula; assembly: GCF_047948215.1. Classification (NCBI taxonomy): domain Eukaryota; kingdom Metazoa; phylum Arthropoda; class Insecta; order Hemiptera; family Fulgoridae; genus Lycorma; species Lycorma delicatula. Next base: position 127,202,303 of record NC_134458.1, on the reverse strand, counting down.
ATTTCGCCGCTGAAGGAGTTAAAATTTTGGATTTATTCTTTGTCTTGTTTTGAAAACGGAATACAAGCTTTCACCTTGAGAAAATAGCAGAATGGGTGGAACACCTTATTAATAGAAGATTTTTTTACTAATCGTACTGTATCTTTTTTATTCCCCACGAAATAAAAATCTGGTGGGGAAAAAAATCGAATATCAGTGTATTGTTATATTCATTACTCCAGATATAGTGGCTTAAGTATTGGACGAACTTTTCTACCGGTTTGATATGTGCCGCATGACGAAAGGTGCTTACATTGAACACTAGAATGAAAAAAGTTATTTCATTTTATTTGTGATTCATTACAGTGAGCCGATGTTAAGAGATATTATATAGCTCTAAAGCCCCGATATTTTTTTGTACAATGTATTTTGTACATTTTAGGCTACACATGGCAAACATTTGTAAGTCAACAGTCAAATAGGTTATTAAAAAAATTCTACGAAGACTTTGTAGAAAAATTTGTATTATCGAACTAAAATGTAGGTTTTCTTAAAGGGTTTGTGTTATTAAAAACTAATCGTTTGTCGTTTACCAGTTTTTTCAATAGGTTTACGAAACGTTTTCTTCTTTTCATCTCCTTGTAGCTTCTTCTCTTCCTAATATCCCAATTTTTCTTTTATATCTTCTTTTTTTCATTCACTTTTCTGTGCACGTTCATTAAATGAAGGTAGGTTCTCCGTAAGATGTATTCCAACTCAGACATTGTCAACGACATCAAATGCTGCTCATCTCTCATTTTTCATAACACCTTCTTTCCTCATTTTATCCATCCCTTTCACTTTATCCATTCTTCTTCACAACCGCATTTCAAAATATTTGAACAATATTTGTTAGCAGCCTATATAAGGTATCTTTATTTTTATAATCGTAGTATAAGGCAGATCTATTTGATATAGATCTACAATAGTGGTCTTAAGGTTACTTAGAATATCTTCAGCCCAATTAATTTAACTTAATATGGGCTCTTTAATCTCATTCTTATTAACTACCTTTGTGTAAATTTGGACTTGAAGTGAAGAAGTACTTGTAAATTGTTGGTCAATGTATTTTTTAACCCTTGGTCAATTCCATTATTTATCCTAATATTGTGTTAATTCATTTATAATATTTTTACTTTCTTGGTATCAGCTATAGAGTATTCTACAAGAAGGAAAGTATGGTAATCAATCACAAAAAGTGTATGGGTTTATTTTTACAAGCATGTAGCAAAATTTATTTATAAGTTTGAATTTAGATATTTATAATATAAATTAAATATATTTGTTTATATATGTATAAAGTGATTTTTAAATGGACTACAGTATATAAGGTAAAAATTACAAAAATTTTATTCCAGTTTAAGCTAGTTTTTTAGTCTATAAAGAACTTTGTTTAGAGCGAAATCTATCCCAAACTCCTCAACTTTAAAAAAATCAATTAAAATTTAATTATTTTATTTTACTTAAAAACTGAGTTTGCAGAATGAGTCTCCATGTGCCACTTGACAATCCTGGAAGTGATATATGAGAAATGTCATCACACAGGTAATCGTGTGATATGTATTTGTATATCCAAAATTGTAAAAAAAATATAACCGTAAATTAGTTTATCTATAATTAGAGATTACGTTACATGAATAACTTTTAAATAATATATTTGATATTATTTAAATAATGTATTATTTTTTATTACTATACATTGGTAATGTTTATTAATTTGGTGTTTTAATTTTTAATTATTTATTTATATAAATAGATATTTTATTTTGTTTAGAAACAGTAGGTATTTCTATGTCAAACTTTATATCTTTAGCAAATCTATGGAAGATTTATGGATCATCAAAAGTATTAAACAAATATTTATAAGGTTAGAATAATAAAAGTGAATACCGAACTGTTTCCGTTCACCTTGAAATACAACTGAAGGAAATTAACATTAATCTACATTATTTAGTGTATCTTTTAATTATGTAAGCTCTGAACTGATTTCATGATCTTGAATTTTTTATTCGGATTAACTACTAAATATAAGTTCTATTTTTATTTTTTAAATTAATTTTCAGAATTTTATTTTAATTTTATTCATTATTCAACTTTTTAGTTTTTTTGAAAATACATTATGGATGGAAATTGAAAAGATTTCCTGCGTTAAAAACCTGCCAATATCTTAAAAAAGTTACGTCAAAACTCTGTATCTTCAAATGTTTAATATGATTTTATAATGATAAAGAATTCTTTAGAAACATCTACGTAACAGTTCTAAATAGAATTAAACATTTTATAAAATAACCTCAAAAATATTAAAATTATTTAGAAACTTTATTGACTCGTTTTAATTTTGAGATGAAGCATTTTAATGGATTTTCCCTACATTAAAAATTGAATGCTGTTATAGCCTCAAAAACTATTTTTAAACATTAAAATTGTTATCGTTATTGATTTTTAATTATTTGATGAAGTATGACAAAAAAAAGTATTAATCGATATTGAAAAATTGGAAAAATAATATTTCAGTTATTTACAACGAAAAAATATCTTAATATTTAAAAAAAATTAAAGAAAATATTTTTTATATTCCTATTATAAAGTACTAATTAAAATATTATTTTTCTTTAAAAATAATAAAATACACTGCTGGAAAAAGTCAGTCAGGTTTAAAATATTTAAAGCAATATTAAATATTTTAAGAAATAATATTTATGTAAAGTGTCTAATATTATGAAGAAACAAAAAATAAAAATTTTAAAATACTTTTTCTTCTGATTCATTAATTCACTTTTAAATTGTTTATTATTGCATTAATAACTAAAATAATAATTATATTTAATAATGAAATTTATTTCTAGATATTTATGTTATATTATTATTTAAAAGATTCAATATTATACGTTAAATATATTTATTAGAAATTTGTGTTTTCATATCCACAACAAATAAAATAATTAATTTTAAATTCTCAATTTTTATAACGACACACTGAACCAAACTGTATAATAAAACGTTTGCAGTCATCTTTGCGATCCTGAATAGTGCTGCTGTTCTCACATTGGCGTCAGCTGATGGAAATTCTTTATTTTTTTAAGTTCAGCATGCACGTATTAATAATCAATGCGTGAGATTTATATTCTGTCGGTTCATTTTAATGCATTTTATCATTGATTTTTAGTTTTTTATACATTCCACAAGTTCAAGTATGTTAAAATGTAAACCTTTTTTGTGTAGAAGAAAATCAAAGATTAGCTTTGTAACAGTGCTGATGTATTCGTGAACTATGTTATGAGGTGGTTAGCACAGCTAATTTTGAAATTGCTCTGGAAGGATGCTATTTATTGTTGCATATCATTCGACCATTGCAGAGTATTGAACAGTTAAAACAGTCTGTGACATGATGTTTTATTTTTTGTATGTCTAATGATTTGTTTTGTGCTGTTTGTTGATCTGAAGACAAATTAATACCGTCCCTGATAGTCTTGTTACAGGATGTCTATATGTTTGTATATCATTTCTATAACAGATAGAGAGAGATTAATATCTCTATGTTTGAAGAGACGGAGAGGTGAATTTCTTCATTTTCTCTGAACAATCATTTGACAATATATACAGAAAAATATCTGAACTCTTATTTGGGAATATATATAGTAATATAAAAATATGTTGTGTAAGGTTAAAAATGGTAAGGTAATGATAAAAAAAGTTACGTCAACCTTATGGAATAACCAGATTTCTAAGAGGAATTTGAGATAAAATTTTTAGTGTTAAATCTGTTGTTTCAGAAGAATGGGGGTTTCAACAGCAGATTAAAATAGAAACTGATAATTATGAAAATGAAATTGTTATTTATATATTCTTCCAAAGTTAAAAAAAAGGCACATATTTGTAAAATATATCTTCTTTTTTATTTGTTATTAATGTTTGTTTTGTGGATATGGTGCTAAAATTAATGGTTTGTGATTTATGACTGAGCTTGAAATTTCATATTTGACTTTAAGTTTGCTTGCAACTATTTATTGTGTATTATTTATTTTGGGGATTCCTTAAGGACCTTCTTATCACGTGCTTTTGTCAGGAGACTTACTTATGGCTCCGCAAGAGAGCCGATTGTAATTTTAATTGTTACTGAGGAAAAAAAAAATATATATTTGTAAAATAATTTCAGTTCCTTAATTTTTAAATAAATAAAAAACACCAGTTAATGTATTTTGTATTTTTTATTTATTATTTAGACTAAAATATGAAAGATATATTGTTAATTTAAATTAAAATTAAAAATCTTCCGATCACAAAGATTGGAATATAATCAGATTAGTATATTATATATGCATTGTTCATTTTCTGTATATGAATAGGTTTATAAAATGTACTATATCAAATAGGTATTATAAAGGCCTTTGAATTTCCGAGATAGATAGAGTGAGGAGGGAGGTAAAACGTTAATTATGTTTGTTTTGTATACGCGTACACTAGTTTATTGGTTTGACTTAGGTCACATGAAATATATTTAAAATTGAATTAAATCCGTAACATTATTATAAGCTTGTTTGTTAAAACATATTCCTAACCCTTTCTCATACAGTGCCTCACTTTGACAATGGTTTTTGCCAATTGTGGCTAGTCGCATATTAAATTATCTGACAGGATAAATGTGGAAAAATAAATTCGTGTATCTGCTCATACAGGTGTTTATGTGTGTGAGATTTTTGTTATATTTATATTTTTGTTATATTTATATAAATCATTACTTCCTTCAATATATAAATTTAAGATACATAATATTCAAATTATCTTTATCCAGTTATATTTAATTTTAGAAAAAAAAGACTAAACTAAATATGTACAATTTTCATATATTTTATAAACGAAAGTTTATGCGTTTTAAAAAAGAAACAGGTAAGATTATTTGGGTTATCATGGTGTCATCATCACTGCTAATCTGCCTGGCGGCAGGTCCCTTACGCCACTGCTGCTTCCATCCATCCCTGACCCAAGCCTTCTACTTCGTCCCTTTGTAGTTTCTAATCTTCACCTCATTTATTAACTTCATCCTTGTTCTTCCTCGCTTCATTTGTCTTTCTACTGAACCTTTCAACGCAGTTTTCAAGATTCAACTTCCTTTAACCACACATCCTAAGTAGTTTCATTTTCTTTTATGTACCTCCCGCATAAGTTCTCTTTCTTCTTTCTTCTTCTGTTCATTACTTCCTTATTTCTCACTTTATCCATCCATCTTACGTTCTCTATATCCACATCTCAAAACCACAATCCAGTTCTTCCTCTTTTAACGTGTCGTCCATTCTTCACAAGACACTCCATATGTAACATTTGACTTACTTCTACGTTCTTCCTTAACTCGTATAAGTTCAGACTTTTACGACGTTCAATTAAAAAAATAGGAATTTTGCATGCTACATCGAATAACTCGGATTCCATTCCCGGCAGTATTTAGAAAATTTATAAAAATTCAGCACTACTATAGTTTTATTTATTTATTGCATAAAATTATCGGTGTAAATATTATATTTTACAAGTTATATAAAAATATAAATAAAAAAAAAAATAAATAAAAATATATATATATATATATATAATGAAGTTATACATGTACTAAAATATAAACAATCAGTACAGAATATTTACTATTTTACATTTATGAAATTAGGGATATGAAAGGAAAAACCCAGAGATGATAATAGTTAGGTATTGAGAAATAATAACAATTGATAATAGTTATAATCACTTATTAAAGTATGGGTATTATCCTACAGTTTGAAATTATAGGCAGTGATGTTGGCTTCTAATTATAATCGTAGCTTAAAAGGCTGTATTCGGATATATTTATTTATTATTTTTAAAAAAATATAGTTAATTTATTTTATCTAAAAACAACCCTGTTATTTCATGATTGTTGTTATCCAGTTATTTAAGAGTTTTTCTTTTCATACGTGGTATAATTATTGGTATCGATACCTTTTTTTTACTAAACTAATAAATTTTTATATAATTATTGTGAAGTGTTTGATATTTATATGTAACTTTAGTTATATCGTTCAAATTTTCAAAGAACTGTAAAAAAAACAATTGCAAGATTTTTTCCATAAATAATTTAAGTAAATATCAATTAATTATACAAAAACTTATGATTTTATAAATGAAATTTCCAATAGAAGATTTATTGTTCACTGATTTAAACAAAATATAAATTTAATGTATATTCATTCACTGGATAACCTTCATACGTCTATATGTGTGCTATTAAATTTTGATTGGAAAAATAAATGAAAATGGCGTCCGGTATTTAAAATTCATATAAATTGGTATTGAGAAATTAATCAGTATAGATAATAACAATATTTTATTATGTAACCCACAGAAAAAAGTACGTATAATGATTTTCAGAATATGTTAGATTTAACGAATGAATTCATTATAACGTTGAAACCATAATATAGCAGACGGAGAGTAAATTCACGTAACTAATCCGTTCCTACAGATTCTATATATACATACAGATATAATATTGCCGGTTTTATATATTCTCTGGAATGTTAGAAATTATAAGATACTCCAACTTAGACTTTATTTTTATCATGTAATATACAATACTTTAATGGCTAAAAGTAGTAATTTTTTTTTATATTTATTTCTACAAACGACGAATATTTTTTATTCACTAATTATTAGTGGAAATATTTCTAAGTAGTACTTGAGTATTTAGTATAAAATTCTTAAGTCCTATCGTAATTTTTTAAAATAGTTAAAATATTAAAGGAAAACTATTTTTTTATCTAGTGATTTATCATTAGTTATTGATTAAAATGTAGTTGATTATGTGAAACGGAATAAAATTTAAAAAAATGATAAGTAAATTTGGACCTAAATACCAGTATAAGAAAAAAAGAGTTATTTAAAAATGCAGGGAAAAATTAAAAGAGTAGAAAATAGAAAACGTTTGGCTCTATTCGAGGACAGTGTGAGATAATGATGTAATCTGTTTATGTTGTTTTTTTTTAACTTTTTCGTAGATGAAGGAATATAAAAAAATTAAGAAAAAGAAATTCAGAGCGGAATAACTACCAGGAGAAGAAATATGTTAAAATTCACCAGTGAAATTATATTCTAGCAGAAAATACTAAGTAATAAGGAATTCTAAATGGCTTGAATGTACTCTTGTAAGAGTAATTCATCCTGAAAATAAATAAGAGTAAAACAAAATGTGACTGTAATGAGATAATAAAGAATAAAATATTGAAGTATTTGATATCTGACGTAACATATCAGAAGTCTCACAACTTTTCTTCGTCAGGAGTAAAATGAGAATCAAAATAAAGTAGCAACTAAAAACAGAGCAAAAAAACACATGAAATACAACAAAAGAGTGACACCATGAAAGTTTTATGCAGAAAATAATTTTAATATTATTTAATGTAGATCGATTGGTAAGAAAAATGTTCTCAAAAAATATTTGTAGAGCTTCATAGTAGGAAAACATGAATAATTATTAAAATAAAAAGGAGAGAAGAATACAGATTTTTGAAAAGAGAATGTTGAAAAGTGTACAGCTCGATAAAATTCGAAATGAAGAGATTTTAAGAAGAATAGAAGAGAAGATAAATTTTTTGTACGGTCTTCAAAAAGATAAAATAAGTTAGTGAACTATTAGTATACTTTATAGTTCATACATTAGTGTACTTAATTAATTTTTTTAATAGAGAGACGTATAGTTGTTAAAACTATAGATAAAGATAAGATTAGCCTAAATAAAACAGATAAAGGATATAATAAATATTCTGAGATTAAAAGATATAAAATAAAAAGGAATTGAGAATAGCATCTAACCAATCAACTGAGTGGTGATTACAAAACAAAAATATGTTTTAAAAAGCTCTCTCTCTTTCCTATATTTTCCTACAAAGGATCAATTATCCATTCTAATTCACACGTAACAAACGCACAGGTTTCATTGGCGATTAAAAAAAAAACATAACTAGATACCTATGTTTAAAAGTTATTTTTAATTTATTTATCCAATTACTGAATAAATTGGTACAAGTATAATTAACATTTTTATATGGTATAAATTGCAATAGCACCCTCCTGTTTTTAGTATTTTACATTTTTTATTTGATCTGAAAATGAGAAAATAAGATTAAAAAAATCAGTGAGACATAAAAAAATTAAAATTGGCTGGAAGTAAAATAGTTCAGGGGAGAATTTTCTAACAGAATTTTGCAAACATGGGAAAAGTCAACACAAACTAAATTACATAAACTAAGTAAAACCGCTAAATTATTTTTCTTCATTCCACTATCCGTTATAGGACCTGTTTTACCTGGGACCTGGGATACCGTTCTGAGACCTGCTTTATTCAAAAACATGTGAAAGCATCAAATTTATCCCTAAAAGCTTCAAGGATTTAAGTATCATTTCATTTTATCCTTGGACGAAAAATCAGGACAAAATTGTTCGTAATCTTTAACTGGAAAACGAAAAGTTTCCGGACCAATGTTTATAAACATTTTTCTTTATATCAATTTTTAGAACATGTCCAATTTTTTCATTCTTTATGGGACACCCTGTCCTGTTATATTTTAGAAAAAAATTAGTTTATGGTTTATCTTTTAAAAGTACTTGAGACTCTTGGTCGCATTCGGTTTCTTTTTTGTTTAATCTAACACTTGTCTCTGAATTGTTTTTATGTCGTATAACTTGTTTTTATTAATTTATTATCATAAAAAAAATACCATAAAACTAAAAAGTGAAAAATATTTTAAAATGTTGTAATTATCATTATAAAAAAAGATTATAATCACATTATTTTAAGCCTAAAATCGTCAAGGAACTTGTAAAGACATAGAAATTCAGTAAGATCTACATTAAAGGATAGAATGAAATGTATAGTTTATAAGAGTGTATCCAGTTATGTGTGGACAATTTTTTATTCAGGTTTTGAATCTAATCTAGTTTTTATATATAGTAATTTTAAGATTTCAAATATGTCTATATTTACACATTTTAAAAAAAAAATTAAATATATATCTATTTATATTTCACGAAGATATAGGTAATTATTTAAGACCTAAATGGAATGTATAAATACAGAAGTTGAAATTTTTACTTGCGATACGAAGTGTCAAGTATATAATTATAAAATTAAACAAAAAATACATTTTAGCTTAACCTAATTTAAAAATATTTGTTGTTTTTCAGTATTATATAGATCCATATTCAGATTAAAGTATTATGCTTGTATATCCTAAAATTTATTAAATTATATTTATACATTTGAAAAAGCTACCAAATTTTGTAGTATATTAATGGAAATAAACCGAATTACAAATTGAAAAAATAATTGGTTCATATATTTCACAATAATTTAAGCAATTATAAAATCACCTTCCATTTTAAGTTTTCATAATATACTTTTTATAACTATTATTATTTTTAACTAAATTGTAACGAATTTACTAATAGTCGTTAATAGTATTTACCTATTAGAAATAAATGAGTTTCCATTTTCAGTTAATTCTTAATTTGGTAACTTACCTAAAGCGAAAGTTAATCATATATACTTCAGTTATACAGTATTAAGAAATGATGTAGCGCAGTTTATCTATTAATTTTATCATTATTATTTACCTTTACCAGAATAAATTAATGAGAGTAATGATTATTACTATAAATGTCTCCTGTTCGATTCTAAATTTATTTTATTTTCTTGGTAAAATATTGGTTTTATTTTTTACATTTAAAAGAAATATATGAGTCTAAAAATAATATATCACGTACGAAAATAATCCATATTACTCATATTAAAAATTCATCTGTGAATAATTTATTTTAATTTTAAATGTATTTAAAATAATTTAAAAAAAAGTAAACAAAATCTTTGTATTTCATTAGTTTACATTATAAATAACTGGTAGGTGTAATCTTGTAATTCCCTTTTCTTTTAAAGGAATTAGCAGTTTAATTTCAAAGCTTTCGTAATTTTACCCTAAATTCAGTTTTATTTATTCAATTTTGTTAAATTTCTCTTATAATTATATATATTGATAAAAAATTGCTAAAAACAATAAAGCTGAAGGAATGAGAGAATTTAAAAGCGGGAAAATAAATTTACACAAAATTTAAAACCCATGTCACAACACCTTTGAAAAATATGAAATATGTAAGAAAAATAAAACTGGCAAAGTATTTCATGATATTCCCGATTACGCCAGTCAAGTATAAATTGATAAGTGTTTAACTTTTTTAAAATCAAGTATAACTTTTGAAAGTAATGAAAAAAACTTTCCCTCATTTTGGTTCCGGAATATAATACACTGATAGGTGCCAAAGCAACGTAAATTTAATAGCCCTTTAAGCGATGAACGAAAATAAAAATATTTTTTTTTTAAAGTAAAAATTAAAAAAGAAAAAAAAAATTTTAATTAAAAAAATGTTGTTTTTTAGAGAGAGGAATAAATAAAAAAAAAAGATTTTCCAAAAATATTAATTTAGGTTAAGCAAACTTAACTTACGCTCGCTAACCTTGACTAGCGAACGAAGGTTAAGTTAGATTATATTTATACTTTTAGATTTATTTATTATATAAATTTATATATATATATATATATATATATATATATATATATATAAATGATAATCTCATAAGCGAACATGGACAAATATTTACAGTGATGATCGTATAACCCATGAGACCCAAAAATATATATATCAATTTTGAGAGAGGGGTTAAGTCGTTTGAAAAACATTTTTTTTGATTTGTATTTCGATGTAGATAACAAATTTTCTTTAAAAGGCCTCCGAAGAAAATCGAAATTTCTTTTTACCCGATATTTCCCATCATTCAACTAATTTTGCAAAGAAATTAATTTGATCAATGCCCTAAATATCGAATTACTTGAGCTAAATTAAGAAGAAAATCGGTTCAGTTAATCCTGATATATATGGCCAAAAGTAGTCCAACACACATATGCACATACATATTTTTTTTTATCTAAATGAACTAGATGGACCTAAAACGTAAATATTTTCAAAACATCCGATACCCCATTTTTGACATGATCACCATACTTTCCTCTTTAATATAGCTATACTAGCTATAATCACCGAGAACGTAATTCAGAATTTATACTAATATTTACCTCATCTTCGATATGGATTTTTTGTAGAAAGAAAACTTTTAGGAATAACTTTTGAAATGAAAACATAATAAAAACACAATATCAACAGTTCTTGATAGGTAGTAAGGAAAGCTATAGTATAAAGGGGTTTTCCGTGTTAAAAAATTGTGTGAAAATAAATATTAAAAATAAAATATGTACACAACTTTATTATTACCAATAAGATTGTATGTATACCTTGATTTGTATTTCTATTAATAAATAATTTAAATAATTAAAGCAAATAAAATTAAGATAAAGTATCAATTATTTTTGTGTGCGTCTATCGAATCTAAATCTTAGTAAAATCTTAGTACTCTTAGTACATCTTAGTAAAATAGACGAGGTGCTATAATCGAAAAGATCTTTTAAATGAACTAAATCGAGAGGTATTAATTTGAAAGGTGATTCAAGTATTCACAGGAATAACAAGTATGACATTTTAAAATCACTTGGAAAAGTGAGGAAAATGAAGTTGTTTCTCACTGCCTTTCTCAATGAGCTGAAAATTATTGTTAGATATCAGTTTGTGTCAAGCACACTGAAGAAATATCGGTAATAATTATGTTTTACGAAGTCAACTTTTATCTTTTTTAATCAAAATTACTGGTGTAATGAATATCAATACTTTTTATTAAAAACAAATTCGACTAGTATCTTTTAAAACTTAGGTGCTCTAAATGCATCATCTTATAAGAAAAAGTATGATAGATAATATAAAGTAACAGATTAATGTATCTCCTTTTTCGTTAGAAAAAAATTACTTATTTATATTTATTAAGCATTTTAAGTGTTAAATAAATATAAAACAATTAAATCTTATTATATATTTTTTAATTAACTTTTCACAAAAGAATATTTTATTTAATAATATTTTCTTTCTTGATTAGCAGATATAAATTTAAAATATGGCCATTCATATATGTATATACAAATTAAATATTTTCAATATTCCATGTAAAAAAATGATATTCCTTCTCTTAAAGTGTAGTTTACTCATGTTTACAACCGAATTGAGAATACTACTTTTATTATACCGACTGAGTTAATACCCAATATAGTCAATATCTCCTGTTTTGTTACTTGTTATATTTGTAGCATCGCATGAATACCGGTAGAATAGGGGAAATGTAGGGGATGCATATGTTGTTTACGGTGTAACAGTGTACCTCTAATTTACCATAGGCATATTTCTGTCAGGTGTTTGTTTCCATTGATGTAAACAGTACATGTAACGGACAGACATGTAACCTAAATATATGTATACACATTGTTACACTGGTTACAGAATGTAATTTTGTCAGTTGATTACTTCTCTACCTCCCTCCATAATGAAAAGTCTGTCGCTCATTCCAAATTGCTCAGTGAAATGAAGTTATTCTTGCTCTTCAATTTCTTTTCCGATATTTGATGGGCTACACATAATTCTCATGATTTAAGTATTCATAAATACAATTTATTAAGAAATTTAAAGTATGTTTGATGAATAAAATGACTAATATTTATCCATCTCATACTCTGAAGCAATACTTGGCGGTGGTCCCGGAGGTTAAACAAAAAAATAAAACAATATTTATGCAAAGGAATACAGAAGTAAAATAAAAATTTGTTGAATTTCTTTAAAAAAAACCATCAAATTAACTTGAGTTAATTTGATGGTTTTCTGTATAAAATTATCAACCTAAATCAACTTCCATTTTCTTTGGAATACTCGTACATAAAAAGTTAAAATTTTAATATGTTGGCAAGTATTTAGAAATTTTAAAAATATATCAGGAGATATTTATTATAATTTTAAGTGTATTTATGTTCAAATTCTAAGGATTTTATTATAAAATAAAAAAAGTAGTATTGGTAATAATTGAAAATTTATACTTTCTCCGATAATTTGAAGTTTTTACATCTACACTTCTCTTTCTGTGATAAGAAATGAATTCTTTAGCGTGTGAACAAACAAATCTATCTGAGGTTTGAACCTAGAATTTTACGGGTAAATAATAGTGATGGTACCAGTCTCCCTCAGGGGTCAACAAATTATTTGTTTATTTATACAATAACAAAAAATAATCTGAGGCCATTAAGATATTTTTATATTTTTATAAAAATATCCATTTTGATAATGGATATTTTTAGTGAAAATAAAATAATAATGAATGCTGAAAAAATATTGTATAATTTCAATTTTTACTCTAAGTATATGAAAAATAGAGAACATCTGAAAAGTTGTTCAGAACCTCATTGCGCTTGGAATTTTTTATATGCTGCAAAATTCATCAAATATTGTATTAAAAGAAAAACCTAACCCAAGTTACTTTGCCCACCGGGTTGATCTAGTGGTTGACTCAACATCGCAAATCAGGTGTTTTTGAAGTCAAGAGTTCTAAGGTTCAAATCCTAGTAAAGGCAACTGCCTTTACTAGGATTTGAACTACTTTTGTACGGATTTGAATACTAGATCGTGGATACCGATGTTCTTTGATGGTTGGGTTTCAATTAACCACACGTCTCACGAATGGTCGATCTGAGATTGTGCAAGACTATACACTTCTTACATTCATACATATCATCCTCATTGATTCTCTGCAGTAATAACTTACGGTGGTTCCGGAGGCTAAGTAGAAAAAGAAAACAGAAAGAATCCTAGTTACATGTTTTAAATATGTTTAATTATAACTTTCATCTAAAATTATAAAAGAAAGAAGAAATTATCTGAAATTTAAAAAGGTTTTTAATATTTGACGATTTAAAATATTTGACGATTTTAATTAAAAATTTAATCGTATGAAGAAAATGTTTTTTTAAAAATTAAAACATAATTATTGAGTTATTATTTAAATTAGATTATTATATTTTAACATGTTAAATGTAACGTAGAATAATTTTTTTTGTATTTTTCTAGTCCTTTTTGAAAATTTCAACAAAATTAATTTTTTTTTAATATTTGATTTGAAATCATATATTTATAACATTACTTTAAAAAAAAATGTATAAAACGAACTGTAAAAATATATTTATAGTTACAATGACAAAACAAGACACATGTAAGAATCCTTAATGCGTTTAGTAAATAAGATACTGAATTATTTGTGGTTTCTTTTTTCTTTTCAATTGACTATTTTTAAACAAGATCGATTAATTTATCAAGAATTGTACAATAACTACTTTTAAAAAACCCGATAGAAATATTTAAATATATATATATTTTCTCTATCTCAAAACGTTAGATTGATTAATATAAATGAAAGCATTTTAAAGAAAAGGGTGTTGAAATAAAAGAGAATTGATATTTACAGCTTGTACTAGAATAAGTTTGGTGTGATAAGGTAGAACAATAGAGTAAGAGAATTGATAAGAAAATGAAGAAAGCAAGGTCTAATTCAGAAAGGAGAGGAAAAGAGTGTAATATTTTTCTTTCGCTTTTTAAATGTTGTATAAAAGAAGTGTTAAAGAAAGATTCTGAGCAGAGTAAAAATTCAAGGAAAAAACACGAAGTAAGATTTGCTGATAACTTTTTTTGGGGGGAATCAAAATTAGAAGTAATGATAAATGCTTTGATTTATTAATGGGGAAAAAATCATTTTGATGAATAAAAATAAAACAAAATTTATGTAATACAGCGACTGAATTAAAATACGTTAGAGAACATACTCGTATATTCCAAAAAAATTGTGGAATTTATTATTAAAGTAAAAAACACAACATAAATATATAATTAATTTAGTAAATACAAATATGTCGCAAGCAAACTGGAACAAGTAAGTAGAAAGCGCAGTTACATAAGATCTCTACAATGTTAAATATAGAGCTGGAAAGTAGAATTATGCTTTTTTAATATCTTTATGGAATTTAACCTTCTATAAAACCCAAACAGGAATCATAAGAAACTCAGAAATGATAAGAGTTGTACCCTTTAAAAACTTATTGTACCCTTTAAAACTTATTTCTTTCTCTTTGCAGCAAAATAATATTTATAAACAGTATATTTAATTCCGCCTAATTCTACTTATTTTACGTATTTGTTGAGGAAGAGTGACTGCCCGCAAGTTCAACTTAATGGTGTTTTCATGTTGCATCACTAACATCAACTATAAAAAAATTATAAATAAACACAAAAAATGAAAAAAAAAAAAAATAATAAACTCGTGCGATATTTAGGACTGCATCTGGATCGTCGCTTGACGTTAAGGATTCTTGTCAGGGAGAAAAGAACGCCACTTAACATTAAGTTTTTAGGTAGGAGGTTGCAACTATTATTACCTATCAAGTAACTGCGTACTCCGCGGTCCTGAAACCGATTTGGACCTACAGAATCCAACTATGGGGTACGACAAGCGAGAATAACATCAGAGTCGCCCAAAGATTCCAGAACAAACTATTGAAAAATATAACAGTAGCGCTGTGTTATTCGAAAAACACTGAAATACACAATTTTTTGGGATTGTCAACCGTTCTAGAGGAGATATAGCGAGTTAGTATAAAATAAAAAATGAGACAGAACTAATATGTGAACTGGCACGCGTTTAACCTCCTGGATAATAGCGAGGACGTTAGGCGCCTAAAGCCACACTACATGTATTAGATCTGTAATTTTTCTGAGATTTCAGGTGAATCAGCTACTGGGATGTTGTACATCGTCAAAATTGTCCATTTCGTTTCGCCACTTTTGTTGGTTCTTTAAATAATTTCACAATTTGTTTGCTTGATTAATTATTTGTGATTTTTATGGGACTGATAAGACTATTTTTTGGTGTTTTCTTTGCCTTTTAGGGATTTGTATGGAAACCTCCTTCTGCGCATGATATTTTTGGTATTCAGATTTACTTACTTAGTTCCGGTAAATTGGAACCGATTGTAAATTAAACAGTGCGGCAAAAATAATAAAAAATAAATTTAATTATTTGTTTAATTTTGTATAGCTTATTTATAGATTAATATATAGTTCGATTTAGTTCAGATTCTCTTAGAAATTTTACAATGTAGATTGTGAAAATTTTCTGAGAATAGAATATTAGTATAGAAGAAAAATGAATGGAATTATAATAAACTATTCAAGTAACTGGTAGAGTAGTAACAGGTTCTTACACGGAAAAAAACTGCCTCGGTATGCAGCAAAGAAAAAGGTATTTTAAATGGTGATTTATACATTTTAATGCATGTATTCATTATTATTCTAATAGTAATTGATTATTACAATAATAATGAATACATTCATTAAATTTTATAAAACCCGTATGATTAGACAGCATTTGCTTTCAGTACTACACGAATAAAGTAGGCCTAGGTCAATACACGTTATGTCAGCTTTGTAGGTCAAGTTATACAACACTTGATAAACAAGAAAAATTATAAACAATTTATAAGTATTAATAAACTAAAAAAGTATACGTTAATTATATCCGTTTGTATATCATTAAAAATGTTATGTATTATAATTGTATTTTTTTTTTTTTACAAATTATGTAAGAACTATTTATTTATTGAAAAACATAATTACAAAATCAAACGGCTACAAAAGTTTTTATGGAGAAGATTTGGTTGAGAATATTCAGTTTTTAAGAAAATACTTAAGTTTTTTATTCATTTTCTTTCATTTTTTATTTTTTAATAAAAAATCTATTAATTTTAGTTAAAATTATTTCACGGTTTAAAAACAAATAATTGTGTATTTTCTGACATTACTGCGATTAAAGTTTTACCACGCTTTTCCTTAATTCATCCAGGTTAATATTGTTGTAGTTCATTTTTTTATCCGTTGAGTAGCATATCTACTCATTTTTATACGGATCTATAAATGTGTATTTACTATTTATCGATCAGAATAAAACATTTATTTATTTAAACTAAGTTTAATCGTTCAAATTTTTCATTTGACAAACGACAAAAAACAATTAACAGAATAGACCACAATTCTGGTTGTCACAGATTTATCTTTTGTGAGTCAATAACATTTAAAACGCTTTATAAATAAACCAGTTTGTAATAATTGCATGCTGTATAAAATATATATATATTTTAAATTGATTTTAATTAGAAATAAAAAAATATAACAAAAAAAAATTAAACATATGAACTTATTTTTGTAACTAAACCTAATTTATAAATTATTATTTAGTTATTTCTGAATGAAAAGGTAGCTTAAAATATAATTTGGATAACTAAAAAATATTTTATATACAAATCCGTTTTCATAAACGGAATTACTAGTTGAAATAAATCTACTCTCTTACCTATATTAGGTGATTCCAGCTGATTATAAAGAAATGACTAAATTTATTGTTTTTGTTTAATTTTCTCTTAAATAAAAATAAATAATTTTTCAAACGATTAAACTGTTTAAGTGTATCATCTGTACTATTAAAATCTATTTTTAAAACATAAGATATTTTTAAAATTAAAACTTTTATTTTTATTCTTATTTAGTTATGTTTTATTATTATTAATTATTCAATTTCCTAAATAAAGAAAATTAAAAAAAAAAATAATATTAATTTATTATCTCCTACAACATCGCGTGAGAATTTCTTTGCGCCGTTACCTATTTAGCATAATTGATTTTTGCGTTGTCCTAAAATTGACCTTTGCACATAAAAAAATTTGTAAGGATTATTATTAATAATATTATAATATGTTATATAAGCCCACCGAGCTTGTATAGTGGTTAATTCATCGATTTTTGAAGTAAAATGTCCTGAGGCTTAAATCCTTGTAATAGTTAATTGCTTTTGTATGGATTTGAATTCTAGATAGTGGATACCTATGTACTTTGGTCGTTAGGGTTCAATTAACCACTATCTCAGAAATGGTCGGCCTGAGACTACACTTCATTTACATGTCACATCAACCACATCTAAAAGGGCCATGCGGGGTTGTTTATTATTCACTAGTTGAACAGATTACAACACAAACTACTTTTATTTAATCTTAAACAATTTTTTATTTTGTTGTTAATAATAATAATAATAATAATAATAATAATAATAATAATAATAATAATAATAATGATAATAATAATAATAATGATAATAATAATAATCATAATTTTTTTATTTTTTTTTTATTTTTATTTTATAATTGTGCAACAGAACAGTTACAAAACCTTTGTATGCCACACAATATCACATAAAGTCACAAAAGAACACCCACATATAAATTAAAAATACAATATTCAAAACACAATAATAATAATAATAATAATTATGCAGTCAAATACAAAAAATAATTAGAACTTTAAAAACGGTAGCTACGGAGTGATAATAAAAACACATAGATGAAAACATCCAAAAACAAAAAGACAACATTACTAATACATTCCAAATAAAACAAGTTATAAGCAATAATATTTAAAAAAACAACAATCATTTTAAAATCATGAAAGTGAGCATCACACTAAGGACAATGATCCATCGGCACGTAACCCTCTCAAATTTCTAACGAAGATTGCCTCATCTTCCCAAAAGCTTAGCTTATCCTGGAACTCCACTGCAAAACTGGTACACCGCTCAATCGGAGACACGGTGGAACCAACCGGCGTCACAAATTGCCTAAAAAACCTCACTGACCTGGCCTGGTTCCGCAAGACAACATGATAACGCGTCGGAAGTCTGTTGTGGACGGATTTGGATTTTTTTTTTCTTTGGATTTGTGGACGGTTTAGCAATATTTCCACAAGTCTTTGGTGAGGAGTCGCTTGGAGTACTCGACCGTGGTGTGGAATAGTACACGACGTTTTGCCTCTGATCTGCTTGAGGGTGTTCAGGATAGGTTCTTGAACTGGATGCGTTTTAAGTTTGGAGATTGTTTTGTTGGTGCTAATAGAGAGGATATGTTGAGGCAATTAGGCCTTTCCAGGTTATCTGATAGAAGAACGTACTTTGACTTGGTTTTCTTTTATAAAGCTCTGCACAACAGACTTCCGACGCGTTATCATGTTGTCTTGCGGAACCAGGCCAGGTCAGTGAGGTTTTTTAGGCAATTTGTGACGCCGGTTGGTTCCACCGTGTCTCCGATTGAGCGGTGTACCAGTCCTGAACACCCTCAACCAGATCAGAGACAAAACGTCGTGTACTATTCCACACCACGGTCGAGTACTCCAAGCGACTCCTCACCAAAGACTTGTACAGCAGGTTACAAGTGGAAATATTGCTAAACCGTCCACAAATCCAAAGGACAAGACCAAGGTCCCGGCGTGCTTTACTGACAATCCGAGCAACATATTCGTGAAAATACAACTTCGCGTCAAATAAAACCCCGAGGTCCTCAACCAATGTCTCAGCGACAATAACGTGCGTACCAATCCTATAGCTGAAAACAGAGCTCGACGTCTTACGAGACAAAGTCAAATGTTTGGTCTTCCGAAAATTCAAGGGCATACAATTGCGGTCAGCCCACTCAACAACCTTGTTAATATTCAATTGTAGCAACAGGTGATCCATACTATTTCTGATCGGACAATATATTTTGACGTCATCCGCAAACATCTGAAAATTGCACGTCAAAAGATGCCCGATATCATTTATAAAAATAATAAAAAGAAGGGGACCCAAAACAGAGCCTTGCGGCACTCCAGACTTAGCCAAGAAGGATTCCTCAGACATCTGTCCACCAAAACGAACCGAAAAACGCCTGTCACGAAGATAAGAGGATAGCCAATCATTAAAACGATCGCTGAAGCCGAAGCCCTTGGTCTTTGTTAACAACAAATGATGGGGTATCTTGTCAAAAGCTTTGGTAAAATCAAAATATATCACATCTACTTGACCCCTATGCTCAATTGCATTAACTGAATCCTGCAAAAAGGCGGCCAAATTAGAAGCTGGTGAACGACCTTTAATAAATCCATGCTGAAATGACGACAACATCGGGAGAACATGGTCATAAACATGTCTAAATAAAATCCTCTCGAAGACTTTGGAAAAAGTACCGATGATAGAAATAGGCCTGAAATTATCCAGGGAAGGGACACCAGGCTTAGGTATAGGAGTAACAACTGCGTGTATCTATAGGGACGGAAAAGAAGAAGATGACAAGCTCCAATTAAACAGGGAAGCAAGGATAGGAGAAACAATCTCATTCAAACCTTTGATAACAAACGCAGGAATCCGATCCAAGCCGACCGCCGATCTAGCGTTAAGAATTCCTATAGCACCGGTAAAGTAATGAACAACACTTAGCGGATGTAATTACACTACGGAGTAACTAAGGTCCAGAACCTGTAGCCGCTTAGGTCTTCTAACACCTTCACCGTTATCCTGGAGGTTTATCTCAAACTGGGTTACTTGGTCATTTAGCTGAATTCAAACTGAAGCATTGTATTTTTTCCTTGACGTCCGTAAACCCAAATATTTGTGGATTTCACTATTTTTAGCAAACTACGAAGTTTCAGCACACACCTTGCTCGGTTTTTCTGAAATCGCTACATTATTTCATCATTTGACTTGCTTGAGTGCCCCTTAGTTGGAAGCATATGCCCATATTGCTTTCAAAATAGCCGACTATAAAAGTAGCTTATTAGACAAACATAACACAAATCTCCTCCCCAGCGACCAGTACATTTCCTTGAACTTCACGTTATGTTGCTTTCTCTTCTTACTCTAATGAACCTTCCACGTCCGATGAAAGGTGAATACCCAGGTCCTTACATATTTATTATGCGGGATTAAAACGCCAACAAGTTAGTCCACGGGCAGTTTCCTATCCTCGTTGCAAATGCTACGTACCCAGCCACTTCCTGATTAGATTTAATTCGGATTGTACATTAATTGATAGTTGATGTCATAATTGGAACGTCACCAACAGCCAGAATAATCATGTCATCGGCAAATTAAAGTAGAATTAAAAGATTAAATTAAAAAAATAACTTTAAAATACGACATCAAAAACAAAACTAATAACATTTTTATCTTAAGTTTTATCTTTTTAGTTGATACTAATATAAGGTTTATTAATATATAGCTGATTTTCCAAACTAAAATATTTTTCAGTTAAATTGTAGATTTTAATTCTAATTAAACTTAAAACAAAATGAAAGTAGTTTAATTATCGTTTGTAAATTTAATCTTATCTTGGCAACTATCAACCTAACTTGGATTTAAAAAAAATTATATTAATTACATTGTAGATTAATTTCAATAAAATTTATTTTTTAGTTGAAATTTAATTTCAATTTAATTTATTTTTCATATTTCGAATAAATTGTAATTATTAGGAATTGTTTTTTTATTATTCACAGATAAGGTTAGTTCTTTCATTTTCATATTTTATCTTGGGAATTAATTATTTTTCTTCTCGTAATAGGTAATAATTTTTTTTAAATTTGTTTATTTTAATTAAAAAAATAAAGGATTTGTTGTCTAAGTTACATTAAAATAATATATGTTACAAATATTAAATCAGTTTAACGTAAATTTATTTTTGGTTACTTAAACTATAATTATATTTTTTATTTTTTTAATAGTTAATAGTGTAACTATAATTCTAAGATGGAATAAAACTCATCTCGTATATTAAATCACCTTATTTTAATTAAGGGTGAGTGTTGTTATTTAATTAGGAAACTAAAATGAAACATTTTTATCTCTATCCTACACTAAAAATTGATTGTTATTGTAGAGAAAAAAAAGTTTTTATTTAAATCAATATTCTTTTAAGATATTTGAAAATGAGGTAATTAAAAAAAATTAAACTTAAGTGAAAAAAAAGTTTGATAAAATTATAATTAGTCTGTTAAATTGTTATTTAAATTACATAGTTAGCGATAAAATTAATAGTAATAAGAATTTAAAATCATGAGATTTTAATTAAAATAAAAAAAAATTATGTATTATATCCGTAAACATTTGTTAGCAAAGGAAGCAAGTTAATGATGTAAAATTCTTTAAATTTAACTGAAAATTTCCCATAATTTCTCATAGTTCAGCTACAATTTGGTTACGGAAGAAAGGTTATGCATTTGATCTTCTTTTTCCCCTAATTATGAAAGGATTTAATGCTTAAAAATAATATATCCTGGCCATTATAATAATATCAGGAGATATTTTATGTATGATTATATTCTGATATAATATTACAATAATAATAATAATCATAACAAAATAAAAAATTAAGAGTGAAAGTTAAATCGTACTCACCACAGCAACTTTGCCTTTAAGTGACTTTCCTTTTCCTGGAAAAACCCAAATATAAATACTATAAAGTATTGCTGGTATAATTTGTATCAAAATCCATGTAAGTTGAAGTAATAATTTTCCTTTATCACGAATTTCTCTCTTAATAACACCAGGTGGTTTTAAGGTAGGTATTTCGATAGGATCATCAGATGAAATATCTTTACCACTGTTTAATCTTGTTATAGCTTCTTTAACTAATCCATCACCACATACAGTGGTATCGTTTTCTTTTTGTAAGTTTTTTACCTGACATATTGGAGGACTTCCTTTTTTACCTAATTCTCCATTTATAAAATTATTAACCGCTTCTGTTGTTGATTTATTGCTCATCTTGTTTTTACACTTATCTTTCTCTTATTTTTAAATCTTATTTGAAGTGGTAAATGAATACAGCTGAAAATTTTATCCTGAAAAATATAAAGAAAAACCATTAGATCAATACTATATATATATATATATATATATATATTTATTTATTATAATAGATTTGTTTTAATTGTAGATTAATTATCAGAATAATTTAAAAAAAATATCACGGGTACGTATACTCGTATCATGATACTTTATGAATGGTTAAACATTACCGGATATAAGACTTAATGTTTTACAGCTCCAATATATTTAGGTAACTATTTTCATTAATTATTTTAAAGTGACTAAGAATATATTTATTAAGAACAAATAAAAATAATAGGTGAAATAAATCAGCCTTGCGGTATTCCTCTTCAAAGATTAATCGATATACGAGTATACTTAGCCACTGGATGGATGATACATTTTTTCTAGAATAATTAATTTTGTTTTTAAATAAAGAAATTATTTATTTTTTTTTATGTTTAATATAGAAAAATCGTTTATTTTTAGGAATTTAAAGGGAATTACAACGTGGACATTATTAAAGATTTAATATCACGTAAGAAAAATTAAGCCTTTTAAACAAAAATATATATATATATATATATATATATATATATATCTTCAAAATATCAAAACAAACTTATAAAAAATTAAACAATAGGAAGCTATAATTTCATGATCTACGTTTTTTTATATTTTTTATGGTAATATAATGTTAAATTTTGACTTTATGAACCGGTTTCTTCTTCTTTTCGGTCCGACCACAACAGATCACGTTTAGATCGTTTTGACTTCTTTTTCTTTTCTCAAAAGGTTTCCATTCTTTTGTTTTGTTGTTATCGCCTTACTTCCGTCTATCTATTCAGGAAATGGAATGGAATGCAAAGTTGGCGGGAATTTATAGATTCTCCCTACGGATCGCAGAACCTGGACAGTGTCCCTTGCTGCTGGATGATTCTATCGGGCGTGTTTTTAAAGGTTTATTTTAGGTGACGGGTCTAATTTTTCAATTTTTGTCTTATTTAATATTTTGTGTTTTTAAGGACGGATTTAAATGCATTCCAATCCGTTGTTAAACCAGCGTTATCAAACCCATTTTATGGGCCGACCGCGGAAGGCTAGGCTTATGAAACCTGTCCTCCCGACGTAATTCCCCTTCAGACCGTCCACTGAAGTCCTTTCGGTGCTAGCGCTTCATAGGCTAGCAGGAATACGCCACAACGGGGCACTAACTATATGGAGGGAGCAATGCGCCCCCTTCTCCGGAGGGGTCGCAGTTGCTGATTTAATCTATTCAGGTTTATAGCCATTCTTTTTCTTTCTCTCTGGAAACTTAGATTCTCGAATCACTTTTGTAAACTTATCTCTGTCTTTACAGAGATTTTTAGAAATGTTTAATGTTTTTAGATCTGTTTCTATTTCTTTAAACCGGTTTGTCTTTGTGGCTTTGTTTATGTAAAAATTAAATATTTATTTTGTCAATCTTTGGTTGTTCACTGGTGCATAAATTTCCACAAAACATTAATCTTGTTTTCCGGAATAAGTTCTCTATTTTTTCTTATATTTGTAAATTTCTTAATCACTTTTCAATTTGTAAATTCTATATTTTGGCCCATAAATTTTTCTTAAAATTCTTTTTTTTTGCCTTTGCTATTTCTTGTTTTGAAAAACTGCAGACATTCTGTCCCATACACTGCTTCCGGTAGGACTATAATTTTATAATGCTTCAATTTTGAGTTAATTTAATGAATTTTAACTTAAGTGTAGCTAAAAATGTTTTATTGTGATCTTAGTTGAATCATTATTATCATATGGAGTGATTCTTTGGAGTAATTTGGATAATTGATATGTTTAAGTAAACATATTTATCACTACCACGAGATGCTACCATTCGCGCCGGCCTCGTTGGCGCGAGTGGTAGCGTCTCGGCCTTTCATCCGGAGGTTCCGGGTTCGAATTCCGGTCAGGCATGGCATTTTTCATACGCTACAAAATTCCATTTCCATATCCCACGCACAAGCTTCAAGCTTATGTGGTCATATCATCAAGCAAAAAAATAAAAATATAAAATAAAAGGAATGACATTTCTACCTTTTGTAGAAATGTCATTGTTTAAAAATAAGTTGTATAATATCACTAGTAGACTGTTATTACTACTGTTAGTATGAATACTCTAAGTATGTTTTTCTTCTGTTAGGAATTTTTACAAATTCCTAACATAAGGAATTCCTGACAGACGGTCTGGGGTTCGGATCTCCCGGTCTTGCATTACATTTCCCAAGTGCTACAAAATTTAATTTCCATATTCCCACGCACAACAGTGAAAGATGTCTGTGGTTAATTAGTGAATTAATTCATTCCAATATTTATTTTATAACGACCGGCTGCTGGATGTTCATTGTAAGGTGTATCATTGAAATACTGTTATTACTTATTTGATAAGTTTTTGATTTTTTTTAACAGGTTGATTGCTAACTGATATATTAATTTTTCCTTTTTTTAATTTTGATTTAAATTTGTATTTTATTTTTACTCTTATATTAAACGATTTACTTTTTGAAGTACTCTCCAGCTCCTAGTCTTTGTAAATTTTTTTGAGGGCATCTTTGATTTAATTTAGGTATCTTTTTCAATTGTTTTATCTGTAGTTTTGTTTAATTTTATGGATCGTTTTATAGTTTTTCATTATCAAATAAATATACTTTTTCAGTATATCCTAACTCTAATTCCTCTAGAAATATTAGTTTTAAGTGTTATAAATGACGAAAATAGAAATGATTTACAATCATATACGATTTTCATACGCTACAAATTCCATTTTCATATCATACGGACAACCTTCATGCCGAGATCATCAAGCAATCAACAATCCAGAATCCATTTCTCACAATACTTGTCATATGAGAACGAGGAACCAAGGAGTGGGGCGCAGGAGGAATCTGTCACAGTATAGTGAATGTCACTTTGATAGTCTACAAATTACAGCTCTTTCTATTACCGACTAATATTTGTTTTCAGCTAGAACGATACTCCCAGAAACAACTGGAGTTATCGGAGACGATGTCGACGCCATAACAAATGCAATAATTGAGTCGGCATCGAGATATATTCCCAAAACATCTGGGAAACTTACCAAGAAACCCGTTCCATGGTGGAACGATGAAATAAGTGAAGCTATAAAAAGAAAGAAAAGGGCGTATAACTCCTTTAACAAGCGTCCTAGTATAGAAAATCTTGTTGCCATATGAAATTGCAGAGCTGTTATCCAATCACTTCGAAAAGGCCAGCAGAACGGCCAACTACGAAGAAGATTTTCGTACTAAAAAAGAACAACTTGAAGGTCTACTAAACTTCAGAACTGAGTATAATTACTCATATAATGTACTTTTTAAAATGGAAGAATTCGCGAAAGCGTTGGAAAAATCAGATAACACAGCTGCTGGTCCGGATGAAATCCACTATTATATGATCAGGCAACTGAATACCACTGCAAAGCGTAGATTATTAGAACTTTATAATAAAATATGGCGGGATGGAACGTACCCGCAGCAGTGGAAAAAAGCTCATGTTGTTCCAGTACCAAAGAAAAATAAAAATTTAACAGACCCCAATAGCTATCGTCCTATTTCTTTGACGTGTGCTATGGGAAAAATACTGGAAAAAATGTTTAATAATCGACTCGTCTGGGTTTTGGAAAAAGAAAACCTGATATCACCGTATCAAGCAGGTTTTCGGTAATACCATTCTACCACTGATCAAATGATCAGCTTAGAGGACGTTATATATAACAGCTTCATTAAAAGGAAACATTGTGTCGGAGTCTTCTTTGATCTTCAGAAGGCTTTCGATATGACCAGGTGTCATGGTATAATGCTCCAGATATGATGTGATATGATGATATGATGAATGGGGCATTCGTGGCAACCTGCCAGTCTTACTGAGCAACTATATGAATGACCGTACTTTCCAAGTACGAGTCAGTAGCAAATATTCATCTGTAAGAAATTTGGAAAATGGCATACCACAAGGCTCGCCGTTGAGCGGTACCTTGTTTACCATATTGCCATTAATAAATTGATATTAGCCATTCCAGCAGAAATCAGCAAAAGCGTCTATGTTGATGATCTGGCAATTGTGTATGCCAGCAACAAGACTGCTATGGTGAGGTACAAATTGAAACGAGCGATCAATGCTCTAAATGAAGTTGCAAAGAATAACGGATTCCAATTCTCACTGTGTACATTTTTGTAGGAAGAGAATTCCTCATCAAAGTCCTGCGTTGACAATTGATGATAATCCAATACAATATAAAGACAATGTAAGATATTTAGGATTAGTATTGGATAAATCCCTTACATGGGGATTACATATACAGGACTTGAGTGATAGATGCAAAAGAGCCCTAAACATTATAAAATGTTTATCGAACTTAAATTGGGGCTCAGACAAACAGACATTATTGAGATTTTATAAAGCATTGGTTCAGTCTAAACTAGACTACGGATGTATCGTATATTCATCCGCTAGAAAGTCTGAAGCCGGAATAATGCCACTACATTATAGAAGAGAGATCCTCTTGTTAAGATATGCAGCAAATATATGGGCTTATCCTGCCCATATAAATAATAAATTGTTTACGAATCATCCTATGGCCGCATTATACGAACGTCGTGCTACCTATTCCAGACCAGCTGGAATTAGGTACCACGAATTAAGAAGTAAATATGAAATTGCCATTCCAGATACATTGGCAATTTCTACTAGAGAAATACCGCCATGGCTCTTGCCAGCGGTAAATACAAATTTGGATCTCTCTCAAGGAGAAATAAAAAAGAAACCAGCAGTGATCATCCAACAAGAATTTTTGGCAACCGTCAGTAGTTACGAAGAACATATTAGAATTTATACTGACGGTTCTAAAACCGAACATGGTGTTGGATGCTCAATATATGTAAATGACGAAGCCCACTTTTGGAAACTGCCAGATGTGGCCAGTGTCTACACGGCAGAACTCACTGCAATTCAGCAAGCTGTTCGCTACACTGAACACTATTGCGAAGAGAGAGTGCTAATATGTTCCGATTCATTAAGTGCACTTGTCGCAATTCGGAACAAGAACATTAAGGATGTCCTAATTGCAAACATCCTGTCCATTTTATACGTTCTGAAACAACGAGGACAGCGATGCGTATTTGTATGGACTCCGGGGCATGCTGGTTTTACAGGTAATGAAATCGCAGTCGAAGCTGCCAGAAAGGCAACAGTCTGCGATGATTTGGATGCATTTCCTGTAAGAGTGGCAGATGTTAAAAACCGTGTAACAAACATAGTAAGAAATAAGTGGAACGCTGAATGGAGGAGTTTAAATACAAAATTAAACTCAGTAAAAACTTCTCCTTATAAATGGAAAAGCGACTTTAAGTTGACTCGCCGTGAACAAGTAGCGGTGACCAGACTTAGAATCGGTCACACGCGATTAACAAATTTATATTTGTTAACCGGCGAAGTGAGACCAATGTGCGGTGTTTGTAATAAAACACTGACAATCAAGCTTCTAATAGTAGAGTGTACTATATATGAGGACCTCAGAAAGAGGTTCCGTCTTACAAATAATATTAGTGCTGATCTGGATAATGGAAATGAAGAAAATATAGTTGCATTTCTACACGCCAGTGGACTTCTTAAAAGTCTATAAAATGAAAGTTTAAAGCTGTGATAAAAGATACTCTAAGCGGTAGTTTATATATATATATATATATATATATATATATATATATATATATATATATATATATAAAGAAAGAAATGGTATTGATAAGTTTAATTTTAATTTTAATTTCATGGTCTTTTGAGAACCTTATCTCAAATTTTAATATCGGGGCCCTTTACACCCCGTAAGTGTTTGTGATTGTAATTTCTTTTAAAGATTGTGACGAGGGCTAATGACCTTAGCAGTCGATGCCCGTAAAATTCCAGATAAAAAAAAAAAAAAATATTTGTTTTATTTACAGTGTTGTTTTCAAGTATTATAAAGACTAACAGATAGGAAAAAAATTACATGACGATTAAATATCATTTGGATTAAATTGACATTATCCATTTAATTTTTTTTTTTCACTGATGATAATTTGATGATTTGAATGAACAAAGCAAAAATAAATAGGCCTACCTATGGTAGAATAATTTCCATTTATAATGTTATAAAAGTGTTCGTACGAATAGACGCCAAGACCGGTTTGGAACATCAATTTAAAAATATTTTCGTTTTAAGAATTCATTCGATAACTACTACAAAAAGTTACTATAATCAATGTTCTAATTTTAAATTATCTGACACTGAAAATATTTATGAAAAGAAGAAAAAAGCCAACATTTATTTGGCTTAGTTAATAAGTTATACTGTATTTATTTGGTATGTATTTTAATTTTTTACCTTTATTGGGGTCACCAAACGTGTCATGCATTCAAGGATATCCAGCTAAGATTTACAAATATGGTACATTAATAAAACTCTTCTTTTCTTAATAAATAATAATATACATGTCTTCAGAAAAACAAATTAATCGTTAAAAGTTTTCAAATTAGCATCTTATAGTATTTTTAATGTCATATTAAAATGATTAATTCTTTCAATAATTAATTAAACGTTCACAATTTACAAGTAACATAATAATTGATCATTAATTAAAATAGTAGTAATTAAAATAATTAATTAATTGAATTATTTATCTAATGTAACTGCCAGTTCCTTTATCTTTTATATATTGTTCATTGTCAGCTCGAATGGAATTTGTACTGTTGGTCTATAAAGTCTAATTTTCGTTGATTCAACCAAACAAGTTACATCTAAGTAAAATATTTTTTTGAAAATTTTCATTATGAGTTAAAACTGTGAGATTTTCAAAAATGTATTTTTTTTTTTAATTAATTTATTTTTAAAACTTTAAATATTTAAATTTCGTTTGTACACATGTTTTTATTTGTATTTTTTTTATAGATTTTAAATAATTAAAATCAAATAATAATCATAAAACTTGAGGGTACCTTTGAAAATGGGTTAAATACATTGTCGATTTACTTTTGAAAATGGGTTAAGCACATTGCCGATTTAATTTCCTAAAAGAAATACATTTTATAGTGGTTTAATGAAATAAACTTATACTTTTTCTTACATCCACAATGTCTTAAAAAAGAAAATTAATTTATATCTTACGTAATTTAACTTTCACTATTTGATCTGAACAACCATCCAACATTGTTATTTGCTCGGATCTAAAAATAGGAACGAATCAAAAAATTTGTATATTAGTAGTTTGCTCCATTATCTACTTTTTACTTAGTTCATTAGTTCAAAGACTGGACTAAATAAAACATCTACGAATAAATAGAAAAATTTTTTTCCAGATACAGAGAACCTTTTGAACTTTTATAAGAACTAGACACAAAATAAAATTCAATAAAAAATATTAATCACACAAATCATCTCATAGAAATCGTACATAAAAGATATTATCTGTAATATAAAAACTTGTACTTAGGATATAAAAATCAAGATCTTTACAGAAATATAGTTTAATTATACTATTATACAACACATTACAGAGTTTCCTCAAATGTTTAAGTTTGACACCGCAGATAAAAGTGCTCTCAGTAACTCCACTGATGAAAGAACTGCGAAATCGGCTCTATAAAATCTTTTAAAAGAAAAATTTCCATGTAATTTAATAGTGAACTTTTGGTAACTTTAAAACGTTTGTTTTAGAAATGATTTAAAATCTTTTAAAATGTATATTTTTTGAAGTAATATTATTGGTTTTCAGTTAGAAAAGTGTGTATACATCGAATAATGTTATTCTTTTTTTAATTTATTGTGACATCCGAGTTAAACTCAAGTCTATTGGTTAAACTCATCATCGCAAAACTTTTAAAGACAATTGTTTTTATATGGATTTGAGTGCTAGACTGTGGATACCGAAGTTAGTTGGTAGTTGAGTTTCAATTAACGTCTCGGAAGTGGTCGACCTGAGTCTGTTCAAGATTATATGTTTACTGGTAAATTTACACTTATATTGCAATACGTCTGCATCTACGTCAGAACTGGTAAGCCGGAAGCGATGATTACAGTTGTTATTCTATACACATGCACCCACATCGAGCAGTAGCTGAAAAACTGGTTGGAGAAAACAAACTCTGTGACATCCGGGCACAATTTAATAAACGTAATATTCGATAAATTCTTCACACGTGTAATTAGTTGATTGCGTAAAATAGTCAGTTAAATCAGTTTATGATACTGGTATTGTAATAAAATATGTAATAAATTACTTATAAATGGCATTAAAGAATAAGGTAAAAAAAATAATTAAATTTGTATATAAAAGAGTAAAAAATCACTCTTATAGGCATCATTGACGTCACTACTATTTAACGACATTTTCGTTGTAAATTTAAACGTCCAGGTGCGGAGTTAATAGTTATAATAGTTAATGTAATTAAATAGTTATAAGTACAAATATCTAGTTTTACATAAAATTTAGTATTTAAATAAAAAAATAAAAAATAAAATCAAGAACATTAGGTAAGATTTGTTTTAATAATTAGATGATAAATAAATGAGTCTTATTCTTCTAAAAGAAGATTGTTCTATCCCGAAGATTGTTTGGCAGCAGTTTTTCAAGTATCTCATTTGAATAATTTATTCTCAATTCCTAACGGTTTTCATAGCCTATATCTTTCACAACTTTTAGAAAATAAGTAACAGCCTTTAACATAACATTTCATTATTAGTTTTCCTGTACTGTCATCTTAATGTATATGCGATTCAATTAGTTTCTTTTTTAAAATCTTTTTTATTATTTCTTTTCCTTCTTTGTTCTTCTCATATCTTCCTCATTATTCACTTAACGCAGCATGTTATAATCTTTCTTTAGCACTATATTTGAAAGTAGCATTAGTAAGCTCTACCTACCCTAAACCAGAATAATAATTTTTTATTAAACAATGTAACAATATTGTAAAAAATTAGCCGTCTGTTAACTGTACATAGAAGAAATTATTGATTATAAATTTTTATGTAATTAAAGATTTTTATACGTTTTTAAAGGTATCTGAATATAAACTATACGGCTTTTACATTATTCAAAAAACTATTACGTTTTTTATATTTTCAAAAACGCATAAAAAATAAATGTACATTTTATTTTTTTTTTACTATATTACTCGTAAGTTTTTCTTAAATATATTGAGCAAGTAGTTTATTCTTCATTAATTGTTTATTCTGCTGAATTGAATATGTGTATATTTTCCAATCAGAAAGATGTAAAATAATGTTTTGGTTATCATTTTCTGTTCCAGTATTTCTTGGTCTAAAGTATAAAAAAATACCAATCAGAATTGCTTTTTCTGAGGGTAATTATTTTCATTATACAACACCAGTGTGGTGAACAAAGGAAAGTAATCTTCACTTTACATTTATAGGAATGAGTATGACGTGGATTTTGGTAGGCTCTGTTACTGTAAATTTGACTCACTGAGGCAATGGTATACCAAATACCATAAATGTTATGTTAACTTCTTCGCTCTCCCTAATAAGTTGGCATTAAAAGTTATTTTTGCCTGAAAATCGCTTTAGGTCACCTTCTACATGACAAAAAGATATTTGTTATCTTATACAACATTATCGTTAAATTTTTACAAAGATACTATTGTTATGATGTGACTAAAGTTCATAATTTTTTTTTTCTATTATTATTCTATTTTTAATTCAACATTAAATTACATTATATTATTTCTTATCTATATGAGTGCATTCAAAAATATGATTTCGCATGATTAATTCTGTTATTTAAATCTATTTATATGCATAAAAGTTTTTGCTTTAAAATAGGATTACAGAAAAATATGTAGCTTTATATTCAATTTACGGAAAATTTTTGTAAATTGACTAAATATAAGAGTAAATTCGTTAGTATTGGTGCTTTGATATCTCACTGATATTGTTACACGGGAAAACAAAACAGAATATCTATCTCTTCTTTAATCAATCGTTTCGTTGCTTTCACAACTTCATTCCGCTGTGTTTTGTGCTAATTTTTTTACTTAGAATGCTCTGTCGTCATTTATCACTATATTATTTTCCTTCCTTTACTGTTTTTCTCTCTAAATTTACTTCTGTAAGCAAATTAACAATCTCGAAAATAATAGCTGTGGTAAGATGATGTAGGTTATAAAAAAAAAACATTTTAATTCTGAAACAGTTAAATATAATATTTTGTTAACTTTACTTATAATTAAATTGTTTTTCTAATGAATTTTTTGACATATTTTTATACTCTTTAGCTCCAAAAGTATAAAATAATCATTAAAATGATTATTTTTCAATCCATTTGTATTTAATTTGTATCGGTACGATCGGCAATTTATCTGCAGCGTCAGTAAACATAGAGTAAATGTAACACGTTTTTATCGAAAATTCGGTAAATTGAAGCTTAAACGTTTGACATTATCGTAGATCAAGATTTGACTTACTTTTAAGTAGATAGATGCATATTATCCTACGAACACATTACCTTCTAATTCATCTTAAAAAATCTTCGTATAAATACGAACATATTTAATACATTATAAATATTTATTTATAATGTAAATATCTAATATTCAGTATTGGATAATTTTCAGTATTTATCACATTTAAAAATCTCCACATTCTTTTTCTTAGGAATTTCCCATCGTTTCACGCTATAAAGCATTGCATTTCTGTATTTTTTTATATATTTTAAATAGTTAGTTTATTTTTGAATATTAACGACTTTTCGAAGAAAATTACGGTATTACTTTCGGTTGCATGGTAGAAATGGGAGGTGAAAATGAATTTTCTTTACGTTTAGAGGTGATGAGTACGATAATGCCATTCATGTAAAAAAAAGATTACTGCTCGAAAATCTTCAAAATGCCACTCATGTATAAAATTTTGTGACTCGAAAAAATATATATATATTTATTTATTTTAAATTACCACAAATTTGTAAAACAAGAGTAAAATTAAATTAAGTTCTTATTTAAATGGAAGGAAACAAAAAGTCAATAGTCAATATTTTTATAAACAATAATCACTTTACAGTTAACACTTTTGATAGCCAAGATAGTTACAATTTACGCTAAAATAAAAAGTGAACTATTTAAAAACAATAGATTACAGAATCCATACAAACTTAAACGTAATATGACAAAGCAATTATAATAAAATATTATAAATTAAAACAACTTTTGAGAGTCTCCTAAAACCAATTTTGGAAGAAGGAATCAATACTTCTTCATCATCTTAGCGATTGTTTCAAGACAGATTTAGATGTAGTTTTTCAATCCAAAGGAACCGATTACTCATTAATCTATTTTCATAAGTTCGACTTTTCCTCACTCACTACGATATCAAATGCTTCCCAAATAGTTAAAGCATTAAAAATACCGTGGCTTTATCTCAACTATTCTTAAAATTTCATGCGAAGAATAGATTAAAATATTTGAAAGCTAAATATTGATTAAAACTATACTTGCAGTTAACCCCGTATATTCATACAGACTTTTACCGTCCGTATAAATTTAATTAAAATTATATTTCTCAGCTCTGAACAGTAGGGAAATAAGCACTTGAATAGTTTTTGTAATCTGTAGCTATAAAACAAGATGTCTTGGTTTGTAGCAAAATAAAGTTTGTTCAGTACAAGAACAATACTGACTTTATTGTAGAAATACAATAAAGTCAGTAGTTTTATTGCCTAGCAAAAACTACTGAAGATAAATTTATGAAAATTACAGTGAACCACTAAAATGAAAATGTAAGTGCAGAATAATAAAGGATTTTTTGAAATTCCGAGTTTAATGGTTTGAAATGGGGAAACATTAAATGTTACTTTTTTGAATTTTTCAGTAATATCAACTTGATTTTTGTAGTGTCTTCTTATGAATATTTAAAAACAAATTTATACATTTTTAAAAATTCGATCTTGAAAGGGCTGAAAAAAGGATAAAAATTTTAAAGAATGATTTCCCCCATTGCCGACTATACGAAACGAAATATTCACTCGATTTGGGCTTGCAAATACTCTTCAGATACAAATCTAAAAATTATTTTGTTTTTTTTTTTAATTTGTGTTTTTATGTGGTGCTACGGTCGGTGTACCGTAAACAATCTGTCATTGTCATATATAGAAATTACCGTAAATCGTAGAGGAAAAACGAAGAATCGGGTTGCAAGAGATATTACAAAGGAAGGAAGTTACTAAATAACAGTAGTGAAAAATGATATTATTTCATAGAAAAACGTCACTACTCTACAGTTATTTACTTAGATTAATAATAATAATAATAATAAATAAAACAACAATTGTACTAGGAAGAAATTTTATTAGATATATCAATAATTTTCAAAATTATTAGCAGATTTTAAATAGTAAGAAAGAAACTTTAAATCAGCATTTCTATTAAGAAAATAGTTTTAATTAAAAAATAAAAACACCATAAAATGGATCTAGGAACTTCAATTCTAAATAAAAATGTTTCAGATGCATTTATTTAAAATCGATTAACAGATGTAGACAAGATTTAACCAATATTTTTTAAAAACAGGTCAATTTAAAATACAATACTCGTGTGTAGAAATTTATTTAGAAATTACAGTTATTCAGTAAACGTACAATTACTTTATTAAATTTTAACGTCTTAAACAAATTTAATCTTATTCAGCATTATCCACTGTGTTTTAGTTTTGCTTTCATAACCAACCGCCTAACACGCGAAATACTTACCGCTTATTTTATCTTATTTGTTTTTAATACTTTACTAACTCGCCTTGAAATTAATTAATCAGTTTTATTTTAATCTAGAACATCTAGACATAATTACATTTGTGTATATCATACGAATAAAGTGTTTATCATTTTATAAGAATAAAAATTTAAAGAAACCCATAAAATAATATACATAAATTATATATATATATATATATATATATATATATAATATATATTATTAATATATAAAAATAATTATAAATATTACAACAGATGTAGAGACTCAATGATAAAATACATTTACATGTGTTATATGCAATTGGTAATATTAAATTATTTGTAGAATTAAAATTTTTAAATGTTGAAATTATCAAAATTTTATTTGGCTATAATTTTGAAACCAATGAAAATAAGTACCACTTATGATATATCGTTGAAAAGATCTCAATGAGTGCTTATTACTGCAATTAAAAGGTCAAAAATCCAAATATTTGGATTTACGACGTTTTTGGACATTTTTGGTCAAGTCGATTGCAATCAAAAGGGGAGGTGCACAACTAGGTTTTACAACAGTCGTAAATCCAAAATTTCAACATCCTACAGCTAATCGTTTTTGAGTTATATACAAGATACATACGTACAGACGTCACGCCGAAACTAGTCAAAATGGATTCAGAGATGGTCAAAATGGATGTTGAAGTCTAAAAACCACATTTTTTTGTGATCATAATACTTCCTTTACTTCGTACAAGGAAGTAAAAATATAATTAAAATAATTTTCTTCTACAGAAACGTTATTACTCTATCGTTGAATTATTAAGTAATACTAATTAAACAATTTTTTAAATCCTGTAATTTCTATGTACCGTTGAACGAGTACATTAATATATGCTTAAATAATTTTCTTCTAAATTATGAACCATTTTGTAATAGTTTTTATTGGTCAAGGTTTCATCACAGTTTCTCTTGATCTATTCAGGCAAATGTTGTCGTAGTTCCTTTTTTATACATGAAGTTGGATACCTCCTAACCGTTCTTGATGTAACGGAGAAAAATATTATTATGTATTGAACAGAATAAAAGATTTATTTGTTTATTTAAACTATTTTTTTTTTCTTTTTGTATTAATTTTAAATGTAAAATACATATATAACCTAATGTACGGTATTGTAGAATTTAGTAAATTATTTAAATAATCTGACTGTTCATCTTTTTAAAATAGAATCAGTCAGATATTAAAAACATATAAAATTTATTTCAAAAACCACATTAAAAATGCTAAAAAATAATATTTTTTTTAATTCTTAAAAAAATTAAAATTTAAAAATTCGGAGCTTGTTTAAAAATAAACAATTTCAAAAAATCTATTGCAGTTTGCTTTCTTTGATTTTCAACGAGGAAAAGCAAATACCTTCCTTTACTTCATACAAGGAAGTAAAAATATACTTTTTAGTTTTAAATAAATTCATATTGTTTACACATAATTTATATAAATTTTGATAAAAATGTTCAATCGGAAAAAACCTTTTACGTAAAATATTTTGTTTATACATTTTTTTGTAGTAAAATTTAAATTAAAAGACTTGGGTTGCGATTAATATATTAAAACATTTTTTTTATTCAGTTTTATTATATAATAAAAAATCCTTTTCTTTTATTTTAATATGAAAAATGCCCAGGGCTCTATGGAAAATATTTAAGGTCCTAACATGTTACGGGCTAATGTTAGAATAAACTAAATCAATAAAATCGAAAGAACTAAAAAGCTGGAAAAGTATTAAAGTATTACATGACTTTCCTAGCTACGCTGGTTGATTTCTAAAATAAGATTAATATTCCCACATTTCGGATAAAAGATTTTTGACTTTTTTTCGGGGCTTTCTTAATCTATGGAGGATTATTTAAGAAAAATATATCTAGAAAGAAGTTATTCCTAACAAAAAAAAAATTTAAAAAGAATTCTTTTAAAATATTGAAAAAAAAATATAACATTTACGAAAGTAATAAAAAATTGCTTCTCATTTTGGATCCGAAGAATAAAATAGATGCTAAAGCTAATATAATTAGCTTTTTTAGTAGCAAAGGAAAATATGTAAAAGGTTTTTAGTAATAGAAAAATAAAAAAAATAAATGTTTAATAATAAAAATTAAAAAGTTACGAGCCAAAAAAAAAAAAAGAAAAGAATATTTAGTTTTAAGAGGTAGGGAATAAATTTAAAAAAAAATTTAAGCTTAAAAAATTTGCTGAGGTAAATTTTTCTCTAAATCTAAGAGCCTTTTTAATAAATACTTAAAATAAGTAAAAGAAAATGTTCAAAAATCTTTTCTGCATTTTAGGTTCGAGGTCTTTAATTAAAAAAAAATTAACGTTTCTTGATAACTGTATATATAAAAAAAGTATAAACATTGAAAAGATTTTGAAAGAATATTTAAAAAAAGGGAGGTAGAGTAAAAGAACAAAAAAACATACAGTTTTAAGAGGTTGATTTTTTAAATGTTTTTTTGGCTTATTTATACACGCATTGTAAATAATAAATTTGCTTTTATAAACATTTTTCTAAAATGCCTATTGAGAAAATCAAAACTGTTTTTGTTGAGATATCTCTCAACTCCTCAACGAATTATGAAGATAAGAATAAAATGATCAGTGCTCCTTAAATATAATTACTAGCGGGCCCGTCTAGCCAGAACCTGGAACCTCGGTGCTCAGGTCATCCCAGGCGGACCTGAATCACGGAGCCAACTCAGAGTTCCTTGGGGCATTTAGGGGCCAAGGGGCCTAACACATGGTCGCAGAACTTGCTTCGATCACCATTTCCATCTACCCAGGGGGCCCCATCCCCTAGATCCCCGCACTGTACGTTATTCTCATGGTTGTGAGCATAATACTGATAAATAATGTAGAAAACTGAAAAGAAGCTAAATTACAAAAGCTAGAATAATAGTAACTATGGTAACTAAAGTACAAATACCTGCGACGACGATAAATTCATGGCTTATTTATTTACCATGGCGGAAATTTAATAATGAAGTAACAGTATAAATCTACTTTTTCCTTAGTATCTTTAATTCACAACTTTACCTATTTCCCTATTTACCTATTTAAAGATATTCATTATTTTTGTACGCCTTGGGGGCGTACAAAAATAATGAATATCTTTAAAATCTTAACCTTGAACGAAGCTAGGGTCTTGGTTGATGGATTAAAACTTTCCCTGGGATAACACAAATGTACGAGTATCTACAAATTT
Organism: Lycorma delicatula; assembly: GCF_047948215.1. Classification (NCBI taxonomy): domain Eukaryota; kingdom Metazoa; phylum Arthropoda; class Insecta; order Hemiptera; family Fulgoridae; genus Lycorma; species Lycorma delicatula. The sequence goes on along the minus strand of NC_134458.1, from coordinate 127,163,562 downwards.
GAAAGAAACGGTCGGTTGGTTCCCGCGTGATGCCATAACAAACAGAAAAAACTTTCTATATATATATATATATAGAAAGATAAAATAGATGAATTTTGAAAATCGGATGATTTTTTGTAGACATATTATAAGAAAACCCCCATTGAATCCTCCAAAACAGCGCCCCAGGGGCATCCCGTTTGTTGTTACCAGTTGATGGTGATGATTGGTCTAGCCTTCCAAGAGGTGTTCGCATACCTTAGCGATCTATCCTTACACGCGTCCCCTCGGAAAGCTCATTATTGTTAAACTGAATTTTTTTACATTTATTGAATGTAAATTTAATTCTGTTTTTTTTTTTTTTTTTATATTATTCATTCGATTGATTCTAATTATTCAGTTCAAACCAATCTCACACACTGATAGAGACTGACAGTTCACAGATCATTAATTCAATTCATTAAAGCTTGTGCTTCAAACGACAAAACTCCACTACTACATATATATTTTTTTTTCGAAATTTTTCGAGAAGAATTGTATCTGAAAAAGATTACGACACAGTTGTAGGACTTTCCTGTAACGTGGCTTTTTTCTGATGCACGGCTAACACATACTACTTAATTTAAAATATTTATAATTTTATTTAAATATAATATTTTTTTATTATTTAATTCAATGATTCTAACTAATGCGCGTGCCCATACAGTATTTCATTCGCACGGGTGTGGCGTTGCTAGCGTCTACTTTAAATACCTTTTTTACACTTTAAATATTATTCACTTATTTAATTCTATCGCTCACCTGTGACGTCACAACATAGCGGGCGACTAAAACAGCTGTACGTCAGTGCTACACTAGCGCTCCTTGTGGTGAGAGGGAGTACTATTGATGCAGTATACCCACTTAGCCACTAGTTTATTTATAGCATTTTTTGGGATGCAATTTTCAAAGATTTTTTTTTGAAAATATTATTATTTTTTAATTGACATATGTGCCTAAGAAAAATAAGACCTTAATTAGGGGAAATCTCCAGATGATGCTGTACAGGTGCCTTGCTGTTCAGCCTCACCACCTTGACCTTTTAAGTTGAAAATTTAACGGCATCAATGCACCATACATAGAAATAATCTAACCAGATTTGGTCAAAATTGGTCCCGTAGTTATGACGATATAAAGATTGAGACACCGAACACACACACATACATACGAACATCCGGAAATTTTCCATCCGGTTTTATGGGTTCCTTAGGTTTCAATAACGAAAAGATCCGGTGAAAACCGCGTATGCTTAATTGGACCGATTACAATATTTATCTTCTAAAGTAACTATGCTATAGCGCTAGATGGAAAGTTAAAACTTCTCATTTATGCTAAGAAATTGGGTAAAATTTTGGTTGCGATTGATCGAGTAGTTTTTTTGTTTATCCTGAAGAAACAACGTGTAGCTAATTAATTTAATAAGTATTTTATAGATATAATGGGAAAAAATAAAACATGACTTTACTTATAATAATCGTAGAAATTCGGCGGAATAATATTAGCTATAACTTTTACATAACATATGTGTAAATTTTATACTTTTATTCCACACGGAAAGAAACAGATGAAGATAGTGGTGGTACCACGGGCTACCAGCAGGCAGAACACCATATGAAGTTGTGACAGATAAAGAAAAAATTTATAAAATAACTATGCCAAAGATCAATAAACTCTTGATTGGCTCTGACAAGCCAACTATTGTTTTTTATTGTTTGTTTTATTCTAGCTAATATATAAATATCACAGTTATCTTCCATTTTTTTATTTCTAATTTATTTTAAAAATTTATTATATTTTTACTATTAATAATTAATTAGCAGTTGATAAATTTCAAGACAGATTATCATAAAACGATATCTAATTTCCAGTCTCAAATATGTGTAAATTATTGAAAGAAATACCCTAATGAAATTTCGAATAAATTGACTTACCTATTTAATCTGCATTTTGAAAATGGAGTTATTCCAGTAAGCTATTATAATTCCCTTTTAAAGAAACAAGAAGGAACAAGCCAAGTTTATTAAATTTTTTTATTCTGCATCAAAAGTTATTAGTATCAAAATTTGCTAAAAAGATCGTAAAAAAAAAATTACCAATTTCATCGATCTAAAACGTTTTTTGTAGCATGGCTTTTGCAAGGGATTTAATATTGAAAAGGCAATACTTTTATTTATTAATACAGGAACACATAAAAACGATAAAGTTGCAACTCTCTTTCTGGATCTGTCAAAAGCTTTCGAATTGGTCCAACATAATATTCTATTTTTTATGATGAAAAATGGGGATGACAGGAATTGCGTATGGTTTAATAATGCCTACCTATGATATAGGGCTCAGAAGGTAAGAATTATTGGAAAAGTTTAAAGAATTTAAAAAATGGTTTTATACATGGACTCCTACAACCAGTATTTTGACCGGTATTATTTTTATTAAAAAAAAAACGACTAAATAATGGAACATTGTTTGGTAAATTAGTTTTATTTACTGGTGATACAACATTTTGTTTTAGCAAAAAGTCATGAGCAGGTACATAAGCAGATTGGATGGTAGGTATATTATAAATTGACTATAAAAGTTTAGTTTATTTTGATCGAAAAGATAAAATTTTATAAAAATATTCTAATTATTAAAATATTAAATAAGTCGAACAAAATCTTATTTTTTTTTTTATTAATACTTTTATTTATAGTCGCATCAACAACTGTAGTCATTAGCGACTTAAATGTAACTACATGATCGTAAATAATAAACAAGAAACAATAAACACAAACTAAGAAACTGCTAAATTACATTCTTCATCCCACTATCAAAAAGAAACCGCAACAGTCTTTCTGTATATTCCTACCGGTTTTGTAAAGACTTCACATCTCAACCCAGGTCTAAATTTATCGAATAGTTCCGAAGATTGGGCAATCTATATGCAGGTGGTGGTACGGATCATTTTATATTGCATGTCTCAGTTCTGCTGAGGAGAACCAAATAGATGGGCGTGGGTAAGCCTAGTATGTCCAATCCTCAGCCGATTTAAGATGACTTGGTCACTTCTGTTGCTTGGGGTGAACGGTTTCTCCAACACGTTCTCCCGGATGATATGTGAAGACCCATACCAATACCACAATCTTATTTATTCTTGAGAGGGTATCATAAATTACTTGGATGATGGATTCTGATCGTCTGCAGCTCAAGCTGTCAAGTACACTCATAGAGTCGGTAATTACCAGGAAGTTGTCCTCACTACGGGTCTCGATAACTCGCAAGGCGGAGTAAATTGTCTAGGCCTTGTAAAATAACGCAGAGGAGTAGACACTAAGCTTATATATTATCTCGGTTTCAGGGAGTATAATTGAAGAGCCACATCCGTCGGCCGAGACACAGCCGTCTGTATAGATGTGAGTGTACCCACTGTACTTCTTGGCCATTTTGTTAAATTGGTCTCTAAAAGAATGGTAACGTGGGTCCCGTTTACGACTTCCAGATGGTAAGAATTCGATCTTTAGAGATGCGCGCAATCAAGGAGCGCTGCAACTTATTTCCTTTCCGAGAATCATCAGAAGAGGTAGATCTAGTTCCTGGAGATAGCGAAGCAGTCTGAGGTTGAAAGACTGCGGTAAGGACTTCTTTCCCTCGAATTGTAGAGTGCCTGGTCGTTTGCCGTGAGCAGTTGGAGAGACGTACTTGCTGATAGCGAACAAAATTTGTTTGTCGTAGCTTTTATTATTTAATTGTCTGAATATTTGTTGTATATCAGTTTATTGAATGTAAAGATAATAATGCTTGGATTATTTTTACTAATTATTCTAGACTTAATATTATAGTCGGCTTGTTTTTCGTTATTTTCAGTTTAATTGTGAGGGTATTATTACTGATTGATTACTCAGATGTATTTATGACTGATGATTTAATTTCCCACATACGGTTACAAAGAATCTTGTTCATGGGAATGCGAAAACCTTTTGACTGATGATTTAATTTCCCACATAAGGTTACACAGGATATCCTATTTTTTTCATATTATCTTTTTTTATTATAGTTAATTATTATTATTATTACTTTTATTACATCCTTTATTTTATTTTATCCTTTTTATTATTTTTTTTGTCAAGTATTATTATTTTAATAAACATCATTTTTATTCGTAAAAAAAGAAATTTGGTAGATAATTTCAAAAATTTCTAGCTTATATATAAATACCCCAGCATCCTACTTCTGTTCAGTCCTAATTTTTCTATTTCTAATTTTTTTTATTATTTTTAATTTTTAACTAGTGGTAATTTCCAAAACAGATCCAAAGGAGATACCTAATTTTTTATTATATATTATGTTTTACATTTATTACGTTTCGTTTTTTTAATATTTTTATTTTAAATTATTACATTACTAGTATTTTTTAACTTAAAATCATTTTTATGATATTTACTCTATAATAGCAACAGCGTTTGGTAGGTGCTAATAGTACAGAATGCAATAAACTATTATTTTATTAAATTTAGAAAAATAATTTAACCGTATTATACCCACCCACAAATTGCCACCAAAGTACTTTTATGACTTACTTGCTCTACTACTATGCTTAGAAAAACATTAAAATAAAAATTGGTTAAAAAATATACAATAGATAAAAATATAGCCTTTTTCGATTTTTGGGGAAGGGGAGAATTTGGGGGCAAAATATTTATTTAAAATGATAAAATAAACATGCACGCATGTACTGAGATTAATGCAAAGTGTGGTTATATAGCAAAATTTTGAGAGAGTTTATCCCAAAGAAACTATTTACTCCATCCTCTGAAGATATTGACCTAAAACGTTTGCCAAGAAATTGTCCCATATACATGAGTCTATGTGCTATATTTCGACAAATTCAGTTAATCCAGCCAAAATTTATTAAGCTTCAAACACGTAAAAAACACGTATATTCCTATGTATGACCATTACCTTCCCTCACTTTTTTTGTTCTTTTTTTGGGGTCCTGGGTCATAAAACGTCGAGAAATGTAAAAAATCCATACCCCACTTTTTCACTGATTTTCATTCTTATCTTCTTGCAGCATAGCTCTAAAGCTATGATGCAAGTAATACCATTTCTCAAACTGCCATAGAGCGATGCAACTAGAATACCATTTAAAATAAAAATTTTTTCCCGAATTCTATCGCAGGTTTTACTTATAACGTTTTCATATTGACAAGCAAATGATTATTGTTATAAAAATACGTTAAATTTTGTGCTTACGATAACAAAAAGGACTTTTATAAATACATTTTGGAACTAAAGATTATTAAAAATTCATAAATAAAAATGTAATACATATAATTTTTGAACATTAATTTTCATTAAAATTTTCTGAATACTATTATTATAATTATTATTATGTATTACAGCAAAAATAATTTACTTTATAAAAATACCAATAATCCTAAATATAAAATAAAAAAATTGAAGAGTAATTAACAAATTTAAATAAAACATTTTATACTAGAATATGCTGATATTAATCATAGTTAAACATTCATCCGAAAGATTGCTGTTGTTATAACGGCCAAGCAAGAAGAATATAAAAAGTTTTTGTTGCATTCGATGTGCTAAAAACTTGTGTATTCAGTAATTACCTTATATATTTATACTCTATTTTTTATAAAAAAAGTAAGGAATGTTCTGAAAATGTTATTCCGAGAGACATAAAGGGTTTAGTAACAAGTGAGCATACTTAAACCAGTTCTCTTAGTAATTCAGCCGATCTATATTAATTCACAATAAAACCAACAGACCGACTATTCATAATGTAACCTAAGTAAAGAGATTCTGAAACAACCGAAAATAATTTTTATTTTTGACACTTAACCACTTTAAAGAAACTTAAATATTTGATATAATTTTTATAAGACATATGATTGTATAAACAATGCTGGTAAAAATAAGCTTAAGTAATTTTAATCGCTATATTTTAGTTTAAAATAATACAATTTAAAATCAGATGTCTCAGAAACGGTTTATGTGATTTAGATGAAATTTCTACATGTTTATTTTTATGTAAATATTTCATTATTTTCTTGTATGTTATCATTATTTAAAAACAATTTTCATTAAAATGTAACAAAATAGTTATTTTTAATTTCTTTTATTGTTAAATGTTTAAGTTTAATTTTTCATTAATAGTATATATATATAATCTTATAATTAATTTTTTTGGGGCATACTAAATTTCTATACTGTTAAATGATTTTAAGAAACGTATGAAAGAATGTTACGTGATTCATTTCATACCATTTCAAATACGTTTTTAGCTGTGGCTTTAAAAATACTGATTAAATGAACTTTGTAATAATGCAGTTTTGGGATTTTCATGTACAAATTGATTTAAAAATTAACGAATTTTTGTGTAAAACTACAAAAATATTAATAAAAACATTTTATATAATGTACGTTATACATTTTATATGTATTTTTAATGACGGGGATTTAGAGAATAAAATCAAAAATAAAATGAAGTATTTTATTACTGTACAAAATGTTTAATCCTTTAAAAAGAATTTAACTGCACATTTATGGTTCATATTTAAATTATAATTTTTTCTTAAGTATTTATTTATGTAAGCTAATGTAATTTTATTATTCTTTAAAATAATAATTTGAATATTTTTAACCGTTTTTCTTCACGTAAATGGATTATCTTGCACACAGTTTAAATCAACAAAGAAATGAATTTAAATAAAATCAATAGCAAACATTGAATTATAATATTTTTCATGATTTTTAAAAGCATAATATTTTAAACTTTTGATATTGGACTGACTTTTTTTTTTACAATTTAATACAATTCGTGAAAAATTTATAAATTTAAAATATTATAAAAATAGATAATAAATGTCTATAAATCGATTTATTACAGTTTTTGTTTTTATTTACAGAATAATAATAATATGAAATTTAAAATTAAATTGAATAAAATATAAAAAAGTGAATTAAAAATCCTAATAAAAGAAAATTTTTGTATATTAAATTTACCTTAGAGTCTTTTATTTTGTAAAATATTCAAAACAAAAAATATTCACCAAATTATAGACGTTTCGCGAAGATTATGCGGCACGAATGAACTATAAGAGCCGACTAACTTGCACGTATCAATCGTTTTTCCGTTTTGTAACATTGTCTTCGAGGTAGAATTATAGCAAAGTGGAAGGGGAACGTTAGCTGACATTGCTACATATACTTGTTTATTACATACACACGCACAGATACATACATATACAAACACACAAGTATACGTCGGTTCAAAGTTAATCAAGCTGTGTTGATAGAATGTTATTATATTGCGAAACCAGTTTCTTGTTTTATTCTGTTTAAAGTAGAAGTTTAGCCATGTGCTATAGTCGCGATTTTTTTCCCTTTAAAATAAAGGTTTTTTAATTTATAAATAATTTTAAAAAAATATAGGTATTTACGTATTAAGCAACTAAAACCATACCATCGAAAGAGTCATTAAATTTTGATAAACTTTGCAACTTGCTTTCCAGAAATCATTTCCAGATATTGTTATTATGCTTTTTTGACACTATCAATTCAATCTTCATTTTTCATGAAAGAAGATACCGTCACGAATAATAGATTTAATAGTTTATTTTTAGAAAATTAACAATTAAATCAGTTCAGATTTTCTAAAAATAAATTTATTTAAAACAGGGTTACCATCTTTTCTTGTAACGTAAATGCAGTATTCTCTAAAAAAAACTACATACTTCTTATCTAAATGAGTAAATCTAAATAAATTTTATAGATATTTTGTTTGGAAAATTTTTATCTTTTAAATCTATTCTGTACAACAGACTTTTAAAATAGATTAATTATTATAATAATTCATACATATTAAAAAAAAGAAGAAAACTAGGATCGTCCTTGTGGGTGAATCAAGGAAAAATTACTAGGCAGATTTTAATAAAACTTTGCAGATAACCTGCCTTCAATTAGATTAATTACCTTAGATTAATAACATTTTAGATTTAAAACATACATTATTTTACCTTCGGAAGAAATATTCTTACAAATGTTTTCAATATGTCTTGCTGACATATTATCAAGTATTATCTGACAAGTATTATCTTCCTAGATCATGAATTTCAGAATTTAACACAAGTTTCACAAATTTATTTATATTTTCAAGAATTTTGGTGAAACAAAAAATGAATCCGAAATGATTGATAGAATTTAAGGATGTATCAAGTTGTAAGAAGCATGTAAACTTATCTAGTTCTAACTAAATTGGGTATAAATTTAGGAATTTTATCAGAATTAAAAACATTACTTTAATACATTAAGTTATGGTAAAAATGTAACGCATTTCATTAAGGATTATTAATGATTTGTTTTTTTTTTTAAGAAAATTAATTTTAGTCAAATTTAATAAGTGCAGTTTCAAAAATTAAAATCTGTCTTATCTTACGACAAGGAAATATTACAAAAGCTATTTTGTAGTTTATAACTTCGTTTAAAATCGATCCCTTTATTTTAATGTTTTACTTTTAATTATTCTCTTTACCGTCCTTTTGTGATGCTTATATGATGAAATTTGTTTATTACTTTTTTTGTCTTGATGACAAAATTCCAATAATTTAAAATTAAAATGATAAATTTTGAAAACTGTTACCATGTAATATTTTCATAATTTATTTTCACTGATGGTTTTTCAGAAAAACTTACTGCGAAAAATATAAAAGGAACATTTTTTACAAAAAAAAAAAAAACTTGCGCAGTTCTATGCAAGAAGACCGACTTTACTTTTCCAACACCTTCATTATTTCGGAGTAAGGAACGTACTGATTTTCAGAGTACAACGCACTACATACGTTTGATTAAGCAGTATTACCTACACACGAGCAATAAGTTATGACTCGCTACATAAGCACGTATAAAAATACACCCCTACGCAGTTAACATTCTCGTTTCCAGACCAATGTTTATGTTAAATATTTTCATTATTTTCTTTAGTAGAATGAGTCCAGTTAGCACCCGTAACACTTTTCTTCGTAGGTCAAACCATTTAGTTTTAATATCCCTCTTAATTGTCATTGCTCTTTTCTTATTCATATTACAATTCATTAATTTTTTACTTTTCTAATCCATAATCTGGCTTCTTTATATTTCCACTAGTTAATCCCATTTCACACGGAGGAACGCTTTTTGTAATTTAATATTATTAATCTTTTTATAGAGTAAAATATTAAAATGTACACATCTTCAATAATTATGTTTAGGATAATATAATATATTATACGGGAAAGATTATGATTATTTTAAATAATTATACATTATTTTTTATTACACATTAAGAGATTTGATAAACTGTTATTGAAATAAATTGAAAAAGAAGATTACGCTTAAAAAAATATCGAAACCAAGATGTCCATTTCTACTATTAAACAACCATCATGAGTATGATTGTTTAATAACTCTGGTGATAACTGAAATAGTCATTTAGGTTTAGATTTTCAATAAATTTTTTTTGGAAAACTTTTAATGACCTTATTTCCCGTAAATATATATATATATATATATATATATATTTACGGGAAATAAGGGTTACATTTTTTAAAAAAATCACAAAACAGTAAACTTATTCATCATTTTTTTTTAATGGTTATCTACAAAATTAATACGATAACTGAAACAACATTTACAATTCAAATTACATAAGGTAAGATGCACAATATTAGTAGCAGTAATAATAATAAAAAAAAAAAAACAGCAGTGAATATTTAATAAATATAACAATAATTATTTCCTGCCACTGATGATGTTCGCAATAATGAGAATGATGAGGGTGTACCTTCTAGAGCCAGCATATTCAAGCGATAAAAATGCGTTTGTATGCCTTGAAGGAGCAAAAGATATTCTTTGCTTCCTTGTATGCTTGCGTACTTACTACTACTGGTTGATTTCAAGAGGTAGTCTGTCTCTCTAGTGGAAATGCTAATGTGTGCTAATATTATTCCACCCTTAAGGGTTTGACCCAAGAAAGGGATGTATGCAGTTCTACCAACCAAGCAACCGATCCAACCAACCCCCTTTATTTTCATGGTATTTCCAATTCATACCTCCACTCTTCTAAGGGTACTTCAATTGGCTTTGCATCGTGAATACTATACTAAATCTATTCAAAATTGGCTTCTTATTTATGTATATATCGATAACATTTTCATTTCGTATGTTAATCTGTTAGTGTACATAAATCTTTATAATGGATCATCTAAAAATCTAACATATGCTTTGAAACTAGAATTAAAATCAGCAAAAATAATCTTTAGGAGGGAGGGATTATCGAAGAAGAAAGAGTACAAAAAGTAAAAGGGGAAATAAAAACAATGTACGAAGAATAAAAGAGAGGAAGAATTTTACAAATCTGAAGTAGTAAATAAGGTAAAGAAATAGAAAAAAACGTTACAAAACTTTTTTCGTGCGTAATTTTCATTATATTTGGCTTATTGATAAATAAGCCAAGTATAATGGCTAAAAAATAAACTAATTTTTAGTGAAACAAAAAATAGTGTTTGAAGGTCACTGTGTAACCGGAATTTATACTTCCTGAAACCAGATATCTGTCAAAATGAAACCAGTTTTATAGTATAAACGTATAACAATTTTTTTGGTCTTTCGTTTACTTTTTTACAAAAATATAAAAAAATAAATTAAAACTAATGACAAATATAATTCGTAATATTTATATAATAAAATTTATTTGTTAAAAAAAAAATAAAATCGTAATAGTAATAATAATAATTACTTGGACTTATCACAAGTTTAAAAAATAAGAACTACACTTAAGTGTAATTGTGAGGTATACTTATAATAATATGCCAAAAACTACAACATGAATTGTGGTGTGATATATATATATATAATATAATATAAAAATATATATATATATATATATATATATATATATATATATATATATACATATATATTTATACAGCAATTTTAAACAGTAACTGATCTTGTTCTTTAGAGATGCCGTAATCCAGTGAATAAACACATTTTTTTTTTTAGTAATAGTAAATAAGTAATAAAAATTAATTATATAAATATTATTAAATAATAAAAAAAGCGGACAAAAAAGTTGTAATCATTCCTGCCATTGGTTAATTTTTCTTATTTAATGGAAGAATACCTGAACGTAAACAAAAAAAGTTTAAAAAATTTAAAAAATTGATATTTTTAAACTTTGACGGTTCCCTCACCAGCAATATTGCCCCAAAAGTATTTTTATTTTTTTTTGGAATATTTGAACTACTACTATACTTAGGAAGACAAAAAGAAATTGGGTTATAAATTATTCAATAAATAAAAAAAAAAACCTTTTTCGATTTTTGGTGTAAGAAGGAATTTTGGGGCAACTTTCTTTTTTAAATGATACGGTAAACATGCGCGCATGTAGTGATCTTAATATAAAGTGTGGTTATATTTGAAAAAGTCTGTGAAAATTAATCCCAACAGAATATCTGCCCCACTCCTTGAAGATTTTGCCCCAAATTTTACCAACAAATTACCTTACGCATATATACAAGTTTCTCTGTACAAGATTTCATCATAATCGATTTATCCAGTCAAAAGATTAAGTTTTAAATAACACATGTACATAAGTACGAACATTAATCTCTTCTTTTTTTTTTCTTTTTTTGGGGTTCCTGGGTCCTGAAACATCGAAAAATGCAAGTAAACCCATACCTCATGTTTTGACTGATTACCATTCTGTCCTTGTAGCATAGCTCTAAAACTATGATGCCAGGAAAGTAAAAATAAAAGTTGAGTTTAAAAATATAAAACATGAGTTTTGTGGGGTTTTTCTAATACATAATTTACATAACTGCAAAATATTAACTTTTCTTAATTTTTACTGTTCTAAAAATTTATGTTTTTATATTATTTGTTTCATTGTACTTTGAATGATTTCGCAAGTAGCACGTTAACTTTAACGTTTGTTTTTTCCCAGTATTTTTATGCTTTTCTGTAAGATTAAGCTGCAAAAAAACGATTATTTTTATTTATTTAATTAATGTTTCACATCCTATATCCTTGAAACACGTTGAAATTTAAAATTCACTTTTTTCTTTGGACTATAAACTCAGCTTTTTTATTCTGTAAACACTTCCTCTTAATATATATGTTGGGCTATTCTCAACGATGTTGTGTTTGAAAACAACTTTATTTTATTTTGTGTAAAAATCAGAAATTGATGTTCACTCTATTTATATTATTAATTTTTATTAGATATTCTTCATAATAAATTATTATAAAATGTTTAGCGTACTTGTTAATTAATAAAAATTTAATTTATACATGTTAACGAGTAAGCACTACAGAGATAACTGATTTATAGTTATAATAATGACTACCGTAACACTTCTAAGAATTAATAGATTTCCAGGAACTCCATTCTAGTATTAACGCTTACATCAGCTAAATAATCTACTCTCTATGTACGATATGTCTCGTACATACTTGAAAATTGTCATTAACGATTTAACCAGCTAGTTTTTATTGTAGTTAAAAATATGATTTTACTACTTAGAATAATTTTAAGTTCGAGACATTCTAGCAGCTGTCATTTATTCATCTCATACTCTTCGTTAAAATAATTGTTTAAATCAAAGTCAAAGTTGTGTAAATGTTATATAAAATTATATATTTTTTTAAGCTTTTTATCGTTATGAGACGACATTGCAGCAATCCATTTTTGATTTAATATTCTATTTAAATTCCATTCATAACTAAATATTTAAAATACTCTTTTTGACGATAACATCATCATAATCACTATTACTTCAGAGTGGTTTTTAAAAAATTACATTAATAAGTAAAGCAAATAGTAAATGTTGCATTAGATGTTATTAATGTTATTGTAATATTTTTGTGTAATTTTCATAATCTATAAGGATTGCGGCAAATATTAAATAATAATACAATATTTATAATAATAATATTAATTTAAAGAATGAATAAATAAAAATATACATTAAAAAAAAATAGTAATAATAATAGGCCGTAAATGATTCTGGTGCCTTTTTCTTCCCAAGATTTTTTGGTCAAGGGTAGGACACACAAAGTCATCGTGTTTTCACGAGGTACGGCTAGATAGGTGTCTACGCAGTGAATACCAAACTAAATCGATTCTTTCCAAGGCTCACATCATTGTTTGTGGTTGTATTCCAGTTTTACTGAAATATTGCCAAACCCTAGAAACTATCGTTTTCAATGAAAGCATGGACGAAAGTTCTAACAGGAAAACTACTTCATTTGGTACTAAATCCACTGTTGTCAAGAGTAACACAAATGGGTCTTCGGATTCTGGAGAAATCATACGATCATGATCGAATGAGTTGGAGGCTTCTGGAAAACTGTATTACAGATTAAAACACAAAAGCGTTTTTGCAATAATCAATATCAATTCACTTTTGAAGACGGGCAAACTCAGTCATCTGATGAACACATTAACTAAACACAACATAGTAATTACAGCTATGCAAGAAACAAGATTTAAAGATGAACAGCCTTTCGAATCGGAAGGATTCAGAATACTCAAGGGAAACATAAGACAAAGAGTAATTAAGTCAGTTCCCTTTCTGGGCACGGAATTTATAGTAAACAAGAAAATAGTTGATTCAGTAAAAGATTTTTAATCACCAAACAGTCGAAGATCTGTGCTAACCTTTAAATGTACTAATACAGTGTGCATATTAGTAAATGTTCACGCTCTATTCAATCATCTCAACAAAACCAAATTTGATGAAGCAGACAAATTTTTGCGAAGATTGAACCTTTTTACCGCTAAAATTCCAAATAATTGCATAATAATATTACCCAATGACTTCAACGCACAGGTTGGAAGAGATAATAAATACCTTCCCATAGTTGGAAATTATCCAGCTCACAGGAAACCTAAGGAGCGCTAATCTTTACTCATTACCTTTCCTAGATTAATATGAAATTTATACCGAAAAACATCAAAAGAAAAAATACACAAATTCGGAAATTACTTAAATTTTACACTAATAAACTAAAAAAAAAAATTTTTTTAAATAAAAACAAGAATTTCAATACTTACTGGAGTCAACAGAAACTAAGAACTGCGAACAATTGAAGGAAACAATGATCATAACAGTTACGGAAACAATTCAGCTCACCAATGTAGGAAAGCACGCGTAGTGGAACTGGGAGCGCGATGCTGAAATCGCGTCAGTAAGCATATCGAGGAATAGAGGAAATAACCATAGCAAAAAAGGAACTTGCATAAAATGCCACAAAAGAGAATAAATTTTCAAACTTTTAAAAAACAAACGGAAAAAATAATCAGAAAAATTAAACGACAGTTTCATAATGCCAAATAAAAATAAATTGAACAAGACTTACAGAAGAATAACATTCGAGAACTTTAAAAACAAAATTTACCTAAGTACAATCGGTCTAGCTTATGCTTTAAAGAATAAAATAGCAGTATTGGGCTCATTTATCAAGAAAATTTTCAAAATTTTTCAAAAACCTTCTAAACTTTGAAGAAGCAGCAAAGTGATTTTTGTTTAAACACAAAATAAAGCCAATTCTAGCTGGCAACCACCGACTAAGGAGGAAATCCAAGAAATGACTAAATCTTTCAAAAGAAATAAGGCCTCGAGAGAAGACTTAAAATAGCAGAAATGTGGAAACACAATGGTCCCAAAACATCTATCTAAACTTACTAAATTCATTGAAAACTTCTAGCAAACCGAACAAATCCCATCAAATTGGACAAATGCCCTCATTCCTCCACAACATAAGAAAGGAGACAAGACAGATTTTAATAATAATTATAAAGGATTTGTACGCCTACCAGTAACTTACAAAATTCTCTCAAAAGCATTACTGACATAGACTGGTTAATACCTCCAAACTCGATTTAGGAAAGGGCGATATCGTACCGAACAAATATTCAACTTAAAGTCTATAATTACAAATTTAAAATTAAGAGCTAAAAATATGTCATCACGTTTGTTGATTTCAAGAGAGCGTATGATTCCATAGGTAAAAATTAGTTTTCAATATCCTTGCAGAATTTGATTTTCACAAGAAAACTAGAAAATTAATTCAACCAACTTAACTGACACTCATTCTAGAGTGAAATTTCGAGGAGAAATCTCAATTCGGTTTGAGATCAAGACAGGCGTACGATAGAGTGATGGCTTCTCTTCTGACTGCTTAGCATTCCAGATGACGTAGCCATAATCTCTGACTCAGTTGAAACGACCATCCAGCAAATAAACATTCTCAAAGAACAAGCTTAAAAATTAGTAATTCAAATCTCTTTTGAAAAGACTGAACATATGACCAATTTAAACCAGTCTAAAAAATGTTTGAGACAAAATACAGGTAAATAAGAAAAGCTGATTATTCAAATACCTATGAGAATTAATTGAAAATAAGGTTTAAAACAAAGAAGCAGTAAGTCTAAAAATAAACAAAATGATACTAGCCTACCAGCCTACAGAAGTCAAACATCTGTACAACAAAAAATCTATTTCTTTCAATAAAAAATTAAGATATTTTTTGACAATAATTCGACTTGAAGTCCTTTAGGTAGAAAAATGTTTATCTCTTAGCAGACATGGTGATCTAATTAAACTAAAAGTAGAAGAAAGAAAAATACTGAGGAAAATATTGGGGTCAGTCAAACAAAATGGACAGTACCGAAGACGGACGGATTTGATACATACATTGAAAAGATTACAGACACGATCAGAAAACAAAGAATTGAAATCTATAGACATCTAAAATGAATGGACTTAAGGATCCAAACAGTCTCACAAACAAACTTTTCACATATCTCTAACAAAAGATCCAGCAATAACTATTTTCAAGAAACAAGGAATGATTTACACAAACTTGGAATAACTGATGCTGATATCAAACTAATTCACCTCTGAGGAACAAATTACAAAAAATTGTAAATTTTTCAGGAGAAAACAAAATATCGGATCGGAACAACTTGGACTGAAGAAAGAAAAGGGAAACACTGGAAAATTATGATAGAAATGTAGAAGAACAACTTTCCAAAACGAACTAATTGAATCTCGAGGTCCAAAGAGGCTTATTCGAACAAAAAGAAAGTAATAATAATAAAACAGAATTGAAGTTTGTTGGTGTTTGACCACTGCACTGGTCAAACACTATTTTATTATAATATCGCAGCGTTTTAAATTAACTGTAAATTAAGGCATCGTGAGAAAAATTGTCATTATGTCCTATCTTGTAAAATCAGTTCCGTTAATTTGGCGGCGACTTTAGTGGTAAAGCTTTGGTACAAACCGTTCTCCTGAAACTTGTCTTGCTAACTTTGAGTAGTTACAACGTATTTGTATGTATTTTTATTACTTTCCCCTTTCAGTAGTTTTTAAATTGAATATAAATAACATCTTACTTAATTAGATGCTTGGAAGCTCAATCACGAGGAGATCATCACAAAAACACGAAATAACTCACGAGTCAAACAATCATGAAATACTGGATATTAACCAAAGATGGAATTTTATTTATCGGCCAAGAGTACAAATTAATTCTGAGAAATAAGTCATTATTAAAAAATCACATTCCACCTTCTTCTAACAAACGGGTAGACAGTTAACAAGTTCTGTTATTTCGTTCATGTAAACTACGAATTTAAATCCTATATTGTTAGTTAGAGCAGTAAATTAAAAAAGTCCAAGAATAGATCTTTTGAGATGATCGCAATTTATTTCTTTGAACCTTGAATTTTGGGTATTGGGCATTATTACCGACTGCTACTTGTTTCCAACCGTATAGATGCAAATGAAAAAATCTAAAACAAACTGATTTTTATTACTACAAATAGAGTAATGAACTTAATTTATTTAGCTTGTTGCACTGTAGAATGTAGTAAAATGGATTACTCAAATATCATAGAGTGATATTATCAAACATTTAATTTTCGAATCCATTCTTGATTTGATCTATTAACGTTTGTACGGCCATAATTTTTCTTTTGCCTTTCTGGAAACAAAATTAAATCAAAAAGTTAGGAATGCATATCTCAAAGTGAGAGTATTATTTATAACAGATTTAAAAACATAAAATACGAACACAAGATTATGAGACAATAATTTTCAACTGAATGTTTGTCTCCTTTTTTAAATGTTATAGTTGTTTTACTATATTTTAATATTGATAAGAAATAACAGTAGAAAGGGAAATGTAATGTAATTTGGTTAGATTGAAAATATTTAAGAAAATTATTTCTTCCATCGTAATAATTGCAGTTGCAAAATAACTTCAATAAACGAATTATTTCTTAAATCATACACTTCTACCTTGTTGCCATTGAAAAGATTTATTCCGACCGGCACTTATCAAAGAATTGTTCATACATTTATAACCAGTATAATATCATTATTCTATAATTATAAATTTTTCAGCTTTTCTAAACACTTAATAAAATAATTCCAAAATTTTAATATTCAGAATTCATGAAAAGTTTTCATTTTAATCCTAATTACGATTTTTCAATAAATGAGCCTTTATTCATTCATTAGAATTATCATATTTGTGAACAATCTGTAGGGCTATTAATCCTTATTTAATTTTTGATAATTCCCTAGCCAACCTATTACTTCTATTTCGGCCTAATTCTGACATTTTTAACAGAAAAAAAGAGAAATTTTTCTTTAAAGGTACTCATAAATCAAAAAAACCTTTCATACATCATTCGTATCATACATTTATTAAGACTTTCCATGGAGTGAGTTTAAGAATATTTATCAGTCAATGAATCCCTGTTTATTTATGTTTCGTCCCGTTAGTATTAGCTCAGTCATAGTTTAATCGCTACGAAACTTGGTAACCCGAAAGTCAATTTCATATTCAAAGTAGAATGGTTAGATATAAAAGGTTCATTTCATATAATCTCGGGTTAAAATCTTTCAAAATATACGACTTGTTCGACCGAATTAGGTTTGGAAATATTTTTCATTACACGACTCCGTGGGAAAATTTATATTAAAATCCGTACGACAAGTCATTTTTCCCAGTGGTGTTTTCCCTGCTTTCTAATACCAATGAGATCTATCGGCAAACTCTCTGTGTCGTTATTTACATATTTTGCTAATCTATCTGCTCAAACTTTCATCCTAAATATGACCCAGCCAACCAATAACTAATCAGATAGTTAGAAATGAATAGATTTAGAAGAGCTATCTTTCCATCTTCTATAGATAGAAAATGTCATGATAGATTCTTTTCAAGTGAAGAGAACTAAATGTGATGTATTTTTTAAGTTGAAACTCGGTTATCTGTTTTAAAAACTTAGTTTTCTGTCCTCATAAGATTTTTCGAATTGGAGAAAAACGTTAATTTAAATGTAATTTCCCAATTTTTAATTATATTGCGTTATTTTAAAATTTTATTACATTGTTATTTTTATTCCATTATTTAAAAAAAATAAAATAAAAATATTTTCAATCGAGATTATTGTAATTTGAAACCCAGCAAAGTGATATTTAATGATTAATAATATACAGAAATTATTTTTATTTGTTTTTCTGATTGATAGAAAACGCAAATTTTGGTTTATTTGTTTTCTGTTTGTGGTGGTTCTTATAAATGTCGAAATATGTGTGTTGAATTTTGTAATTTAAAATGATTAATATGTTTTTAGTTTACTTATATATTAGTTTCCAATTACGAACAATCTTTAATAGTATGTTCGAGCGTATTCGGATTAGTAATCCATCCAGAGGAACATTGATGTTATAATTATTTACTTCACATATCATTAATTATACTAACTTGAATTTTAAAAACAAAAATTATAAATATAATAATTGATCGTCAAAAGGTAAATATTTCTGTCAAGTCAATATGAAGATCTCAATTGTTATAACAATATAATTGTTTATAATCGTAACAATTGCGACCTTATTATTGTTATAATTTTTACTTTTAAAATTCAAGTTAGTATAATTAATGATTTGTGAAGGAAATAATTGTAAGACATCAATGTTCCTGAGGATGGATTACTAATCCGAAAGCGCTCGAACATACTGTTAAAGATCGTTGGTAAGTGGAAACTATTGTATTAATAAATTATATATAAATACCGACGTGCTTTGATTAATAAAATTAATTTAAATGTTTTTAGTCATATGGTTTTCTAAAAATTTTCACTGGATAGAAGTACTGTTATCAGTAGTCGTGACATTTTGGTAATTGCTAATCCGGAAGTATGCTGTCCAATGATATGTCAAAGTATGCCAAAGAAGATTTTTAACATAAAAAATTAGATGCACAGCATTCCTCAATAAATTATTTTTGTATTTCTGTTCATATTTTTTTTTCAAATTTAATATCACTCGATCCGGCTGAAAATTTAAAATAATTTAACTTTTCAGCCGGATCGGGTTATAAACCCCAGTTAAATTATTTCACGGAATAAATATATCGGCTACATGAAAAAAGTTAGCTTTCTTAGTTTGTCTTTCCCTTTTTCGAAGTATGGTTTATAGATAGAATGTATTAATGTGTGTTAATAAATGTATTATATGGTAGCAAATAAAGATCTTAAGCGGTATCTGTTTAGCCGGTCATTCAGGTTTTCAAGAAATGTTTTTTAATATTTTTACTTTTCCTTTAAGAGGAATGAGAGTATGCAGAATTATTAACAGTAAAATTAATATTGTTTATTTTTAGTGTAGCGTAAATATGGAAATTATTACTCTTTTTAAAAGCCTGTTTTAAAAGGAAACATTTTTAATGTGTTTTACAAGAGAAAATAATAAATAAATCATAGAAAGAAAGAATGAAGTAGAATGAGGGGGATTTAAAGAAGAAGAGATGGAGGGTTAAAAAGAAAAGAGAGAGTTAGGTCTATGTCATGAGGAAAATGTGATTTTAATGACAAAATCGCTTGGTGTCATCATAAGGGGTTGGTGGTGAATGCGGCGTCACTTTTGAAACTGCAGAAATGGTGGGAGAAAAAGAAAGGAAGAGGTGTTTGGTATTTACTAGAGGTTAGAGATGCAAACCTATCCACTTTAGAGATGTGTGTGTATGTGTGCGCGCGCAGTATAATTTTATCTCTGTCTATCGTGCACTTTTTTTATTTTACTATTCTTTTTCCTTCTCATACTGTGTGGCTTTGTTGTTTGATGCCAGATTTACATTTCAAGCACAATATCTTCTCATGATTTCTCTGTAAATGTAAATAGAACTGTTTCAGATATATCTACGAAAATCCTTTGAAGAATAAATGAAAATCACCGTTCTTTCCCTATTTTGTTTCCTCGTATTTTTATTCCTATATTTATTTCATTTGTTATATTTTTATTTTTATATATTTTCTTTGCTTTCAGTAAAAAAAAAAACATTAATTTTTAGTTAAATATTGTCTGGATTAGAAATAACCCGATGTTTTGTGTTTTATATTTTTAAGTTTTTATGTTATTTACAAAAGAGTTCATGTAAGAATATTTTTTTTAATTTTCAATAATGGTTGAATTAGAAGCAAATTTCACTCTCTACTAATTTTTTTTTTCTCCTAAGTTTATTTATATAATTTTTTTTTCTCCAACCAGTTTTTTTAGCTCTGTCGGGTTTAGGTACGTGTTTGTGTAGGCATATGCAATTACCACTACCGGCTTGCCAGGCCTGACGTATTTGCAGTGTAAGTGTAAATATTCCGATAAATATGTGGTATAAAAACGATTTATGTCGATCTGAGACGTGTGGTTAGTTGAACCCAACCACCAAAGAACACCACTATCAACAGTCTAGCATTCAAATCCATATAAAATCAACTAAATTTACAAGGAATCGAACCAGATAACTCGCGACTTCGAAAATCAGTTGATGTTGCGATGACGAGTTTAACCACTAGTTTAACCCCGCGGGTTTATATATATATATATATATATATATATATATATTTATACAAACCTCCGGGGATTATTATTGTAAGGTCTGTGAGTAACTTGATTTTGAAAAAGGTTTAAAATGTTTATTCCAGACGGTTACAAATTGAACTAAACTTGGAGTAGTTATGAATTGATAATCAGTTTCTTTTCGATTAATTCACCACGCAAAATTGAATTTTATGCAGGAGAATATGGATTAAAATTTTTTAGCGTATGTTTGACCAGGATTTCAATCTTGGATCTCTGAAATGAAAGGTTGAGTCACAACCACTCCGCTACAGAGAACGGACGTATTTTCAAAATTGTTTAAATCTTAAGTTTTTCGTCTATCTATCCCATGCTGTAATCAAATGGTTGTAGGTTGATTAGCCAGGTGTCTCATGGTATATTCATCCTCAAAAAAAACCGTTAGGCTTATTTGTTAAAGTGAAGCGTGAACAGTTTCCGTTTCTTTCATTACTAAGCCTAAAATATTGCTGATGATATTTAGTTTACAAAATACCACGTTCATTCGGTTCAGTGCAAAAGGCCTGTATATGTGTACATATGTTCTGTAGAAAATACCGTTACTAAAAAAAAAAAAAAATGTACCACAGGTCTTTGACGTCCAAAAAGAGGTTTAATTAAGACTGGAGATATAAAATATAAACGAACAAATTAATGTGCTTTCTCTATTGTGAAACATTTAAGTTATATATTCACTCTCTCTCCTCAGTTGTGGAAAATATATGCAAGTATATTTCATTATTTGATGTTTTGAAGTAAAATTGTATCTAAAATAATATTATAAATCTTCAAAACCATAAAACAAAGTTTATTTTCTACAACAGAAATTATTTGACTTCATTAAAATTTTTTTTTGTTTTTTCATTATGGTCAAAAGAAAGTTGTTAAAAAAAGTGAAATTTCTTGAGAATTGTTATTTTGATTGACTGAATAATTTGCTAAGATAGATTTTTGTTTATATCCATCTAAAAGAGGATTAAAATATGTAATAGAATTAAAGGCCAGTATAAGATTAAACAAGTTATGCTATTTATGATTCCAAATCTGATCGTAAAGGGACAATTAATCTTGGTGTCAGAGGTAGTTGCTGGTTCATATATGAGGATGAGTTGCTACAGGATATAATCATAGCAATTTATCTATGTATCATCTAGTAAGATGACAAATTCTACCAGGATGGTAGTAAGATTACAACTGTTGGTTGACAAAGATTGATTTTTTTTTCACCTTGAGCGCTTGAAACACCATAAAAATTCTTTTCCTTTGGTTAGGTAACAGCAGAAACCACCGGGTTGATCTAGTGAGAATTCGCCATTGTAAATCAGCTGATTTTTATGTAAAGAGTTCTAAGGTTCAAACCCCAGTATAGGCAGTTACTTTTATACGGATTTGAATACTACATCGTGGATACCGGTATTCTTTGATGGTTGGCTTTCAATTAACCACACATATCAGGAATGGTCGACTTTTTTTTTTTTTTTGACTCGATCGACTGTGTGGTATTACGCCACCCAGGGGAGTGCCTGTTATACTCTAATGAGCCTTCTCGCCTACCGGCTGTAAGTCCGGCATGGCAGGTCGGCTCACCGGTCAGTTCTTTTGAGTCACAGTATTTTTTACAATGCCCTTATGTATGTCGCCACGCCATACCTTGAGCAGCCGTGACGTAGCGACTGGGTCTTTTACTTAATCCTTCATTTCCCTTACCACATCTTCTTACATCTTCCGACAAACCCTTGGAGTCCCCAGTGGATCATTGGAACTGACACACCGCGGCATGTCAGCCCTCACCACTGGGGCTGTCCACCCTGCCCTAATCCATAATCAATACCCCAATTGTTTCTCATCTTCAGGAATGGTCGACCTGAGACTGTACAAGACTACTCTTAATTTACATGTATAAATATAATCCTCATTCATCCTCTCAAGTAATACCTTACGGTGGTTCCAGAGGTTAAACAGAAAAAGAAATGTGACAACACCAGAGTTTTCACGGACTAGTATATATTAAGTCAATTTATTAAAAAATCATAGCGTAGAAAAATCAATTACAATACATGACAGAATTCGGTGATCGTTCCATAATAATTTTGTTTTTCTGTTTATTCTATATAAATACTAATTATCAATTTATAAATAAAAAATTAAAATTAAAAAAAATATATATAATTTAAATACGCAAATAAAAATTATATCCATGTAAACAAAAGAGTTTTTATATAAATGATAAATTTAAAAACATTTATTTATGATCATTAAACGGATCAATTTTAATGCACTTTGAACTATTAGAAAACGTTTATTTTTGTAATATATTTTGCATTTTTGTTATTTAAATAATTTTTGTATACCTTCTATTTTATTTCTGTTGAACAGAGAGGTTTCAATTCATTAAAACGAATGTTTTATTATGCCAGACGAAGATATGGCAACAAAATATTACAGCTGAAGTTTCAACTTGTTAAACCTTCTAACAGGTAAAGTTTTTAATATAATTAGATTAGATAATTAAAGTAATGCATTTATATGTCATTATTATTTGATTTATTTCATTTAATAATTTTCTTACCAGAACATTTATTGCTAAATGTTATTCTCATTAACGATTTGTAAATTTTAAAAACTGATTTTAACTATTATTTTTGAGCAACTCATACATTATCTTCTACCTAACAGATTATCTCCTACCTAATCTATATCTTTCTTATCTCATTCTTTGTCGTTTACATTATCTATTTCATTCAAAAATTTTATTATAACAACCTACAGATAATGTTTTTTTAATGTCTACTGTCTTTAATGCTTGTTTTAAAAACAAACAATTTGTAATAATTTCCTTAAAAAGGTAACGTGAAAACATTACTGTAAAAAAAGGAAATTAGATATCAAAAATTTTATATTTATATATTAGGATCGGTACATAAATTACAAAATTTAATGATAAAGAGAAATGGTTAATCTCCCATCATAAAATACAAATATAATATATTTTTGATGTAATAGTAAAGCAAATTTGTGAGGAATGAAAACGAATACAACCGCTATTAAATAAAATAACAATTTGTAAGCCGTTAACTGAAAATTAGTTGAAATAAATACTTGCTTACATTAAAAATCCATATCGCATATATCGAGAGAGACAGGATTCTCACGGAATGCGTCCTTGTCATGCTCACACCTCCAGCTTTGTGACCATGCCAGACGATTGCAATTTTGTCAGTAGTTTAACATTAATTACGACTTAATTCCGTTCGTTTTATTTTCTATTGAAGCTACCTTTACCCATAATGGCATAAACAATACCCTGAATCCACATCTGTAGGCTGAAGATATTGATTCAAATTATTTTTGGTGTACGTTTGGTGTGGCATGATTGACAACCAATTAATAGGCCCTTTCATACTAGATCAACGTGTCAAGGGGAGACGTTATTTGGGATTTTTAAACAATGAATTTCGTATAGTGCTTGAAAATTTCTCATTGTCAAAACGAATTGAAATGTACTATGAACTTTGTGAAGCACCAACATATTTCACGAATGAAGTAAGACAAATTCTTAGATGAATATTTATTGGTAAATAGATTGGAAGTAGAGGGCCGATAAATTAGCTACGTAGACCACCTGACCTTACTCCCTTAGATAACTGTTTATGGGGATGGATGAAATACGAGATATAAAAGTAAAAATTAAACACATGTGATGAATTGACCGCTCCACTATCAATATTGCTGCCCTCATCAACGAGTGCAAAAATATCGGTTGGCGAAAGAAATGTAAGGAAACGAACTGAAAATTACATAGATGTCTATGGTGGAATTTTTGAACATTTATTGTAAATTAATTCAGTATAAAACAGTGAGTATTTTTTAAAAAGTAAATTAAAAGTATTTTAATTTTTGAAAAAAACTAATTTTATTGTAATAAAAGCCTGTTTTTAATTTTTACAAATTCATAAAATTTTTCTGTTAAGCTTTGTTTTGTCTTTAATGATAAATAAACGTTGAGTTTTTTATTTTCTTAAACTTTATCAATCAATTTTCTCAAGATTAGATTTTTTACAATATTTAATAAAATTTTGCTATTTATTAGTAATTTAACAAAGTTATTGTACTTCAGACCTAAAAAAACGGGGTTTTCATCACCGAATTTACCTGTATATCATAAAAGCTGAGGTAGATACAGTTGTGGAACCTATTTTATTCGATCCTTCAGGTTAAAGAACATAAGAAACCATTAAGTTTACCCCTTATATAACGACTTAAAAATTTCAGTATACCTCATTTTACCGAGGGAACTCAAATCCGGGTAAAAATTTTCTCCCTCCGTAGCTTGATAACGAAGCGTTTGCGGATTATTTTAAGATCTAAAATAAGTTCCCAAATTATTTCTGTTTTCTCCTGAATCATTCTATAAATGAACTTTTGGGACAATGGTAATGAACGAAACGTAGATTGATTACAGAATTAATAATTGTATGCAGGGTGATATTAAAATATGGAAACTGCTTCATTTAAAAAATGACGGAAAAATATTTAAAAAAATGTTATGAATAAAAAACAAATGTATAAAAATAATTTTCATGAAAAAATCAAGGACAATTAATTGACAAGAAATTTCATTCGGTCACTTTTACTCTATGAAACTTATGTATTTTAAAATAAAAAAAAGAGTATTCTCTATTAAAGTGCAGATTTTTGAATAAAAAATACATTCAAACTGATTAAAAACATTAAAGTAAGAAACAAGCATACATTCATATATCAGATCCGACAAGCTATTAAGAATAAAAATTAATAATTAAAAAAAATAATGGGGAATGAAGTAACCGTTAAATCTTTTGCTTATTTCTGTTAGCGTACATATTGATTAAATACGTACAAATAATTTCCTTGAATTTAAATAAAAAAGGATTGTTTTACTGAAATAAGTTATCAACGTTTATAAATTTATTATGAAATGACTCTTTTTGAATTAAAATAAGGATATTGAGATTACGCTTGCCAGGTTTGATAATTAAATAATAAAGGCAAAGAATTACGAGAAGGATGAGATGAGTGAGTGTAATTGAGATTGGGAGAGATATAAGTGATTAGTTTAAATAAAAGGAATGCTTTTCAGTTACATATTAGCCGAGTCAGCAATTCACAGTTTGGGAGGATAACCTTGTGAAGGCCGCATCAGCATCAATCAATGTGTCAGGCAGGCGTTGAAACGTACCGCTTCTAGAAATCTTAATAACAAGCAGGTACAGATTGGCCTATTCAGACCACGTTATCGGCATCCTAACGTCTAACACCTCCCGTTTCCCCTTGCTCAACACACCACCAGCTACTCTATTACCTACCGTCAACGTGCCCGTTATTGCTGCTCATTGAACGCATTCAAGTTTAAATAGCTCAGCAGAAAAGAGGTTTCCCCGGAAAACGTCTTTCACATCTTTTTTCCCCTCACTTTTTTTTTCTTTTTCACTTCACTTGTATGAAAGTAATTTCTTTCTCTCTGAAATATTTTTACGCCATGCAAAAAATAGTTTAAAATGTCAAATTCAAATAATAACATCACAATGAAAATGATCAACTTTATCCAGCTTTGTTTTACGAATAATCTGCAATTTTTATCTTTTATAAGACAAAGATGCTTGCCATTTCCTAAAGGTTTTACCTTATATATACGGCCGATTTGTATTGTAATTTTTAAAACTAAGAATAATTTACAATACTAAATAAAAAATCAACAAAACAATATTAATTTTAAGGTAAATAAATAAAAAATGAAATTATGAAAATAAATAAATATTCAAAATAATAGATATCCTTTTTTAATGCACCTTTTTTAAAAAAAAACTCATTTATGTTTTAAATTAATATATGACAACAATTATATTCCATAAACAGGATAAAATATATAAAAAAAATTAAGACAATGCCAACATAATACCGTAAGAGTAAAAGGAAAAAAAAATATCGGGATTTTAGTTTGTTTTTTATCTCTTTGATGAGGTGTACAATACCTCAAAGTTTGCCCCTCGCCAACTGCTAGGTCTAATGCACTAGTCATGCAAAAAACTTGCGTCGCCTGCTTATATTCATTTCTTTTTATTTCCATTGTTTTATTTATGATATAAATGTATTAACTCCACGTATTAGTTTATCTATATTTTATTTTTGTCCTTTTTATTTCATTTACTTTAAATAACTAGAAATAAATGCTAATAGCATAATTTTTTTTTTTTTTGACTTACCGTATTGGAGAAACTTTTACTCTAAAGGTATTGCTACATCTTCGTCGCCGAAATCGTATTCGCTTGTAGATGAATAATTACTGTATTCATTACTACTTTCTCGTAAATTGATAACAAATTCATCATCATCATCATCATCATCAACTAAATATTCTTTCTCCAATTGTTCATCTACTAGTTTTTTCATATTCTCACATATTGGCGGCATTTAACTTGAAGTGACGTTTCTTTGGGCCACATATCTTTTTATGTTCGCTCATATCATTTCGCTAGAGGTTACAACCGGGTGGTATGATAGCAGGTAAATGAGTATGTGACCGTGAGCTTCCAGAAGGAGATCAAAAATCTATGTTTAACGCCTTGGTTTGTGCAGCTTAACTAGTTTGTAAAGTTCCAATATAAGCATTTTAGGATGAAACAGTATTTGATTCTTAGATTTTTGTGTTTGTCTAATCGTAATGATTATTATGGAATGCAGCATTATCTAGCACTACAACTGATCGCAGGGATAGATTTAGACAGAATTTATTTGACTCATTTCATGGAATTTTCGGAGTTCATGTTATGATAATGTCCACTGACATGCTCCACGTCAGCAGAGCGTTGTAAGTTTTGTTGAGATATGAGAACATAAATGTATGTTTCATATACATAAACAACGGGAAGTTTTTCTTCTCTGTAACGTTTAATACATCTTAAATAACTTATTCTTTGTTCTCGTATTTCATCATTTTCGGTGAGAATATTTCTAAGAATTTACAAATTCTTCTGATGCTCCATACACTACCATGAAAACTAATAGCCTCTTTCAGTTTATTACAATATGTTTAGCTGTAGGAAGGACTTTTTCTTGGAAATATAAATCGTAAACAACTTGCCTGATTAAATATTTATCGAAAACCTTTAAATTAAGAATTCTGTTTTCTTTTTATATGTTTATGAAGTTTGAAACGAGCATTCAACCAAGATCCCATTCTTTCTTTTCTAATAGTTTTAACATTTCTGACCGAAACCCCACACGCAGTAGCAGTTCTGTGTATACACCTTTTCACATGAATATTAAATGGTACACTTGGAAGCTGTTCTTGGTGTTGTTTGGCATTTTTTCTGTAAACTGATTAATGTTCTATATAATTTCCCGAGCTTCACTATGGAGAGTTTTCCCCGTCTTACATTTTGACGTAAAACCCTCCATAATTGTTCGGAGAACATTAAAACTATGCAAGAAAATAAATATTCAATAATATTAAAATATAACTACAAAAAAACTATTATGCGCAGGTTAAGGCACTCAACATATGAAAAACCAAAATACAGACGAGTTTAAACAAATTAAATTTACTCGGCACGCACTACTTAACAATTAAACTGTAACAAGATTGTTTTTATGTGTTTGCATTTTATTTTAAAAATGTTGCATTATTAGCAATCAAATGATGTCATCTGGTTAGACAAATTGCAATTTTAATAAAGAAGATTATTGTTTTTTTTTTTTTAATCGATGTCTTGTAAGGTAAAAAGTTCAAATATCATACTGGAAGACGCGAATTATTACTAAATATCGGTCTATTAATTTATCGATAATAATTTATTCCATAAGTTGTACAATGTCAGTCAACTTTTTTTTTCCTGTTTAGCCTCCGGTAATTACCTTTCAAATAATACTTCAGAGAATGATTTGTATGAGTGTAAATGAAGTGTACTCTTCTACAGTCTCAGTTCGACCATTCCTTTGATGTGTGGTTAATTGAAAAACCCAACCACCAAAGAACACCGGTATCCACGATCTAGTATTCAAATCCGTGTAAAATTAACTGACTTTACTAGGACTTGAACCCTGGAACACTCGACTCTGATTTAGAAGACACGTTCACCCCTAGACCAACCCGGTGGTTTAAAATGTCAGTCAACTATTATTGGTTATATCTCCGAAAATAATTAACGAATCGAAACTTTTTTTAAAGATGTGGCTTTCCGAATACTTTTAAGCTGTGTTTTTAAAAAAAATAATTTAGGTACAAATTCGTGAAGATTTTCAGTTTGTTTAAAAGCAAATAAAATTGCGAGTATGTATGAAAATTCTCTAGGTTCTCCTAATTTAACTTTTTCAAATGCATTTGAAAGTTTGAGTGGTTTTTTTGGTGTGATTAAATTTTCAAGTATATAGAGACTTTATTTCAAGCTCTACACACTTTTCTTTTAATCTGTATTGCAAAATTATTATGCAAAAACTGTTAGGCGGATTTTGTTGAAATTTGGCGTTTCTTTATTATATCAAAAGGTTCTTTGAGGCAAAATTTGAAGGTCCTATGTATAACTTAAGTACTCGAAAAATATTTACAAAAATTTTTTTTTTTTCATTTATTGACTGTTATTGCTATTTTTGCATCAATAATAACGTATTTTCGATTTGCAACCGATGATATTGGGTGTAAAATAATTAACAAAACTTTGTTTTGATTCGATCTTTTCTTTAAAATGAGCATTTATAGTTATCTAGGGATATATGAGAGACAAATGGATATGTTTGTGATTTTTTTTTGCACTTTGTTTAATAAACACCTTTTTCAACTATAGCATAACGCAATAATCATTTCTGATAGTATTTCGGAAGCATTAAAGCAAAATTTAGCGATCATATAGAAAAAGTCCAAATATGCCCATTTCAAAAACGATACCGCCTGAAATATATATATATATATATTACGAATATATGTGTATTCGTAAGTATATAATGAGTAAATGAACTACTTGGACACTAAAATGTAAAGAATGAAAAAAACCGATAATCCAATTATTGACATGATCACCGTTACTTCTCCTTTAATAAAACAACTATTCTTCTTATACTCGCCGGGAAAGTATAGATGAAAAAAAATTAATAATTTTAAATATTAGACAAAAGAGAACGATTAAGTAATTTTATTTCTGTAACGAGTAAAAATCGTGCAACGATAATTATCGAACCTTTTCTTGGTTTTTCCTGTTTGTAGAAAAAGCTAATCTTAATTAGATTAAACTTTATTTTTTAAAAACATTGTATAATTTTTATCTATATCTACGAGTAAAATACAGTATTCTGTATAACAAAAAAATAGGGATTTTCCTTAACAATTGAAACTGTGAATGTTAGATAAAAAGGCCATTCTAGGAAACATTTAAATTTCATGTGCAATGTCTTTTCGGAATATTAAGATGTACAGTAAAATGGAATCAAAATGGAACTTTGCCAAATCCATTGTACGAGTAATGGTGAAATAAAATTCTTAACGCTATTTTGCATGTAACATCTTATACATAGAAATGGTATTTTACTTCATTTTATCTCTACTTTTTTTTATTCAATCTTTTTTTTTATATGCTTGTTGAATGTCCATCCATAGAAGCGTATAATAAAATATGTGTATATCATTCATTGTACAGCAAAAAATTTAATTGTATTAAAATAATAAATAATAAAAATATCTAATTTATCCCAGAAGATGGATGATAGTTCTTAAGTTTTGGTAGTCAAAAAGCAAATATTTTATTAAAAAATATTCCTCTTAATTTAAAAGTACAATATCTCAATTTGTTAATTCATAGAAATGTATATTACGAAATGTACAAACTAATTTGTAATTGTACAAATTTTTATTTTATGTTTTATAAGGAAATTAATCTGACCTTCTATCCAGGTTTAGTTTAACATTTCTATTTGTTTTAAAGTTTTATATTGAAACATTGTAGTACCTTTTACATTTAACGTAAACAAATTTCCACCTGTGTTTAAAAGTAATATAATTTCAGAAACGTTTTTTACTTTTAAGAAATTTACAATTTTTATTGTAGGATAATTGAATGGTTTCAATTAAAGCTTAAACGAAAACAACTATGGAAACTAAACTAATAAATAAGGTAAAATCTGGTTCTGTTAAAATTTCTAAACTGAGGCATGACTTATAAGCCAACTCAACTGGCATCTCTCTTTTAGTAATGGGGAAATTGTAGTTGGTCAAGCGTAGGAGTGATACGAGTTACATCACAACCCCTTGTAATCATTGGCTATAAAATGAGGTAGCAATATCTGCTTTACATTTAAGAGTTGCCTACATGTAATATTAAATTCTCAGACGTTTGATATATTTTTTATTTTTTCCTTCACCTGAATACCAATTCCTGAGAAATCTTGTTTTTAGTTTCTGATGTACAAGTACAAATTTAATTTAAATAAAGAAAATGCAACTTTTACTAATTTTTAATTAACAAATTAAACTATTTTAGTTTAAATTTTTCACTGGAAATAAACCGTTTTAGTTATTGTATTTTGTAAGACAAAAATATTGTAAAAGTAAAAACGTACTTCTAAAAGTTAAAGATATACATTCCTCAATTTATCTCACTATTATATGAAGAAACGTCATTTTCGTTTGTTCCCGATAACCACGAAAACTATTTAACCAATCATTACGAAATTTTCGGAATGTTTACGACAGTTCCAACCTCACCAATCTCTCTGTTATAGAAATCATAAATAAAAAAATTGGGCAGTTCTGCACAATAAAAGACCTAATTTTCGTTTTTTTGTTTTGTATAATATTTTTTGTACAAACTATTTTGTGTAATTTTTTTGCGCAAGAAATATTCAAAACATAAATTACAAAAGGTAATCTATTTATTTATTTTATTTATTTAATATTAAAATAAATTTCTGCGAGAAACTCAATGCACAAGCATTAAGTATAAACTCACTCACCACTGTGACAATGAATAGACGCGTATTGAGGTTATGTTGGGTGTTTTCAACCTTAAATTGAGAGTAACTGAAGAATGACTCAACCAATCTTAATCAGATTTTCACATGCAAAGGTTCAGATACATACTACAGCATACTTAAATTTCTATTAAATTTATACAGTACTTTTAAAGATTTTTAAGCCACAAACTTTATACATATGTGTTTATATATATATATATATATAATATATATATATATATATATATATATCTATATATATATATATATATATATATATATATATAGAGGTGTATCATCAAGTTCACCCGTAACTTTTGTAACTATTCTAGTCGTGAAAATTAATGGAAAAAATCATATGACCATATATCCTTCTTCTTTGTTTGCGAGTTAAAGATAGTGAAAGATTTTGCCCGGATTTCAGCCACCCCGGTGGAATGAGGACGTACTGAAATTTTTGGACTTTAATTAAGGAGCATAATTAATGATTTCTTGTGACATTTGATCTGAAAACTCTAATAAAATAGGTCCCATAACTGTATATGCAGTAGTTTTTGAGAAATATGGGGAGAGAATCAATAAATTGGGGTAAAAAACCTTGGTTTTATGTTTGACATACTTTGTTGAATAGGCAATAAACACATAAAACTTTTAAATAAAATTTGTAAAAGAATTTAATTCTAAACAAAATCGTGTAAGAAAAGTTGAATGAATAAAAGAAAAGTTAGAAAAATTCGAATTTTATTTATAAAGAGTACACTAGATCAAAGTGCATAACACATACCATTTTATAATAAATGTTCAAAATGACCCTTTTAACACTATTTCTTGGCACTTTTCTGTACTGGTTTTGTTGCTCTTGAGGATAGAGGAAAAATATTGTATGGAAAACAAAATACATTCTCATGAGGAATTAGTTTGCCCGTATTAAGCTCTTTAAGAACAGCCCTGATCTGCTGCATCCATCATGCGCACAATAAATTCCTCAGAAGAATATATTTTTATTTTGTATACGGTATTTTTCATCCATTCCCAGACGCAAATCTAAAGGTATTAGATCAGATGTTCTTGGTGGCGAGCAATGTGGACCTCCACTACCGTCTATTTCTCAGTGAAATGATGATTTAAGAGAGTGGAAACGGCTGAAGAGAAATGGGCGTCGCTTTTGTGCTGGAAGTATACTTTGCGCCTCAGCATTAGAGGAACATCTTCGTTCGTAGCTGGTACGAATACTAGATACTAAACCCGTTCCCGAAGATTGCAAAAAGTCAGCTAATTGTTTTGGTAGAGGTGGAATCCTGCGATTAAGAAAACGTATTTCATATTCTACTGCAGCAGCTGTGTCATTACCACTATACATACCCAAAATGAATACAATATTAATATGTTACTCTTTTGTAAATAAGTACGGCACTATTTCAATTGCCATCTGATCACGTTAAAACTATAATTACAGAAAACCTTTGCTGACGACAGTACAGTTCACAGTACTCGATATACTTAATTTACCTTATAGAATGATTACTAATACAGAATTGCGCAGTGTTGATTAGTTGTTATATTATTGCCAACTTTGAAATAATAATTTTTGAGATAATTTATTATATTTGTCATTAATAAAAAGAATATTATCTAAGTCATTCTTATTTATATATTTTTATTTTACTTATAATTGTTGTGTAGTTTCCATTCTTTTTAAAATTTAAAACAGCAATATTTAACAGTAAATTTTGTTTTTACAAATTTTTCAAATCACCAAAAATGAATTTGTTTTTGTTTACGTTAAATAAATATAATATTAAATTTGTCCGACAAATGTAATAGAGTATGATTTCTAAATAAAATACGAATTTTTTCAACATTTTTTTATTTTTATTCAACTTATCTACTTACCACTTTTTTCAGAATAAAATTTTCTGCAAGTTTTTTTTAATGTGTATTACCCATTTAAGTGTTATTGCACATCAAATATAAAAAGTGTCTTTTACCACAATTTATTGATTTTCTTCTTCTTTATTGAATTTGTTGATTTATTGATTTTCAATTCTCTCAAACTACTTGAGATACGGTTCAGGGTCCTATTTTATTAGATTTTTCAGGTCAAAAACAATATGAAAACATTAATTCTGTACCTTATATGACATCCTAAAAATTTCAGTGCGACCTAATTTCACCAGGGTAGCTGAAATCCGAGCAAATTCTTTCACTAGTCGTAACTCGGAAACGAAGCATTTTAGGAGACATATTTATATGATGAATTTTTCTCGATGAGAGTAGGTTGTATGAAAGTGTGGGAGAACCTCTTGATACACCTAGTGTATATATATAGATTTATACTCGTATAATGCATGGGAATTACATTTTAATTTAATGTTTTTCTTATTTTTTAAGGTAAACTTTTGTATTTCTCATACCTCAAAATAAAAATTCAATTTCACCCCCAATCCCATTGTGCTACCAAAAGAAATACCTTTTTTCATAAAATCGGTAAAATGTATGTAAAAGTTGGTAAAAATAAATAACCCAGAACTTTTTTATTTATTAATTTACTGCCATTGTCTATTGCGATAAATATTGTCTATATCAAGTATTTTTTATGTCAATATGGACTTCTTCAGGCAGTTATTTTGAGATTTATTAAATTTAATGTCACTGTCTATAAACGATCAATTTGTATTATTATCGTAATATATGTAAAAACAAATAACGATAACCATTTTTATGCAAAATGTCAAAGCTGAATTTTCCAATATACTAATATGTTTGTAAATTTCTTTAAACATTATATTAATTGGAGCATTTTAAAAATATACCGTTTGGAGAAATTTCATGTTGATAAAAAAAAATATTTTACTATATTCATCATTATTATCGTAATCGTATATCTGTGCAGCAGCGAAGTGTTTGCGTTTGGATCTATCTCAATGAATTTCTATATTCAGCTAATTTAAGTCCAATTAGCGTAAACTGAAAATTCTTTTCAGATTATTTGTGGTTTGATTACCTATCCTTCTTCTTTCCTTTACACCTTAACTGATTTTACTAGCTCCGTTTTATTTAATCCTTTCACTTTTGCGTGGCTATACTGAATTGTTTTGAATTACTTCTTTACATTTTAACCTGTTTATCCACTTAATTTGCTCCATACCCACATTTCAGCTGCCTTCATCTGTAATTTTTCCACCTTTCTTACTGCCTGTGTTTGTATCCGTACAGAACTATAGCGTATTTTAAACATAATATTTCACAAGTAAATTTATTTACTGTATTAGAAATTTTCTTGATATTTATAATATTTTGTCAGTGTAAAATCATCTCTAAAAGATGTTGGAGTATATTTAATGGTTAGATAGATTTTTATAAGTTATTATGAACGCATTAAAATACTTTTAAAAAGTTAAAAATCTTATAATTACTTCTGAATTCGTAACCAAATTAACGTTTAAAATTAGCTATGATTTTATTTAACCAATCCACGTCAAAAATATATGTATTTATAACTTTAAATGTAATTTAATGTTATAAAATAAATCTTATTAATTTTTTCTAAATCTAAAAAAAAATATATTATAAATGTAACTAAATAAAAAAGCAAAAAGCAGGAATAATCCAGCCATTTTATATGGAAGATTTAGTAAGACTTACCTGTCTGAATATATAATCTTGAAAGGGTTAGTTTTATATACTTTTATACGTATAGCGTACCTACGTGAATAGATAGACAAAAATTTAACATTCTGTCTGTGAAACTTCAGCGACATTTTGGAAGGAATGAATGTAGCCCACATCTTTTTTTTTTCAACCAACAAATCCTCTTTATATCGCACGTTACAAATTTTACTTAATATTTATTCATATCACCCACTACTTCTAAACCTTTTAAAATAACATTTATTATAAGTTTTATTTCTTGTGACTAAACAAACCACATAAAAAAAATATACTTTCACATTAACATAATAGTAATAATAATAATAATAAAGTGATCTAAATTACAGTAACACTTTCAATAATATTCATATAATTTTAAATTGAACTCTCCGTCGCCATAAATTATTTTTGTTAAGCATACATTTAATATAACGAAATATTTTTATGTAATGGACTACTGTACAGGTAAACCACGTGGTGAATAGAGAGGTGTCACTCCTAAGGTTCAATATCACCTACAATGCGGTGGGTTTGCTATTGTGCAACAGTATATTTGACTCAATGAAGAAAGTAACGGGAAAAAAGTTCACTAAAGTGAAATGACAAAAGTTTTATCATTTTCTTCTAATTCACTTGGCATGGGTGCTTCTTATTCTTTAGAGTAGAAGTGTAATTTTTAAAAAGTGACTTTCGACTCAAGTCAGGTACCTAAAAACGTTTATGGTGCTTAACATATGTATCATTAATAGCAGTCAACCCGCAATTTTTCCCCCTTAATTACGCTTATTCCGTTCTCTGATAATTTGAATTGCGTTAAAATATTTCAGTTACGACCAGCACAATGACAGTTTTTAAGTGATGGTGATTCACCCAATTGTTCATCCTCTATAGAAAAGAATAAATATTTCTTGCTATTTTGGTCTACTCTACGATGCGCACCTTCCAATTAATTTGTTTCTTATTTATTGGAAACTAGAAAAAAAAAACGGAAATATATTTCTTTTCTGTGATGCGAATTATTACGTTAATTCATATTTTTATTGTAATAAACTTACGAAATGAATCCCAAAAATAAAAACGAAAGAAATTTCGAGGAAGAATTGCTCAACTCCTCATAAAATCCTGTTATGTGTGAAATTCTGAATTTTGAATGAAAAAATAATTAAAAAACCTACGGAATATTCTGAAAATTTAACGTTTTCTTTCGAAACAGTATGAAAAAAATATAAACTAGAAAAATATTTCGTAAATATAATAACATTCTAAAAGACTACATGCAAAGATTAGCAAACCTTTTACCGATAAAATACCGTATGCGTATGTATTGTATAATTTATTTTCGATTACACAATTATTAATGCCCGCATCGTTCAACTAATGTAATTTAAAAATACAGTGTTACCACCATAATATTATAAAACAAAATATTTTTATTTTGTTATAATAATTTATAGTAGGAAAGTAATAATAAACTACCCTTATATATATATATATATATTCCCACATCACAATTTATTTTAGTATTTTGAAATATTTGTTCTTTGAAAAAGTATTAACCGTTATAATATGTTACACACCCTTTCTATTTACGAATTTATAATATATCTTTTAGAAAAGAAATTTATTTTCATTATTTTATTTAAAATGATTTTCCGTTTTACTTTCCCGGCTAACATAGCTAGTGTGACCGAATGGCTTCGACGGCACGTGGCACGGTATAATCTTGTAGTATCCATGTGAAGGGTTGTTGTTGTCGTCGATTGGCTTCGATAGTCGTTGTAGTTTATAACCTTGTGATAGCCCTGAAAAGGGCCGTTTTTTCGTTAGTTCTAAGAAGAGCTGTTGGGTCTGGAAGCTGGTCTCCGGCGAAGTCAACTTGGCTGTAGTCGGGGAGTTGCGGCTCGTCCATTGAAATAAGACCGAGCTTCCCCTCAGTGGCAGTTGAGTCCCCAATACAGCGTGGCAGTGGGTGGCCCCCAGAGCCCCGCAGGGTGGGGTCGGCGTCGGTCGTCTTTCGCCGGCGCGGTTTTCCGCGAGCGATCTCACGCTTGGCCGGCTATTGTTGCTGAGTCCACCGGACAGGGCGATTGAAGCTCGGCGAGCTGGAGCGGAAAGGTAGCGTCTGCGTCCAGCGGCTCCTTCAGCGAGCCGGCCAGGCAAGCTGTTCCAGCGAGGATGTTGGCATCCGCAGAGAGGTCCCAAGTTGTGGCGGCCAGGGAACATCTGTCTTGTTCCATCTTCGTCTTCCTGGCCTTGTTATTTAGTGAAAATTCCTCATGTTTAGTGAAAATCATATGATGACATATTTTTATTTTCAGAAGCCAATAAAACTGTCGTCAGTGAAACTAAATGTTTCAATTTTCTCTACTTGCATAGTTTTCCTATTACCATTTTATTTACAAGTTTAGAAGCATTTGTGACAGGCTAGATTAATGTATTATTTATTTAAAAATAAAGTAACTTCTCTCCAGTAATGTTAACAAAAAAATAAACTTTTTAAATTAAAGAAACTTGTTCGGTTATTTGAACTTTAATATATATTTCATTTTTTTTTAAATTTGGTTATTGAGTACCGTCTGCTTTTCTGCTCAAGTCTGTTTGAAGCTTACTTACTTAAAATTAAATTTATTTTTCTAAATAATGAATTTTTTACGTTGGAATCGACTGAATGTTTTTATTTTGTTTGCATGGTGTCTCTTTAGAACCCCTTGAAAAAGGAATTGTGTTCAGTTGCTGTGTATCACGACTGAATTTTTTTTTTGTGAGTTTAAAATATTTTTCCTCAAGCATTTAAAAAAAAAAATATTAGGTAAATATTTTTTGTTTTTAAAATGGAATGCGAATTTCTATTATTCATAATTTATTTTAAATTAATAATTTATCTGGTTTTTTCCTGCTAATAATTTAAAATTTCTGTCAGAATTATTCTTAGCCTTTCATTCCAATGCTTTAAAAAAAAACGTGTTTTTAATTAATTATTTAAAAAAAATAGTTTTCAATAAAAAAAATTATTTGTCATAGAAAAATATACATTTCAATAGAAACAATTTTTTTAAA
Organism: Lycorma delicatula; assembly: GCF_047948215.1. NCBI lineage: Eukaryota > Metazoa > Arthropoda > Insecta > Hemiptera > Fulgoridae > Lycorma > Lycorma delicatula. The sequence goes on along the minus strand of NC_134458.1, from coordinate 127,124,911 downwards.
TATTTTTTTTTTTTAATAAATGACTCAAAACAAATTGTAAAAATGTTACTTTTATTGAATATTTTAATATTCATCGAAAAAAAAACATTGTAAAACATTATTTCCACAGAAGCACTATAATCTACACGTAAACAATATATAATATAAAATATCTGAAGGAATTAACTTGTTTTTGAACCAATAAATGTTTTAAAAGTTTTTGAAATTTTGTATTTAATTTAGGAAAATTTTATAATTAATTTTATGAAAAATTAAATTTTTAAAAATATTTACAATAAAATTACGATTTTTAATTAAAACACAAATATTGTTTTAAAGATTTTTCATTCAAATAAATAGAACACAACATACTGATGTACCTATCTGTCTGAACAGCTATTAACCAGAAAGTTATATCTATATATTTATAATTAAATTAACATTCAGGAATGCAATCAAACTTGGCCTGTAATTAAGATTATTATTTGATGCACGTAGCATGTAAAACTTAATTTGTTGATAGATAGATAAATTTTAGAATTTATTGAAAAATTTTGAGATATTATTTTCGCTCGGAAAATTATTAATAATTGAATAAAAAGAGCATATTATTAATGTATGTTGGAAGTATAAATGCAATTGATATTCCAGTAGCCTCCATATAAAATGGTTACAATAAAACTAACTACGGTTACGATTAGAAATTGAAAAACGAGATCAACAAATTATATTGAGCACGTATTGTTTAATTTTTGAATTTTATTAATTTATATTTGTTCTTATCATCTATAATAATAAACGAATCTGTAATAGTGTTTTACCCATAAATTAAATGCTTTTCATTTATAATTTAAAGATTTAAAAATACATTATTTTAAAATTTAACGATGTAGGATGACAAACTGTATATAAAATATTTTAAATACTGAAAAAAAATTCTACCAGCGGATTATTTTACTTTACATACGTACAAACGACTGGAGGGAATGTCAGACTTTTAGTCAGTTATTAAGCGGGTATCCTGGTTGTCAGCAAAACGAAACTGCAACGAGCCCCAGCCGCCGACTACGGTTACAAATGTTGGATGGGCGAACTGACTATTGCTTCTGTAACATTTCTGCGTTTTTCGTACTGTAAATGCTGTTGACAGGAGTAACTGACATATCAGGTTTTAATCTCTACATGCTGTTTTACTTTGAATTCTATTATTAAAGACAAAAATAACCATTTCACTATGCTAAACTTTATATTCTGCAATAGCCTGCAACAACTCAACCCATATAATGAGTAATATATATATTTGTTAAATTTGCTGTAAATTAATTTTCTCCGACATTGGCATGCGTTAAGTTTTTCTTTTTTTGGATGTGTAAGAGACAGTAATATTAACGGTGTTTCCAAATTTCCGTAATATTAACGGTGATTCCAAATTTCCAAGTATCAATATCCAAAAAAAAAAAAAAATATTTAAACTGAGGTTTCAGGTTGTCCGTAAATTTTTTTGCGACTATAGACGTACAAAATTAAATAAAAATATTTTTCTTTATACCTTCTATTACTGTAGAACAGAAACATATCCTAACATTAATTTTAGTGCAGTGCTCTATAATTTTCCTAAGCTTATTAACATACATATTTATAAAAGCCCTATATTATTTACAACAAAAAATAAATATATATATGTATATATATATATACATACTTGCTTCTCTCATGTGTATATAAGAAGAACAGTAAATGCCATGCGATGATATACAGTATATGGCATATCTTTTAAGAGAAGTGTTTTCAATTTACGAGGTGGTTATCATGTGGATTAATAATTTTCACAGTGTGTCCGTTTTCTAATAATTTTATTTATAAGTCTCTGTTCCTTTTTTGTCTATATACAGGAAGATTTTTTTAAGATAATAAAGATAGAAAGGAAGAAGCAATAATTTGTGATTAAAAATTTCTGATGTTAAAAAACTACAGCAATTTCTAAATCATTGTGTAACATATGATTTGTGACAAGAGCGATTGCCAAATCTCTTAGAATATTTTGATTGATTGTTATCTTTGAAAAATATTTAAAGTTATAAAAGCAACTGAAAAAGGGTCTTTCGTAAGAGTACGAATTGGTTGGTCTAATTAATTACTTGTACACCAAGATTTTATATGGAGGAGTATTGATGATTTTCGTCCTTTCAAATAAAAAAAAAATTTTAATTGATTTTTTTTCTCCAAATGAAGTATTATCAAAGTGTTTAATCCTTTTTAATGGGTTAGAAAAAATTACTAAATCCTACCGACCATATTAGGTGTTGGGTAAAATGTTTTTGTCATTCAATTTTCATCTTTCTACTTCAGAATTTTTATAATTATTTTATTTTTCATGAGAAATTTAGAATTAAAGAAAACCAGTTTTCGTTTTATATCATATAACATGAAAACAAATTATTAAAATTTTAAATTAATATTTTGTTGAAAATACCCAAAATATTTCATTTAACATATTTGTATATTTTATTTCATAAAAAAAAGAGGAAAAGTACATAAAATTAAAAATTTTCGAAAAGCAATTATTAAAATAGTTATTTTTGTTTTTAATTTATAATTTTAATTATTCATTTTTTTAATTTGTAAAAATATTATTTTCTAAAATTGCTAATTTATAATAAATATGCAGAAGTAAATGAAATAAAATTATTATTTTTGAATAAATAAAATATACTTAAACACTACAAAATGAGTATTTCTAAAAATAAAAATAAAAATAAAATTCGTTGACTAAATGCTTCAGCAAAATATTTTCCAGTTAAAAAGGAAAATTATGTTGAAAACAGTGTAAATCACTAATCATTTCTACATGATTCTGATCACAACTGCCTATTACGAACTAATAACACGCTCATTAGGTTGAGTTGCAAACATTTCAGTTTCTACTGGAATTGTTCGCATAGTTTTTTCAACAATTATTTATTTATTATGAAAGATCGAGCATCAAAATCCCCGGTGGGGATTGATAGCGTATGAAAAGATGCCATTCATGACCGGGATTCGAACTCGGGACCTCCACACGAAATGCCGACAGGCAACCTCTCAGCTACGGAGGATAGCTATTTTTGTTTTATAAACATATTGGTAAAAATATAATTTTATTTATTACTATCATCTTTTTTTTTATATTTATATTAAATTTCTATATTTATTATTCATTATCTGCTGATAATTATCAATATCAATTATAATTGATGATTAACTAACTATCAGATCTGAGTAAAGATACGAGTATATTAGTAAACGACTTTAGGAGTCTATATTTTCAAATCAAAGAATAAAGTTGTATTAGTTTAAGACATATATTTTATGAACTTTTAAGTTTATTTTTATTAGAAAATAAGTAAACTAAATAATAAACTCGTGCCAATTATCATAATTTTAAACTTTATCACAAGGAGAAAGTATTCAATTTTGGGCTGTATGGAAATAACGTAAAAGTTAAGCAATTTCGTTTACGAGATTCGTTAGTTTATTACAACAGTAAACACCACTAAATATAAATGAAAAAGAAAAATTATATTATTATCAAAATATTTTTATCTAAAAGTTGTGTACACCACACATCTTTTAGAAGATACCACAAGAAACTCCCAAAATGTATATTATTAATCTACGTATTAATTTTCTTAGATGCTTATCTGTTGTAGGGTTTTCAAACTTTTTTCACCATCTGATCAGTGGCTCAATTTCTAACCTTTGTTGGCTAGAGATCAGAATTCAGTCCATAAAGTATTATGTGTTACTTTTACAGGCCTATACAGCTGTCATAATTTAAAAGTACGTACTTCAGTGTACATTACTTTTGAGTTATGGAAAATTTTCTAAATTTTTTTTACATTACTTCTTTTAGTGAATGAAATTAATTAATATTGGTGTCCAGTATTTTGTATTTAATTCGTTGGAAGTTATTTTATAAATACACAAGCATTTAATAAAATAATGCAAATTCTTGTAACTAATTTAAGTCTACGGGTCACAAAATCCACTACCAAGGGCCGCATGCGATCCGCGGGCTGAAAACCCATGAACACATTACCATCATACACAACCAAAATGAATTAAATGCACCTCATAAATGAATTGGCCACTCACAAGCGGCGAGTCAATGTGGCAAGACCCGCATTGTCGGACCATGTGGAAGTTCCTTGATGCGGTTGCTTTGCTCAACCAACATCAGTAGTTTATTTAAGGGAAAAGACTCCTACCGCGCTGCTGTAGGAAGCTAACCGAGAGATATGGCTAGCTACCAGCCAGATTAAGGCTCCAAGCGCTGTAATAGTGGACAGGTACTTACTGGCATTCAGCGGCCTAGGCGTGGCAGCGAAATGCTGTCTTTCACGAGATAGTCATATATGAGTATCTATGATAGTCATATATAATTATTGATAGTCATATATGTTTTAGTAGTTGACGGGGTGCTCCTACCCATTTTAGTGATATACGACAAGTGGGCGGTGACACGCAAGCGAGTGGTGTATGGTACCACGCTTATTCCGCTCATGCTTTTAGGCTAGCTCTAGGAGCTAGTTAGGACACTGGTCGCTAAACTGTTTCGTGGCTCAGACATTCGGTCTTATGCTTTAGGGTGACCGAATGGGGTGGTGGCGGGAGAAATGCCAAGCAAACCAAAAACCAAAATGAATACCATATCAGCGAACTCCTCTGTTGAAAATAAGCACGGCATTACTTCAATGGAAAACCGATCACGTTCAAACTAAAATTCATTGTAAACCTTTGCTAACGACAGCACAGTTCACAATAGCCGATATACTTAACACAGTGAACCTCTACAAAACAATCTCCAAAGTACCGAAACCTCCTCAAAGCGTAAGATTTCTCAAGTACGGATATAATTTTATAGAAATTAATTTCTTCAATACGGAAAACTCCGAAAAACGGAAACGGAAAAAGAAACATAGATTTTACTTTTAATTTTACGTATTAATCTTGTCCCATAAGACGGAAAGGAAATTAAAAAAAAAAGATTGTACATTCCCACGATTTGCAAATTATAAATCCAGTAGATTATTATTATAATACAGTACTGTAACTGTTATTTATCTAATTATACGCCGTCATATTCTTGGCTCCAAACTTGGCTCAAACTCAAAACACGGAGAGGACACAGAAAATAAAGTTAAAAGTTTCGGAAAAGCACTGGGTATGATCGCACAGCTGGAAAAATTCGCGATTCGTATAAACAGCAATGACTTGCGACAAAATATGTTAACCGCTAGAAATATTATTGAATACAACAGTTCCAAGAGTAAATTATTAAAACAAAATTGTAATTGATTATTTTAGAAAATGATTTTCTTTTAGAATTAGTGTAGGCTTTCTAATTAAATGTAACCATTTAAATGAAAAATTACTAACAATTTTTGAAAATTGTTGGTTAATGTTCTTTATATGCATTATAATTTCCGGATTATTCCAAACGTTTATCCTTGTCTAACTTCATTTTACATTTGTGTAATTCATAGCACAGGACTTCAAGATAAATTAGCTCGATTTTTAAAAACTCTGACAGACGGAAAACTCTTCAAAACGGAATTATTACTCGGTCCGGTCAAATTCCGTTTTCGGAAGGTTTTACTGTATACTTTCAAGAATAATTTAAATACAGTATTGCGAATTGTTCATCAGCTGTTGTTATTTTATTGCCAAGTTTGAAATAATAATTGTCTAATCAATTTTTATTTATTTATTTTTTAACCGACTTCAAAAAAATGAGGATAATTTTTTTAGTCGTAGGATTATACTTTCGCAGTGTTCTCATAAAGATTTTAACTAAATCCGATGATAATCTTAGGAAAAATACCAAAAAAACTGAACTCGTCTGTATTTTTTCTTCCTTAAACAATCAGGCCTTTTATATATATATATATATATATATATATATATATATATATATATATATATTTTTTTTTTTTTTGGCTGCTTTCGTCTAAAATCCATATAAATGTTAAACCTGCATTTAATATTTGTTTAAAATGGTGAATAAGTGTATTATCCCCTAATTGCAAAATTAAAATGTAAGTATATTATATTGTATTATAATTATATTGTATAAGTTACGCAACCTCATCATTCCTGTCCGAGCTTTCTCATCATGTGGTCTACTTAATAACTTATTTGGGTCCAAATCAGACAAGGCAATGCACTATAAAGTTTTAATTCGACAAAGAGCGACCTAAGTCTGCTCCTTGGCAAAATAAAATATAATACATTATATATTATAATAACAGTAATATAGTATATTTTAATAATATTTTATGTATATATAATGAAATACACGTCAATTTTAGTCCATAGGTGGGGATTAAACTTACAGAATGTTACACAAGCAATAGCCGCTATTGCGATGTACTGCATGCTACGAGATTATGAATCAAACCTTAAATCGGCTTGATGAAACGATCCATGTAATCCATGTTGTCATGCGAACACGTTGTGATTTGGAGACGCGGTTAGTAACTCTGAGATCTCATTATTATCATTGGTGGTCTCTTCATTTGAATGATTTCTGAGAGTTTTATTATAATCGGAAAATGAGGTCATACATCTTTTTAGGGTGCATTTTTAGGCGATAGCCAGTTTAAATCCCGATTGAGTCTATTAACATCAACAACATAGTCTAGACCGATGTAAATTTTCAAGACTTTGTACAACCAAAACTAGTCCCGCTTGGTTTGGCGCAAGTGGTGATTACTCACCTACCTCAACAACATCTTTTGCTAATAAAATGACTTGACCTTTGCACCAGTCTTGTCTGAAACGATTTTGTCGCTTATTATTTTTAGAAAAGGTACAGCTCGGCATAATAACCATTCCACAAGCTTTGACAACTCGGCTAAATCTTGAGGAATAGTGGCAACGGTCATTTTGGTATTGTAATTTTAGTATTACAATAACAGCGGGAACATGTAGTTTTTTTGCATAATGAAATCAATTCTTCGAGTGTAATGAACTGTACATTCCTGTTTGTAAGATGTAACGCTGTTGAGAGTATAACGCTTTATTACAAACGACACAAGGACGTCTGCGAAAATATTATTAGTCGTTCGAAAATTTTGTTTAATAGATATGTCCCAACCACAGTGACTTGTTTGTCACCTAGTGTCTAATCACGCCTTTCTTGATTCAGGACATTGATTAGATATACGTTCGTGTATCATGCCAAGGCGGTGGGAACCTTGCTCTTGTGTTTCGTATGACAAATGTTCGTGTACCAAGCCGATGCGGTGATAACATTGTTTTTGCGTTTCGTTTGATAAATCTTTGTATGTTAAACTGACACGATGAGCATGACTCTCTATGTTTTCATTCAGTAAGAATCGACTGTTGTACCTTCTCATTTTTGAGAGTCTACATTCTCGTTGTTGAAAAATCTCTGCGAAAATATTCATGGCATTTCTGTCTTTATTTTTCCTAAAACGATAATTTTTTTGGCAACTTTCGTTTAAACGTTGCTGTCTTATTTTAGCATAGGGTTTAGTAGTCCTACCCATATTATATATATATATATATATATATACTATATATATAATATGATATAACAATACTTTAGAGATGCTTCGGTACATATATTATCACCAGATATATATATGCCTTAGCGAACTCAAGATGAGGTATGATCATGAGACGCTTTCTCTGATATACTCTTGAGATCCCATTTCACTTGTGGAAATCTCGTTTAGCCGCTTTAGACTATATATATAGTAACAAGACCGGTATAATGGACCTGACTAACGTATCTCTACCAATTAAAAAGAAAGTAGTTTAAAATATAATAATGGGAGGAATCCAGAAAGGGGCTAAAAGAAACCCTTTTAGTAAAGGTAACAATTCCGTTTTAACAATCGTCATTTGTAATAATTCCTACTGACACATCTAAATAGATGTTCGTTCCGTGAGAAGAGTTACCGAACCAGGGTAGGAATTTCATGGGAACGTATGATGGGGGACGATCATTCTCACGCTCAAGTGGAGTGTGTTCCGCCAGATAAAGAAGATAGAAATATAAATACTCTGTACTCCGGGGAAGACCAGTTGAAATTAGTTGTGCGAAATCAATCTAAGTAAGACGTTATGACGTCAGTCTGAGATGAGAGACTGCGAGATGTGAGTTCTGAAAATCAGTCTAAGCGAGACGTTATGATCTGAGTCTATAAGGAAAGTTCTGTGAGATATCGTTTAGCGAGAGTTATCCGCGAGGAGGTCAGTGAAGAAGCGAATTTCTATTGAACTACGTTCGGCGCGATTACGGTGACGTTGCAAGTAATTCCAGTACGTGAAAACAAGAAATGGTTCCGTGAGTTGCTTTTAAACTATAAGTGAAAAAGTAATTTACTAAATTTCATTCATAAATTGTCAGGGTAGTTTATTTGTGAACAGCAAAGGTATTTGTAGTAAAACAACTTTATACTTGTCTTATCTATTGTACTATTGTTGTTAATACAAGACTATTGGTTAAAAGTGTTAAGACTAGCGGTCACCCTGACGATTACTTTAAATTCTGTTTTGTATGTAATCACTATTTATTATTATTATTATTATTATTATTGTGGTTGTGATTACTACGATTAATATTTGTTTATTATTATTTATTATTATTTTTTGCTGACGTCATCATTATTATTCTGATTATTATTATGGTTGTGATTACTATTTTTATTATTTGTTTTAATATTGTAGTTTACTATTATTATCACTACTGTCATTATTATCATTGATTTATCTTGTTTTACTTTTGTTTACACACCAGTAAATTGTAATAATATAAACGTTTACAATTTTCAATCTCTCAATATCCTGATCGTGCCGCGAACACGCGACAATATAAATATTTACAATTAAAAATTACAAAAAAAGTATTTACAACAAATAACTATTTCTGAATTCGATGGTAGCCAACACAAGTTAACAAAAAAGTAACCTATGATCTATATAATACAAATCCTACTTGAAACAATGCAAAGTTGTTAATAGAATTTTTAGTACATTAAAATGAGATCTATAAAAATATAATTAAGAATAAAACACGACATACAAAAATATGATATAACAATACTTTAGAGATGCTTCGGTACATATATTATCACCAGATATATATATGCCTTAGCGAACTCAAGATGAGGTATGATCATGAGACGCTCTCCCTGATATACTCTTGAGATCCCATTTCACTTGTGGAAATCTCGTTTAGTCGCTTTAGACTAACTTTACGTGATTTTATGTTTAACTTGTATTGGTGGCACCAACTTCAAAAATAGATATTTGTTGTAAATACTTTCACTCAATTATTTGCAACTTTTTAATACTGTTATTTTTGAAGTAGGTTTTTAACTTTATTAAGATATTTTGTGTTTTAAATTGTTGGGTAATTTCCAGTTTTTAAAAAAATCTTTAACAGAAATTTAAGTAAGTACTTTTCTGACAAATGAAGTAATGTACTGTGTTTCTAAATCAAATTCGAATTTTTCTAATATACTTGATCTTATTTAACTTATCTTAAACTATTTTGTTCAAAATTAAATTCTGTTTAAGTTTTTTGTAAAAGTTTTACGTGTTTATGGCCCATTTAACAAAGTTATTTTACATCCAACATAAAAAAACAGGCGTTTCTAACCCTAATTTATTGGCTTTAACCCCAGATTTCTCAAAAACTACTGCAGATGCTGCTCTGGAACCTATTTATTTCCGTTTTTCATGTCATATACCATAAGAAGTCACTAATATTGCCTCTTAAGTAACGTCCTAAAAATTTCAGTACTACCCCATTTCACTGGGGTTGTATAAATCTGAGCAAAATCTTTCATTATCCGTAACTAGCAAACGAAGCATCTTAAGACATATGATTATTTGAACTTTCCCATATTTTTACTAGCACAATAGAAAGTTCCTGGAAACCTTCGTGATACACTTTGTATAATATTGTCCTTGAAATTTCAATAAAAAAAAAAAATTGTAAGAAAATTATTTATATGTGTATTAGGACGTTATTCGTAAATTCTATCTAACTTTAATGTATTTTAAGAACTTATAATATTATTTTTTTAACTATTCTCTGAATGAAGGAAAGACTTAGGAGAAATTTAAACTTACATGAATTCTCACTTTATTCATGGGTAGAAGTTAATAAACTTACTGATTTGTGTGGGCGTAACTTAAGAAAGAAGAAATCATGTGATTGATGATAAGCTATTGAGAAAACTGTAGAGGGCTTTAACGAATCAACCCCCGTAACTGTTCTCCCACTTTTGCTACTATACTGCCAATGACGAACCTATCCCTCTTAACTTCTACGAGCTCGTAGACGGATGCCAGCTGCAAGTTTCCAATACAACGGCTTAAAATAACAAACAATTCATCTAATTTAACTTTAAGGTTAGGGTTTCTGTTATGTTACATACAATTCGGGAGGGGGTTTGATGACTATTACGATGAAATATACTACACTATACCGCCCCTTAACAAACCTTATTGAAATTCAATTTACGATTCTCTACATTGCATATCATAGCCTTTTACCAATAATATTATAGCTTACCATACAATTGAACTTGTATTATTTCCGAGTTAAATTTTCCCCTTTATGATAATTTTGTTTATCTAAGCAAATCAAGGTACTCTTTTTAATTTATATTATTTTTACTTTTTTTTTTGTTCAGTCGAATACAGATGTCGCTTTCCTTTGTTATTTGAAAAGTGTATTAAGAGGGGTAGCTTGATATCTGATACTTCTACAATTACCCAACTCCTATTATTACTTAAAGAATGTATTATTAAAATAATGTTCTATTGTAAATTTAATGTAATAAATATAAATTGTTATAAACATTTTTCTTCTTTTAATTTTTGATACAAATAAAAAAAAATCCCCAGGTTCACACTAATTAAAAAAAAATTAAATATATCTAACAGCCTACATACAAACAAAGTAGTTGAGTATGACGCAATTATAATTTATCCGTTGTTATCCCAGTCATTAAGTTCAAAGTATGATAATATGTCTATTCAATGCAACAACTACTTATTTTTTTTTTTTTTTGAGTTCCGTGAATTAAGTTAAGAAGTTTCCATGTATGTATACTGTTAAAAAAAGTCTTGCTTTTCTTAGTTTTACACCATATGAAAAATATTTCAAAGTATGTATCAACTCGCACAGAAATATTTTCTATATTTACATTCTATTTTCTGTTTTTATGTATTCACATATTTTAAATATGGTTGTAAGGAATAATTTTATAAAAAATAGTTTGAATATTAGTCATTTAGCCGATTTATGAAATCATTATTAAGTGGAGTGCACTTAATAATTTGTAAATAAATATTGGATCACATCCATTCTAAAGAAGGTGAATTGTAGGATTACACGAGTTATATGGATATTATTTTATATATATATTTATTTTTTATTATTTTATAGATATTTTATTTTTCTCAGTATTAAATTAACCTTTGGGTAAAACCTAAAGTTTGGTAAGGACTGATCCCATTGATGGGAATGTGTCGGTAAACGGTAGTTTCCGTGAACCGTTGGCTAGAAAGCTTGGATCCTTGTCTTGTAGTAGAAATCCAGGAAAAGAGTCTCGATGCAGACTTATCAGAGACGATATTATATTTGATGTATCTGATGACAGTGAAACTGAAACTTACAACACAGACCCGAATATAACATCTGTATTGTGGCAGATTGGTATCTGGTTCGCGTAGACGTAACATATTTCAGTCCCACGTATAAACTGGTGATTTATCCCGAAAAACTACCTGGATGTAGGGTTTAAATAGATCATGGAAAAAAACAGAGGCAAAAGGTTACATAGACTAGAAAAATAACTATTCCTATTGGAAACCAAGATAGGCAGACTGCCTCCTTCAGTTTGGATAATGAAACCTTCCCTTCATTAAGTAGGAAAACCTACGTGGTGATACAGACCCGATTTCCTCTAATCTTACGCCGCGGCTGTTAGTCACGATGTTCAGAATATTTGTGAGGACTAACTAATAGACAATACAGAATTTCTCGTGTCACCAATAGGAAACCTAATTGGACTTCTTACGAAACTCTTAATGGCTAAGTTCCTGAGAGTTGCAACGTGAAATATTAATAAATTAGCAGATCGGAGAGAAGAATTAGAAACTTTATTGCTTTCCAAAACTCTTTTCCTTGATCGGAATTTCCTTCCTGTTTGAGGTTATTCTATTTACCGCGATTATAGTTAAAGACGCCATAAAACATCATCAATTTCCAGAGTACAGAACAGATCATATTTAGACGAGCTCTGTAAAGATCCAGGAGTGGCTTGGACCGCTTAGAGTGTCTGCAGTATATTGTCCTCTTCGATACTTGACGACAGTTGACTCTTTCTCTGATTTCTTTTCAACTCTTGGTTCATGTTTTATTGTATGTGGCAATTGGAATGATAATCGTCCTCTCTGGAGATCTCGACTAATTTCACCTAGAGGCAGGTCTCTGTGATCCTTCCAGGTCTCTCAACGATCCAGATGTAACCCTAGCTAACGTACCGTGTCCGTGTCAAGGATGAGATTATTGTCCAGTTGAACCGGAAAGAAATTACTCCTCCTCAAGGTAAATGTCACGTAATCACATTTGGCAGGGTTAATTTTCACCATCCATGTACGCAGCACTTCGTTGATAAGGTCAAGTGCAGCTTGCAGTTGTCCCGAGGCAAGGTTGGGTTCACCACTACCCCAAAATTGCTGTTTCGTCTGCAAAGGACGCAACTGTGACATCTTTTGTACTGGGAAGGTTATATTTTGTTATATTTGACATGAGAAAACCGCCCACATAGGTAACTACGTAACCCATGTTAGACCGGTTGAGGCAGGCTTGACATCATTTTGAAAAGAAGACCGGAAAGCCGAACTTCGTCAAATGCCTGTAAAATGTTTGGGAATAGTACTCATTTCTTTCTAGACACCCACTAATTATACTAACAATTATATGGGCCTGCTCAGTGGATGAATGGATACTTCTGAAGCCAAACTGATGATCAGAGGGCCATCAAACTGATGGGCCTTCTTTTAAATTGGCCATAATCTTTGAAGGAACACCCTTTCAATGACCTTTGAAAGGATGGGAAGCAAATTTATAGGCCTGTAAGAAGACACGTCATTTGCGAATTTATTAGGCTTCAAAACGATAGTAAACCAGCGATACCTTCTACTCTGAGCGTACCTATGTGGTCCAAAGTTTCGCATTGAACAGGTGAGTAGTATAAAGCAAAACGGTAACAAACACAACATTTTATCAGCCACCAAATCAAATCCTGCGCCTTCCTTGAGCACTTCAATTTACCAATCTCTCGCGATACTTCCACAGCCGTAAAGGGTCTCAACGGGAAACGTGCTATCCAGGAATTCAAAAATTTCTTCATCTAAATCTTCCAAATTGTGAGGCTTAAACACATTGCATAGGTACGCACCAATCAGTTCCGCCTTTTGGCTGTCGCTTATAACGATTTGACGACCTTATAGAGAAATATCTTGTAGACACCTGTTATGAGAATAATATTTTGATTTTTTTTTTTTTTTTGAGTTAGTTTGACTCTATATCATGTTATAATTGTAAATTTCTTTTGATACAAAGTAATAAAAAAATCATCTTTCTAGTAATACGTTTGGTAATTCATATTTTTTAATAACTTGCTAAAGATATAACAGTTATAGTAGTAGAAGATGGAGAAATATGAGTTAAAATTCAGAAACGAGTGAGATGGACATCCTTAAGATTAACTAATGATATTGTTCTATTAAAAGCAATTATAGTTGATTTAGAAAAAATTCTGAATGATTTAAAAAAAATAAATAAATAGTTTTTTTCAAAAATAAGGAAGAGTATAACAGTGGAGATGAAATATGACAGAAAGAAGTATATTGAGGAATTAAGGTAAATACAAGTTCTAGAAGTTACGATATTTGTTTTTATTTAGGGAGTAAAATGAAAAGTATAGATAAATAATGTTGACATCAAAAGAACACTGGCAGGGGGAGTTTATAGTAAAAAATTACTTCTGCTAATATCAAATATAGATCTAAAAATTAGAAAGGAATGCTTGAAAATATTTGTTTGGAGTGCGGCGTGCTTTAAAGCAGAGTGCTTGGACAATAGAAGAAACACACGAAGTAGAAAAAAGGAATTTGAACTGTAGTGTTTCACAAGGAAGTTGAAGAGGTGGGGTGATGAAAAACGAAATGATTAGGTCTTAAGATAAATAGGAAGGGAATGAAGTTTCTGGTACAATATTGTCAAAGACGACCTATGTTGTTGGGCCATTTAGTTAATTAGGTAAGGATAGATATTTAGGGGATAGAAAACTTTAGTTAGGCAAATTTTATTATTTATTAAACGGATATTTCAAAAAACTTAGAATGTGGTAATTATATTGAAATTAAAAGAAGATTATTAAAATAATAGATATGCTGTAATTTTTTTTATTTTTAAAATTCACTTCTACTCCTATCCCAATTACTGAATATTTAAAATTAATTGGTAATTTCGACGCGATTAGGTTAAAACCACTGTTTTAATTGGTGAATAAATATAATATTCAAACTTTTTTTAGCCAAGAAACTTCACTACATCCAGCGCTCGTTCTTTAGCGAGTGATTTATTTTAATTTGTTTCTAGGAAGGTCTCATAAAACTATACATAGCTGTAATTAAAACAGTGAATGAAAAACCAGATGTTTTGATAAGGCCTTCAGTTTAATAATAGTGATATATTTAACGGAAACTCGCCGTATAATACTCGTATTATCTCTTAATTGTAGATCTTTTAAAATATAGATCTTTTAATTATTAAAGTACTCCCTCCTTGTTACGTTTTTTTTTTAATACCTCCAAGGTAACCAGTCCCCGCCGTTACGCTCAACACAGTTACCTCAGAGTGTCGTGGCAGCATTCTGTGCTCACCCTGACTTACCCCTTCAAGGGCTTTCCCAACGGGGACCCTCCAGACTCATAGGAACACGCCGACTTCCTCTTCTGGACAGCCGACATGCCCCTCCGCTGGAGAGCTATCCTCCCCGTCCAAACTCCACAAGCTCTAGACGTGCGTTGCACCTTCGTTTCCTTGTTTCGTTTGATGTTATTTAAAGTGGGGATAACAAGTTCTTACATCGTATTATTATTAAAAATTCTACCTTAATGAATTCTCAGTACGTATATACTGAACACCTTTGACAATAATTGCTACAAAGAATTATCATTTATTGAGTAATATATAAAGTAGAAATTCTTGTTTTAACAAGAATATGTATATAAAAAATGATTGCATACATAGTTACTTGTCTTTTTCCGTAGTGCTACTTCTTATATTGCTTAAATAAAATGTTTACTGTATTGCTTAAAATGTTTTCAGAATATAAACTGAACCAACTGAAATTATTTTTAACAAAGATTTATGATATATTTAATTAAAGATTTGGTTTATTCAATTAAACATTTTTTTTCTGTTTTATATGGTATGCAGATTTATTTATTATTTTTATTTCATTATAAATTTTAGATCGAAGTAAAAATCAATTTTTTTAACAATATAAATTTTATAGGTGCCCAATTATTACTGAAAATAATATTGTATAAAACTGGTTATAAAATATGAAGATATTGATATACATTTATAATTTTATCATTAATTAATTTAGCTTTCTAGAAATTAAATCCATACGTTCCGAATTGAAGTTCATGATTTTTTTTTTTTTAAATTAAATTCAACCAATCTTTGTCAATTAATTTTGCTGTAGAGTGTTTTTATATGTTTTAAAACTTGCATCCTGCTTGCTTGATGAATGGATGTGAAGTTTAGTTTGAGTAGTAGAGAAGTAGAGAAATGTAAAAAGTAGAATGTGAAAAATGAGATAATGAAAATTAGAGAAAAGAGTATTAGAGAAATGAGAAATTTAGTTAAAATGAATAGTTTAGTTTGTATATTCTAACAGCAGATATGTTTTGATGAACGCGTTAAATACTATTTTTATTCGCTTATTCTTTTGTTTACTAAATTTATTTTTAGTGTATACTAATAAAATGTTTTACGCTTCATAAATACAATAAATCCCTTACTACGTAGAGCCATTATTGTCGATTAATACTATCTACCCCATTTTATTTTATTTATTTTTTTCAAAATAAGTGTTTGTGTGCTATAATATACTTTGTATTTGTAATGCAATTAATAGTTTACTAAACGGTAAAAACTTTGGTTAAAAGTCACTTATTTTATTATACTAGGTAAAAAAAAATATTGGTTGTTCTTTATATATATATATATATATATGTATTTTCATTGAATTTATTGTACGTTGGAATACAATGCTAACTAATTATATGAAAGCGTAATGCAGGTCTACCATCTGTGTATACTGTAGTCCCGAGTGTCAACTTGTGTATTCTTAAACATAAGCCTACGTACTCAGGGGTATCATCTGCTATACGAGCTACGTCCTAAAGTACCCTTAGCTTTGTATAAGAGCTCTTTGCGTCCACATTCAACTTAAATATACACGCACAAAGGCACAAACACGCATGTAGGCAATGAGAACAGACAGTCTTACAGAATGAGTTGAGAAAATAACTCTTACATATATTCATTATTATGCAACGACCTACATATGAATAATTGAGTAGTTATTCTTGTATAATGACATATTGGTCAAGTACTCTAAAGATTCTTGTTTACAGATGCATTTTAAAAATTCTTTTAGTAAAGTTTGCAATACAGAAATCGATGAAGTATAATAAATTGCAATTCAGGAATGATAAATTTCATCTGTTGTTAAAATTTTAAGAAAATTAAAAATGTGTTTTGAGAATTTTTTATAATCAAAAATTTATCAAATTTATATTTGTTTTTTTACTAGGGCTTTAACGAATAAAAAACCAAAGCTAGGCTGTGATACTTTTTCTGATAAACTTTTGTGAAATGTGACAGCAGTCATGTGCATTACAGTACTATTATTTTAAATATGATGTATCTTAAATGAAAATATCGTTATGAAATAAAATAAGTATAAAATTAACCAATGTAATAAAAATTTCAAGCTTTACAAATTTGGATATACATTTTTTTAAAAATATATTGTTTGCGTAAATATTTAAAAAATTTAGTCATTATTGGCGGATTTATAATATGCATTTCCGTTATATTTAGGAAAGATCGACTGTGTGGTGGTATAAAAGACTTTTAAGTGTTTTTTATTTTTTTATTTTGTGAAAATGTACCCAGCCTGGTAGCTTATAAGCTGTGCGTCTGCGGGAAGGTTCAGTCAAATGAACACATGATGTTCGACTGCCAAGCTCTTGGGGGGTGGGCTAGAGCTCAGGCCATCCTGGAACGTAGAGGTCAAGGGGAAAATTGGCCCCTCACAAGCGGCAAGTCAATGTTGCGAGAGCCGCACTGTCGGACCGTGTGGGCGTTCCTTGATACCGTTGCTTCGTTCAACCGGCATCAATAGTTTATCTAAGGGAAAAACTTCTGCCGCGCTGCTGTGGGAAGCTACCCGAGAATTTCGGCTGGCCATCAGCCAACTAAAGCTCCAAGCGCTTTAAAATGGTGAACAGGTACTTTCTGGCATTCAGCGACCTAGGCATAACGAATTGCTGTCTTGACAATATAAATTTATTTATTGCAGTCATATATATTTTTAGTAGTTGACAGGGTGCGCCTAACCATGTTAGTTATATATGACAAGTGAGGAGGAGTTGGAAAACGTAAGTCAGTGGTGTGTGGCGCCACGCTTAGTTCGCTAATGCTGTTGGGAAAGATCTAGGAGCTTTTAGGATACTGGTCGCTAAACTGTTTCGAGGCTCAGTAGCCGTTTGTGGCACAGACATTCGGTCTTATGCTTTAGGGCGACCGAATGGGGTGGTGATGGGAGAAATTGCAGGAAAACCAATTCTTCCAGGCCCAGTGGGATGTCATAATCGTGATTTGTATAAGATCGTAGATACCGGTGTTCTTTGATGGTTGGATTTCAATTAACCATACGCCTCAGGAATGGTCGATCTGAGACTGTACAAGACTATATTTCATTTACATTCATACACTTCACCCTCCTTCATCCCCTGAAGTAATACACTACGGTGGTTCCGGAGGCTAAACACAAAAGGAGAGAGACGAAAATCTCAAAAATAACATTCATTTATAACATTTTTTGGCTTGAAAAATACCAAAAGTATCAAGTTCATTGAAATTTCGATATGCTATAATAGTATGTCTGATGTGCATGTGAAAATTTGAGGAACATTGGTTCAGTCGATCTTCAGTTCGCTCAATTTAAGTTCGATAACAGACAATGTAACCTTAATTTTGAGATTATTTTACTATTGGTGCATTTTCATAATGAGACAGTGGTGAGCGAGTCCAAAATTTGATAATTGTGTGTAGGGTCTACTCGTTATTTTTAATTATTTCATCAAATTACTGTTATAAAATTTAACTTTGTAAAAACAAAAAATATATTTTAATACTAAATGTTTTTATTGTATATTTCTTGCGCAAAAAATTATAAAAAAATAAAATAACGAAAAGTTGTTCTAAATAAATAAATCTATTAATTTTTAAGAAGATTTTAATTAGAATGTTGTAAATCTACAGCTACTTATTTTTTTCTCAAGAAAAAAGGTAAACTAAATATATTTTTTGGATAAGAGCTAAAGAGTTGAAGATGTAGAAAGGCAAATGAGAGTGTATAAATAAGTCAATTGATTTTTAACTTTTATTTAAAAGAAGTAATAAACACTAAAAATGGATCCGAGACAATTGAAAATCTAAGGAAAAAATAATAAAATGCTAATAAACGCACTTACAACCTTATTTTTATAAATAAAAACTTATTTAAACCCATAAACTTATTTTTATAAAAAAAATTATTACAAGATAATTCATATTTAGTCTACTTAAGGTTTATAACCTTAACGTTAACATAACTTTAACTATAACATTTAACAAAGTTATACACAAAAAACAGGGTGTTTTACCCCAATTTATTCGTTTTCAACCCAGATTTCTCAAAACCTATTTTTTTGGTCAAAAACCATACGTGATCACTAATTCTGCTCCTTAATTAACGTCCTCAAAACTTTAGTACGACCTTATTTTACCGTAGTAGCTGAACTCCAAGCGAAATATTTCACTAGCCGTAAACGAAGCACTGTAGTCGGAAACGAAGCACTTCAGGACATATGTTATGTGAACTTTTTCAATTATTTTCACGAGCATAATAAGTTATAAAAGTCTCGAGAGAACTTCGTAATACATTCTGTATATATATATATATATAATTATTTATAATTTTTAGTATAAGTTACCCTAACGTTAATGTAATTTTTTTTTCTTTAATTTTATTTTAAATGAGGTATGAAGTCATAAAAAATCCAGTTTCTTATCTAGGTTGATACATATATATATATACATATATATCGATGTTATATCGATTACTTAACGTAATCACTTAACAGTAAGAAAAAAACAAGCTACAATATTTTAGTTGAGTAAATTATTTGCGTTAATCTTTAACAAGTAGTATTTTCTTTTTTTGTAAATAATATTACAAATTTTGAAATTATATAATTTAAAAATGTGTTTTAATAATCCTATTTGACGGAGCAAATTTGAAATAACTGGTAAATAGATCGAATTTGACTTAAAATTTTAAACATCTTTCTAGAATTTAATAACTTTAAATTTTTCATCGAATTATTTTATAAGAAATATTTTATACATTAGGTAAATAACCACCTATGAATAAATAAGCGAGATTAAAGTGAGAACATAAAAAAAAATTGTTTGCTTTAATAATATTTTAGCAGGTTAATATACTTCAATAAATGGTAAATACTATATAATAAAAACACACTGCAAATACTCATACTATTAGTACTATTACAGTAGTACTAATACATACTATTAGTATTTAAATTACTACATTAATACTGTATTAATGGTAAATAAAATAATGTGTTAAATGACAAATTTTTAATTTTATAAATTTTATTCCAACTGCATAACTCTTTGTCAAGTAGAGTCGTTTCTAATCATTCTCTGATGAGCTAAAGTAATGTATATTTGGTTTATACAACATAAAGAACTATACCAGATTTTTACTTAACACTTTCTGTCCCAGGTTATCTTTACTAGATTTAAATCAACTGAAATATAATAGACTTAGACAGAGCTAGAATTGTTTTCTCTGAAAGTAAGAGAAAACAACTCTCCAGACTCTTAAAAGTTTATACAGTTCCTTTGGTAAATATAGTGAAGGTGTAGGGCTACATATAAACCAATATTCATCGTATATTTTGCTTTGTAAAAAAAGCAACATGAAACCAATTTATTCCACACTTTCCAAGTAATTCTGGTGGCATGGGATGATTATTATTCTTGAGAATGGCTGTATTATCTTGTTACTTATCAGGTCCCGTATAAACGTTGTGGTTGAAGCACTTGATATACAATCGTAATTTAACCACTTATAATTAATCGTACCTATATATATTTTTAGGATATTCCCAAAAGTTATTTAGAAAAAAACTTAGAAATATTTTTTTAATTTTTTTTAATAAATGAATTTTCTTAAACAAGTTGAAAAAAATATTAGGGAAAAATATTTTTAATTCATGCTAATTAAAAAACTGGTTTAATATATATAACGCAATCGTCAGTAATAAAAATAAATTATTAATTTTTTTATTAAATAACATAGTATTAAAACTGATTAACTAACGAGCAGAAAGTACGCATTTAGATTTTACAACCTTTATAAGAGCAATTATGGTTACAAAAAAAAAAAAAAAAAACTAATACAGTAAACTACCAAAAGCTAATACCAAAAAACCAACACGATAACTTGGCGTTTATATGTAATAAAAAAATCAATGTTCCCTATTTAATTTTTTATGGATTTTCAAAATTATACGTTTAAAATAATTATTCCACAGTGAAGTGTTTAAATGATAAAACATTGCAACCATGACAGTAAACGTACATCATACATCAGTACTCAATCAAAAAATTTTTCGCTACTCTACGAAGTACGAAACAATGGATTAAAGATGACAAAAAACTGAAGATATGGTATGTAACTTTAGTTTGAAGATTTTATGAGCAGATATTGAACAGGATGGAGAAACTCTTTATTTAAATTAACTAATTATAAAAAAATTGCAACAGCGCTGTCTTATAGATTTAAAAATAAAAAGAATTTTTTTGAATTTTTAAAATAAAATTATTTATTCAAGTAAAATGGTTTTATTCTTCATTTAATTCTAATTTCTTCAATATCTTTAAGAATACATGAGTAATTTCTAAAATTTATTCCCCAGAAAGAATAAAAGTTAAATTTTCACGGTTCTTTGCAATGTAAATTTCTTTATTTGATCAGTTATGTCGTAATTTTCTCTATACTATACTTAGATTTCACAGTTTTGTTATAAAATGCGCAGAAATTTTTGTTCTTTTAAATATAATGAACCTATGGTTTATTATTCAATTTAAAGTTCGTTTAAGAAATTTACAACCAAGTGTAAGATCTCTGATGATGATGAAAGTATATTCTAACCGGTAGAGAAGATTCCACAAGATGAAACGGAGAGAAAATGAAGAACGAAAAATGTAGAAGTAACAGAAAAAGTCCTTTCCAGATAGAATTTATAGAAACTCGTAGAAGGTGTGGTCAGTAGAAATCATTACACTTAAGAATAAAACGGTGGATCGGCTACTGTTACTACAAGTCAATCGCTAGGCCCGGGGGTATAAATAAATACTGCCAAGGACTAGCGAACTACAGTTTTAGTTTTCAGTTCAGTGTGCGATAAATACGAGGACAGTATGCAGAGAAGCATTCGGAGTGAGTGTGCGGTAACAAAAGAACGAAGAGTGCGTCAGGAGTATTCCATTTTTGGATAGTGGTTAAGTATGAAAAGCGGTTAGCTGATTTCTTTGTGAAAAAGGGACAAGTGATATTATTCATTCATAAAAATGTATGCTAGTTTCCTAACATAAAAAGTAAATAATTCTCACGTTAATTTGTATTAGCTATTGTAAGGTATATAGTAAAATCGGAATTGTTTTTGACTAGGTAAAATTTTCTTATTTTGTATATTATTTAAGAATAAATAAATAATGATATTTGTAAAAATTTTACGTCCGCTATCTTTCAATATCCTTGTCGAACAGCGAGCACGCGACAGTGTAATAGAAACTTATTTTTTAGTGGGTGTTTTTTGACAGTTACATTATTTATATGTAGGTATAAATATAAGTTTAGTTAATTAAAAACTTCTACATTTCTTTTAAAGATCTATTTTACTTTTTTTTTCGTTTCGGGCAACAATAGACCACGTTTAACAGTTTTCTCAGCGTCCCTTTTTTTATTCTTACTTGGAAAAATATTTTAAGTCTCTCACTGGCCTTTTCCTGAAATCTTCTATTACTGTTGTTTTTTGTTTTAGATCTTCTTCTTCTTCTTCTTAGAAAACCTTCCTGTCCGAGGTTTTTAATTTTTTTTTTTTTTAATTGATATTTAATTTAATTTAATAGTTTGTATCAATCTTATATCAGTAATAAAAATATCATAATTGATGTGCTTACCGTTGTATTTACCATTAATTTATTACGTTAACCTCAAATATTAAGTATATTACAAATATTAAGTCGGATATTTAATAAACAGTATTACATAAACAAAAGAAATGTTGTAATTAATCTCGGTTATTCGTAAAAAATAACTAAAGATTTCTCTTGCATTATAATAAACTGGATGTCCCTGATCCAATTAAACAAACATTTATGCAATTTAGAAACCAAATTTGTACTATTCCATTTTAAAAACTGGTGTTACAAGTTAGGTATTTTAAAAATACGCGTGCATCTAGACACACACGCACACACACACACACAAATACCTACATGCATATTTATATCAATATTTTTGATTACAATATTAATAATAATTTAATGAAAATTTTAAAAGTTATTTCAAAAAACTCTTTTAGATTTTTAATTTATTAATCTAATATAATAATATATTATCAAGTTAGTTAAATAGTAGGATGAATTTACTTCAAATATATACGTAGGAAAATGTTATCGACAAGGTTGATTTCCTGATCTCTATCTCTGTCACTTTCTGTAGGACTTAGTCAAAGAAAAAGTGCTAACCCTACCATTATCAAACGAAGCACATTAGAAATAATTAAATAATAATAATAACTTGAAATAATTGGTAATCTGATTTTATTTTCTCGTCGATTACTTATTTTATTTACATTAAAGGGCAAAGTACTCGTATGTTGATTACATCAAAAATAGGTTATCGGGTTTTTTGCAAATCTTTATATTTTAGGGTACAACTAGTTAATTTTATCCAAAAAAAATAAAAAATAAAATAAAAACACAGCATATGTATGTATGTATGTAAAACGTAACTACGCATATGTGTTGCACAACTTTTGGCCTTTTATCTCAGGGTTGACCAACACCTATTTTCTTCAAATTTGGTTCAAATATTTGTGTATGTGTGGCATTGATTATATTAATTTAAAAAAAAAATCTTTACGTGATAGTGGGATATCGCGGGAAAACACTTCCATGTTCATCAAAGGTATTTTAGAGAAAACTTTATAAAAGGAGTTTCGTTACCTACAATGCTTGTATAAATAATAAAAATAAAAATCCAAAATTCAACCCCCATGTCTTAAAATAAAAATATATGATTTTTGTTCTTTGGTTCTTACCTCCTTTTGGTTTAAATATTTTTCAAAAATCTTTTGAAAGTTAATATTTCATATATAAAACTATCTACAGTTTGTTTATTTTTAAATTATTGACCCCGGAACTAAAATGCAGAAAAAACAATATTTTTTTAATTTTCTTTTCCTTATTTTTGCTTTCATTGAAAAGAGGGTTAAAATTGAGAGAAAACATTATTAAAGCAAATTTGTTAACCTTAACATATATATGAATATGTAAAAAAAGTTTCTTAAAATTTACTACCCACTTCTAAAAAATATATATATATTTTGTTTTTTTGGCTCAAAGTTTTTTAATCTTTAATATTAAAAGATTTTTTTTTCTCATCACCTAAAGGTTTATTGAAATTAAAGTAACTTTGGCACCTAAATTTTTTACACGAATGTCCAAAAAAAAGTGTAATGTATTTAGGGTGTATATATGTTTGTTTCATACTAGCAGCTCAGCGGCTGAACCGATTTTGATGTATGACCCCACGTAGGAATCCTAACGTTACGGGGAGTGTTATATATATATATATATATATATATATATATATATATATATATATATATATGTGTGTGTGTGTGTGTGTGTGTGTGTGTGTGTGTGTGTGTATGTGTGTGTGTGTGTGTGTGTGTGTGTGTGTGTGTGTGTATGTATGTTTAAATAAAGCTGAAAAAAATAAATACCAATACTAAATATGTATTTTTTTACCAATACTATATTCAAAATTGTCACCCACATGCTCTTTAATTATCCTGTTAGTAATTATACTATATTAAAGAACAATATTTGTCAGCAATGTTTTTTCTGGCAGTCCTGTTTCTTTATTATTTATCTCTTGTTTTAAAATTTAGCAATAAGCATGGAAATTGTTGAAGTATTTTATTTAAAGGCTTTAATTTCACATTACAACAAACCCAAAAAAAAAGTTAAAAAGTAATAAAAAATTATTTATGTTTTTTTTATATTTCATTTTTTGTTACAAGTGTACATTTCAAATTTTGTTTAGCTTTATAATGTCTTTATTAAGAACATTAAATATTTTGTTAGCAAAACGGTTTCCCAGTTGTGGGTCAGTACATTTTTTTTATTTGTTTATAAAAAGATTAAATTATTTTATTATTTAGGTAAAAGTCAAATCCTTAACGTCTGAATTAAAAAAAAAACTGTGCTAGTTATTGTATGACTGATTGGCGTAGCCGGGAAAGTAATGAAATACTTTGCCAGCATTTTTTT
Source organism: Lycorma delicatula (assembly GCF_047948215.1). Lineage (NCBI taxonomy): Eukaryota > Metazoa > Arthropoda > Insecta > Hemiptera > Fulgoridae > Lycorma > Lycorma delicatula. Next base: position 127,099,890 of record NC_134458.1, on the reverse strand, counting down.
CACTATATTCTTGCAAGAAGTGTTTTTCAATGTTTATAGATCAATTTAAGGTACATGTATTCTTTTCAATTTGTTAAGAAAGAGTTTTGAAATAATCCTCTTTATCTCTAACGTTATTATTCTAATTACTCATGTATTTGGTACGTTTATCTTTTATAATTTTGATTATCGTTTATAACGAACGTATTTTATAATGGAATTTAAAAAAATGAAGGAAATATAAACATAATAATGAATTAATAATTGTGTTTAGCCTAAAAATTAATCCATAATTGTTAAGCAATTAATTTTTGCCGATTTCCGTGTTTGGATAATAGCGAATCGTCCTTTCATTCGGAGGTCTATGATTCGAATCCCAGTTATGTATGATAGACTACAAATTTCCATTTTCATATTCCTATTTACAAGTTCTTCCTAAGCACCTGTTGCGAATTAATTTATCAGTCATCAGTCAATTATTAATAATTGCTCAACAATTATTACTAAGGAAAACAATTACAGTAACTCTATAATTTTCAGTTGTATGTTTTTGTAATTAAGTTTTATTAGAAAATCTATTAAAAATACGAGCTTTTTGATGCTAATTGATATAAATAATTGTTAATTAAATATAGAACTATAAAGAACGTTTCCTCATTATTGTAACTTACTATAATTTTTATGCCGTTTTAATAATACATAATTAATTAGCCGTCATTATTTTAATGTAAAACGCTCATTATGTTACTAAAGAAAGGAAACTGTAAAATGAGGGTGTACGTAAATATAGAACCCTTGGTAAATAATATTAGTATTCAGGTTGTATGGCAAAGCCTCTACTATATTACATTATTAGTTTTAGTATTTTTATTATTATCATTGAAAAAATAAATACGTAACAGGACATTATATTATTACTAAACTGATTATAAAAGAAACAATTGCCGGGTGCCGTTACCTTCTATATACTAATTCGATTTTGTTACTTTTATAAGACGAGTCCCAGCCATCATAATCGGATAACTTCTTTTCTCTCCAATTAGAGGTACCGATGAGGAAAATTTCTTTTTTACTTTTTTCCAACCATTGGAAAATATCTTCCTCTTGTTTTCTTCTTTTTTTTTTAGAAACGTATGTCTACACCATATTCTATAAATTTATAGGAGGTAAAAGAACCCTCTAATATAAATCTAGATTATTTTTTTATTTTTTATTTTGTTACATACATATAAAAATTATTTTCAACTATATTTTAATGTCAACTCAATTACATTTTCTTTGACCTCCCAACATTTGACCCATATATCTCAATTCGTAAACGGTAGATTAAACGCATCAAATTTTTTTAACTCTAAATTTTTAACACAGAATTCTCATATTAATCAAATTAAAAAAAATAATTAGATGAGGGTTAAGTGGAAAATTTTGAAAAAATTCCGAAAAGAATGAAAACATCGATATAAAATAAGCGGGTACGATTTCGGTTGAATTTTACCATGTACATTATTGTATAATATACTTCAGATAATTAAGAATTATATATAAATTAAATCACTCATATGTATGTGCATTTAATTTACATAAAATTTGAACGTTAAAAAAAAATCATTTTTAATGATCTCTGTAAGAAATCTTCATTTAATTAAATTGTATTAAAAGAAAATAACAAACTAGCGATGTAATAAGGTAGGTTTATATTTGTAAAGAAATTTTTTCAATAAGGGTTAATGCATTATAAATTAATTAGGGTTAACTAAATTATATTAAGGTTAATGCTTTATAACTAAGGGAAAAGCTCACTACGTCTCGAAATTTAGCTTGATTGTTCCTGTATGACAGAGTTCTTCATATAATTAATATTCATTAATTAAAAAATAGGTTTGGATGTAGAACAGAAGAAGAAGATCAGAAGTTTAAATTTGATTTAAATTCCTGAAAAGTTTAGTAATATCTTTTGCCAACTTTATTAAAATATTATATCTTGATGTTTTTTTTCGATTCACTCACAGGTACATTAAGTCAATTACATGCTATGCAATCTGGCTTCTCTTATTTTATCTTATTTTTTTATTTTTTTGCCACTAAGGTTTCATTTTTTCATACATAGCTTTCTTTAACTCTTTTTGTGTGTGTTTTGTTTACACTTTTACTTCGGTTTCCCCGTGGAATTATTTGTTTCTGTTATGAAATATTTTCCTTAGTTTGTTTCTGTATTTAATGGTTTTCTCTGTTATGCTTATTTCTAGTTGATTTTTTTGAACCAAATTGAACCATTTGTCTTTCAGTTTTCTAGAATTGAGAAGTTCAAAGATTTGTTTTGTGAATCTATTGTCATTCATTCTGGAGATATAACTTAAGAAGCTAATTTCTCATTGAAATTTCTCATTGGAAGCTCTTTTTCTCATTGTGTTTGAAAGTATTTTATTATTATTGTACAAATTCTTATTCACAATTAGTTTAAGTTAAACGTTTTTCTTAAGTTTTATTTTTTCTTCCTTTGTTATTCGTAGCTAAAGTTTCTGATGTGCTTAAGGGGATAATTAATGGGATAATTAATACTAACTTAGGGATATTAACTTAGGGTACTGAGAAAATAGAAAATTTTATATATGTAGGAAATTTTTTTGTTTAATCTCCAAAACCACCGTTAGGTATTGCTTCAGAGGATGAGATGAATGATTTTAGCGTGTGTGAAAATGCCATGCTTAACCAGGATTCGAACCCGGGATATATCTAGGAGATTACATCAGTTGAAACGCACTAGAAAAGCGCATAATCGAATTCAAAACACGGAAGGTTGAACTCGCATTCCATTTGACTAAAGACACAATAAAAACCACTCTTTTAAAATTTCCTGTGCGCATGAGCTAATTTTTCTGAAATTATCTTCTTATTCTTCTACATGTAGTTTGCTACGTTAAGCCTATGATAAGATCTTGTATGTTAATTCGGAGAGAGAGAGATTCTCTTCAGTTGTTCGGAGACACTAATAGAGACAAATCCGTCTATCTTAATTTATTTTATTTAAGAATTGGAATCATTTTTATTTCTTAAGAATTGAATTTATAACTTTTTTAGTAGATCCTAAATTATTTAGTTCGTTTTTTGTTGATAAATTGTAAAGTTTTTAATTATTATTTAATGAAAGTGATAAAAATAGTACGACTGTTCATATCTAAAACAGTCCTGGTAAAATTATGAGGTAGCGATGCAGAAAATCCAACCATAAAAAAAATTCTGGCAAAGCCTGATTACCAAAATAAGATTTAAGCATCAAATTTTCCAATTTTGAATAAAAAAATTTTTGATTTCGGTTGCTTCCTTACTGTGTGGAGAAAATTTTGGAAAAAATTATATATAAAGAAGAGATCCCTAAAAAAAAAATTAATTTAAAAGAGAAGTGTTTAAAAAATAAATTATAACTTTTATGAAAATAATGAAAAAAATATGGTTCTCATTTTGGTTCCGGTATATAATACAGGTGCCAAAGCTACTTGAATTTTAATAGCCTTTTAAGTGACGAGGAAAAGCAAACAAAAAACCTTTTTTAATAGTAAAAATTAAAAGAGCAAAAAAAAAACAACATACATATATATATATATATATTTGGTGGGGAATAAATTATAAGATAACTCTTTTTAAAAGTATCCATATAGGTTAAGCTTAGCAAATTTTCTGAAGTAAAGTTTTCTTAAAATTTAACACCTCCTTCAATAGAAGTTAAAATAAGAAAAAGAAAATTTAGGTTCGGGAACTATAGTTTAAAAAAAGGCAGCTCACTATACAAAAGGGACGAGCGAAGCGAATCCTGACCGGCTAGTACATTATAAAAGTGTTCAAATATAATGATCCCAAAATATAATGTTACAAATTTGTTTTTTTTTCACGAAAGAAATAATGTTTTATTTCTACTATTGTTGTATATTTAATAAGTTTTACCTTCATAAAAAAAAAAATTGTTTCGCTTTTTTTTTCATTTAGGAAATTTAATTTAATTCTCAATTCACTATATACATATTACTAAACTTTAATCACACATATTTCACAAGCATATAGTGCAGTCTTAACCTAACCAATTACAAATGATTAAGAATGAACTTTACTTTAAAAATTTGTATTAACTTTAAATGACATTGAGTGATCATTATTAAATCAGTGCTCATTTATGACCTAGCATTCTTTTTTTTTATAAAAGGTTCTTGGGATATCTTGATGTATTGGAGCTGTTGTAATGACATGATAATTACGTAAACTACATTATAATTTATGAACCTCTATTATTAAATACATGCTAACGTATTTTATATTTTAAAAAAAGTTAATTATTTTATAATGCTGAAAATTATGTCACATTTTTTAAATTCAAAAATATTATGTTAGTTTTGATGTTATGGTATTTATGTTTTTATAATTAATTTTTTTGACACGTTTTTTTATTATTTCACAAAAAAATTTCAATTTTATTTGTACGTTAGCTGATGTGTAGCAGTACACACGTGTTTTTCTTCTGGTTCTTAATAAGTTTTCATTTTTGGTTTTCGTATTCTTTTTCTTGATTTGTTTTGTGTTCTTTTAAGTTTATTTGTAGTTTCTTCATTTTTCATTTAGAGTAATTTTATAAATTTCACTAGCGCGTTGCTATGGACCAGCTCCAAGCTGTTACCCATAGCAACGGCGGTTCATTAAATGTAAGCAATAACATGTGACCTCACGTGAACCCCACCCTATCAAGTAACGGAATACGCGGGCTAAAATGTTCAGACAGGGACTCTAGAAAGCCAGCGCGGCGTAAGTTGATTAGAGATGGCATTGTCGACAACATGGGTGATGTGTCAGAAACGGACAGTGAAGATGATTCTACAGACCTTAGTGAGGCGAACCCTCCCTGCCACGCAATACCATGGACGCAAACCGAAAGGATCAACTGGCAGTCTGATAAAATTCCGATGGCGAAAAACGCCAACGAATTCATTATACAGAACTTACTACTCGCGTTCCATCGGTCGGCCAGTCTAGTTTTACAGTTTCTACATCTAACAAATTTATTCTGGTTGAAAATATTGTGGAATATGGAGGTTTTCATGAGAAAACATTAAAACCAGAGCATATTTTTGTGACAAGCGTTAACTCAATAATGGAATTGAAAACGTTTTTAGCACCCTTATTTCCTACCGCTACTGTGACGAAGTACACTTTGACGACGATATTATAGGGCCACACGGTGAAAGTTCTGCCGGTAGACATTGAGACATATAAAGTGATCAGGTCGAAAATGCTTGAAAGCAATATCAGCCATTATACATACCAGCTTAAACATGAGAGCGCATATAGAGTGGTCATGAAGGGCATGCATCACTCGGAAGACGAAACGGTAATCATTGATGAGTTGGCTAAATTAGGCCACGAGGTTAGGAATGTCACTAACGTTCTCCATCGTCAGACGAAGGAACCACTACCGCTTTATTTCGTCGATTTAGAATCGATATCTAATAATAAGGAAATCTTTAACGTGAAATTTCTGAATTATACCATTGTAAGCATTGAGGTTCCGTATGTCAAAAAATATCTCAACATACCCTGGTACATAAGTAATAGCCTTATATATAATGATCTTATATATAAATGATCTATAAAGATCTGGAAGATCTTTTCTCATTTTTTAAAATTAATTTTCAATTTTATGAAGAAATGGTAATTTTTGTAAAATTTTAAAAATAAATTAATGAAATAAATATTTTTATAAATTTTTTTTTTTATTTACAATTTATGTTCATTATTTTTATTATTTTTTATTATAAAAGAGCCTGAATCAATAGTTATAATCATTACCTCGGTGGAAATTGTTAGCATATAAAAATTTTCCATGCCTGACCGGGATTCGAACCCGGTACCTCCGCACGAAATACCAAGACGGTACCTACTCAGCCACGGAAGTCGGCATTTATTATTTATTAATTAATTATCGGTATTTATTTATTATTTTAATAATTAAAATAATATACTAATTAATTTTAAAAAAAACCAAATAATAAATCCAGAAATCGTAAAAACAATCAAAAATGTAAAATTGATCGCTAAAGAGAGATGTTTTTTATTATCTTTCAAGTGATTTGTGATATATGTCTTTCTTTATGAATCAACAACAACATTTACGAGTTTATTAATCAGTATTTTCCATTATTGTCATTCTTCATTATCTGTAAAATGTATAAGGTTAAAAAAAAACAAATTATTTCAGTATATTACCATAGGTCCTACCTACGGTCATATTGTGGGTGAATATACGTTTTGTTTTTCTTGTATTCTTATGTTTTACCCATTCATTAATTTCTAATTTTTAGGCTTAGAAAATTTCTCCGACATGGGTAAACACGATTTCAGTTGTCACATTTATAGGAAGTAAATTGCATGATTTTCCAAGTAGTAATTAGTGCACTGTATACAATGGTAATGTAATTATGTATTTAGCAGAAGGTTAAAATGTCGGTTGTCGGTGAATTTATTTGACACGAAAACCATTTCCGCAGAATACATAAACATTTTAATATATGTAAAATGTACATTTCATCCCACACTTACCTAAAAATTAACTGAAGCATAAAGTAGTTTCTTAATGTTATTCATCGAGACAAATATTATTTTCTTCATTATTATGTTGTATCTATGTTTATTCTTCTTTATTATGTTTTCATCTGAAAGAATTCTACACACTACTTATACAGATTAGAAAAAAAAATTTATTAACACAGCTCGAGAAATATTTAAAGCACTTGTATTATACTATAAACGTAAAAATATCTCCATTATTGCCTCAACATGTATAATTGAATTGACTAAGTCTCGGATCTATTAACCTTTTATACAGAAAGGAAACACTAAAATTTTTTAACCACTCTCACTGTAAAAGGAAAAGGTAAAAAAACTCGTTTCATCTATACAAATGATTTTAATCGTTATAAACTGATTTTAAAATATTTTCTACAAGTCAACGTTGTTTTATTTTTCAAAAGCTAGGCTGTTTTTAAAAAAAAAATAAAATAATTAATTGCTTTTAAAATGGTTAAAAAACACATTATTGCAACTGTATCTCCTTGACACACATTATTTCCTTATAAAACGTTAGAATTATTTTTTACGATACGTAATAGGTATTGACTGTAAAGTCTAATCTGTGAATTCCTTATACGCAACTAATTATTATATTGTTATTCAGATATAATAAAAAAGCAGTTCGTTGTTAGTTCTAAATTTATCTAGATTACAATAAGTAAAATATTTCTATTTTTTATATAAACATAATTTAATATTCAGAAATAGATTTATATTTCAACAACTAAAATTCTACTAGTCTATTCATTCCTTTTTTCATTAACTCATGATTATCAATATAATCAATATTTAATCAACATAATCAATATTTTATTCATGGGTTTTATAATCAACATTTCACTATTTAATACAATTTTATTTTGATATCCTCATGTCTTTACGTTAGTTTTTCTTCTTTCTTTGCTAGTGTTATTTTTAATGATTTTTTTTTTTAATTTTAATAATTAGTCATTTATAAAATTCCTGATTATTTTTTTTTTATAAATGCAGACATTTGGATAAGGCAATATCTTATATATGTGTTGTTTCTAGTTTACTAAAACTTATACTTCTACGAATTAATTTTTTCCTAAAAATATCTCAATAAATTAATTTAAGATATAAAATTTAATACCTTTATTTTACCAACTTTTCGAAGAAAAGTATGGTATTTCTTTCAGTCGCATGGTGAGATTGGAGGATGAAAATGAATTTACATTACGTTTTAAGATATGAGAAGTACGAAAATACCATTGATTTAAAATGGGGGTTTCTTTACGTATTTATACATAAAAAATAAAATTTTATGACGCAAAAATTTCTAAAACTACTGAATAAATTTCACTGAAAATTAAGTTTTCTGTAGTAGTGTATCTGAAGTTGTGCATGTAAAAATTCGATGCAGATTGATTGAGTTGTTCTTGAGTTATCCTCAATTTAAGGTCGAAAAAATTTCAGCGGGGCAAGTTAGAATCGTCGTTAGTTATGATGCTGCAAGTTGAAACGTTGACGTTTCTTTATCTACGGTATTTATTAGCAATATTGTTCGGCGCATTCAGGTAGTTTTATCTACTTTGAGGGGATAAATGCGTATGTTTCTGCGAGGGATAAAAGTAAAAAAATAAAATAACGAAAGTCGGTCTTTTTACGCAGAACTGCAAGAATATTTTACTTTTTTGTCTTATAAAATCATTAATGATTCACGTAAATATATTTGTTTATATTCTTCTTCTTTCTTTCTTCCAAGTATTTCTTCATATCATCTGGTTTGATTTTTTTTTATCTTTAGTATATTTCTAACAACTGTGCTTTTCTATTCTACATGTACGTTAATATTGTACAAGAATTTTCTAAACTCATCTCTGTTTGGGAAAGTTTCCTGACTTAGATTGAATTCTGCATTTCTGTTTTAATATGTTTGGATGTATGAAACATCGACATGAAAAAATCGTTTTCACCTTGAAATAACGGTCAAGGTCAAGTTTAAAGTCACCATGAGGTATCCCCCTCCAGGCCGAGTAACTTTTGTTTTGTTCATTTATTTTTATTGTGCATAATTGACTAGAAAATCATATTGGAGGGATTTAAATGAAACACCCATTACAAATAATAAAAAGAACTTTCAAAATTTCGATCTCTATATTTTAAAATTGAAAATATGTTTTTTATTTTTTTGTTCTTTTACTCTATATTCCTTCCGTTTAAATATTTTTCAACAATTTTTTGAAACTTTATATTTCATATTAAGAAATGTTTACAATTTTTATTTTTTTTATTTTTGAACCCGGTACTAAAATGTAGAAAAGTTTTTCAAAAACTTGGCTGTTTTTGTTTTAGCCTCTATGAAAGGGTGTGTGCTAGATTTAGAAAAAAATTTACTTAGCACATTTTTTTTTAGATTAACCCATATATGAATATTTTTAGAAAAATGTTTCTTTAACTCTACTCCCCACCTCTAAGAAATATATATTCTCTTTTTTGTTTACTCTATTTATAATAGCCGGCAGTCATCAAGTATTTTGTCAGCTTTATTTATTTATATGCTTCATGATAAAAACATATATTTTAAATATGTTTTACTTTTTCAGGGTAAATGTAATCTTTTACCATATCTATAAATTGAAAATTTAAAAAAATAAATGATTTTTAATTTATACGAAAGAAAACACCGTAATTAAAATTTCAAAAAAGTTCTGTAAAAAAATATTTTTGAAATTTTACTACCTTTTAGTTATTTTTATAATAAAAACCAATTTTTGTAATAAAGAAAAAAAATCTGGAAATTATTTTTTTTTTTAATGAAGTTAAACTTTTACTCCAGAGGTAACTTAAATCTATCAAAATAAAAATATTTTGCAAGATTCATTAAAATTGATGTAGATATCTTTAAAGCAACTATTATCAAGCGACGTATTAACTTTTTTTTTTATATGCACGTATTTTGAAACTTCTTTCTGTTTTCCCCAAATTACAACCAGAATTCAGAATTTTAACAATAAATATCGACAGTTTAGGAATAAAATCTATGAATAAACTTTACAACTTATTCTTTCAGATTTTTATATTAATGACTAACTAATATTCATTTTTTATTATTAATTCTGATTCTCATTGTATTTAAAAATACTGAAATTCTTAACATTTTGGTTTAAATAAATTAATTTTAGTACACTGATTTTATTCACGATTTTAAAATATTAAAAGCAATAAAATATATTATGTTTTAACTAAAATTAATAATATTAATATAATACTCGTAATAATAATAGTAATTGATTATTCGTGCAGGGATTCAATTGTCATGGGCAGCACTCTACGAGATCAGGGAATTGTCCTGTCTATAAGCAAAAAGTAGCTGCTCAAGAGGTTAAGACTTTACTGACTTTATTTTCCGTTGGTTAGGAAAATTGTGCACGGCAGAACGCCAATGTTAACTTCTTAGGCACAGGTTTCTTCAGCTTCCTTTAAACCAGGGAACCTGGCCTCTAAACTGGTACCGGTCCATTCTAGTATGGTTGAACCTATGACCAAAACATGAATGGGTCAACCGCTCAGAAAAAAATATTCCAAAACAGATGCAGAAGAAAGCTGATATTTACAAAGAAAAGAGTTCTGCACAACCTAGCAATGCGTCTTCAACCACTCGGAAGAAGAACTAAAATGAGGTTGATACACAGAACCCCAAAGCCAAAGCACTGCATGCTAAAGTTTAAATAGAGAAAATGCCCATATAGGGAATCAAGAGAGAAGACTACCTTTTTATAACTGAAAAAGAGAGTGTTGGACATACAACAATGGAACCCTCGAAAGCCAGGAGGCCTTTAAACGAGAGGGCAAGCATTTCTGTCACCCCCACACACTTTAGCGAGGAGTGCTTGAGTCTTAACTCAGATGCAGTGCTCACTGCGTCATGTGGGCAGATATTATCTGATGTTAGCGGCAAAACATCCTCCATTATTTACTGCAGAGAGTCAGACGATTCCATTTCCGAGGCCTCAGACAATCTGGAATTCAAGGGGAAGACCGTCAGTAAGATGGAAAAAAATCTAAAAAGGATAGCCTAAGGATAAACCTAGGCGATAGAAAATAGGAATGTAAATAGTTTTATGAACTTTTTGACAAATTTAATGAAATTATGAGTTTTATAATAATTATATGGCTTTGCATTTTGATAATTTTGTTTTGATAATTTGACAACATTTCTTTAGAAATAGAGTATGTTTTTTTAAAATCTCACCCTTGTCATTTTGTGTTGTACCGATTCGATTTGTTTGACAAAAAAAGATTTTTGACTAGGTCAGTGATACCAATGTGAAAAAGAGTTCTTCTCTTTGTTATTTTCTCACTGAGACCAGAGGTAATTGCCATACCAGTCCTAGCAGATTATGGGCAGTTTATGCCCATAATCTAAAAAAAATCGATTATATATAAATATAATAACAAAGTATATTATTACATTTAATATAATGAATATTAACGATTTGTAATTTATTTAATTCCTTCAAATTTTTACTCTTCACGACGGAGTAGTGGCATCTCGGCCTTACATCTGAAGATCCTGGGTTCAAATCCGGTTCAGGCACGGTATACTCAGGCACAATCTTCGAGCTTACGTGGGAATTAATTCATCAAGGTTAAAAAGAGCTAAAAAGGTATATGTACATAATGATAAAGTAACGAACCTTTGGAACGCAAAGAACCTTTTGTAACCTCTTTTTTTTTCATTTAACTGTTTAAGTAAACAACAATAAAGTAATAATATATACTCTAATCATATTTACTATAACTTTTAATTTTTAAACTTAATTTGCTCCTATATGATGCAATTATGTTGTGCGTCATTTCATATGAATAATACTTATCCCGATTACGTAATTTGAAATTGTAAAGAGATAAATTGAACTGTTTATTTTGATATTATTAAATTAATAACGATGTTTCTTTCTTCAAATTATATGTTTTGTTTTTATAAGTTATGCTTTAATGTTGCAGTTTTAAGTTTAAACTTTATTAAATAAGATAACAACCCGTTTTTTAGTTTCTACCTAAACATCACAGAAGTTTGCAGTTAGAAATATTCAATAAATTTATATGTCTTTTTTGTATTTTTTAGATATCTGATAAGCAGCAATGAATAAACCAATCTTAATTAAATAAACTATCATACCAAAGTCATAAAATATTACATTTCAAATATTCTATTTTTTTTTTACAATTTTCACTTCTACCAACATTTCTGCTTTTCAAAACGCTTTCTGTATATGCTAGTATAATATTAAAATATTAAAAAAAGTAAAAGAGTGACATAAATAAAACGATAGAATAATAACATTAAGCAAGCTGTTTCAGTAAAAATATCACGCTAGCTTGAACTAGTCATGTTTAATTAAAATAAATACCAACGTAAAGTAATTTTAAAAAAACCATTGAATATCCCTCTCTCTGTTGGTTTCTAAGACGAGGTTATGACCCTCATATTTTCTTTGTTCATTTACTCAGGAAAAATTCTCTCCCCTCTTCTGTTTACTCTATATCTGAAAAATGTTTATGCAGAGGTTAACAACATACCTTTTTGCCGAATTAAAATTCCGCATTTTACTTCCAAAAATTGAAACTCCTAAATAAATAAAATATTCTCACTATTTTATAGTGTCAATATATATTTTTAAAACATATGTTATATTAAAAATTAAATGCTAATATATATATGAGTACAGAGTGTTTATAAAAGAACTCTTCGGTTACAAGTATTATTTAAACAGCATTTTATGTAAAGTATTACTTAAATTAATATATATACTAAAAGGGTAAATGCTTAGGTTTTTTTGTGTTTAATACTTTTCGATATGTGCACCTACGCATTCGTAGCCCGCATTCGTTGCCCTACGGAAGTTCAGACGGTAATCCAGTTCTTCACACGTACTCGCCAGAATGTCGTGTGTAATGGATGCTACTGCCGCAACAATCCTCTCCCTCAGATTGGTGATGTCATGGATTTCTCCCGAATAAAAAATTTTTCACATGCACCCACAAAAAGAAATCTAGTGGGGTAATGGCTGGGCTTCTTGGTGGCCATGCAATCGGTCCTCCTCTTCCAATCCACCTGTTTTGAAATCGAATGTTTAATTCAGCACGGACACAATTGCTGTAATACGGCGGAGCGCCATCTAACTGATAGTAAATTAATCCTTTTTCATCATCAATACGCGATCTTTTTTCTATAGTACCAAAATCATGCACTGAGCATTTTGTTGCGGTGTCGTCATGACTGAAAATGAGCCTGCCGACCGGATACGCAGTGAAGATTACATAGTGGCGCCAACCTCGACGAATATTTGCAATGAAAAACTTAATAACATTACTATGAAAACGGGATGCTTTTAAAAGTTTCCATTATTTCATTTCGATTTTTTTAAACCAAGGAGTTATTTTATAAACACTCCGTATATAAAGCCAAAAATAAATTGCTAATATGAACTACATATCATGTGGTATTGTATCACATCCCAACCCCGTAGGGGGAAGACACCCACCTTGTGACATTAGCGGTCGCCACACCACCCCCTCCGTTCCAAGCCCTGAGGGGCTTTACCGGAGGTCGTCTTTAGACCCTCTAACTGATTACATCTCACAGTCATCAGCCAGGCCTCGGTTGGGATGCCACCGATGTAAATGCCTCGGCAGATATTTGCGTCAGTAAAATACATATCGAATTTCGCCTTCACGTAGGCTTCAAACGGACATCTTCACATCCAACCTAACATGATTCCCTCAGACTAACTGACCGAAACCGCGGAAGGGCGAATCCCGCGCCTAGTAAAGAATTGACAACACCGTTCGTGACTGGGAATGCCTCAGAAAACGAACGATTTTAAAGTTAAACCAGTGCTACACTCATATCAATCAAAATTATGTTTTACGCAACATAGAAATTCAGACCTACACCTTATTAAGTCGACCAATTTAGGTCACCTAACAAGGGGAACGCAACCTCATTCCGGTTCACGCAGCAGCCGGGGACAAAATCCCTCGTCCCCCGGTCCCATCCTGGTGTCTCGCGTGGCATTATCAAGTCACGATCACGACCGCTATCGTTGGAGGGAAGCCACACCACCGGTCCCATGTGTTAACATACCCCGGAGGCGCGGTCACCCTACCAGCGGAAGCCCCAAACGAATCACAAACAATACCAATATAATCGTGGCACGATGCCAATGCGCCTACCTCCGACCAATCCAATGCCTAACTCGAAACCCTAGCCAGCCGGGATCCTACCACGGTCGGGTATCTCGATTAAACTCCCTCTGCAGACCTACACACCGCAAGGGCGCGAAGAAAAGCAGCCACTACAGACCACATCTCGCGGATCATCCAGTTAATACGGAGATCCAGAAAGGAATGTATTGTAGTCACAATCTCCGTTATCTGTTTTCGTCTTTATAATGGTGATAATCTAAAATTATTCTTCTTGAGAATCACGTTGTTTCTTTTTCTGAGTAGCCTTTCTCAATAGGCTAAGTTTTGTTACAGCGATTTCAATATCTGCTTAGTTTTTTTAAAAAACTCGTTCAGTGCTAAATAAAAACAAATCTGTTTTTAACTGTCAAATTATATCCCGTTAAACCCAACAGGGATTGTAACGGGGGTGGGGGGGCGTCAACCGGAACATCACTAGGCGGGTGTCTTCCCTACGGGGTTGGGATGTCAAATTATATATTTCGAAAAGATTTTGGATTCGGTAGAATATCCTAACAACTTAGTATTTTAATCTATATTTTTCAGTTCAGATAAGTGACTGTATTAATTCTATATAATTCAGCATTATTTCTAAGTCAGAACGTAATATTTACAATGACAATATTCAGGATACTCATGAGCTTTCTTTTTATTGTATTTTTTATTATCTCAAATTTTGATGTTTCCTTGTTATAAATGTTTATGCTCTGATTTTTCTATCCCCATTTAAACAATCATTCTTGTAAATTTTATAGTTTTTGTAGTCACAATTAAGCTTTCATCTTTCTACTTTCGGTTGATTTTTTTTTTCTTTTAATTACGGTTCTTTTACCTTATGCGCCTTACATTCTGTTTTTATGTTATTTCTTGCACATTTATATAGATTTATTTCGTAACATCTTTTTAATCACTATATTAAATGATTAAATATGTGGTAGATAAATAATTTGGTGAAAGTGTTGTCCTATAGGCCTTACAGATAAGATTGCAAACTTGTATTGTCTCTTTGTACTCTATGTTAATAAATCGTTGTTCTGTATCCAAAAATTAACGTACGTGCGTAATAATGTTCCGTTACGTGAAGTATTGTTTAGGTTATTTTTATTTAGGTAAGTATATGGAATATTTTGAATGTATGAGTATGAGTTAAAGTGTGTAGCATAATTTTTAAAAGTACTTTATAGGTTACTTTTTTCGTACGGCAAGTCTGTTTTCGGATGACATAATCACAAAATGATTAGTAAAAGTTTACTTTAGTTAATATTCTACTACTGTTTGTTTCTTTGTAAAGTTAAGATATTTTTTTAGTTGTGTGGGAGTATGCTGTAAAACGTTGTTAAAAAGCGTTGTTATGGCACACGATTGTATGAGTTAAACGTTGTCCTACTTTATTGTAAACTCGTAGTGTCCGAGCGGAAAAATGATAGTCTTATGTTCAGATGGGCTCCGGGCGCGAAGTTTTGGAAAAAGACCACACTTCATAAGTAATGTATAAAAAAGACTCTGGAGGTGGTAACAGAAAATATCCTAAATTAATCCTTCGTAAATAAATTTCTTGCCAGTTATTTGTTGAATATGATCAATTTTTATAAGATTTATATTGAATAAACTGTTTAGATTTTTTTTTGCTGTCTTTTATACTCAACTACACATTGAAATATGTATATTCATGATAATAAAAACGAAATAAAAAAACAAAAATAAAATTGAATTTGATAAATAATATACGCAGTTTGGGAAATTATAAAAAGGAGAAAAATGATGTAAGGATGTATGATTAAAATTTTGATCGTAGGAGGGGTGGGAATTAAAGAAAAAATAAAAATCCTGAAAAACGATTTGAATCTGGTATACAGGTGGGAAAAGGTATGCTAGTAATTGTGTGAGCGTATTTAATGTGTAATAAATGTAGCTGGGTAAGATTATAATTTAACTACGCCACAATTTGCAAAGTGCAAAGCATAAGTGAGAACGAATTGCCACCATAAATAAATAAAATTTCTTTTATAATTATAGTTTTATCATTTATTTCCTGTCGTAATTTTTTCATCTCGGAATGAAATTTTAGTGCTGACAAAACATGTCATTTAGTGTTTCTAAACGGTTGTCCAGACGTAAATACCAACATTAATGGTAAACCTACATTTTATGTTATTATAACTTCTCAGTGAAACTATTTATTAAAAAAACAATTGAAAATACATAAAGAAGATACTCCCCTAACAGTTTGTTTACAGATCACCATACTCAGAATTCTAAATCACATGGTCCTAGGTTTATTATCGGTGAGCGATAAGCATATTTCAAGTTTCCCTTCAATCTTCTAATTTGCATTATTAAAATAAGAATCTTTGAAGATCATTACACAAAATAAGTAATAATAGTAGATCTTACAAATTGGTTTTGAAACAAATATTATATTAAAACCCAAATCAACAAAAGAATATCATTCTGTTCGACGCCTATGGATGTGTGTATGTTAAGTTAGTTTAAATTCTTGTGGGTGAATACGTCAGGTTATAATAATTTCTTGCATAGAGGAGGAAATACATAGTTAGAATTTTTTTTCAAGGTAGTTAGAGGTGTAGCATCAATAAATAATTAGCAACTACATAAAAATTTATGGTACATTACACCTATGACGTCATTATAGTGTATTATGACGCAAGAAGATCCGGTTTTATACAATTAAACTAGTTGAAAATTATGTTGGTGTCGACTAACCAGTTTCTTTCTACTGCTTATAAGTGGAGAAAAAAAATTACTATGATAAATGGACTAATAAAATAATAAACTGTTATGCATCGTTAGACCATTGCTGTCACAATTAATTCTAAAAAAAGGTCAACATGAAATAGTACTTTTAATTTTGCCAGATTTATTTTTTGTACCGGAAAGAAAAATAATTGTACTTTTCTAAACGTTTGTCGAATAGTTTTAATAAACAATACGCTTACATTAATAGTATAATAGAGTTGCATCTATTATTTATTGTATTGTTTATATTTTTAGATTTTAGAGTTTATAAATCAATATTAGCTTGTCTTTTTGTTATCAATTTTTTGGGTTCTCTAAAATAATATGGTTGTTTCCAGGTTCTCGTAATTTAATACACTCGTAAAGGAGGTATGCGAAAACATGAAATTTTTGTGCGGTTGAATTGTCACTTACGTGCGTTTTCCAGCTTGCGTAAGTAACAGTACGCGGCTATGTATAATAAATGATATGATGAACGGTAAAAAATATTTAATTTAAAATATTAAATAACAAGTTATTATTAGTAGTTATTATTTTTTCAGTAAGGTATTCCTTTATGAAACAGCTTACGTTAATTTCCGTGGTAGAGTGGTAGCGGACAACCCTTTCGTCTGGAGAAACTGTTCGAGTCCCGATCAGGCTTGAAAAAACACCATTTCATTTCATCGTTTGGCAGCTGTTACAGGATGCCAGACAGAAAAAAACGAAATATTGAGATGTTAAAAAAAAATGATAAAAAATTCATTAAAATTTTTAATTACATTACAATTTTCTGATTACTGGCACGTTTCAAAATAATAGCTATTTCAATTAGAAATGGTCATTAAAAAAAAGAGAACCACCCACTTGTGTTATTGAATACAAAAATTACTTGTACATAATAATAATAATAATAATGATAATAATCTATTATTGACGTGCACACTACACAGAGGCTCTCGGGTCGTTCTAGTGTGTCAATTTTTCCCAAGCTACCTGCCTCTTCTTGGTGGTCGTCAGGGGTGGTGTTTTAGTTGGTAGTTTGGTTTTCCAGGAGTCCACCACTAAAACCCATACTCTTAATTTTTATAACCGAGTGCGTAAACGCATTTCACCATCCCTCCACCACCATCCAAAAAAAAAAAAATTAACCAGAATTATTGATACTACAAAGGTGGAAAAATATTTGAAATTTAAATTATCACTAAATATTTCGTGTTAGTACGGGTGACGTACTGCATCTTACGCTTGCAAAGGACTTATTTGCAATTTCCGTCGAACATCAGTACCTCCCGTACTGACAAGAAATATTTAATTTTAATATAAAACTTTGTCTAGATTGTAGTTTTTATTTGTGTTTTTAAACTTAGAAATTATTTTTTATTAATCCGTTAATGTGACTATTAAAGTATTTTTGCTGCATTTTCGAATAGGCATAAGTTTAATCAGGTTAAAAAGGTATAGTAGACAAGGAATTTTCTTTAGTTTTACTTCAAGTTTTTTGAGGAATAATTACTTAATTTTGACAGATTAGTTGTGGAATAAAAAAGGTTATCATCATTTTACCGTTATAATGAATGGAATTATAAATTTTAAACTCATCAGGAAACATAATTCGGGTGACGTTAATAATGGTGAATTTCTTGAAGCATACTTAGAGATCAAAATACAGTAGTTTGTTAACTGATACTTGATCTAAATTGATTAACATAAATTACAATTTAACTCGCTACAAAATAGGTATTTATTCAATTTATTATCTAATATTGATTAAGTTGGAATAAATTTATCATTTTGATTTTTGCCATAGTAAAAAAAAAGGTTTTTTTAGGAGAATTTTTTTAAGGTAGTAACAATTTATTGTCCTTCAACGTGAACGTCATTATGTCCTGTTGGGAATATCTACTGACATTCTAAGAACTTAAAGGAAAAAGGAAATTTGAAAAGAAAAATAGGACAGCTACAACCATTCCAAAAAAAAAACCAAATAAAGAACAGAAAAATGAAAACTATATATATATATATATATATATACATATATAAAACGTTATTTTATCTTTAGATTGAAAACCTGTATCTTTTATTTAAAATTATATTATTTTTTTTTAATGCTTGAATATTTTTTAAAAATCGGTTAACATCGGCAGTTATTTTTTCTGCAAGGTATTTCCTTTATGAAACAGCTTTAGTTAATTTCCGTGGTAGAATGTTAGCGGATTACCCTTTCATCTGGAGAATCTGTTCGAGTCCCGATCAGGCTTCAAAAAACACCGTTTCATTGTCATATTTTGGCAGCTGTTACAGGATGCCAGACAGAAAAAAGGAAATATTGATATGTTAATTGCTGTTGGGCTTTCTCTCCTTTAAGTTATTCATAATTATTCAATACAACTATTCACTGTTTTGAATGAATTGATTGTAGGTATTTAATTGTTTATCTAGAATTACAATAAATTTTAATAAGTTATTGTGCAAAACAAGTATTTTATAAATAATAACTCTTATTGGGAGAAAAAAGCTGGAAACGTGTGTTATAAGGTGTTGTACTGATTTTATTTCATTTGTTTTACCTTAGTAATTCAGTTATAATCGGGGTTTTCAATGAATTAATAATAAGGTATAGTAATTAAAATGAGAAAGTATTGATTATTCTTTGTTATTTATGCCATTACTAGATTAATATTAGGTGTCCGTCCGAGTACAATTCTTATAAATTATTCAGAAGGAAACCTTCGGTTAAATGTGTAGAAAATGTTTCCAAAATTGGTTTTAATTCGTTACAATGACGTGCGTGCGTGTGGGATTGTTTTTTGGGAAAAAAAATAGTATGAATTCTTAGTGAATATGAGTTTTTTCTAGCATGTATTCAGTATACTTTAGCTCTTTCTTTTCTTTGCAATGTCAGATTAAAGGAAATGCTTTTTCACAATTTGAAGTTTATTATGATAAGTGAATACAGACTTTTTTTACGATTAAACATTTTTTCTGATGTTAAATCTGTTGTCATTTTTATAAATTAATTAGTTCCTTGCAAAAACTGGTTTCATTACTCTTTAATTGAATAAAAAATATTTAAAATCTATTTATAAATATCCATTAAAAATAATTATACTAATCCATTGATTTATTAGTTATGGTATTTTTGTAGGATTTCGTTTGTGTCAACTGATAATTTAAAAATTTATTTTAATGGACCTATTTAAAGAATAATAATTAATGT
Source organism: Lycorma delicatula (assembly GCF_047948215.1). Lineage (NCBI taxonomy): Eukaryota > Metazoa > Arthropoda > Insecta > Hemiptera > Fulgoridae > Lycorma > Lycorma delicatula. The sequence continues at coordinate 127,080,131 of NC_134458.1, read as the reverse complement.
AAGAACACATTACAATGAATAAAAAAAAAATGATGATTTTTTTTTTTTTTTTGTAAAGAACTATTAATATAAAACATTTCTTTTAAGTTAATATTTTTTTTTTTTTAATATAAGTCTTTTTTATTAAAACGGTATTAAATATTTTCAGTTGCTCAACTCCACAAGTGATATACAAGTGTCAAAATAAAATATGTAAATTAAACTAACCTTACCCAAATGCAAAAGCTACTTAGTATACGATAGACAAAAATTATATTTTACGCTAAATTTCATGAAACCATCCTTAGGTTCTAATAAAATGTACGTATATATTTTGTATATATAATTATATTCTAATAAAATATAAATATATTTATACACATAATTATACTTTTTCAAATCTATTTTGTTTTTAAATTATTGAAAATAATTCTGAGTAATTCATAATTAAAAAAAAATATATATATATTTACTTTAAAGCTTAACATTAATCGACACAAAATGTGTTAAGTATTGTAGCTTTTCAGTGTTGATAAATAGAATGGTTCATAATGTTTTACCTTCCTTCATTAAGAAAATTCCTTAAAGTAATTTGCAGCAAAATATTTATCCAGTTCCGGTATTTTTTTTTTTTTTAATTATGGCTAGCGAAAAATTTTGTCATTATTTGTACACCAAAGATAAAAAAATGTAATTGTAAAATTCTTGTAATACTAATAATCGGGAAGATACTGGTTTCATACATTTTGTCTTGAATATTTAAAATCAGAATGTTTCACTGTATCATTATTAGTTTTCGTGAAATGTTTCCCTCAAAATACTATTCATTTGAAAATCAAACATTTTTGTAAGATTTGAAGTAAAAAACTCTGTGAATTGCTAATAAGGAATAAAATATTTTACAACAAATCACATGTCGAAAATAGAAGACAAAAAAATCTAAATAGTGCCCTTTAATTTTTTTATGAAATAAAAATAAAAGGAAAAATTGTCACGAGTAGGAAATCATCATCTTACTGGGGTGTGAGTTGTTGCTTATTTTTCGCTAGTTGAGCAGATTACAACGTAAAATAAGATAAAAAATCAAAATCAAAAAATAAATAAGCAATAATTATAAGACCTGCCAGTTTAATTTTAGTCTCGTAGAATAGATATTGAAAGTTGTTTAATGATAAGTTTTATTTTGATTTTTTTAGTTTTAAAAATATCTGTTTCTACTTTGACAAGTTTCATTTTGTTCAGTTTTATACGTACGTTGATAAATGTTTAACAAAAATCTTCAAATATTTCTTATCACTCCATTAAATTAATTTTCTTTTGAATCTATAAAAGTATTTTATAAATAATATTTATCAAAAGAAAGTTTCTTTTTAGAAAATAATTTTCCGGTATATTTCATTTCCTTTGTATATTTTACTCGACTGACTTGGAATTATTATTTATTTTTGGTTGAGAATTGTTTATTATCATCACAATTTTTTTATTCAAAGTAATTATTATTGCCTTTATGTAATAGTCAGTGCTCTACACAAAATAAATGTATTAACAGATTTATTTGTATATATTCTCTTTTATCAACAGATGAGTACGTTATATTTTAACTGTTCTTTTAATTTCATTATTTTTGAGGCATAACTACAGGTTGATGTTGGTTGTACGAGTAAGATATACGTAAAAGAAATCAGTTTTATATTTTTTTATTTATGATTTTTTTAGTTTAATATATTTAAATAATTTTATTATTTATTAGTCATTTTGTTATTAATTAACAATTTACTTTGTATTTTTTTTTTCAATATAAAGATTAAATAGTATAGATTTAACCGTTTGTCATAGATTGGTTTAATATTGAATAATACAATTTTTAAAACATCTGTAAAATTTTCAGTTTTTAACTTTAACTTTCCCTAATTAGATAGAACTATTTAGTAGGTTTTATTAAAATTAAATTGATACAATCTTCCAGAAATTTTCTATTACTACACAGCGTTTTTTACTACTACAAAATTATAAGTATGCCTTTTAACAGGAATTGTAAGAATTGTGGGTCAAAGTATAAAGTATAAATAAAGTACTTAGCACTTTTTAAATTTTTTAGATTTCGTCTGTCTTTGTTTATTTTGTTAAATTAAGTGTTTTTACATTCATTTTAATTTTCTTTTACTAAACTGAAATTCTTAAATTTATTTTAACCGTTTTATTTTTAACATATGCAATCTTCCTGTATAAATAATCTAGGCACCTAACGTCATATTTTTTATCTACGAGCTAGTTCACATGTTTGTTCAGTCTCATTTTTATCTTGCACTGAAGTTGCCGAATCGCCTTTAGAATGGTTGGCAATCCCACATAATCGTGTATTTCAGTGTTTTCACAAATCACGGCGTTTCAGTTATATTTCTCAATAGTCCAGAGTAGCCCAATACCTATGAGTCTTTCTGTGTTTTTTCGTCATCATAAGCAGAGGTTCTGGGAGTAATCAGGAAAGGAGGAAACTCAAAAAAGCTATCGGGTATGATTGAACAGTCCTCAAACCAGCTCTAATAGGAGCCTCATTGGTCAGGCCTCATTGGCGTAGGATTGACGGTTTGTTCGTTTTTACTAATACTGTGTTAAGGGTAAGAAGTACGGCTAAATGATCAGACGTCGAATCAAAGCTATTTCCTTTGTTGGATCCGTAGGCCGTTCGTGGGTTGCATCCCAGTAAAAATTCAGGCGCATGTTGGTTATGCAATTTTCTTAAAGCTCTGTCCCGTGTAATGATGAGGTGGGAGCTCCAGAGAAAATGCTTCACATTCCAATCACTTCCTGCTATAAAACGGATACTCAGCGTCAAAAGAATTCTAGAGAACAAGTCATCCCTGATCACATTTGGAGGAGGACAGTAGACCGCCGATAATCTTAAACGTCTAATCCAGTCAAGGATCTCAATTGAGCTTGCCTGTATGTGGTCGGTTCTGTAGTCTGTATGTGGTTGGTTCTTGCCTGTTTGTGGTTGGTAGTAAATGATGTGGTTTTATATCATTTTTGACAAGTATTGCAGTACCCGCATGGGCCGTACCATCTGGATGGTTAATCGTTTAACCCGAGTATCTTTGGAGACGGAAGTTATTACGGTAAGTGAAGATAAATATAGCATCCCATTATTCGGTAAACATCAATGCTTGTAGTCCCTGACGTCGACAAGCGAGGTTATTCATGTTGCAGGCAGCAATCCTGAGTAATCAGGACGTCCCTTGGAACCTAATAGTGATACTCTGGACGAGACTTCTCTTCTTAAATTGCGTGCCATCAAAGTATTTATGTTATGTTTATCATCATTTATGTTTTTACTGTTATTTGTCTTTATATTCTACTATTCCTTTTATGTTTTAATTGTATCCATAGTAATAGTCAATATGACAGTTTGATGGTCATTATGATTTCTATTTCATTACTGGCTGGGCTTTATCAATGCTTATGTTATCTTTGATTTTTTATTGACATCTAGAATCTAATTAAGGAGTTTAAAGGGGAACTCTTTTATAATTTTATTATTGTCATAAAATTTACTTATGGTTTGTAATCTACGAAAGAGATTGTTAATATAATTTGAGATACAAAAAAAAATAAAAGATATGTATATAAATTCCGTTCTTTGGTGGACTTCATGGAAACCCTTTTATGCGTGTCATTTTTTTGGTTATCTAAATTTACTTTGGTTCCTTAAAGAAAATACGTCGTAGTACATGAAAATATCGTATTTTACGATAAAATGAAATATTATGACCAGGATTTAATAAACGCGGAGCCTTCTGGATTAACGAGTGTGACATTACCACTCCGTTATGTAGGTGAATAATGTAGTGCTAAAAGTTTAACTACGTATTCTATTATCCGTTTGTTAATCAACTAGTTAATACATATATACTTTTTTCTTTTTTTTATATTAAAACGCTCGAAATTATTATATCGATGATGCTATGTAACTTTAAGTAGCGGACAATGAGTTATATATTAGTGAACACAAGATTGCATTGCACTATATATGATTTTATTTGACATCGTCACTGATATGTGAATAAAACGTTTGGGATGTATCACCTCACGCTATTGATTGAATGGTTAACAGGCTTGCTTATACTTTCTATATTATTTTATAAATTTAGCCGATTAACGGAAAATATCAAATCTGTTCACTGATTTAAAAGACCGATGAAAGTAAAGAGGCTTAGCCTTTTTAATTTGTTATATTTTGTCTTATAGTTTTATTTTTTGAGAAATACCTTTAAACAATATAAATTTATTAAATAAATAAATAAATAGATGGTAAATTGATGTTAATTTTACAATAAAAATCATCCATTTATCATTAGAAATATGGGGAGTATACTTTTTCCTTTTACCTAGATTTTCCTTGAGATAAATGTTTAAAAGAAAAGCTACCTGAAGAACGAATTGTAGAAAATATCAGAATATGTGAAATCCATAGTAGATAAGTTTTGCTTTTTTCAACTTTTTTCCTATGAAATTTTACCTTCTCCTCAACCCTCTATTATTATGTTAACTAAACCTGAATGTATTATATGTGTACAGATATATATGGATCGCTGAGGTATCCCTTTTTTATTAAAAAAATAATCCATCAACCAAAAATCAAATTATCCTTTAAAATTTCTCTAAAACTTCTTAATTTTAAATTTTATCAACCATTCTATTTTAGATATATATATATTTTTTTATTACTTAGTTTTAACTTATTCCATTTTTTTACTATATATCCACAAATTTGTTTTATTTACAAATGACAAGGATTCAATATTTTTCAACGTAAAAACTGGTAGACCCTTTCTTGTTAAAAAAAATAAGTTTTGGAATGCTTATGTTTTGAATATATTGATCTACAGTTAAACAGCACGGTCAACAGCCTACATTAAGTTAAATAGTTTGTACATCGTGATATATAGCTATTATTTACATTTTTTTTTTAGAATATACAATTTATTTAGCAAAGCTAAAAATTACATTAGAAAATTAAGAAAAATCATTAACTTTAAAAACTTAATTAAATTTAAGATAGAGTAGATAGTTAAGCTTATAATATCCTTTATAAGATTAGATAAGTTTAATTTAGGATTAGTTAAGTGTTTTTTTAACCTTTTTTTTCTTATTTTTTTCACGTTAGTTTGTGAAGGAAACTTTGTACGAGGTTGATAATCTCTTTAGATTGGTACACCTGGATTACTGATCCACTGTTAGATTCCAGCATCACGTTTTTCACTCCGTATCTACAACAAGGACTTAAAAAGTTCATACAACACATCGTTCACCTTTACTCATAAAATGGATATTTACAGTAAATATTTAATATAAATTTATCTCTTTTTCGTGCTTTTTCGTATAATATATTTTATATCTTTAATGATTTGAAGTTAGTATTTATTTATTGATTTAGTGAATCTTTGTATTATTAGGCTGTTTCAAATTATAATTTATTTGAAAACAATTAGCCGATGAAGTCAGATACTGGTACACCTTTCGTTCAAATATTTCTCTCAACCTCTTTTAATACAACTAATAATGAAGTTTTAATTATGGTGATGATTTTTTAACGTAAAACACGTAAGGTATTTTAATTTATAACAACTGACGAACTACTGGTCATTCCTACGTGTGATGGGTGTATAAATGATCTGTTATAAGGTTTTTTTCTTTCTTTGTATGTAAATCAAATAACAGTTGTTAATATTTGTAATTTTAATTAATTCCTTTTGTTTTATCTTGTAAATTATAATTTTATAAAAATTATTTAGTTTTGAAAATACTTCCGGAATTGCTGCTTTGGGATTGCTTAATAGTGGGATTAAGAGTTTGTAAATTTTTATTGCTAGCAATCTTCTGTAATTTCTATAAAATGTACAGTGGAAAATAGACACTGAGATTATTATAATTAATTATAATAATTTATAATAGAAATATACATATAATAAAATGATGATTCGAATCGTCCCGATTCCGATTGTTTTGCGCATCACGCAAAAACTAATGGGCAAATTTTCAATAAAACTTTGCAGATTTATAACTTAGAGATTTGGCCATTATCTACAATTACAGTTATCACAGTATTCCTAACCGGTGAAAAATTAATCCTAATAAAAGAAAACGATCTCTGCGTTCAGATCTTATATACATTTAAATATTTTATCATATGATTATTACAAAATTATTATTGTAATCAGCTTAAATTAGCATATTTTACGAACTTTTATAGGTTCTGATTGTTTATTTTGGCTATCGATAATGTATTATCAAAAATTAAAAAATATGACTTGAAGAAAGAGAAATTCTTATTTCTAGTCTGCTGACAAAATGAGAGTATCCCGATCCTTTGAAACAGCTGAAGTGCGGAATTCTCGGTCACTACTGACTGAGAGAGCGCTACGCCCAGACTCGAGTTGCAATAAATTTGTATCTCGATTTGCAGTAAAATTCCTCCCGAATTCGTACTGATGTCATTGTACATCTACCATGGTCACATAAGGATAGAAGTGGCTTCAGATAGAGATTACGAACGCCGATCGTGAATATATTCGCGTTATGACAGAATCGTGTTCGTATTATCATACTTGGAAATGGAAGAGGAACCAAAAGGAATATCTTGTGCTTCAAGAAAGGGCTTATTTACTTTCAATTCAAGAACTGCCGAAGATACTTGAAGCACTGCTGAAAAGACGACATCTTAAATCCAAAGATTTTCTACACACTAAAAGAGCCTGCAACAACGGCTTTCAAATGACTTTGGAAATTTTATCAGTATTATTCTCACAACCATGAGGATAACGAAAACAGAGGGGTCTAGGGGATGGAAACCACTGGCTAGATGGGGAGGGCTCGCTTGATTGGCTAGTATAACATAATTTAAAATAGATTTAATGTAAGTTTATTATTTCAGTTGAAATTATTACATTTCGATTTTTTTTTTTAATTTTTACAACTCTGATTACAGTATATATTTATTTTTTCGTACATCTACAAAATGCTATTCTAAAATAAGAAATAAAAGCAATTGTTTTTACTAATTACGTATTAATGTTTTATTTAAACAATTAAATGTTGGCGTTCCAGTTATTGTAAGTTACTGCTTTCCCAGTCCTTTTGCTATTATATTTTTCATTAGAAAATGATTTGTAATGTTTGAACATAATAGATGAACCACTGATAAGGATATTTACAAAATACTTTTTTTTCTCTAATATCCGGGTGTTCAGTAACATTCAGTTACAATATATTCTTATTTACGTAGCATTTAATTTTGATTGTGCACTGAACGGGTTTACAGCGTGTGCGACGATTGACGGTTAACGCATTCTTAGAAAAAACGAGATGGCGATAGTTTCACAGCTTCGCAACGGCTGGAAAACAACTGTTCAATCCATTAGTCAGCTAGTGCTATTAATTTAAAAAACAGTAATTTAGCGTTGAACAAGCCTCTTACAAAACATACATTGAAAACATAGAAGCTGAAAGTCGTGTAGTCCTATACAAATCCAAATATTCTACCCTTCGTCATTCAGTTTTGGCTAGTAGAACGATAGCTTCTGAAAAATTCTTCATAAAGATTTGCACAGGGTATCTGTATTAAATTCAACAAGTGTAAGCATTAAATTACACTGATATAAGCAATCGTATAACCTTTAGCCATCTACTTATAAACATTAATGAAGATATTATTTATGAATATTAGGTAATTTCATAAGAAAGCTACCTATTGCAATGGATACCATGGTTCGACTTCCGAAAAATTTCGACATATCTTCGCGTTTCACATCCTCAAGACCCCAAAACCACCGTAGGTTCAAAAGTTTATAAATACATTTATATATGTAGTCTGTTCATTCTAAGAAGGAGATATGAAATCAAAAAACTATGAGTGTGGTAGTGCGTGTGTATATACAGCACAGTAATGTACGCACCGAGCTGTTGTAACTACCGGATATTTATAAACAAACATCGTTGTTTATCACCAGCTTCAAAATTGCAGTATAAATTCTCTTATTCCATACTGGATATTTTTAATTTTCTTTTAATTGTAGTTCTGCATTTCAGTATTTTTTTTGGTACGCGTGAGTATGTGTGTATATTCGGTTATTGTCCGAGTATTGTGCGATTTATCTACTGTGCGATTATTACTGATTATTGTGAGATTTGATAGTGTGATTAGCCTGTTTGTGTGTGTGTATTCGAATAGTTTATCGATATGGCTGATAATTCAGAACATCTATTAATAAGAACAGAAAAGGGAAAGATTTGTGAAGTGGTGAAAAGAAAAATTAAACCTATTCAGTCAACTGCTAGAGAAAAATCTTACGTTGGTTAAAAAGGAAATAGTGAAAATATCTTACTTCTGAATTAACTGGTGTATCGGTTTGTAGTATTAATAGATTACGAACTGAAATAAATAGGAAAGGAAAGGTAGAAACTCTTGTTAAAAACAGAAAACGTAAAAAAGAACATGTCCTAGGAAAATGGGATGAATTTGCCAAAAATGTAATAAGATTGACTGTACGTAATTTCTTTTTTCGAAATGAAATAACAACCTTAAAAAAATTGCTGGCTGTGGATAATCTGTGACAAGAGTTTACCAAAATTGGACGCACTAGTTTATACAGATCACTGTTGTTGATGAATTTTAAATTTATTAAAAGAAATAAAGTGTTATTGTAGATCGAGAGATCATAATTTGGCGGCATAATTATTTTGAAAAATAGCTAATTATAGAAAACCGGGTAGAAATTTATTTTATTTGGATGAGAAGTGGGTAAATGAAGGCCAAACCACTTCTAGAATTTGGTGTGATACGACAGTTACATCGGTAAAAATAGCACTTCTGTTAGGATTAAGCCGGGTTCTGCAACCTCCAAAAAATAAAGGAAAGCGATTAATTGTGGAACATATTGGCAAGGCAGTAAAAAATAGAGGAGATATTTTAGGAAGTGGTTTGAAAAAGTATTGTCATTATTACAGGAAAATAGTATTGTAATGGGCAGTGCTTTGTACCGTTGTGTAAAACTGGAAAATATTCAAAACAACTCATAGAGAAAACAAGGAACTGCTTTATGCATACGATAAAAAAATCCACTTTGTAGAAAACAGTTTAAAAGTAGAATTCCTTGAAAACGTCAAACACAATCGTAAAAAATTTAATAAATTTTTAATCGATGATTTGGCTGAAACGAAAGATCATACGGTGTTAAGGTTCCCCGTTATTACTGTAACCATAATCTAATTGAGTTAGTGTGGAGCCAAGTAAAAGGTTATTTACCCGAAATAATAATACATATAAAATGAAAGACGTTAAAATCCTACTTGAAAAAGTCGTGAACGAGCTATCACCTGATAAGTGGAAACGGTGCGTGAAGTACGTATGTTACAGAAGAAGTAAAGGAACTGTAGGACTTAAATAATTTTCTCGATCTTGTGGTCGACGAACTAATAATTAATGTTACAGATGATTCGTCATCAACGCCTACTTCTGGGAATGAAGAAGAACCGTATATAATAGAGGGAATCCAGTGTTTGTCGGACATTGATAGAAAATGCGGTAAGCAATTTTCTTAATATTTGGAAGTGGTAAGATTTTGTTCAAGTTATATATTTTACCTATTAAATTATTTTTAATAATATGGCAGTTATTATTTGGGATATTATTGTTTTCATAGGCTTTATTATATTAAAAATTTTGTGAGGAATTAAGAAGTTATAAGTTTAGTATAAAATTAAATATTAAGTAAATATAAATTAAATAAATAATTATAGTTAAATACATAATTAAATAGATTTTAATAGTAATTAGAATTATTAATTAAATAAATTAAATTAAGTGTAATGTGAGTATAAAATTTTGTGAGGAATTACAAAAAAATTGTAGTTTAGGATGCATTATTTTTTAGGCACACTGTTCCACAGCGCCCTGCCGTCTGCAGTGTGTTTATGTGTTATCTCCTTAGAATTAACAGAGAGTATATATATATATATATTTAACTTTCTTGTGGACACGATAACTGCCGTAATTTTGCGTCAACCACTTTCAAATTGATACATAAAATATAACGACCCAAAATCTCGGTCTAGATGGTTAATGGGAAACCCATCGGGTTGGTCTAGTGGTTAACGCGTCTTCCCAAATCAGCTGATTTGGAAAGTCGAGAGTTGCAGCGTTCAAGTCCTAGTGAAGCCAGTTATTTTTACACGGATTTGAATACTAGATCGTGGATACCGGTGTTCTTTGGTGGTTGGGTTTCAAATAACCACACATCTCAGGAATGGTCGAACTGAGAATGTACAAGACTACACTTCATTTACACTCATACATATATCATCCTCATTCATCCTCTGAAGAATTATCTAAAACGGTAGTTACCGGAGGCTAAACAGGAAAAGAAAGAATATGGTTAATGGGAAAAATCGGACCATGTGGTAGAAACGAGGGGCTTTTTGGAAAAAACAAATATCACTATAACTTTTTATTAAGTAAAATATTGAATTCGATTAAAGTTCATACTATTCTTTGGATAAGGACCTAAAACTTATCTAAGTAAAGTATTTTGATATCACCAACCGTTGGCCTGGAGGGTGAAAAAATGGGGTTTCGAAGACAAAAACTCTTACCTCCATTAATAGGCACAGTATTGAATCGGTTTAAATTGGTGGTTAGTCCTCTAAACATTACCTAAAACTTTTGTCTGAAACAACTTTGATATGACCAACCAAGGGATATCCAAAATGCTGCTGCGATTGTGAGAAGATGAGGCTTGCCGTATGCTAAACATGTGAAATTTTTTTTCAAATGCAACCATTGTCGTATTGAGTATGTTTGAAGTTTTTTTTAACATTAAGGTGGAACGTTTTTTTATCCCCTACTTAGCATCGGTGAAATCTACCTCTGCTTTCCGGCGGACCGAAAGGGATTTTTTATTTTATTAAAACGAGATGAATCCCATTTCTGCAAGTACAAAACCGGTCATTGTTTCGAAAAAAAAAATTAACTAAAACTTTTTCCAGTTCTACGAGAAAGAGAGTCTATCTATTCACATATTTTTCAATTGATGGTACGGCAAATTTTTTTACGGATCGCCCTTCATACTAGTTCAAGCAATACCATCATTATAAATATCGTGATATATAATACAAGTAATACAGATGGAGGTATGGACACATCTTTGGAAAAGTTAAAATAAAAGCTACTCTTAATATAAATCAACCAGAGTGATAGCTTCTTTGCCTTTCATCAGAAAGGTTCTGGCTTTGAATCTTTGTCAGGTGTAACATTTTTCACATGATGTAAAAATAATTTATTTTTATAAAAAAAATAAGCGGGTAGGCAGCGGTAATTGGAATTAAGCCTGTAATCAGGGATATGAAATAAATAAAATATTAAGAATTAATATTAATAAATTACATAGTTTTGAAGTTATTCCTTCAGATCAGAAAAAAAAAATTGTTTCCCCATACTATTAGCGTCTTAGATTTTATTAGAAATCGCAAGTTTGAATCCTAGTATGGCTTAAAATTCTTTGTACACAGAAAAACTTTCATGCTGTATTCCTTCACAGAAACTTCAAAATTATAGGGGCAATATGCGGTAAAAAAATCCCTGTCCATCAGTAACTAAATCGTGGATTAGGAATATAGGCTATTTTTAAGCTAATATAATGAAATTCAATTTGAAAAAATAAATAAATAAACGCGTTACACTTTTATTAAATTAAAATTATACATCAATCTAGGGGTACTAAGAATTTTCTTCTGTCAGTTAGAAAAATAATTTTAAAGAGATGTGTATTTTTATTTTAATGTTTCTGTAGAGATATGATTACTGCTAACGTAATGGTAACGTGATAAATGTGAAACCATTTTTTATTCCATTTGCTACTGACTTTTCATCTCAAACTACAAACAAGAAGAACAAAATAACTGTGGTTAACGGATGAAGGAAAAAAATCTTGAATAGTATTAAAAAAATTCATTGATCTCCGTGGCGGAGTGGTTGCGTCTTGGCATTTCATGCGTAGGTCTCGGGTTCAAATCCCGGTCAAGCATGGCATTTTTCGTACGCCATAAAATTTCATTTAAATATCCCACGCACGAGTTTCAAGCTTATGTAGTACTATCATCAAAAAAAAAGTTATCAAAACAAAAGTTTTTATTAAAAATAATCTAACTTATTAAAAAACCAGAAATAATAAAAACTGATGTTATATGTTGCAAATAATTTATTTTACGAAGCTTAAAAGCAAATTATGCTTTGCTCAGTACTACTTCACTTATAAAAGGTCCTCATTTTACCTCTTTAAAGACAATTGCATACAGTAAGTACCAATTATCTCAGTTAAGGAGGTCTTTATATAGTACAACCGTTCAGTTTATTATGAAAGGATTTCCTCGTTCTAGGATCAGAAGTCACATATTGTAATACATTAAGCAAACTAATAATAGAATCATTATAAAAATAATTTTAAAAATATTTCAAAATTATTAAATTCAAATTTAATCGATAAAAATAAATAAGGTATTTATGCATTATAGAAGGTTCAGCTTTAAAATTTGCTAAATCGCTTTTGTAAAACTTAGGCTTGTATATGTGTGTTTAATTTGAAAATTATTTTACTCTCTTTACTTCTCGGAAAAACATATAATTTTAGTAAACTAAATGGTCGGTGATTTATTAAAATGCTAAGAATTTTTACGCTTTACCTTTTTGGTAGAGGTTAGAATAATTTCGAGTGGTGGTAGTATTTTAGGGTAGTTAAGGAAGATTTGAGGGGGAAATAGAGTGAGGAACAGAAACTAACGGGGTGCTATTGTTAACGTTCAACCGAGTTTGTAGTAGCTGATGTGCGTCGTAGAGAATTCTAAATAGAAAAGAGAAGGTCGGGCGCTACTGCATTAAGCTACGTACGTTTTACCATTGTAGTTCCGTTTTGTCGACACCAATCTAAGGAATGGATGGTCTCACAATGCGCATTTTTGTGTCTATATTTTTTGGGGAAGACTGCTGCATCTTTCCTTTCCTATTATTGTTATTATTATTATTTTTATTTTTTCTCTCCCTCAGCCTAACTTAAATATAAACACTAATGGGTTGCACAAATAACTTGTAGTCTGTCACTATTTTTCCTCCCTTGATGATACAATCTTTCATGAATTATGTTGTGTGTTTTCATGGCCTTTTACTTTAATTCATCAACTACTTTGTACCTATTTCTTAATTTTATACAGTTTTTTTATGCTTTTTTTCTGTTTATATAAAAGGGAGATAAAAAGAGGAAAAAATCTTAATAAAAATAGTAATCATAAAATCAAAGACTTCTTCTGCTAACAATTTAATTTGATTTTACAATCACTAGACTTCTATATCTTCCTTTCGGGTGGTAGAAAAAAGCTAAGATAGGTAAATATTTGTATCGAAATATCCTTTTATATTAAAGTCTCCTAAAATAAATATCCACTGATTCTGCAAACATCCTCATTAACTTTATTTCAACTGCGATCAATATATGCAATGTCTTACATTCTGCATCCTAACACGGTAACCTTTAACAATATTTGAAATTAAAATTTAATAATTTGTTCCCGTCTTTGGGATGGAATACTAAAGAAAAAAAAAATATTGTGGTGAAAATAATATTTTTTCTGGAAAACATATATATATATAAATATGACATCGCTTCTTTAAAGCGACATGAAGAAATAAAGAGGGGATGGTCATCGCGAGAGAAGTTTATGGAACAACTAGATGATGTAGCTTTCATATTTTTTCTTTGATCCAGGTCATTCTTTGTACTCCATTTTCAAGTGAAACTTTACTACACCTCAGCTCAAAAGAGTTAGTTATATGCTTCAAAAGTACCTGCCACAACAGACAATCTTCTCCTTTCCGTAAATCATTGGGAAAATTACTCCTAAAATGACGCTTCTTTTTACTTTATTTCAGTTGATAAAAGTTTTCAGTTCATATTATCTAAAGCAACAGATTAAGATAGACCATAAAAATAATGAAAAAGAGAATATTTTCTATATTTAATAATTAAAAACAGGTGAATCCGCTAAAAAAAAATCATAAAATTTCGTATTTTTATAAAACAATCCAAAAAAGGAAGACTAAATTTTGTGGGATGTATGATTCAAATGAATTTAGATAGATTGAACAAAAAGGTTTTTGATAAATTCTGGAAATATAAAACTTCGCTCCCATACATAAAACAAGTAAAGGAAGACCTAAATAAAGCAAATATAGAAATAAAAGGGTGTCAAGATAGAAAAAATCTAGAGAAAAAATTTGCAGAATAGAGGTTCTTGTGAATACAAAAAAGAAAAAAGAGTGCATTTGGTGAACAGAAGAACAAAAAACGCATAATGAAAGAATTCTGGAGAAGAAAGAAGTAAAATCAGAAAATAAGGATTTGAAATCATGGTCTTTTGCAGGTCTGTTAGAAAAAAAAAATTTTTTTCAGTAACACCTACTTCTACCTGGGTTGAAGTTGCTTGAGATGTTATGAACGGGATGAACACCAGATAATTTAAAGAAAATTTAAACTAGGATAACGTAGCTAATCACTCTGATATTATGGTGAAAAACTATAGAATTAGTATGAAAAAACGGGAAAAAGTTCTGAAATTAATATTTTTTCCTTTTAGCAATTTAAATTTACAATCGGTCACCAAAAGGATTGCGACCGTAAGTCAAATTTTTTATTAAGAGTAATGTGTCACGATACCATCCAAAGATAGCCCATGCGTCACTTCTAATAACAGGTAACAGATAACAAATAAAAAAATCACGAAACGTTAAAGTCATCCAATTAAAGTCATTAATATTGCAGATAAAGGTAGATGAAAATAATGAGTTACAAAACACCGAATACTCAGCAGAGAATCAGACCGCCGAATCAGAGTCAACCACCATCTTTACAATATATCAAATTCCCCTTTAGATTCTTAAATTTTAAGCTGTCTTTAACATAATAACCGTTTTATTATCCCAAGGGTCATGCACTTCAAAAATCATATACGCCTTCAAAAGTCAGCAAGGTCCAGTATATGAAGGGTCCTCAGTCGTCTTACTTCCTCTGTATTGTCAAGTAAATTCAGGGCCACAAAATTCACATGCTTGTCTAGCTTTGAAATGTAGTTGCTACTGTATATTACACTGTATACAGTATTACTCTGTATATCCTCACTTAAACCTCGCATGCCAAGATACCCGTGCATCTCATCGTTCCTAACGAATCATGAAGCCCTTGATAACAACCTCAGGAACTGCGAATGTTGTATTGTAAAAACATACACAATTCAAAGAAGAGCACTTTCGTAGTGATCTCTACTTCATTCGATATTATTATTAAAAACGTTTTGTTAAAAAATTAATATAGAAAGAAGTTTGTTTCATCTTCTAGGTCATTTAATGAAACAAACTTCTTTTCTATTTTAATTTTTTAACAAAAATTATTTTATAAAAATATCTGATGAAGTAGTAATCTCTACGAAAACCCCCATATATTGCAAGTACAAAGAAGCAGTAAGTGTGTTTTTTATTATTAATATATAATCTATTATTGTACTGCTATAATTTTCATTTGCATATTCATTAAAATGTAAAGGATATTGAACCGAAAATAAAAATTTTTAGTTCGAATTAAAAAATTGAGATACGGAAACCTATTAATTCTATTCTGGCAGGTCAGACCTCCAATAATTAAAAATAACAAAGGAAAAAGAAATAAAGTTTTCATACTGGTAGTTTCAATAGAGGGAGATGTGTTTTACAATTTTAGCTATAACCGCAAATAGATCTTCAATTCCTGGACCACATTCATTATCTGGCTAAAAAATATTGAATTTCTCTGAAATTTGCATACAGTTAAAAATTTATACCTTTTCACAGGAATAAAATTGGAAAATTTTTTAAATCTTATGATTTAGTTATTTTCATGTCTATGAGTAACGGTGAAAAAAAGGTTTTGAATTTATTTATAATATATTAAACGAAACGGTATCATTACTGATCAGTTGTTGAAATATCTATAGAAGGTGGTGTCCAGTTTCATGCCCAATCAAACTTTTAATTAAATTTTATATGACATGTATAATTTAGTCGTTGTGGTTGATTTTTTGATTAATTACTATATAAATAGAC
Organism: Lycorma delicatula; assembly: GCF_047948215.1. Classification (NCBI taxonomy): domain Eukaryota; kingdom Metazoa; phylum Arthropoda; class Insecta; order Hemiptera; family Fulgoridae; genus Lycorma; species Lycorma delicatula. The sequence goes on along the minus strand of NC_134458.1, from coordinate 127,063,978 downwards.
ATTTTACTCTGTTGATAAAAACTACGTACGTCATAGGTTACGTAAGGAATAGAAAAGTGCACTATACAATGGATAAATATTTAATTAACTTTCCCAAAATTTGTCTGGGAGGATCTTTTTTATTTTTCCTGTTTAGCCTCCGGTATGTCTAGAAGGATCTGGGAAAAACGTAATAAAACCTTAATCACAGTAGCGTAAAAAAATATATATAAATAATAATATTTTGGTTTATTTGAATAAAAAATACTTCTAAATCATTTTACAAAACGTTATTTTTTACCCACTTAATAACAAAAACCATTTAAACCTAATTATCGTAAAGAATATTCCAGTTTGACTCGTTCATTGAAATATCAAAAATTTATTTAGAAACTTTGCTATGTTTGAAAACTGTCCCTTTTCCCATTAAGAAAAAAAAAATAGTAATTATTCATTAATTATAATGTGTTAATAAGCTAGATATGCCATTTTAAAAAAAATTCTTATTTTTACTGATGAAAATGCCTAAGTTATTATTTTTCAACAAAAATATTTTAACATTTTTAACAAAACTTTTATTATTGTCCGTCCATCTTAATATCCCATTTTTTAGTATAGCTCCTCCAACTAGAACAATATGATAGGCAGATCTGATTTAAAATACCCTGATCTTCGAGGGATAGTGGAAGAGATGCGTGCCTGCTTTTAAGAGGTTAGTTACCTTAAGCTTTCCTCTGGGTAGAATTGTTGTTCTATTCTATGGTCTCTCCAAGGAAGATCATACTTTCTCCCTACTCTTCTCTGTTCCTTATCCTTTGGCCTTTCTTGTACGTGATTATAATCCTGATTAGACCTCTTATCATACTGAGGATGCTTTTACAGTCAATGCATTCTTTGTTTTATCGTGTTATTTGGTTGAGAAAGCTCCTCACAGAGGATCGACATAGGATGTTTGTTTCCTTTGCGGTAGCTGTGTAGTTAGCTGAAGTGCCTTTCGGATAAGGTCAGGTTTCCTGATCTCTTCTTAAATATAATACAAATTTCAATTTAAAAAAATCATTTTTTTTTTTTTTTTTTTTAGATAGCAGTTTTAGCCTATATTTTTAATAAAAACAACAAATGATATTGTCTCCGATTTTCATTTTCATCTGATGATTTTGGGTTTAAATTTCTGTAAGGTCTCATACAAAAAAAAAAAAGAATCATTAATAAACAAAAATTAGGTATGTAACTGTAATTGGGTGAAAGCCTGTATATAGAGGAGTGTGAAATAAATATATCGGTAAATAAATAAATAACACTATTATCGCTAATAATAGTTTGTGAAACTAATCACAAACGAATGTTTTTGAATTTATTTATTTCGCCTTATGTGGTTATGTTTATTATGGAATTTATACCAAGTTAAAGTTAAAATTTAACAGCAGTGACTTATTAAGGCAGTAAAAATAACTCATTTGAAATAGACTAAAACGCGTAAAGTAATTAGTCTTGTGTCACCAGCTACAAAACTGAAAGAAATAAAAATTATTTTTGTTACTCTCCACTGTACGAGTAGTAAGAAACATTGAAAATTACCTAGCACCCGCAAAATATCTCTATATTATACTGGTTATATTATATTAATTTCACGATTGCCCTAATCATGAAAACAAAACAAATTGTCTGATGTGAAATTGAGTTAAAATCCTTTAATAAGGCGAAATGATGTTCAAATAAAAAAAAATCATTTAAGTTGAACTTTAACAAATATCCGTTAACATATTTAAAATTATCATCTTAAAAATTAAATATAACATATTTTTGTAAATATTGTTCAGAATATTAAATTTCACGTTTTACTTATATAATAATAAACAATATATTGGAAGTACTCTCTTACTCTCTTAAAAACTTGTTTATTATTAATTCGTAACTTTCATTAGAAGTAGGTCTGTTAAATAATAATTCCAGATTGTTGCAAAACTATCGTTCAAAATTCCAATACACCGGTCTATTATAAATGCAACAATTACTAATTTTGTAAAGACATTTTGTAAATTTATTTATATTTATTTTTAAATTAAGTTTCTATTTTGAAATAAATTATAAAGTAAAACAAGATTATACCAAAGTTGAATTAATGAAAGCAATATTCATTACGTAAGACTATTATAAATAAAATCATTGTAAAGAAAAAAATATCAGATAATACTGTGTTCACGCTGGTATATGTTTCATACAAGTAGAAATCAACGACTAATAATAATTAAATATTTCTCATATTCCCATATTATACCTGTTTTTAAAAACTCATCATTATATCACACTATCTACAAAAGTAGGACTCCATCAAAAATTTCAGGAGATACTATTTTTCAATTTTTTTTCTTTTTAGCGAATTTGCAAAGAATGTGGAAATTGATAGTGCACCCGCTCATGTTTACTATACATATGTGTGCATATGATCTTTTCGTCCGCTCTTCCGCACGCAATTCTTAACTGATTTTGACGAAACTTGGCGGGGTGATGTAACCCTATTGAGAGAGATTTTCAAGCGAATCGGTTCGCAGAAACCCGAGTTAAAGCCAAAAAAGGAGTTTTTGGGTACATTGCACCTTTTTTCGTTTTACTGGGCATATTTTTTTTATATTTCCTGGGCATAATTTTCCTGAGAATAAATTATTTTAAGAGATAAACTAGTACTACTTTGATACTTATCAGCTGTTCTATACAAAGCGTATGTAACACTAGTGAAGCATACAAAATACTTTTATTTACACTATCGTAGCAATTATTTAATTAAATGATAATACGAGTATATACTAAATTAAATATTTAATTATATACCACCAGAAAGATTTTTAAAATTATGTTTTGATATCATAATTGAGAAAAAATGGAAGACTGGAATAGGAAAAATTAAACTAGAGTTAAATTAAGACTGGAAATTAAATTAACAATTCAATTAAGACTGGTACAGGAAGAAACTTCAATATGGTAAAAATTTTCAGATACTATTATAGTTACTAGAGTGTGTTCCAGGGACAGGATTTCTAGAGCACTGTTTGAGATGTTTATTGGTGATAAGGATGACTTCTTTACACTGATATGAATATAATTATGAGGCTTGAATTGTAGTCTCTGTTTTATGTTCAGATTATACCGCTTGTCTTCAAATATGTATTTTGATTTTCAGAAAAACTTAGTTTTGGGGAAAATAGTCTGGAGTTAAAATGTTTAGAAATAAATGTTGAAAAATTGCACCTTCAAAATGAGTCACGTTAGATTTAAACCCAGTATTTTTATGTATAATAACTGGCAGTTGGAAATTGTTAAAATGGTTAGAAATTTAGGAGAACTTTTATCGAATATAGGAATGTATATTGTGTAAATTGAAAATAAAAGCTTGTGTTGGAGAAAACTGAGAATGCGTTACTAACGAACCTGAAAACATTTTCACAGGTCTAACCGGACAATAATAATCGTTGTACTTTTACTTCTGCTTCTCTAATTTACTCATTTTTTACTAGTTGTAATTTATTATTACATAATTAGCATTAATAGATCAATAAATAAAGACTGTAAAAGAATTTTAGATGTATTTTTAAATTAAAAAATTTTAATTAGTGCATGAATTTATTTCATTAATGATTACATGATTACTATAAATTAGATTTAGAATTATTATTGTACAATTCTTTTTTATACAATGTTCAGAATTTTTTATTATTTACAATTTTTAAATTCTTTTTTTTACGATTATTTCCATTGTTGATTGTATTATTATTATTAACACTTACTGGAGATTTGAATTATATGTCCAGTTCGTGTACAAGTTCCCCAGCTTCTCTGTCTTGGAACAGTTTCACTACCACTGTCTAGATATGATAAATTTATCCGCTATTTCATCGATTAGCGGTTCCATCTTTGTATACTCAGTTTCACCTTTTTTATATGTTCGCTGTGTGGTTTCCAGTCATCCTTATTCATTTCAATTAATTTTTCCTCAGCTAGTTTTTTAATATCTGACATAAAAAATGTATAGTTTATTACTACCAACATATTTTTTCAGAGCAATCGTACTATCTCGATCGAATTTAATTTGGGATGGCAAGGTGGAAGTCGCAGAATCTGATGCCCGTGTTTTTTTTTAATAGTTCATCAAAATGGTAACTTTTTTGAATTTCTATGTGATTTAATTATGTCATACAATTGTGGTTTTTACATTGCTTTATTAAACGGAATATTGTTCTTTTCTAACCAATTATTCATGCCAATTTTCCAATCATTTGAATTCAGAGGCTTCTCTAGAAGTGAATTGTGGTTTGGCGCATTATCGATAATAACCACTGACTGGGGAGGAAGACCAGGAATTAATTTTTTAGATTCCCACTTCATGAAATTGTTGTTGACGCAGACGTGATGGTCACCGCTTCATGAACCCTTACTCCTTACTTAGTTTATGAACTCCTTACTTTATGAACTTTTACTCCTGCACCACTGTCATCCGACCACGATTTTGTATTCGAATGAGACGTTAAAATATACGATTTGTCCAAATAAACAATAGAAGTAGTTTCTTTTCTGCAATCAGTAATTTTTCTTAAATATTTTATCCTTTTGCACCGGATGTCTTCTTTCTCAGTCTACAGTTTCCTATTATTATCAGTTTTACATCATAAAGCCTAACTCTTTCAGGATAGCTACCAGTGTAGTTCTAGACTACAGACTAGTTGGTAAATATCTCGTTTGACATTTAACTCAAACTATAAATTAGATTTCTGACGTCTAAGCTAAATTATAAAAATAGAAAATAGAAATTTTTCTATGGAAACAATCTTTTGGGTTTTTTCTGTTATGCGCACCGCACCCTGTTTTTTTTTTGTTATTTCTTGCGCATTTACATAATATTTTGATAAAATCGTTTAAATGACCGTACTAAATGATTACATAATGTCGTAGATAAATAATTTTTGTAAAACTGTTACCTGTCTTGATATGTACTGTTTACTGATAAAATAACAATCTAGAATCTTCTATTTGTAATAATTATTAATACCTGGTTACTCTATATTGATAGTTCTGTTATTAAGTTTCTTCAGTGATAAGATAACATTTATCGTCATTTATCTTCTAAGTACTGCGAAAGGAGGTATGACTGCAAGCCAGTTGACTTGTACTCCATAAAATATTTTTTTTTTTTTAATACACTCTTAGCAAAAGAGTACACATGGGCCAGTTTAATATGAGTCTGACAGAATTACTGATTAGAAAAAATATTTACGCGAGTTTTGCGCCGATTGGTATTTCGAAATCAAAAGAAAATTGGAGGTATAAATAAAACCGTATAGATGTATGAATCGTGTTTCAGACGGTGTCAGGACGGGAAAGGGCAGCCTACACATGGAAGTAATTGGGGCCTTTGGATCGCTACTACCGATAATATGGGGACTCCTGGAGCCGTTTTCTCACTTAGGTAACAGAAGATTCTGCTGCCAAGGAATGGAGTTGACGTCGTCTGCCGCGGTGAATCCGTCTGTCCAACCCCACCAATGGATTCAGAGAGGCCACCAGCAAAGTCACTCCATTAATGATACCCCAGATTGTGTCACAGACCCCCATGGATGAAGGCAATAGGGAAGAAACGGAGCCACAGATATGTTATGGAGGTTCCGACAGTTGCAGTTTTGCCGGAGGGCGCGATAGGAACATATATGGAGGTAGTTTGTACTACACACATCTGTGGTTTGTACCACACACATCTTCGGGTCGCTGCCACTGATGATGTGTGTGGGATTCCTGAAACCGTTCTGTATTATCCGTGGAAACGCAGCATGCCCCGGAGTAATGCCATTACGGTGGGTCGTGCTTATTGCCATAGTGGGAGGTTGTTTAGTGAGTCCCCGCCTTGTGCAGGAATCCTCACACACCCAGTAATGCGAGCTGCTGGGCGTCTGTGTGCAGATTTTCCCCCTTCGTTTAAAAAAAAAGAAAAAGTACAGAATATGTTAAATATGTGAGTTAAGTAAATACCTTGAATTGACGAGCAAATCACTGATAAGTATTAAAATTTTGAGCCATTAAAATTTTTTTTAGATTAATCATTTAACAGGATTACCGTACTTAAACAATCCTTTCTGTTCTGTTCTAATCTTGCAATGTGTACATAATTTAACATTCTTAATTAATTATTTTGCACGCTTTAATGTTATCAAACATAGGTTTTATTCTTTCCAGTTTATACAAGAAATTTAACTCTTAGCGTCTTTATATTTGGCTCAAAAATCTTGTGTTATTTTTTTATATGTTTCAGTTACAAACTTGTTCTTGTTTCAATCTCATCATAAAAGTACATCTACCTAAATTTTTATTGCAGGTTGCAATATCAACAGATATATTAACCTGTTTTACCAGATTTAAATGCCTTATTCTTTTTTATTATTATTTATTGTTTTGTTTTGTATAGCTTATATTTCACAGTTAGAGACACCAAAGTGTGTGCAAAAATGTTTAAGATTTTTTTTTTCTAATTTCTTAACCTAATTTGATATAAGCAAAATTGGTTTCTATATTTTTACTTTTTTATTATGATATTCTACTTTTGATAGTTTTTTATTAGTTTGCCTATTCCTTGCAATTTTCATTGATTTTAAAATAATAATAATAATAATACAATTAATATATATATACATAAAAGAACACTTAATTTAAAAAAAAGTCTTGCTGAGTTCTGCTCAATTTAAATTGCCCGAATTTTTGTTATTTTATTTTTTCCTTTTAATTTTTTTCTCATTTTAATCTAAAATTTTACAAAAAGACTTTTGATACATGAAAAACATTAACACGTCAAAAACGCCGTACAATAAAAAAAATAACAATATTGCTAACAATACCACCTCAGATAAAAAATTATCAACGTTACAACTTGCAGCATCATAACGAACCACGCTTCTAACTTGCCCCGCTAAGATTTTTTTCACCATAAATTGAACGTGACTCAAGAACGACTCAACCAATCTTTATCAAAGTTTTACGTGCACAATATCAGATTAACTATTACAGCATATCTAAATTTCAGTGAAACTGAGCGATTAGTTTTGGAAATGTTTGAGACACAACATTTTATATGTACTATGTAAATGCCTATATATAAATTTTTTTATGCAGAAATCCCAGTTTAAGGGAATGGAATTTTTGTATTTCTCATACCTCAAAACGTAAGGAAATTCAGATTCACCCGCCACTCCCAACATGCGACCGAAAGTAATACCGTACTTTTCTTCGTTTAAGTCGTAAAAAGTCCGTAACTGTTTAGTGTGTTTATTATATTTGACTATACAATTTCATAGATCTAATATTATGGATTATGGTTTAGGTGATATTTTTGGGTGATATGTGTTTAATATTCTTTTATAACACTGGAATACTACATGAAAGAAGGTCATTATTTATTTTTATAAGGAAGATGTATTCAGAAATAGGTATAAGTCTACATGAGAAGCTGTTAACTTTAGTTGTTTCGTTGTGTTATCTATGTGATGAAGGGTGTCTTGAGATTAACAGCAGTCCTTTTCTTGAATTTTATGTTGCCGTTAGAAAACAAAAGCGGTGTTGAACCAAACCTGATGTCCCCGAGGGATATACTATAGCTACTTGTGTTTTATTACTGTTTAGTTTTCGCTCTCTTTGTGGATGAATCATTGATGACATAAGCAAATATTAACTTGTCTTCTTTAAGGAAGATTGAAGGAGTAATTCTTGTTCCGTTAGCCCTCACCCTTATTTGTATTTTGTTATTTTTCCGAGGGGTTAAGAATAAAGGTGATGTTCATTTTCTTGTCAATTCATGCGTATTCAATTTTGTAATACTATGCAGTATTCAGTAGTATTTACAGACAATTTCACAAAGTTTTCATTCGTAATTTTTACTAAATAAATACTATAATATCTAATAGCGTTACGATCCATCAATATTATGATAGTAATGTTATACTTGCATCCAAATAGCATGACGACACTCTTCCCTATTCGTTTTACTGGATGAACAAAAATTCAGTAGTTCTCGAGCTAAAATGTATACATTTATTTCTATATCACAAAAATCATTAATTTAAAAATATAGTATAATAGCTAAATTACGGCAGAATATCAAAATGCTAAAGATATTAATGGACCGTAATCTAGCAACATTAATTAAATCTATGAACTCGGTCAGATTTGAATTTAAAAAAATTATCCTGGGGTATAAATCATTATTTCATTTTATTTGGATTTCACAAGCAAGGTGTACTGCTATTTATGGGTCCCATTGAATTGCATCAGATATATTGGAGAATTGTAGATCTGTGATACAAAAACCTCATAAAATTAATAGAATTTTTATCAGTGCTAATTACCCCTTTTCTACAAAAGCTAATTGTTTAACTTTAAGAGACGCGGCTTTATTCGATAAGCACAACAACTAATATTTAGCCTTAGATATGCTACAACCCAGACAAACTCAATAAAGACATTTTAGATCGTAAAAGTCCCTCATTTTCAGCCTGAACTGACCTAGATATACACAATCCAACACGAGAAAGATCCTATAAAGAATAAAGAAAAAGATGGAGAAAGAAACAAGTATATCTTTCAATATATATATCTATCAGAGAATATCAGAAAATCTATACTAAAACCCCTAATCTGACGTTAGCATTCAAGCCGAAAGACAGTTCTGTCAACAACCGCTCTGAAGATTGGGATATCTTATGCTATGGTAGCAGCGTATTACTGGTTAACAAGTTTTAGGAGAAGCTTAGAATATGCTACAACAAACATTTAAACCGAGTTGAATCTTGTAAATTCTAATATATTTAATAAGAGATTTCTATAAGAACTTCAAAACCAAAGTAATCAGAAATTATACCTGTCTGATTGTAATATCCTTGATTTATATCACGTTAAGCCTTACAGTATTCTCTAAAAGTTTGGAGTTTGGAAGATTTCTGATCGTTAAAATTCAACTTCCATCAAATCTCATAAAGATCTGGAAAAAAGGGCAGAAAGAAAAATGTGGAGATTACTAATGTGGAAAATATGAGTGAGGAGCTCTCATGTTCGTTGGACTTTACTATATATTGGAAAATATAAACCCCTAATCATAAATAATAATTGTATTATTTCCGTATGTGCTCACTCTTTCATCACTATGCTCTTCTTCAATTTTTGCTACAATATCTTTTCTTTTTTTTTTTAGAAATTTATTTCTTCTACTAACCTTTCTATTTTATCTATTGACGTTACCGGTCTTTTTTACAGATACTCTCCCTATTTTATTTATTTTTTCCTTATTATTTTCTTTTTCTTTCTCGACGAATGTTTCACATTATCTTTTTCTACTTCCTTGCATGAAGTAAAGGAAGTATTGTAATTGCGAAATATTTTGTTATTCAGATTTCAAGAAAATAACCATTTTGACAATCAATGAATCTATTTTAACTAGTTTTGGCGTGACGTCTGTACGTAGATATCTCGCATATCTCAAAAACGATTAGCTGTAGAAAGTTGATTGCTGTAACATCTAGCATCGAAATGATTGCTGTAACATGTAGTTGTGCACTTCTCCTTTTGATTGCAATCGGCTGGACCAAAAATGGCCAAAAAAGCACAAAATCCAAAACATTTGGATTTTGGACTTTTTCTTAATTGCAGTAATAAGCCCTCGTTGAGAGCTTTTCAACGATATATCATAAGTTGTCCTTATTTTCATTGGTTCCAGTTTCAGCCAAATAACATTTTAATTAATGAAATATTTGAATCTTACAAGGGGAAGGCACATCGGTTGGAATCCGACTTCATATAATATATTTATTTATTTTTTTAAATATTTTGATTTATTAATAATTATTAACCTTTGATTGTACAACAATTTTTAACAATAAATAATATAACAATACAAAAAAAAAGAAAAAAAAAGAAAATATCAGTGAAATTATTAACAGTTAAAAATTATTAATCAATCCCAATATTTAAATTTAAAAAAAAGTTAAAAAAAATATAAGTTTATGAAGTCAGATTTAAATCGATGTGTGCACGGTTACGGATCTGACACTTTCTCACTTACACCCATATCTATTTGAGCGACGTGAAACAAAATTAATATATAGACTAATAAAAAATACTAAGGAGATTTTTATTGCGATTTTTCTGTGTAACTGTCCACTTTATTAAAGAATTAGAGGATCGTATCTTACTTTCAAATGAAATATGTTTAAATGAAGTGCAGCAAAAAAAGGTGTATTTGTAATTTAATAAGCGTACAAGCAAGTCAGTTATGTGGTGTCCACATCAGATTTTTGTTTTTACTATCCGGGTATAGCGATATACCCGGATGTTGCTATAGCTATAACAGGAAAGTATGTGAATTGTTAAAATAAACTAAGAAATTGATCTTTTTTTAAGTATATGCCTTAATGAGTCGTTTAAAAAAAAAAATAAAAAATAAATTGTAAATAATCTGCGAAAATTTATTCTAATTCGCCCAAGTCCAAAAAGTGTATTTTTGCCAGACGGACTTTAGTGCCTACGTACGTATATATATGATGGCCTATAACTTTTAACTCTGGACTACCCTGACCGATTTTCTTCAAACGTGATAGACAAGTACTACCTTTGGGGAGTAAGAATGTATTAAATGTTTGCAAAATTGGAAAAATGGATGGTGATGTTTTGGCCAAAAATTAAATTTAAGATATTTACGTGGGAACTTTGACGAAAAATTTTCTAATAAAAGCAGAAGATTTTTTTTATGAAGATTACAAATTACCAAAAATTTTCATTTAATGTTCACCTCCTCCCTTAAATATTACTTTATACATTTTTATTAATTTAGCTGTATCTTGCTTCAGATAAGGAGTTAACGGAAGATTTTTGCATTTGTTTTTTATGTCAATAGGCTTTCAAACCATTATATCGTTTTGCCCATACCACTCCAATCGTCTCTGGTAACAAAAAATACTTTTTTTAATTTCTGAAATATCAAAAAAAAAGTGTATTTTAAATTTAAATCCATCTCGCAAGTTATCCAATGCATTTAAAGTGTAAAAAATCTTAATATTTTGATAGCCAACGTAATCTTTAGTAATTCTTGAAAAAAAAAATTATTCAAAAACTTTCACCCCGTTCCTTGAAAATCACAACCTTGTTTATTTAGTATTATGGCTAAATATTTCTATTTTTCAAAGAGTATTAAAAATTAATTTTAATCGAATTCTTCCTCTTGAGTAGGGAAACCCCCCCAAAATGATTAAAAATCTTTTTCGCAATTTCAAATTTTTAATACTCAAAAATTATTTTATTATCAATAAAGTCACTAAAATAATTTAATATCCCTTTCTTGATGAGAGATATACCAAAAAAAATCTTTTCTTTTTTTTAAATCACGATTTTAATTTATTTAAAGACAATTTCACTGGATATTTTAATCGTTAAAAAAGCCCCCTGATGCATGACCCCCATTTTTATGAAAACATATTTTTTCGAAATTTGATGCTAATATAGTAATATTAAAATTTTTGCTTATTGCTTTATTTTTTTGAGCACGCGTATTCTTTTTCCTGAGACGCATGGTTAATTGAACCCCAACCACCAAAAAACACCGATTTCCTCGATCTAGTATTCAAATCCGAATAAAAGCAACTACCTTTATTAGGATTTGTACCTAAGAACCCTTGACTTCAAAATCAGCTTATTTACGATGACGAGTTTTATCAGTAAACCAACCAGGTAAATAAAATAAATTTATGTTTTACAAAAACTTTTTTTTTTTTTATAATTTCATGAATATTTATTATTATACATGATTTTTTTAATATGTCGATGAAGAAATAAGTGAATTGAAGAAAAATAAATTGGATGTTACAATTCGTATTTCAATTCAATAAGTTTCAATTCGTAAAACATTCTGGCTACGTCTCTTGCTCATCTTATACATTATCTTACATAATACACTTCGTCTAACAAAGATGATTAAACGAAGATTTAAAAACTACAACTTAACAACACTATTTTATTTTATTGATTTATTTTTTTTGTGTGTGTGCATAGTTTAAAAAAATGCGCTCATTAAAATACTGTTTTCCTAAAACATAAAATTTATTTATATTTTTTCCACTTTTAATGTATGATCTACGAATAAATAACAGATTATTAATTTTTATATAATAATATGATTTATAAATAATTTATTTGTTAAATATTTTAAATAGATTTTTATCTTTTAAAACATATTTTAAAACAGTTTTATGTATCCTAATTTGTTGAATATCGTTTGATATATTAATTTACATTCTTATTCGTTTATTTATATGTAAATATTGATATTAAAACTTATTTAATCTAAACAATAATACAGGTATTAAATATGAGTATATAAAGATTATGGAGTGCATATTTAATTTTTTTTTTTGTAACTGAAAATAAAATATACAAAACCTTTTTTATACATTGATAAATTGATTTTAATTTAAAAGGAAATATATTTTATTTTTAAATTACTACGTTTTTCTAATACCTTGAAATTCGTTTTAAGCTTTTTCATGAACGCTTTTGACCGTTTATATAAAAGCTTTAATGGTTGAACGACTATCGACAAAGCAACGATGAGTTCATAATTTGTAAAATAGTTTGCTGTTATTCATATTCAAACAACCTGCGGAATTACCTCTTTTTATAAATATTTATATATTTGTATATATCCCCATACACATATGCATAAAAACACACACAACATTAATTTGTTACTTACAGCAAATTTATATATTCAGTGGAGAAGGAACATAAGTTATTTTTTTAATTTATAATATTAATATTTATTTTATGTTAGCTACGAGTATTATATAACTTCGAAAATATACTTTTGTACTTGTCCTTTTATTTCAAGGAATAATAACTTACAAACACTCTGTTATTTTAGAAACAACAGTATATTATTTTTTTTTGTAAAAATATTAATTTTTCTTTTTAATTGATTTTTTTAATATCTTTCACACTAAATTTATCTTGAGCATCAAGGTGTTGCAAAATATTTTTACAAAATCGCACCCCCACCTGAAAAATGCTCTAAACTAGTGGCTAAGTGGGTATACTGCGTCAGTAGTACTCCTTGTCACTACAATTAGCGCTAGTGTAGCACTGACGTGCTAAATTAAGTTGTGTGTATGCGTGTGTAAGCCGCGTGACGGGAAAGTCCTGCCTCTCTGTTGTCAGCTTTTTTAAATAGAATTTCAAAATTTATTCTTCCGTAGTAATTCAGTACTATTAATACTAAAAGTATTGATAAAATAAAAATAATGGTATCTTTTAAAACAATTAAAGCGTTTCAATTCATTTTATCCATGTTTCTCGTCTTCAGTCTAGCACTTGACTGATTTCATGCACTTATCTTTCTCTTCTGTTCTGCCCTTATCTGTTTTATTTCAACGTATTTTTGATATTTATATATGTATAGATTCTTAATTATTTACTATATTTATTTTAATCTTTACCATCACCTTTGGTTATGTTTAATAATACAGATATCATGTGCAAAATAGGAATTACCAAACTTTCTCCTGCAATAATTAATCATGTGCATTTTTTCTCTAGTTCTTAAAATTTATTTCAAATTTCATCAATAGATTTAATTTTCATCATTTTTATATAATACCACAGTTTGCAAGTTTTTTTTTTTTTTTTACCTTTCCAGCAGTTTTTTAAAATTCCTTTCGCTATTATAAAACCCTTTACTCTAGTAACATTAATTATTTTTTTAAATTCATAACTCTTCGGTATGAGTGACTGGAAAATTTAAAATTCATAAATATGAGCACGTTCAGATAGAGTAAAAAAAAGTACGAGGAAGGAGAGTAAATCTCAGTACTGTATAAAGAGACAACGTTTTTTCGTTTGTTTCCGATAACAACCAAACTACTGAAACAATCATTACGAAATATTTATATTTTGACATCTGGCATGTTTACTAAAGTTCAAATCTCACCAATTTCATTACTACAATACCTATAAATAAAAAAACGTTTAAATAAATAACCTAGAACTTCCTTTGCTAGATTAAATGCCGTTGTCTATATCAATAGATATCGACTATATCGATTATTATTATTGTCTATGTTAATCGCAACTTCTTCACACGTTTATTACGTGATATACTAAATTTCATATCAATCTGTATAAAAGATAAAGTTGTGTTATTACCATAATACAGGTAAAAACAAATTAGTTAGATAATAAAATTAAGGGGAATTGCGACTATTTACATATTTAACAAATCTTCGAATTAAATAAATATTGAAGAAAGTTATATGTTTACTATATTTAATTTAATTTTTTCATCTGGCGGCGACTGGTGGGAACTTACCCTCACGAGAACAAAGAAGCACTCAGTAGATTTCTACACACAGAACTAAAAAATCGCATGGGTAAGCATAATATAATTAACATGGATTCGAATCTCAATTTGGTATTAATATTTTCATAACGCTTAGGTCGGCGGTTAGGAAAAACAACTTTTAGGGCTATTAAAATCTATGATAGTAGGCAACGTAAATCTATGCCAGAGCGTACTCAAAGAAAAAAGCAACGTATTCGCTCAGCTCAAAATCAAATTTAACCTTCCAGGAATTTGTTAGGAATCAGCTTTTGATTATCACACTTAGATTGATTGAATTTGAAAGACATTCATCAAGTAACATGATGGAAATATGAGATATGATTATAATATCTGATGTGGACACCCCATATGACTTGCCTGTACGCTTATTAAATTATATAAACTCATTTTTTAAATTCAAAAGTACATGAAATTTTATTTCATTACTAATTTCTGATATTTTATTTTTATTGTTATTATTAAATTATTATTTATTGTAAAACTTTTTTTACAATCAGATATTAATAATTCAATCTATTTAAATTAAAAAAATATATATAAAAAAAGGAGATGAAGTCTGATTCAAACGGATGTGACCTTGCAAGATCCAAATATTTCATTAATTAAACTTTTATTGGGCTATAACTGGAACCAATGAAAATAAGTACCACTTGTGATATATCGTTGAAAAGCTCTCAATGAGGGCTTATTGCTGCAGTTAAGAAAAAGTCCAAATGTTTTGGATTTTGGGCTATTTTGGACACTTTTTGTCCGGTCGATTGCAGTCAAAAGGAGAGGTGCACATCTAGGTGTTACAACAATCCTAAATAAAAAATTTCATCATCCTACGGCTAATAGTTTTTAAACGTACGTACAGACGTTAAGCCGAAACTAGTCAAAATGGATTCAGGGATGGTCAAAATCGATAGTTCCATTGAAATCTGAAAACCGAAATTTTTCGCGATCACAATACATCCTTTACTTCGTACAAGGAAGAAAAAATTAACTGATGAAACTCCTGTACTTTGCTGTGCTGGGAGCAAATTAGTTCTTGGACTACTTCCATACTCGTGTTTTCATTAAAAATGTTATTTTTGTGGAACACATCTTTCATCAAAGATTTTATTTTATCCGATAAGTTATGAATAACAATGGCTTTTGAAAGTAACAGCCCACACCTAATTATTAAAAATAGTTTCTAGTTTTTGAAGTTTGTAAGTACATAACGTAGTCGAATCCGCGTCGAGGATTGCAGGTTATAATAGAATCTTAATCTAAACAATTCCAATTTGGAAATCTAATTTTCTAATATATGTAATGACAGGGAAGGATATATTAAAACAATTATGGAATAACGTGTAGAGGATATAACGAAGAAAGGTAAAAAAAATCGAAAGTTATAGATAATTCAGCAAAAAAAAAATAGGTTTAATGAATAACTCAAACGTTTTGCTCAAATTATAAGAGAATATAGGTCAACATAATGCAAAGGATCTGCCTCAGAACAAACAACCTAATATTTATAATAAGCACTGTTCCATTACGTCGTACATCCTTTTTAGTATTATTCTATATATTACAAAATTCTTCAACTTTTGGTTTAGAATGTCTTTTGATTTAATCTTCTAACTTTTTAGAAATTTTTCTGACTCTTTTTCTTTTTCACCTAAAAGAGCTGCAATATTTCAATGTACATCTCTGTACATTGTCGTTTTTCTGTTAACAATTTCTTAAATATTATTTATGTTTTTTTAGAGTAACATTTATTTTATTATATAATTGTACAGCGAGTAAAATTTTACATTCAATTGTATTACCTTTCTTGAGTTATTACCGTCTTATGTTATCCTTCAGGATATACGCCATCGTTTTATATATATTCGCCTAATGCATTTTTATGATCATTCTTGACAAAATAATAGAACCAAACTCACATTGTTCGTACTTATAGAAATACAAACATTACTCTTCATGTATAAATAAAGTTGCATCATTTGTTTTATTTTTCTCTATTTCTGGTCACAAAATCCTAAATTTGTTTTTTTTTATTTTATGGATTCCATTGGTGGTCAAAGGGTTTACTGTCTTCAGTTTTGGAAGAATAAGTGATGAATAATTTTTCTGAGATCAATTCAGTCCAGTAAAAAATTGGTAAATAAATGGTTTTAGATTCACGGTGGTATGTCAATATAACAAAATTTATAATTTAAAAAGTTAATTTAAAAGTTAAGGAAGTAAATTTTTGAGTAAATTTAAAAAAAAAGTTAATTTATAAAAAAAAAGTTAATATAAAATATTCTAACGGAAAAATATTCTGTTTATAAAAACAAAGTGATCAACTAATAATTTAAAAAAAAAACCTTAAACAGATATCGGATATTTTCCCTGGAAATAAAAACAAAAAATCGTTAGTATCACAGTGATGATAAATTAAAAAGTTAAATTTTAGAGTACTGTTTTGTTGAGATTGGTTTTCAAACTTTCATTAGATAAAGTATTACAGGACAATTATTATAGGTTTTTATACTTATACATGTTACAATTTGAAAAGAACCAGTGAACAGAGTTTAAAACAAATTTTATCTCTCAGAAATAAGATCAGTAAAAAATGATTATTTTTGTTTTTTGTATATCTAGCAGAAGTTCTTTAATTAGAAGATTTTAGATTTGAATCTTAGGACAGCTTGACATTTTTCACAAGATATAAATTACTTCACTGTAACTTTTTCAAGTAGGTTGGAGGTAGAGATTTTAATCTGGTTGTTAAAATCTCACTAAATCCCAAAAACTGAGAAAATACACACAAAATATAAAACAAGGTATATTATAAATTATTTCTCCTAAAAGAATAAATTTATTTCTGTATTGCTTTTAAATAACTCGGTTCAGACACGAAATCAAGTAATCATGTAAAGATTTACAGTTCTCTAAATTTACATATTCCTAAGGCCTATAACGAATTATTATTATTATTTACATATTATTCTTTATTTAGTCTTTAACGATTCACCACAGAGTTAACATGTATTGGTTTTATTAGCAACTTAAAGGTTAATACTCGTATCTCTAAATATAAAAATTATATCAATTTTTTTAATAAAAAAAGTTGTGTTTCATTTAAACAAAGTTATATGTTAAAGTTTGTTTATATGTTGTTATAAGTTATATGTTACTAAAATTATTAACATGTTTGCAATTCGAATAGATCTACAGTTTAGTTAATAAATAGTTCTAATAAAAACTGTTTAACGGTATTAAAAAAATTTAAGCCTAATTGGTATTAAAATAAACATTTTGTTTTAAACATTTACTATTGCCAAAAATAATTGGCAAAACGATCTGAAATTTTTCGAGTGTTGTCACCGAATGGCTTCGACTACACGTGGCACCTTAAGACCTTGTGGTAGTCCTGAAAACGGCTGTCCTTGTGAGCTGGCCTCCGGCGATATCGGCTCGGCTGTAGTTAGGAGTTGCGACTTGTTCGTTGGAATCAGACCGAGCTTTCACTCAGTGGCAGTTGAGTTTCCACTAAAACGTAGCAGTGGTGGCTCTCAGAGCCCTCCAATGTCGGGTCGGCGTTGGTCATCTTTTGCCATCGCGGCTGAGGAGTTACTCCCTGAGCGATCCCACGTTGGAATGGCTCCGGCTGGTAGGCCCCCGGCAACGGCGCTTGCCCGACAAAGCTGAGGCAAGAAAGTAGCATTCACGCCCAGAAGCTCCCTGACGGGCTGGGCAGGCCTGCTGCTCTATCGGGGTTGTTGGGATGTTGATCCGCCGGGAGGACCTACAAGGTAACTTCTTCCTTCTTTTTCCATCTTCTTGTTCTTTTTCTTCGTCTGCTCCAGGTGATGGTCCGTGACAGAATAACTCTCTCTTTGCAGTGTCCAGCCGATATAGTCACCTGCGATTGGGGCCGTATTGCTGCTATGGTCAGAAAGTTGTGCGGTCAGCTAGTGTGGCGGTAAAAAATGCGTCAGAAGGCGCATGTGGCAACAGAGTAAAGATAATATTCCGTATTTTAATATAGCCTATTAACTGTATGTTTTAATGATTGTTTTATCAAAATTATAAAGTTTAGAAATGACCAGTTAAAATCAAAGGGTGTAATTACCGTGTTTTCAAGCGTTCATGTGGAGGATTTTCGAGTTATTTAAACAAGTAGAACAAATTTTCAGTATAGTTTATAAATTATATTATTTTTGTTAATATTTCAATTGTTGCATACAAAATTACAACAGCTCAATTATTTGAGGGTTTCTTTCGGAAGCCAGTTTGACTATGTATGTATGTATGTATATATATATATATATATATATATATATATATATATATATATATATCCAAGAACAACAATGTATTAAAAAAAATAACAAACGGTTTTTTAAAATGTTGTTAGGAGAGAGATTTTTTTTTAAACAGTAGTTAAGCGGTTCAGTCAGTCATAAAAATTGAAAATGAACTATTGCGTTCCTTCTCGAATAGCATTTCTACTGGTTGTATTTATATTTCTATGTTAGATACGAAATTTTCGAAGTTAAACTATTATTTGAAATCACATCCCCACTGTTAACAACTATGTTGTATTCGATGATTAGTAAAATTCAACTAGTAACTAGTTGAACAACTGAAACCTACGTAAGAGAACGATATTTAAACCAATGACAAACAAACTTTTTAACAAAATACCCTTCAATTTTTGGCTGTTATCAGCCAATAAATGTTTATTTTTCACACAAATTCATAGATATCATTCGATAGTGAACAGCATTGTTGCATGTATCTTCTACATTCACTAAATTGCATGTTAACTTTAATAACGTCACAGCATTCTATTCTACACTAAAAATAGATAAAAAAGACGGCCAAGGATTGCATGATGGATGATTTTTCCCGGCTATTAATGATAAAAATTTTAAATTTGACAAAAACAAAAAAAAAATATATATATATTCATATATATATATATATATATATGATTTTATAGGTGGGGAATATATTTACACAAAGGCTGACTTTAAAAAAATTGCTTAAGTGAAGTTTTCTGCAAATCTAACAGCCCCTTAACTAGAGGCTAAAGTAAAAAACAAAATTTTCAACATTTTTTTGCGTTTTAGGTCCGGGGTCTATAATTTAAAAAAAAATTGTAAATATTTCTTGATTTCTTGAAGTATATTCTTTCTAAAATTTTTTATTTGCATTGTAGGTAACAAATTTTGCTTTAATAAAGGTTTCTCTAAAATGCCTCTGAAGAAAATCAAAATTGGTTTTTCGCGATATCCCTCCACCGCCTTAACAAATTTCGAATAAAAAGATAATATGATTAATGATTCAAAAGCATTGGTCATACATATGCGTACGCACATACATGTATAGCTTACGCATGCTTTCTTTTTGGTCTAGATGAATTAGTGGGACCCTAAAACGTAAAGATTTGCAAAAACCCCGATACCCCAATTTTGATATGACCACCGTACTTTCCCCTTTAATATAATCGAGTTATATTCGCCTGGGAAGTAAAATGTGTAAATAAATGTTCATTTACAATACGAACTGTTTAATTATTGATTATTACTCTATCGTTTAACAATATTTAATTATGTGTTTTGGTTGGATAGTGCGTTTCGTCTTTTGAAGAATGTAAGCACAAAGTATCGGAGTTTTAAAAGTGTTGTCATTTGAAAAATATTAGTGTTATTATTTAAACAGCATTCCATTTTTTGACAGTATGGTGAATTTTCTTATAGTGTTGATTAGTATAAATGATTATTCTAAGGTATGTAAAATGCACTTTAGTTTCATAATCGGATTTTCATATTAGTAAATTATATAATGGTAAATACATACAAACAGTGAAAAAATAAAAAAAACGGCTTAAATATGTTACTGATCATGAATTTAAAAAATAGACCAATCATAAAAAAAAACCTTTACTGTAGATACTGCATTACTTATTTTGTTGAAGAAATCACTTTTTTAATAAAAAGTATACTTTCATGCAACGTTTTACAGTAGATCTTAACGCGAGCAACAATAAAATCATTGTAAAATTTGAAATATTTAAAATATTACACATGGCAAAAATAATAGTAAAAACACTCCTGCGAATAAATTTATTTTATGCGAAATTCAATTTTTTTACATTTTCTTTAAAAAAAACGAAGATTTTTGTCGTCAAGTGGGTATTAAAAATAATGAAATAGATTTAATCGACCAGTCAAGTTACTGAATCTTTAGTAAGTAAATCTTTTGTTTGATATTAAGGATTAGAAAATATTTTGAAAAAAAGGAAAAAAACGTACAAAATGTCCTACAGAAAATATCGTTGAGAGAATTTTGGGAATTTGAAAGGGAAGTTTTGGTCGATATGATATTACGAAACGGTACTACGTAGAACATCATACTGTAGATTTAGGGGTGAATTTGAGGGAGGTAACAACACAATGCACTCAGACTGTCTCGGCAAACGTCAATTAGCACATTATATGTGTCAAATATACCGTACATGTCGTGCAATATCCTGTCAACAGTAATTAAGTTGGGATGTATTATATCTGATTTATTTTTTCATTTGTGTATCAGTCATATTATTAACCATCGTGTTTTTGTATTTATATGTTTTTTTTAAATTTTTTATTAAAAATTCATTTATTTTTTGTATATTAATTTCAATATGATGGATCAGATTTCTTTTTTTTATATAGAAACCTCAACTGAGCACTGCACACAGAATAGACTAATCATTCAAATTTTAAAAAATCGATCTCAACATACTCGTATCTTGTTAAACTAGAAATAGCCTACTGAATCCGTATCAATTCCAGTAGTTTGGAATTTTTTTCCAATATTCTATTTTCAATTAGTATAGTGAAATCCATTTAAAATATTTGAGATTACGCTCTTCTCGTAAAAAAAAATGCAGGCTTCTAATATTCACAAAAAAAAAAAAATTATAAATGTTAAATGCATGAAATAATATTTATGAACTGACGTAAAATAATGAAATTTTGTACATAAATTTGAAAACTTTTCGTACGTTTAAAAACAGTTAAAATTAAAAATATAATATTTATGTTCTTTGTTTTAATGTACCGAATAATTTTTGTTGAAGTTTTTTAATTGATTAATCATATTTTTAATTGAATAATAATTTTTTGTTTTGTTTAACAGAACTGTAAGAACTTTTCTTATTACGTGGTTACCATATTTTGGTAACTATCAATTCGGTAAACCGTTTATGCTATTTCGGTAAAATATTAGTTTAGTATATACTAATACACTATTAGTATAAATAGTAAAAAATTGAAATTCTGTAGCATCTGAAATATGGAAACAGTCTGCGCGAGATTTAAATCTAAAATTTTCTAAAATGCGTGGGGCTTATCTATATTTTTTATATGTACAAAATAATAATCATATCAAAACATACAAAAAATCTTTATTTAAAATTTTCACTCTTTTATTAAAAAAAAATCACTAAGGTTAACTTTTTTCATTAATCAAAATAAATCTGACAATAAATATTGGAGTTATATAAAATTAAGTTTATTTGCCAAATACATGTATCTTTATTTACATATAATATTAAAGACTAAAAAACAAAGGTTTTTTTATAGAAACTAATTTTTTCATATTTCTAAAATCTGTTATTACAGATTTCTCATTAAAAGACAGCTAAATATTATATTCAGTTTTTAAGATCGTAAATTAAATATAAATTATAGCAATTTTATGAAAGCGGGCTGTAAATCATATTTTTTTTAAAGTATACATTAATTATTTTAGAAGTACTCTAAAATATATCATTAATTGATTAAACGAAAAGTTAATCAAAATAATTTAGAAAATATTTCAAGAATTTTTAAATAAATAGATTAAATTGTTATGTAATTGTTAAAGTGCTGATTTCGGGTCTTATTTTAAAAGTAGACACATCCTTAAATTCTATTTCATAAATTATTAATATCATTCAGTAAATTATAATACAATAATAATATACTATTATTACAACAGTAATATACATATATAATATATTATTATATAATAAAAGTAATTATGATTAAGTAATATACAGTACTAAATTGCTTTGTTTGTCTTATCGTTAATTAAAGTAATTTTATTTCAACCTCTCTTATGTTACCATAGTTGTATCGTTGGGTGTGTAAAGTTTGGATAGTCAATTATTTCAATCTTATAGTACGTGTATTTGCTGTGCTTTTCAACAGTTCGTTATTTTCATCCGACATGGGTTTGATTGACTTTATTCGTGAGGTGTCAGATAGATTTTGAAGCCAAAGAGATTTGACATAATCCTAGATTTTGGATACAGGATCATGAAGTGGCTATTTGGTTGAGAGAGAGAGGGAAGACAAATGGTGTTGTACAAAGGCGAATTGTCGCAATTCTATTCGTTTAAGGAGCGGTACTGACTGAAATAAAGCAAACTGAAGTCGGAAGGGATTGTTTATTCTTGTACCGCATATAGTAGGGAATATACTAGATTTAAGGTTTGCAACGAAGAATTTGATATATGGTAGTGCTGCTGTAACTGACTGGAAAAAGAGTAACTTCCCTTTTTTGTAAGAGAAGTATGGATATGTTACTTCGTAACCTAGGAATAAGAGGTGGGAATAGTCTGAACGTAGAAATAGACAAATCTAATTTTTCAAGGTGAAAATACAATGTGGAGCGTTTTACCCTCAGCAGTAGGTGTTTGCGGGAATTTTCAAAGTAACAAAATAATATTTTATATATGCGGTTCCCGACTGAACAAAAGATACGTTACTAAGTGTTATAAAGGAGTGTATTAGATCTGCAACGGTAATAATTCCTGATTGTTGGCGTAGTTACGATAATGTACCTACGCACAAGGATAAAATTTATACATCAAACTCTTAATCACTGTTAACTTTCGATACCCACTTATCGGGGAGCACACATACAGAATAGAGAGTTTATGGGCCGCAGCGAAAATACGGAATCCCAAGAAGCATGGTACATCGAGATCAATGCTAGACTCCTATTTACGCAAACTCATGTAGTGCCAACATAACATCGACAGGACCCGTTCGATCAAGTTTTGCCGGATATTGCCTTTTTTCGACCTCCACAACACTAAGTAAAAGTAAGACTTATATTTTACTATTATCATAACAATTTAGGAAATGTGTTCGTATTCGAAATAAGATCTATGTTTACTATTGTTCATAGAATAGTTGTACAAAAATGATCAAATGGTATAAATTTTACGGGTAGTCAGATTCATTGCACAGAATTAAATTGGAAGATTGAAATATGATAAAATCCGATTAAAATGTATTTGACATGATTTAAAATGTGATAAAATCACGTGAGTTTTAACGCATTAAAAACCCCCATATGATTTATGTAATTCGTTAAAACTTGAAAACAGAATATTTTATTGACGATTAATAAATATATAATAATTAATATATCTACACGTAAAATGAAAATGTAACTCGTCTACTTATTCATCACAGACTTAGAAAACGAAAATTTTGTCATTTTTTTCAATTATATCCAAGAAACGTTTAAGTTGTAAACGATAAAATTTGGACTAAACTAACTAATTAATTAACGCTAATTCTCTCATTTGTTAAACAGAAAAAAAACTGTATTTCGATTTCTTTTTCACTCTTCAAACCAAAAGTTTATTAATAATTAAATAAACCTGGTTTATAAAATATTAATAAGCGTTGTTGTAACTAGATGGATGTTTAGAGTGATGATTTAGAATCTAAATTCAGTGGTACTAATAAAAGTACAGGTTTTTATATAATGCGTAGACAGTAATTAGTTAATTTATTTTTGCACAAAAGAAACCGCTAAATATTTATATTAAAAAATTCCCAGAATTAACATTGAAAAGACCTTCGAATAAACAAAAAAGTTATTATCTTCTTTTTCTCTCTAAATTAGATAATTTTGTCTATCATTTTTTTAAAATAATGTTATAAAAGTTCTTTTATTTTAAGTGAAAAAAATAAAATTGCAATAAAACAAAAAGTGTGTAATATTTAAATTTGTTTTTTTTTTTTTTATTTTTTATGACTTTCGTAAAAATCATATTGAATTCCACTACTAACCGAAAGTATATTTGCTTTAATGTCATCAATCGTACGTAGTTTGTTGTGTTATAGATATGTGACGTAGTATAACCCGAAAAAAGTCTAAGGGAGTCGAATCACGGTATCTTGGTGGCCAACTGATATTACCATATATTGAAATTGTCGAATCACCTAACTTTTGACGCAAGAACTGAATTGTTTCAGCAGCTGTGTGGCATGTAACACCATTCTGTGAAAACTACATCTCATTCAAATCAAAATTTTCCAAATTTGAAAACCAAAGATATCGAATCATATCTTGTTAGCATAAACATTTACTATAACAGCATCTCTTTGCTCATTTTCGAAAAAAAATGGCCAAAAATGATGCCACCAGCCCATTATCTACATCAGTGTAATGATCGCTGTTAAATCATCCCAAATACGGAAATTTACCTTTTTTACGAAGCCAAAAATGAGCCTCACCTGAAAAGATGATTTTTTGATGAAAATTTTATCCACTTCCAGCTGCTCTAGGATCCAACTAGCAAACCTTCGACGCAAAGAATGGTCACATGGCTTTAATTCTTGAGGTAGTTGAATTTTATATAGGTATAGACTAAAATCATTATGCAAAATTCACCATGTTATTGTTGAAGAAATGCCTAATTGTTGTGAACGATTTGAAATTGATAAATTTATATTTTCACGAACACTTGCACCTACAGCAGTAGTATGTCTTAACTCCTTGCACTTCTTTGGTGAACTGGTATTTGAACATCAAGTAGAGAAAAATTCTCTCCAAATTTTTAAACCAAGTGATGAATTGTGTTATTGTTTGGCTGATTATACACACCACAAATATTGCTAAGCACACGATACATATTTGTAACCGATTCTATATTTCAATACTAAATTTTAATGATTTGCAAACTTGAGGCGTGTAGCGTTCCATGATAATTTAACATAAACTATTGAAAACAAATTACGCTTGAAAAATTAAAAAAAAAAAATGAACCTGGCAATTACAATCTATCTCATTTTAGGCGATCAATTTGAAAGACCTCTTTCCTTTGAAAGGGGAAATTGTTATTACAGTATAAATACGATTTACTATACAATAACTTAAAGAAGAGTATTCATAATCTCTGATAATAGAAAATTTCAAAACTTTTCAGGTAGATCCTCTGCAGGTTTGATGCTTCGAAAGCAATTTTTGAAAAAAATTCATATTCATATGGTGAATTTTTATAATTGTAGGAACCTGGATAATTTTGCAGCTGGAAGGTTAAACCTGTCTACGAGTAATTTTGAATTTTAAATGTCTCCTTGATTATTTTATATATTGTTAAAAGTAGGTTATTTTTTTATTTTATATTAATTTTATTTTATCCTTCAGTAATTTGACTAGTTTTATGACTTCTTTTTTTTTCTATTCTGTTCCAGTCTCTTATCCTTAGCATGCTTCTTACATCATACATCTTCCATCTGCTTTGTATATTTTACTCTTTTCTTCGATTACTTTTTTCAATTTCTGTACTTTCTTTACTAATTTCTCTTTTTTACAGTTCATCATTAAACATCTTCATGTAGTGCTTTGTCAAACCATTACTTTTTCTATCATTCTCTTTTAATACCATACCTCCCAACAATTCTTTGTGCTTTTTGCTTTTTTTTTTACTATTATATTTTGCTGTCATAAATGGTATCACCAACACATTATTCAGAATATTTTTAATGAAATCATTTCAGTTTCCAAATGTGTATTCCATATCAGTAGATTTCTTTTTCGCATCAAAGCCTTTCAGTATCATTTGAAAGTCTTCTTTTAATGTATTCTTTATAATATACGAATAAAAACCCGGTACAAAGCAAAACGTTTATGTTATTAATTTCTTGTACGTTTATACAAAAGCAAAATTAAAAAAAAAAACAGAGGCCTAAAAGTTATAAGTTTATTTAGTAATTAAATTCTCTAAATTGTCGTGTAATGTTAAAAAAATTATGATTTTTATACATGCAGAAAAATTATAGTAAAAAGTGTATGATTTAATTTATATAATTTTTTTAGTAACTTCGTAAAAGTCTTGGAAATAAATTTTATTAACAATTACAAATATCACAAGCATTAGGGTTTATAAGATACAAAAACAAATATGTCAGTTTAAATTTGAAATTGCTTGTTTACAAAGTATACAAAGCACAAAAGGTTTTATGTTTTTCAAGTAGCAGACTAATGTAAACGTAAATGTTTTTAAAGATACAATCACGGCTACCACCGTACACACGAAAGTATATAACAGTGACTGAAAAGAGATGAGCGAGTGGAAAGTAAAACATGACGACAGATTAGATGTACATAAACTGGTACTCTGTGTAATGAAAATGACCAAGGGAATACCGGGAACGTTAAAGAGATGAAAGAGTAGTGGAATCTGCGAAGAGAGCAGAATACTGCGGGATGATGAAAGAGAGGGATGGTTTAAGTGGGAGTGGTGGAGTGTTGACCTGTGACCTGCACTAGATGAACAGGACATCAACGCAAACTCTCTACCCTCACCAATACTAATACAATTTAGTATCCCTAGATTAATTAATTAATTAAGTAACATTCGGGAATCCTTTTGTGCTTCCAGTTGTTTCACTATACTACAACGCACAACTGAAATACCCTCCTCTCAATTGCTTGTTCATCTAGAGTTTATACCTGATGCTGCATTCCATTAATTGATTGAACCTCTCGTCAAAGTCTTTTATATATATCTAAAACCTTCCCTACTCCATCTAGTATTCTGTTCTACTAAATTTTTTAATAATAAAGTATGATGTCCACTTTATTACATTAAGGCAATCTCTTGAAATAAATGTAATTATTTTATTACATAAACATTTGCAGAAATTTACTTTTATTTTTTCAATTTTTTACTCTCTCTACATATATATATATATATATATATATATACACACACACACACATACACGGTATGTATGGTGAAAAAAAATACGTTGTATAAAAAATTATTGATTATGATTAATTTAAACATATTCTGTACTCTAATTTAACTCATTTTTAAACTCGTTCATATTTTTGTAATTTAACTGCATTTTGTACTCGTAGATACGTGTGTAATTATTTTAAAGAGAAGCCTTTTTGAAAGTAGAGGGAAAATCAATAAAATCTTCTATCAAAAAATAAAAAACTTTCCGTATTCCAATTTTGTTAAAATGATGTGTAATTCATAACCGGATTGAGACAGGTTTTTATTTCATTATTAAAAAACCGCAAAAAATTATATTGTTTATAACAGAATTATTTCAAATAACTTTGTTTGAAACATTTGTATTGTTAAAAAAATATGTGTGGTAATTAATGTAATTAAAAAATTTCAGTTAAACATAACTTAGGCAAGGTAACATCAAAAGATATTTTTAATCCTCATAGGAGTGCAATCTTTTTCTAAATATAAGAGAAAGTTAATATACGGGATAGAAACGTATATCAGTGTAATTAATTTAATAAAAAAGATTTAATTTTAATGAGCCTTCAATGAATTAAGATAAAATCAATATAAACGAGAAAAAATCAGAACAACCATTCGTGGAAGGGCAGAACGTCGTTATTTTTTTTTAGAAAACAGTTACTGCTCATTGTAATTTAGAGCAAAGCGTAATTTTGAAATACTGAATTATAATTCATAATTTAGTCCAAAGTATAATTTTGATATGCTGTAGTGATTAAAAAATATTGTGCTGAATTTTAGTTTACGTGAAGCCTAAATATTCATTTTCACCAGATTAAACAGTTTTAGTAATTTTAATAGAAATACATTGCTTCACAACGCTTTTTCACCCGTTTGTTAGTTAAAATTATGAAATAATTTTAAGTAACGTTAAATATAATGATTGCGTTGTAAAATTCGTGATAGGATGCGAAATATATGCCCTATACTTTTTCAGAGACTAAAGAACATTTTTTTTTTAAATTCTAAACGATAACTACAAAATTGTTATTAATTAGCATTAAAAACAATTTTTTAACATAAGTTCTCTGTGGAAGAAATGAAAATTGAAACTGCTTCATTGATTAAATTTGATCCGATTAAAAAATAATATGGGAAAATTTTCCTGAAATTTTAAAAAAATAAAATTTAAACAGTATGAAACGTTAACGAATAACACTAAGTTTTGTACATATTTTTGTACAATACTTTATGTAATAATCAGTTACTTTCCTGGAATCACAACTCTAGAACTATGCTGCAAGAAGAAAAGTATGGTAATCAATCAAATAAAGGTATGTGGGTCTCTTTTATAATCTTGACGTTTCATTCATTATTCGGGGACTCCAAAAAACAAAAGAATAGTGGTGGGTAATGTTCGTATATATTTGTATTGGCTTGTCTTAATTTTAATAATTTTTGACGGTTTGAAATTTGGTAAGAGATTCGTGTGTGTGAGGCAATTTGTTCGTAAAAGTTTGAGATCACTAATCTCTATGGGGTGGAGAAAATAGATCCATTGGGGTCAATTTTTTCAAAATTTTACAAACCTAATCCCACTTTACATTAAGCTTAATGCATGCATACATTCTTATATTACCATCATTAAAAAGATTTGGCTTTCCAAATTTTTTCTCTTCCACCAAAATCTAAAAAAAAAGCCATCTTTTTATTTATTGGGTATTTTTTAACGGAAATTTTTATCTTTCTAGGCATAATAGTATTGTAAACAGCCTAAAAGAAATACTTTGGGGGACAATATTGAGAGGAGGGAAGCTGATCAAAGTTTAAAAATATAGATTTTTGGAATTTTTTAAAACTTTTTTGTTTTGTTTAAACTATCAGTAGTAATACGATTATTAAAATAAAACTTCATCATAATTCGCCCCCCACCCAAAAAAAGAGGAAATCGGGTAATTTTCAACTGGTTGTACATTTTTCAGTAGAGTATTTTTGAGTTTCTTTCATCTACATAATAAACGTAGACAAATCGAAAAAATTTCTTGCGAGTGATTTTAGTAATTGTGAGTAGGTAGAATAAAATGTATCGATTTTTTTAATTTTTTAACTTTTTTCCATGTATCATTACTTTTCCGCATATAAGAATAAATAAACAATCTCAGAAAAGTATAATAACTGTTTTTTTATTTTATATTATACACTTTTTTCTAGCGAATAATTCGTAAGATATAATTCCTCAATGATAAGGATTTTCTATCATCAACGTATTTAGTCAGTTTGTAAAATCCATATCCTACTCAACATAGAAACTAATAGTTTGCTGTTAGGATGTAGAAGTATTAAGTTAAAGTAGGAAATAAATAATTTGAATTATATTCAAGTACAGATAAATGTTATGTTACACATCTGATTCCTTAAAAGATAAAATATTACTACTAACTGGTAGAATTTAGTCCGTGATTATTAACAAATACTCAAACAACTAATATTATCAAACACTTATTGCAATAAGTACAATAACACTTATTGCAGTGGTAAAGTTCAATACATTTGAAAGAATTTCGTGTTACACAGTTACTGAAGATAATGTTATAATTCTTTATTTTATTTTAAACAATACCTGATAAAAGCTGAATATATCTAAAATGTTATAATCAAAATAAAAAAGATTTTTCTTCCATTTTATAAAAAGAAACAATATATTTCTTGTTACGTTAATGAGCTCTGAATAAAAAAAAAATAAAATACTTTTAATGTGGTGTAACGTACTATTAAAATTATTTTTTAAATATAAAAATGTGTAGTAATTATTTTTTGTTATTAAATTAACGATTATTTTTGTTAGCTAGATTATAATTTTAATAAATTTTAATTAATGCAGAAATTACGTAAATAGTTAAAAATTTCTCTAAGGCAAATCGGAACAATAAACTTCAATATTTATCGTTAATTATATATTTATGTTATTAGAAAAGGTTAATTTATTTAAGCTTACATTAATAGTCTTCTCTATTATAAAATTAATAGAGCAGTCGAATTATATATTAAAGGTTTTTCTGGGTTAGGTTTCCAGCTAAAACCGACATAATTTCCAATAATTATTTTTTAACTACGTTGCTCATATCTACATTTGTAAGCTTGTAATTAAAGAATGGTCTGGTAATAGTAATTATAGAAGTTACATTTTCTTGGTAGTAGTTTACACTGATCAAAATTTTCTTTTTTAGTGTCATATTTTGTGTTAGACTGTACAAGATGAAAAATACTCAACAAATTCCACTTCTTAATTTTAAGCTTCTATACTAATTTTTAACAGTTTAATATAGTATACCATACGTTTACTATTAGATGCAACGAAATTTAATATCTAAATTAATAAACATAATAGGAAGTATTTGAAACGGTTCAGTTTAATGAAAAGAAAGGTTATCTCCTATTGTAACCATTTAAACCTTTATTCGATATTAAGGATAATTAAACAATCTTGAGGGTTCTAAAGCAAATTAACGCCTTTAATAAAACAAGGGGGGGTTAGGGAGAGTAGTAGAAAGGAAGCAATGATTCTTGGCTTTTAACCAACTGGGGTTGTAGTCTGATGAATGAATGAACCTCCTTTTCTTTCCCCAAAGGGGAAGGAAGGCTTACATTTCTACGAAAAGCTAAGGTGAACCTTTTGGGACAACATACTATGTAAGCCTTCTACCAAGACGACAACGAAGACGGGTTCGGTTGACGTCGTACTCTAGAAAGAGGAATGGCGACAATCTTTTTTCTTATTCTATCCCTTATTTTATAACGTGTCTCTCCTTGTCTTTCTCTCGGTTATATTAATGACTTCCTTTAACCCCTTAATGCATTTTACTTTTCATACATTGCCTTCTGCCAAAGTTTCAGTCGAATAAAATATGGTACGCAGTATACTAATAGCATTTGTTATTATAAAAAAGTTTTAGGTTCTTTATCTTTGTTTATTCAATAGTTTTTCTCATTAAAAAATAAACGATAAAGTAATTAAAGAAATGAAAATTTTTAAATGTTATATTTTAATTCTCAATATATATTGATACTAACAACCATAAATGTTACAGTCTACTATTAATATAAAAGTCAAAGAAGAATAAGAAATAACAAAGATCCTAACAAGACAACACTCCTGATTCACTGACCTGTAATGTAATAAAATCTTCATACAAACAAACCTAAAATCTGTCAAGTAATTTAGAAACGTTTTTGTTTTTTTAGGTTTCTAAATACGATGTAACTCTACACAATTATCCAAATATGGTTGTCCAAATAACTCCTTGTTCGTATATTTTATAAAATATTTAATTTCTTGTTATTATCTGGAATACCAACAATACCTTTATTTAATTCGTTTTAGTTTCGTAGGACCATGTATAAGCATGAAATTATTATTTCTTCTTCTGATGTTTTTTTTCCTTTCTCCCCAATATATTCTCTTATTCTCAGTAAATGCATGTGCTTTCTTTCTTTCTTCCCTCCATTTTAAATCTGGATTTGATATTTTTTCTTTAACTAGAGGGTCTTCATTCCGTTTATCACATTCATATAATCACTCAATATATATCAATCTATCACTCAACATATCTATAATAATTTTGATATTTTCTGTTTCCATGTCAATTAAGTTGTTTTAACTACTTTGTTCTCGTTTTATATTTTTCAAATTAGTTCACTAGTTCTTCAGTAATTTATGTTTATTAATTTTTTTTAATTTCTCCATTTACTAAAAATGGTGGTAGAATCTTCTTAAAAATTATCCTTTCTTTTTTTTAACAATATCTATTGCCAACTTTTTTCTTTGTAATAAACATTCTATATTATACATAATGCTTCTGGTTTAACAACAGTTTCATAAAGTCTTATCTTGGCAGTGATGGAAAGTGCTTTTTTATCTTAGATTTATTTTGCAAATCTTTTAAGCTGTTTTTATCTTTCTTGCTTTTTCAGACATGTAGTAAGTAGGTTTTCCTGTTGGTGTTAACTATTATCCAAGTTATTTAAATTTAGAAATTCATCGTCTATAAAAAAAATTAATTGTGGTGTTATTCTTAAATTTGTCTTAGGTATTATTATCAATAATTAAATAAGAAAGAAAGGGAACTAATTATAAACACTAATTATTTTTAATTTGGTAAATTAATTTTTTGTGTACGGCAAAAAAAAAAAATAGTCTTAGGTGTAACATTTAATAGAATCAAAAAAAGAGTAATTTTAATAAATAATTGTGTAATTTTTACATGTGATGCCTTATTTTTTTTCAAAATGGATTATTTTCGATGATTTACTGGTTATTTTTCAGTAAGTTCTTTCATGATCCAATAGTCTGTTCTTTGTTTAACTTAAATAGAATATGTAATATATACATATATATATAAATATGTAAATTACGACAAATGATATGATCTGTTTAAATAAGCTGATGATGTTTTTTTAATATTTTTTCGTTTACACTTGTTATTAATATCATGGTGATATTTAACTGATATCATTCTAATATTTAAAATATCTTTACAAAAATAAAACAAGAATACTGGATGAATAATTAGAAATATTGCCCCGTAATTGGAGAAAAGTGGTTTTTAGCAATGTTTTTCAGTAAACATATGGCATATTATTTATTGGATTTAAGAATAGTCTTATATTACTACTCAGTATTAATCTTTTAGTTTCTTTGTGGTAATTTTTATTATTTTTTTATGAAGGAAGTAAAATTTCTAGAATATAAAAAATAAATAAAGATTTGTTCTAAAGTATACTTTAAATTAATTCTTTGTTTATATTCTACAAGGCGTTCAGGGCGCACCAGGTTCTCCTCGTCTAGCTAGGACCTGGACCCTCTCTATATTCGTTATCTTCATTGTTGTGAGAGTAATACTGATAAATAACAATTAAATGCTGAAAAGCTCTCTTTGCTCCAACGTTTCCACGTTATTACGTACAGGCTCTGATACGCTACTGCTGTAGAAGAAGAAATCTTCAGCTCGAGGATAAGAAATCTTCAGCAGCTAACTGAGGATAACGCACTTCAGCTGTTTCAGAGGACCAAGATACTCTCATTCTTTTAGCATACTTTTCTTAATAAGGAAGGTTACTTCTCCTTCTTGAGGGCATATTTTTACCTTTTGACAATCCAATATCGACAGACAAACTAAACAATCAAAACCCGTAAAAGATCGCAAAATGTACTTATTTAAACTAATTACAATAGTAATAATAATTAATAAACTATTAAATATTTTGCAGATATTGATTAAATAAAAAAAAGATAATCGTTTACTTCATTGTATATTTTTTTACCATGATAACAGAAATATAATGTAAAAGTAAAAGGATTATTTTCTCTTTAATATCTTAACCCCACTAGGAATATCGTGATAATTCTAATTGGAGATAATGACAAAGCCTCAAAGTCTCTAGGAAGGTATAAATCTGAAAAATTTGATTAGAATCTGTCCAGTAGTTTTTGCGGGATGCGCACACATGGACGATCCTATCATTGTATTACATGAATAAATTAACAAAGTTAATATTAAATTTGTATAATTTGTAAAAAAACTATTATTTTTGTGCGTAATATTCAACAACTATTACAGCTTTACATCAAACAAACAAAAACTGGTCGGACGAAACCAGATTTATTATGTTATGGAAAAAATTTATTTTTATTAAATAGTTTATAAGATAACTTAGCAAAAAAAAATCTTTTTTGACTGGTGAATTAATTTTTATCTTACAGTTTTTAATTTAGAGGAATCTATATTTCTTATGGATTTTATATTTTATATTCCTGTTACAAATTCGTAATAACTTCTATTTTAGTTTTTACAATAAACCAGTAAATGTTTACTGATTTTTTGTGTTTTTTTTTTAACGATTATAAGAAAAACTACTGAATAAAAGTTACTTGGATATCAATAAACAAGTTTTTAAAAGTCAAATCCAAATTTTTAAACAGATTATATACATATAAATTGTGTAGCAATACGTAATATTCTAGTTCTTTATTTTATTTTATTGTTGTAATTAAAAAAATTAACAAACACGGTTGTAAAATAAACAGTTCATAAAAAAATCGAGGCCAAATAAACACTTAACTTTACTAAAAGTTTTACAACTAATCGGTCTGTGACAGTAATTTAAGAAAAATATTATTAAAAATAATAATAAATTCTTGTTAGTAATTAAGATTAAATTATGAAAATGAAACTGGTTACAATTTAATTTGTTTTATTTAACTTACACCATTTTGTTCAGAATTAAATTTTTTACAAGTTTTTTTGTAAATTTGTATGTGTTTATTTCTTATTTAACAAAGTTATTTTATGCCAAACATAAAAAACAGGGGTTTTTATTCCAATTTATTGGATTCACCCCAGATTTCTCAAAAACTACTGTAGATACGGTTATGAGAACTACTGTATTCGATTTGTAAGAGGTTACTAATTCTGCTCCTTAATTAACGCCCTAAAAATTTCAGTACGAGCTAATTTCACCGGGGTAGCAGAAATCCGAGCGAAATCTTTCACTAGCCGTAACTCACAAACGAAGCATTTTAGGACATACATACACATATGTTTATGTGAACTTTTCACATTATTTTCATTAGTATAATAGGTTACGAAAGACCCAGGAAAACTTGCTGATACACTTTGTATATACTTCAGATGTAACTCTCGGGAGTTTATCAATAAACGACTGAATTAGCTTCAGTATGTTAAGGTAGTATGTAAAACTTTAGATATGGACACCATGTATTTTTAGGTCTTAAAAATTTTCATTTACTGTTTACTTCAGTTTATAAATCCTCTTTTGGGTACAGGATAAAGAACTTTATTATTATTCATAACCATCTTCTATACCTAAAATAAAAATCATTCATCCAAAATAATAATGGAGTTATTAACACACTCTTTTATTTAACAAATACATATATGCGAAACATTTTTTTTTATAATTAAATAAGGGGGTAAACTTAATGGTCTCTTATGTATATTGACCTAAAAACTGAATAAAATAGGTCCCAGAATTTTATCTTCCGTAATTTTCATGATATCTAACGTAAAACAAAAAAATTCGGTGACGAAAAATACGTTTCTTAGGTTTGAAGTACAATAACTTTGTTAAATAGCTAATAAACGCATAAATTTTATTATAAAACATTTGTAAAAATTTAATTTTGGGAAAATTGTTATAATAAAGATTATGAA
Source organism: Lycorma delicatula (assembly GCF_047948215.1). Taxonomy (NCBI): domain Eukaryota; kingdom Metazoa; phylum Arthropoda; class Insecta; order Hemiptera; family Fulgoridae; genus Lycorma; species Lycorma delicatula. The sequence continues at coordinate 127,028,355 of NC_134458.1, read as the reverse complement.
AAAAACTTTATTATTAAAAACAAAGAATAAACATAATCCCATTTTTCAGAATTGTGTTTTTCAAACGTATAGTATGTAAACATATACATTTTTCAAAAACACAATGTGGTGATGTTTTACCCTCAGCAGTAAATTTTTGCGGGAATTTTCAGAAAAATAAAACAATGTTTCGTGTATATGATTCCCAATCGAATGAAAGTAACGTTTCTGTTATAAAGTGTGTGTTTGATCTGGGACGAACATAATTCCGATTATTGGCAGAGTTACGATGATACATCTAATCTACAAGGATACAATTTTACACATAGAACTGTTAATTAATCGTTTACCATTTGAAATATAATTAGCGGGCCGAATAAAAACCTATGAATAGTTTAAGAGCAATAGCGAAATGAGTCAATTGCAAGGAGTGTGACACTCTGAGATCTACGCTAGACTCCTATTCATGTGAACTCAAGAAGAGCCAGCGTAACATCAATAGGAAATTTGCTAATTTAATATTGAAACGAAATTTTATGTTTATTTTTTTAATTTTCCCATAAAAAAGTACTACATATCATTGTTTATGTGCATAGTTGTGATAGTATTGCGCAATATGTGGAAATCACTCTTTTTTATGTTTCTTTTAGAATTTATTTTTTTGTAAATACAAAATCTTGAATTTACTTTTCAAATACTCGTTCAGTGAAAACATAGTACAACATATACCATTTAATTTTAATTAATTTTTTTTAATTTCGATAAACCGGATTCAAAACTTGTATAATGATTGACAAACAGAGATGTGTGCTAGTTTGAATAAAATAATTCATCTGGACTAAAACAAGTAAAGCAAACAGTGGCAAAATTCATAAATAGATTTACAGCTACCGAAAAAATTAATTATGATTTTATTAAAAATTCATTTATTTAAACGAATTTTCAACTGAGAACAAAAATATAAAATTAAACGAGTTATAAAATCAAGTAATATAAACATTCAAAATACCCGTAACAAGTAAGAATGGAATAAGGTTTTTGTTGCCTTGCATCCCCGAAGCGTTCGTTTTACCTTCTAAATCGCATTTCATCCTATTTCCTATTTTCTCTCCCTATTTCCTCTCTCAATAAACATGACCTCCTAACACCCCCTATCTTCTTCTCTACTACCATTCGAACCTGTTAGACAATTTATGATCCTCATTTTCGAACTTGTAATGAAAACGGTTGAGTGTGAGCGAAAGAGTAATAGAAAGAGAGAGAAACATTAAGGATGTTTTAGAAGGATAACTTGACTAGCGCGCTTGGTGTGGCATTTGCGTTGTTTTATTTCTGTATCCGTAAAGAAAAAAAAAACTGAAAGATCTTATCCGAAGCATTATAAAAGACTTACGTTCTTTATCTGTTTTAAAGATAATTTTAAGTGGCTTGACTTTTAACTATTTGAATGTTTTTCACCTTAATAGATACTTTAAATCTTTAAAATAAAATTAAAGGGGTTCTTTATTTTTTTCAAATATAACAGCATTATTAAGTAAAATTATCTATTATTAATTATCAAGGTATTTTAACAATTTTATATTAATAAATTTTAGTTTATTTTAATTTTTTTAATATTATATAATATTTGATGAAATTCATCCAGTATACAGACTGATCTACGAAGAAGGGAAATAATTTTTAGGATATGTTCTACTGATGAAAATATAGATGAAAGTTCATATAAACAAAAGTTCGGAAACGAAAGTTTCCGAACGATGGCGAGAGCTAGCTGGCGAAAAATCTCATCTTGATTTCTACTCCTTAGGTAAAATTTAACAAGAGTGTAATTAGTTGAACCCAAATTAAGAGATAAATTTAGTGGTTATATATAAAATATAATCTAAAAGAGTGAAAAAAAAAAATAGTTCTCAAAACTGTATTTTTAGTATTTTTTGAGAAATCTGGGGTAGAAAACAAAAGAGTGGGGGTCGAAAAACACTATTTTATATTTGCCGTAAAATAAATTTGTTAAATGGGCAATAAAGGTATAAAAGTTTTAAATTAAATTTGTAGAAAATTTGATTTTGAGTAAAATGATATAAATAAAGTTTACAGAAACTAAAAACAATTGCAAAAATTCTGAAATTTATTAAAAACCAAACATATCAATTATAACAGATTTTAGGTTTTAAATGAAACAAAAAAAATAACATATTTATTTATTTATTCATATCATTTTACTTGGAATTAAATTTTCTACCAGTTTTAATTAAAAACATTATTATTTTTGTTATCCATTTAATAAAATAATTTTACGTCAATGTAATATAATACATTTTCGATCGTATTTTTTTTTTTTTTTAATCTAAATTTTTCGAAAATTATTAAAAATACAATTTTGAGACCAATCTTTCTTCAATGCTTCAAAACAGATTTTATATAAACCATTAAAATTACCCCTTAATTTGAGTGCCAAGAATTACAACCTGGCTTAATTTAATCGAAAGGGCAGAAATCAAAACAATATCTTTCTCGCTAAAAATAGGTTTCCAAACTTATGTTTATACATACTGTCTTCTTCATTTTCACCGGTTGAACATGTCTTGAAATTTGTTACAATCTTTGAGAATCACTCTGTATAACATTATTATATTTAAAACAGAATATACATTTAACAAACAAGAGGTAAATACTAAAAATGAAAAAAACACGATTGCCAAAAAAATATTGCTTTTAATTTAGGATTATTAAAGGGCGTGCGCGTTACAATCGGTTTTTGCCGTTGAGCTGCTGCGATGGAACAACCATACATACACCCTAAATATATTTACGCTCCATTTAGGGTAATATATAAAATACTAGTAAGACGACAACTTCACACATATGAGATACAAAGTTTCTGAATCGTTCAAAATGAAACGTTGATATACAAGTTATAAAAAACGACTCGTTCATCTGATAGATTTTTCAAATATTTTAAATTTATATATATATATATATATCAACATATACATATTTATATAGCCTATGACACTCCCAGTAATGTAAAAATTCCACCCATTTCATAATCTAAATCGGTTCAGCCGTTGAGATGCTATGGTGGAAAAAACAAACAAATAAGCATAAATAGATACATACATATATACACTCTAAATACATTATACTCCCTTTTGGACAGTCGTGCAGTAGAGAAGTATTGACTTTTTTTTAATATGTTGATTTGACGTTGGTTTTGTTATTTTCTTAAAGTTAATTTTATTTAAACCACTGATAAGGTTAAAAACTGGAAGTCTTGTAAAAATTAAAGCCGTTTCCAATAAACACAAAGAAAACAAAACTTTATCCTAAAAATAAAAATAAAAAATAGGAAAGAATGTAGAAAAATTTGTATATGCAATTAAAAATTGCTTTAATGGATTATTAATTTAGGCATATTTTATTCAATATTTATTGTTTATTGAGATAGAGTTCTGTAAGTTTATCGGGTGCTCGTTTTAAATTCTGACTTTGGATGGACCATATTATTATCATTTTATGTCGATTGAAAGGTTTATCTTTTAATGAATGGTATTATTTGGAAGTCTAATGACAGCAAGGAATGGGGAGTTATGTTTAGATACTATCACAGCAAAAGGATCAGTCGACGAAGGCAAAATATACCTACAGGCTAAACCCCGATCTCTAGAGAGTGCTGTTCCACAAACACGGAAAACTGGGATACGAGTTATCAAAGTTCCTTACCGGTAACAGGTTTTTCTAGGCATACATGTGCGAGCGGACGTTGAGATTCTCTGCGGTATGGGACTATTGCTGCGGAAAAATGGACTCGCAAAACATACCGTCTTCATGTACAATCAGTTCCTGCAGCGTAGGGAAGCATGCAGGAACGAATTCGGTGTTTCATCTGCGAACCAAACATGTGTGGTAGCGATGTCCGCAATTTTGATTAAGATATCCGTTCGAAAATGGCGGAAGGAGTGCAGAGATTAATTAATAATCTCCACTGAGCCTCCCTGATTTTTGGGTTCATGCTAAAAAAGGTCTGGTCGAAAGTAGAGTAACCAAGAAAAACAAAGGTCAACAATCGAGGCTTAGTTACACAAGTTAATTTTTTAATAATATTGGCTCTTCGCTTCTTTGCCCAATCGGCCACAGTTTGTTAAACATATATAACAAATTGAACAAATATACTTATCAGATGTGTCTTGTTTACTAGAAATTCTGTAACTAATAGACGTAATTCATTTTACATTGGTGTTAAAGAAGTGAGATTCAGAACGTACTCAAATTCAAGTGAAAATTAAAATAAAATACAAAATTGAAAACTGTATCGTAATTGATTGTAAAAATTCATCCATAAAAATAAATAAATAAATCTTCTTATTTTTTAACTGACAATTTCCAGAATCAGCGAATATCACTGACTGATTACTGTTGAAGAGATAGTAATCCCCTCTTTTTAAGCTGTTAAGGTTAAAAATACTAGGATATGTATCAAACGGTTATCATGAAAAAGCTATTTAATGAATTAAATATACGTATAAATATAATAGAACATAAATATATATACCAGTATTATTATATTATAATGATAATGAATAATAATTGTTGTCAAAAATAATAATAAAAGTAATTTTATTTTTTGTTTGTTATGAAAAAAAAAAATACGCAGTAAACTTACAGCTGAAATACCATCAACTGGTCTATGTTAAAGTAATTTCCAGTTTAATGAAAATAATAAATTTAGGTTACATCGAACATAATATTATAGCTTGATAATATATCCAATTAGAGAAAGTTTATACATTCATAAGAAAGATGGCCAAGAAATTCATGAGATGCCTTTATACTCTTTTTAGAGAAAAATAAATAATCAACGTACAATTTAACAAGATTTAACAAAAATGACCGATTTAATAACAACCAACAAAAAAAAAAACAATTCCATTGTACCAGTGTGAGTATATCACTTTTCAACCCCCCCCCCCCCAAAAAAAAAAATTCGTAGGTATGGGTCCAGAAAACCTGTTTGTGCTGAATACCAACAAAAATAGAACGATATAAAAAAATTGTGAATAATATAAACCCTCGACAAAGATTTACATTCTGAAAGTATCTTTCTAAAAAACAATTTGCCCAGAATCCGAGAAAAATTGATAAATACAAAGAAACTAAATGCTATTTGTTATTCTCAAACTTCTCTAAAATGCAGTTCTTCTTACCTTCAAGTGTAATAAAAAAGTAATATTTAATAATTTCCGTGAAATTAAAAAAGAAAAATGGTTATGTTTTAAATAATTAATGAAGCTAATTTTCCTTGTTAAGAAAAGTATATTACACGCTATTTTATTCGTAATAATTGAAAATTTATTATTTGTTATATACGTCTATAAACAAAGATCAATTTTACGAAATTTGAAAATTGTCTAATCAATTTTTTTTTATGTAAAATTTTATATTCATATACCGACTTCTTTATGATATTTTCTTTGCTGTTTGAGGTACTTCATCAGAATCTCTTCCCTAATTCAGTTTACGGTTCTTTTTTTACCTCTCTTTCTTATTTTTATTATATCCATTTTATGTTTTCCTACTGAACGATCTTCTCTGTTTTCTCATCAACTATACTCAGTTTATTGCAATACTAAATAAATATTTTTGTATATCGTATAACAATAAGTTATAACTCTTATATTTACTTATTACATTATAAAGTATAATTTTTATTTCTAAAATACTGGCTTATTTTTATTAATCTATTTATTTACCTTATCAGAATTCCATATAATATGTATGAATTAATATGTTCTTTTATCAGTTGTTCCAAAATTGTTTAGATTTCTGAATTTCTTCTTAAAAATAACTGACTTAAAAAATAAAGAAACTGGGAAAGTATTATATGACTAGACAAGCTATTCCGGTGAAGTCATGATTACCAAAATAAGATTAAGCATCAAAATTCCAGATGTCGAATAAAAAACTGATTGATTTAGGGACTTCTTTACTGTAGGAGGAAAATTTTGTGAAATCTATTCGAAATGAAGTGATCCCTAACGAAAGAAATGTAAATTAGAATTGTTTAAAAATATTTTTAAAAAAAATCTGATGTGGAAACCACATGACTTCCTTGTACGCCTATTAAATTACTTATACACATTTTCTTTAAAGTGCAAAGTACGTAAAATTTTATTTAATTAATAACTTTTGATATATATCAAAAGTTATTAATATAGTAATATATATATATATATATATTTTATTGTTTTAATTGAATTTTTATTTATCGTAAACATATTTTTTTGCAATCAGAGGTTAATAATTATTAATATCAATATATTTAAATTAAAAAAATAAGAAGTTAAAAAAAAATTACTTCTCTTGTGTACCTTCCCCTTGTAAGATCCAAATATTTTATTAATTAAAATTTTATTTGACTGTAACTCTGGAACCAATGAAAACAAGTACCACTTATGATATATCGTTTAAAAGCTGTTAATGAGGGCTTATTACTGCAGTTATGAAGAAGTCCAAAATCCATATTGTTTGGGATTTTGGGCTTTTTTGGAAACTTTTGGTCCAGTCGATTGCAATAAAAATGGGGGGGGGGTGCACAACTATATGTTACAACAGTCCTAAATCCAAAATTTCAACATCTTACGGCTAATCTTTTTAAGTTATGTGAGATACATACGTATGCACATATATGCATACATACGTCCATACGTACGTACGTACAGACGTCACGCTGAAACTAATCAAAATGGATTCAGGAATGGTCTAAATATATATTTCCGTTGAAATCTGAAAATAAAATTTTTCCCGATCACAATGCTTTCTTTACTTATTACAAGGAAGTCAAGATAAAGTACAACTTTTATGTAAGTAATGAAAAAATATTGCTTCGCATTTTGGGTCTGGAATATAATGTAGGCGCCTAATCTACAATTACTTTAATAGCGCTTTAAGTAATGAAGAGAAATACCAAGAAAAATTAATTATAAATTTAAAAGTTAGAGCCAAAAAACAAAATAACAGAATTTTTACTGTTAGAGGTAAGGAATAAATTTTAAGAAGCATTTTTCTATAATATTCATATGTAGGATAAGTTTAACAAATTGCTTCTGTAATATCTTCTCGAAATTTAACGTCCGCGCCAATAAAGGCTAAAATAACAAATATAAATCTTTCAAAGCGTTTTCTGCATTTTAGGTTCCGGGTTTTAAAAAAAACGTAGACATTTCTTGATAGCTCTATATATGAAGTATAAACTTTTACAATTTTTTCGTAAAATATTTAAACCAAACGAAGATAGACCAAAAGGACAAAAAAACACATATTTCAATTTTTACTAGACGGGGCTTGATTTTTGAAATAATTTATTCATAATTTCTAGCATGTTGATTTTAATAACTTTTACATCAGAAATTTCCATTATCATGGTTGTCAGGACAATAGAAGTGTGGTATAATATAAACTAGTTTGGTTTTAAAATGAGAATGGTTAGGTATCTCTAGCGGTTAGAATAATCTTAGAAGGAGGCAGGCGTCAAACAAGTATAGGTACTGCATTTTTTTTTTTTTAGATTTCGAAATGGTTTTTAATAATGGTAAAATAAAAGAGAATTTTTAAAATTTAAAGAAAAATCGAATAGAAATATCAGTAAAATAGTTGTTTATAATTTAATTTTTATAAGAATCAAATTGCTGTAAAATGTGTAATCAGTGAAGAGAAGAATCTTCTTACTGATTCAAAAACAAGTAGGCAAAGATGTGGTCTGACCTATTGCTTTTCAGCTTATCAATAGAAGATATTCTGAAGAAAATTACGAACGAATTTTTAAATGAAGTTGCTGCCGAAGGAATAAATAAAAACGAATTTTCTTTCGTTATCCTCCTGCCAGTTGTTATGAATGAATTAATGATGATGCAACCACGATATACTTCTGTTCTCTTCACGAATGTGTGCTTGAAAACTTGTTCTTTTTAATTTGTTTTTAGTTACCGTATTCGCGTTTTTTTTTCTTTCTTAAACGGTTGTTCCCGACAACATATTTCATTTATGCGAAAGAGCTCGTTAAAAAAATACCTGTTTTTACGTTCCAAAATATTACGAGCGAATAAATTATATAAAAGTGGACATGAAATGGTTTTGAAGAATTCGGATACATCGATGATAATTATTAATTTTCATTTATATATTATTAGTGTTAATAAAATATCACAAATATTTACTAATAAAATCTGGAAAGAGGATAACGAAGACAACCATTAAACTTTAAGAAATGTTGTATGGTTTAGATTGATTGGAGAGAAATTTAATCTTTATTAAATAAAATTAAAACGAAGATAATAAATTGTGACATAAAGAGTTAAACATTAACATTTTAATAAAGAATTAAACATTAAGATAAGGGTAACACAATATAAAAGAAGTCGGAGAACTTTTGTAATATACATAGTAAAACTATTATAGATGGACGAATCAAAAGGAGATATCAAAAGGAGAGTGGTACAAGCATGGACAGTTTTTATAACAAAAAAAAAAAAAAAAACTTAATTGCTAATATAAAATATATCTTACATCTAAGAAGTAAGGAAAATTCTTAAAAATGTTTATATGAAGCTGCTCTTTAAGATATTGAAAGTGGTTAATAGCAAAATCAGAATGAAAGGGCTTTAAAATGTTACAGGGAAAATTTGTGGATTAGTTAATTTCGGTATAAAAAGATATTTTATGACTAATAGGAGAGGTGATAGAAACTTATAAAAAGACTCCGTTTTTAGTTAATTTGGAAATAAAGAAGTGTAGAAGAGGTTAATAACTTTAGAGAAAGATCAAGGTTGGCATGTTATAATATAGAACCGAGTATCTAGGATGCATTATTAATTGTGTCGAGATTAAAAGATAATCGCAGACAGAAAGAAAAGGAAAGCAATATCAGACCAGTCATATTCATGATGACTGTACAAAATAATTATTTCTTAAAAATCAAACAGTGAACTATATTTACTTACTTAAGACCCGTAGAGCTAATAAACAGCGGGCGTTACATTACATTCAACCCTCTGTACCGTTGTTAGTTGCCTTTTGTTCCAGTTTTCAATTTTTCTTGTTTCTTGTTCAACGCTATCCATCTGTTTTCTTCATATTCAATTTGCCTCTCTGGGTATTACATTGGATCCATTTTATACTTGCTACCAGATATGGATTTCAATCCACCAACACTTAGTTTTTCTTTATTCACCGACATATTTTATTGTTTCTAACTGGGTTCTTAATTTTCCATGAAAATTTCACTTATTTTTTCTTCGTATGATTCGAAACGTAGATACAAAATTCCTGATAAGGAACAAATAATAAGTTAATTGAAAAGTAAATATACTCGAAAAATAGGAGTATTCAACCTATTTTTAATTTACCTACTCTATCAAGAGTTTCACTTTTTTTTTCAAATGGATCGTCTTTCATTCGTGTATACAGATTTTAGAAGCTTTAATCTTCTGCCATCTCTCAGTCATAATTTTTATTAATCTTTCCCATTGTTCTTAAAATTTCCCATTCTAAAATTTATTTTTATCTTATTCCGATCTCTTGGAGATCCTTTTATATTTGTAGATGTCGATAGTTTTTACCGTTGAAAATAATAAATTAAAATTAAATTTTTAAAATAATAAATAAATAATACTTTTGATTATGAAATAAATTGAAAATTATTCTTCGTTTCATTTTCTTTAAATGATCGTAAAACATTATGTTCTATTTTTAATTGCATCGATTATATTTTCAAATTCCTTATAATCTTCCGAGTTTGTTCTTAAAACATTTTATTAAAAAGTAAACATTTTGTTTTCACGTCTAATAATTTTTTTTGTTGTAATGAATATTTTCTTGAAATGTTGTGAAAATGAAAAACTCACCTACGTTAAAATTACGTACTTGTTTAAAAGTTGATAAATTTTTCGCATTAGAGTTGCAGCACAATGTTTAATAAAAGATAAAATGGAACTAGTTCATAATGAAGAGGCTAGAAGAGTTATTTCGGTGTGATTAATATAACACTAAATTTGAAGTGAAAGTAATAAAGAATGTATAGCTAAATTTGATGAAAAGACCTTTTGTTATCCAAAAGAGAGCCTTGGTTAACTGCAAAAATATAAATATCCTTGTGAATTTAATATTAAAATATTGGTGATCTGAAGAATAAGCATTTTTTGGCTGTGAGAATTTATTTGCGGAGGATAAAGAATTTTTTATTGAGGTAATATTAATTAAAAATGAGTTTACCGATCACAAAAAAATAAATCCATTCAACTAAAACGTTCCTCTTTTAATATGATTAATATAATAAAATAATATAATGTTATAAAATTTATTATGATTTATATATGTACAAGTTCAAGTATGTACATATATACACACACACACACACGCACACATATATATGTATATATATGTGTGTGTGTATACATATGTATATATATATATATATATATATGTAGTATAATATATGTTCATGTTCAAGTTGGTAAATAACTTAAAGGACTTAATTTTATTAACATCAGAAGTTCAGTAGATCTTTAGTGAAACCACTTTATAAATGTATTAAGTATCCTGATTATTTACTTAAGAGTTTGACAACATATTTTATGTAAGTTGAAACATTAAAAGTTACTTTAAATATACTTATAATTAATTAATTTGATTTGAATTTAAATCCGTATCAATATTACTAGTTGTTTTTTAAAAAGTAGTTTTAATTTCTTATTTAAAAACAAATATTTACGTAAATTTCTTAATTGAAATTCAATTAAGGACAATTACATAGAATAATTAACACTGTAAACAACTTCGTATAGATTTTTTCCATTTTAAGGAGAAATCCAACCAAATAGAAACTAGACTGCTGGAACGGAAAAACCCAATTTAGGAATAACCTCAATTTGCGGTGCCGTTCTACTAAAATATATCAAAATGATTAAATAAAATATGTATTGAGGAAATAAAAATGTTTTAATTTTATTTTTATTGTTTAACTTTTTTTTGTATGAATATCCATAAATTATTATTATCCCCATAAAAAGATAATGATGTATTACATTTAAAATAAATTACTTCTGAAGCAGCTTTATGCAGGTTTACTTCTTAAGCAGTTTTTAAATTACTTCTGAAGCTGTTAATTTTGTATTATTAACAGGCAAGAAAGTCACGCAACACTTTGCCAGGTTTTTTTGGGTTTAAGTCACATAGTCTTTTTTTTTTTGTATTGTCTGATACTGATAGAGTAAATATTTATTTTTTAATTTTATTTTCTTATGATAGTATTTATGAAAAAGAATGCCAAAAAATGCGGTAAACTGCTGCTGATAATTTTATAGTTCCAATATTTCATTCTTTTACTAAACAAAGAAATAATAGAAATCAGTAAAAGAATTCTGGATAAGAGGATAAGAAAACTATTAACAGGTTTGTAGTAGATAATTTTCATAAAACATTCTAGTAAATTTTAAATTCAATAGTTTATAATACATTATTAATTTCAAACACGATGTGTATTTATTATTGTGTAACTACAAAAAGTTTTTTCTCATTTATCATGAACTACAAGAAAACGTTCCGTAATCTGATATATATTTTCATAATGTTTTTGTTATTAATTATTTTAAAGAAAAATACTTACAGTTAATGTAACAAAAATATAAGCCTACTATCTTTTGTTTCAAAAAAAAAAAAAAACACAAAAAAAATAGTTAAAGATAAACGTAATTAAATAAATACAAAATAAATATAAATTGTAACTTTATAACTCTTGTTGGAATTCAATAACACGTTTTCTCCCTTAATATTATATCCATCTGATATTTTTTTTATCTTAGAAACAACATCAAAAGATAAAAAAAGAAAGAGAGAGCTAGTATAGAAAAGTTTGATCATATGTTTTAAGAGAAATCTCATCTTATCGAAAGAAAGGGTCTTCTGCCGTATCCCATTAGCTGAACAACGAAATGTAATGATATAATGATGGGAAACTGGTACCGATTGGTATGAGAAATCGTAATTCAATCCTGATTGGTTCTTTTCAATTTATTTCATATTAAAAACGAACACGTCTGAGTCTAGCTAACTTTTTTTTATTAATATTATACTTATTTAATTATTACCTACCATGTACAGATAAAACATATTTTACATACTTTTATCATAAAAAATAATTATTTCTTTCATTTTGTTATGTATTCCAATAACAGTAACATTTTATGTTTGAACTTTAAAATTGTTTGTTTTATTAATAATAAAAACATTTTTAAAAATAATAATTTTATGACAAAATAAATAATTTAACAGTTATTTATTAAATCCGAAATCTTTTAACTACTTTTGTAGCTAAATACTCTGAGAATAATAATTTTTAATTAATTTTATAGATTAATAATATTTGAATCAAGAGTAATTTGTAGTTGACCTAAAATCTGGATAAAAGTCATTTTTACGTAAATATTCCGTCATTGTTAGCTGTGGTTAAGTCTGTTAATATTAATTAAATTTATATAATATTTATAGCATAATATTTACATAATCTTTCTTGGGTAAGAAATACTTTTAATTATTATTCATATTATTTTTGATTTTAGGAGCATTGTAAGTTATAGTTAATTCTCTTTTCATTGTAAGAGCACAATAATAAAAAAAATTAAAACTAAGTAATTCATATTTGTTTAAGCAAATTCATGCTGTGAAATTTGTTATTTAACGTGTTGCTGTGTTACAATATTGTTCTAGTGTTATATTTTGTAATTTTTATTATTATTATTATTATTATTATTATAAATGTTGCATTTTTATGTAATAACAAAAAAAATTACTAACAATTAAGTCATTGATATAAGAAATTTCTATGGGAATAGAAATAACCTTGTTTCCAGAATAATGGATAAATAAATAAATAAATAATGTTGTAATTGTATAAAATACAATGCTTTTTGAACTTTTACTTTTTCTCAAATTACCGTGTGAAATTCATTTCTCTGCATTTCTGTTCCAATTTCTTAAAGAATACGCGTATTCAAAATATTAAAATATAATTTTAGTAAAATTATTGTAATATTTTGTTTTAAAATATTAACACATGAATTAATAGAATTGCCTTTTTCTAAATGAAATTCTTTCTAAGTAAAAAGTTTTAGCGAAATAAAAGTTTGCATTGCTATTTCTTTCTCGTTATATGTAGTTAATTAGTAATGTTGTTAATAAATGTAGTTAGTATATAGTTAATAAATATACTATTTTGCAATTACTGTATATATTTTATTGCTATCTAAGAAAATTGATTGCAGAATAAAAATTTAAAAAAAGTTAATTTTATATAAAAAAACTTGCAAAAACTATTTAATAAGTAACTCATTAATATATTTAAAGAATTAAAAAAAGAGCTAAGATAAATAAAATTTTAAATGTTTCTTTTTATACTGTTAATAAATTATCAACGCATCAGAACTTTTATTATTTTTTACAGAAGAATGATAGGCTATAAGACTTTCAGTAAGGAATGTTAATATATTTTTAAAAATTTAGGCAGAAAAAAATATCTGTAGGGTGGCTTTTAAAATTCTGAAAGGGTATAACAAGATCAGTAATGCAAACCACTAAAACATAATGAAGTTTTTTTTTTTTTATTTAAACATTGTTATAAATATTTCTGTATGCACCAGACGTATTATAACGATCCGCTATACTGCCCTATTTTATATTTTATAAATAATTTACTATATTATTAAAACTCCTAAGTGTATGTATAAGTTATATATTTATATATAAAACTAATATATATATATATATATATATATATATAAGTTTTATATATATATATATACACAATGTAGCATTCTTACAAACAATTCTATCCCATCTAATGAAAATATATATTTTTTTTATCTGAAATGAATCTGAGAAAGATACCATTAATGTTCCTGAAAAGTTGTAAGGTTTTTTTGTTATTCAAGTCTTTTTCCTATACAATTTTTTGTTTAAATCTTTTCCAATATGAGAACAAAAAAGTCACTGATAAAATAATTATATATTGTACCAACATTAAAAATAGAATTTCCAATATTTAAAAATGTAACTATTTTCGATGAAGTAAAAAGTAAAACTATGGTTAAATAAACAATTTTTATTATTTTATATGAAACAACTTAAGTTTATTTTGTTTCTTTTCTTATAAAGGCTGAACTAAATTTACTTAATTTCCATCATTAACAGCTGAGAATAAATTCAGGATTTTCTTATTGTTTTCTAGAGGATGTTTTCTCTGGTGTTCCTGTTATAAGATTTTTCTAGATAACAAAAGTAGATTTTGTAAATAAATAATACTTTCGCAATAAACGATATGAAAATATTTAAATTTATTTTGTGTTGTCAGCAATGCTTTGCTGGCAACACAGCATAGATAATAAATACAAGGTTTTTATTATCTAGTAATACGTATTTTAAAATTAAACTTATTTTAACGTGATAATTCCTTTGAAATTTCGGGTAAAATATTACACTAATATTAGTATTCCAGAGAGCCTTGTTCACACTCGATAGCATTATTCCCGTTATTTCTGTATATTTATTTTATTTTTATTAGGACACAGTAAAAAGTAAAACTTAATATATATATATATATATTTATTTATGTAATCGAATTCCAGTAAACGACAGTTCATTCATATTAACTGTCAATTGCCAGCATTATTATTTTCATTATCAAGATATGTGTCTTTTCTTGTGAAAAAACGTTTTTTTAGCACTGCCAAATTTTATTAGCTAATCCACCTACGTTTTAAAAAATAAAACGTAAAAATTATAATAAATGGTATTTTTTTTTAAATTAATAATAAAACCAACTTAAATACATATAAAATTGAATATTAAAATGCAATATCTTTTAATTTCGGTTTTTATTTTGGCGTCAATTTAAAAATGATTACATTTTTAGGATTTGTGTGTTATTTCAAATAATTTATACTTCAAAGAGTTAAAATTTACAAAAAAAGTGAAAAAAATTAATTTTTAATGTTTTTTGTTTTTTTCTGGTAATTGGTTTTAATATTTAAAAAAAAAATTTAATTTTTTCATGATGTTAAGGAGAGGAGAAATTTTTTTAAATAATTTTTATAATCGATATTGAGCTTGGAAGAGTCCAGTTAATAAATGCACATTGTGTAATATTGTGTTATTTTATATACATATTGGACAAATGCTAACATTTAATCTAATGTGCAAATGACATAATAGCATTAACATATATATATAGTAGGCGTAAACGTGCAAAATCAATTTCGTTTTAAGTGGTTATAAAGTCAAATTCATCCTAAAGTAAAAGGTTTTACATAATAATGTAGGTTACATTGAACTGTATATAGATACGAGTGACATTGTGTTGTGAGACATGTGGTTGACAACATTAAAGTCAACTGTATGTCAGGCCCTGATAATCTAACTGGTATACTATTGTTGAAATGACATTCCGTCACGCACAAAGAGAAGCGGTGGTCTGAAGTATATTCGGTAATACAATAATAATATGGATTATGACTGGCATTTAATTTCATTCTTTATGCGATATGTCATGTTATGTGACAAATTTCTTGCAAATAAGTCACAGTAAAACATATATACTGTACAATATAATTTAAAGAGGCTATTTTTCTAAAGTAAATAAATTACAAGGCTTTAAAAGGCTATAAATTTTAGTATAATTATTATACTAAATTTAAGAGAGGAGTATACTAAATTTAAGGGAGTATAATAATTTATAAATATTTTTAACTGCTTTCCGATTTTAATATTGAAATAAAATTTTCAGGATTTTTTCTTATAAAAATTTAAGTAACTCATGTTACACGATTTAGGTTCGTGATTTGTGGGAGAAGAGAAATACTAATATTTTCTCCAGTTGCGTTTAATCTTAAAAAATTCTTCATTTTTTATGAATCTCAATTTCAACAGCTTTTAATTTAAGTGTCTCCATTTTTCTTCTCAGAATATTTTTTAACTTCATTTTCTTTCTCTTTAAGCTTCTTTTTTTCGTAATGCTATGAGCAACTCAATGCTTGATCTCCGTCTTTCTTGGATTTTTCTTGTACGATCATTCATTAAAGAAATTTTTTGTAGAAAATGTCCTTACCAGGATGTTTTTCTCCTCATCTCTTCACTTCTTTTTGAATGTATCTTCGTTTTTCATCTTTCCCATTCATTTCACTTCCTGCATTCTTATCTACAACTGCATTCAATCTAATCAATATTTTACCCAAGTATTTCTCTTTGGATACACAATTTAGAACCATATTAATTATCAAATTCAACTTAAGGTATTTGGTAAACCTCTAACTCGGTTAAATTGGGATAACTTCATACTTTTTAAAAGTTGTTTTCGTATAGATCTTTTCCTTTGCACAAATTCTGTTTCATGATATTGATTATAAAAAAAAAAACTTTTTGTGTTACTTTTTATCTTTTGAAATTCAGTACACAAAAATATATATATATATATATATATATATATGTATATGTATATGTATGTGTATGTGTGTGTGTATATATATATGTAATTTATCTTTCTTTTATAAGTTTACTTTTAATTCCTATTCATTTTCGGATGTAACCATTAACATAAATTTCAAGAATTTTCATAGATTTGAGGACAGTTAATAACGCAAAACGATAGTTCTCATGCGAAATAACAATGAATACTTATATCAACAAGCTAGTTAAATTATATTTATAAATATACTTGGTTTTACCTGTTGAAAGTTCAACGATATTTGAACGACCTTAAAAACTACATCACTTTTCCGGTTTTTATATATTTATTATCTGGGTTTTTTATTTTAATAAAAAAAAGTTTATTTCATAATAAAAATTTTAAAAATAAAATAAACAATATAAAAAAGACTTGCGCAGTTCTGTGATAGAAGACCGACTTTTCCGATATGCTTCACTATTTCGCAGTAAGAAACTCACTGATTTTCAGAGTATAACGCAATAAATACGTTCGATTAACGAGTAGACCATACATACAGGCATCAAGTTTAAAATCACTCACCGGTGTGACTCATTGCATAAACACGTATGAAAAAAAACACACAAAGTGAAATAACCTCAATTAAGGTTATGGTGTCTGTTTTTCACATTAAATTGAGATTAACTAAAGAACAACTCAAGGAATCTTTTTCAAATGTTTACATGCACAACTTCAGCTACACTACTACAGCGTATCTAAATTTCAATGAAATTTATTCAGTAGTTTTGGAAATTTTTGAGCCACAAAAATTTATACAAGAACGTTATTTTCGTAATCCTCATATCTCAAAACGTAAAAAAATTCATTTTCACCTTCCAAATCCACCAAGAGACCGAAAAAGATACCCAAATTGACGTTATGTTGTCTCTTGTCCAACATCGATTGAGCGTCTTCTGCCCCTACTGTCGGGAGTAAGACGCGCCGAAACACGTGATATTCCAGTGCCCGCGGTGGGACGAGAAACGCCGCGAGTGTACTGCCGTATCTGGGCATCTCGAGGTGGGGGCCATCGATGGAACGATGTTACGAAGTTCGGTGGACTTCGACACTGTGACGGAGTTTCTGTTGAGAATACTGCAACTGAAATATCGGGAAGCGAGGGGTGAGGGACAGCTCCGTACGGAACTGCCGTTCGCCCGTGCTTGCACAATTGTTGATAAAGTGTGGGGACTCTTGAGCCCCTGAGTTAAAAGACTGAGTCCCGGCGGGGCCGTCCCTCCGGGGGTGTCCCCGTTAGAGGCGAAGCGCAAAGGACCGAGTCCTGGTTGTTGGGTGATGGAGGCCGGGAACATAGCCGGGCCTGGCGTTTCCCTCGTCTGGCGAATAGAGACAAAGGCACCTCCCGGAATCGTGTTGATGCTTAATCGGGGGTCTGGTTCCGGGAGGTAGGGGGAAAAAAAAAATGAGATTGTGCGTAACTCAATTAAACTTCATAAAATTTTCATATGAACGACTTCAGATAAATTACTACATCATATCTAAATTTCAGCGCAATTGATCTAGTATTTTTGAAGATTTATGAGCAAAAAATTTTATACGTAGGCTTATATATACATGAAGAAATTTCATTTTAATTGAATATTTTTTCGTACTCCTCATACCGTACAAAATATAAAGAATATTCAATTCCACTTCCCAATCTCTCTGTGCGACCGAAAGTAATACGGTACTTTTCTCCGAAAAGTAGCTAAAAAAAAAAAAATCTGTTTAAATCCTACTATTCTTGTCTAAATTAATATTAATTTCTGCTGAACCTATTTCTCTCAAATGAATCTAATTTTTATTATAAACACCTTGATGAAAACAGATTTTAGTATTATCAATAGTATATTAATTGTTATTAATTTATAAGTTTATGGGTGAATAATTCTTTAGATAAAAATGTTCATTGCACTAAATCTATTTAGCCACAAAATGAAAAATTTTCTAGATGTTTTCGGGAAAATTCCAAATTAGTTTTGGGTGTTAAAATAATTTCAACCCGCAAAAAAGTTTATTTTCTTCATAAAATTCTGATTTTAAATACAGATACGATACATAGTTATTGGAATACAAAATAATAGTAAAAAGGTTTGCTACCAATTTCTGTTTCTAAGGATGTAATAATCATCTTATTACAGATTTTAACCTTTTAGAATTAATAAATAATCAGAATGTAAAATAAGATATTAACATAGTAATTTAATACAAATTAGAAAAAAAAAAAAAAAAACTGGAGAGAATGCTATTTAATTTGCTGGCTAATTATGAATATATTAAATGCAAAATATATTTCTCTCAGTATCAAAATTTAAAATAATTTTTATCCTCACTCATATCATTACTTAGTTAAAAAAAAGAAAATGCTGGTAAAACTTTACACTCATATAAAACTTTGAACATACTACAAATAAGGTATTTTACGCCGATTGTAAATAATTTAGTTTTTGAAATAATTACTGCTACACTTGAAATAAAATTAAAATATTAATTAACATCTTGAAAACGCTTCATTTACGAAGGTTATTCAATAATTAAAGATACAAGTTGAATTGGAGATAAAACGGTTTATTTCGTAAAAGTGACTTTCTTTCACTTTTCAAGCAACATTAATAAATTTGTCTCTTTCTCAATCAGTTTATTTATACCTGTTGCAAAGAAATATTTGTTTAATATCGGAACCAATTTAACCCATTTTCTTTGACATAGTCATTTCCTTAAACTTCTTATCGCCTCCTTGAATGGATCAGACAAACGGAAATACGATGGGGCCAAATCAGAACTGTGTGGTGGTTGTGAGGTAGTACTTCCCGATGCAATTTATCCATGATTTCTAATTACGTGAGCTATGTGAGGCCGGTTGTTATCGTGAAATAGAACTATGTCTTTGCGCTTAGATCCAGGACGTTTTTTCAACACTATTGGCTTCACTTTGTTGATAAACATGTCACAGTAGTTTAAACTGTTTATTGTAAACAGTTTATATTGTAAACAGTTTTTGTAACTGTTTATTGTAAACAGTTTAAACTACTGTACCGTTTTTTTGTAAATTTCCTTCTAGGAAATCTACAAAAAAACGGACCTTTTACATTCCAGAAGATTGTAATCATGGTTTTTCCTGCTGATGGTCGGAGTTGGAATTCTTTCGTGATAAGTAAATTCGTATCTAACATTGTATTTTTGATTCTATTTCATAGTGGTAAATACACATCTCATCATAGGATGGAATATTGCGGAAAAATATATCATCTTCTGGGCTGATGACGTGGTTTCAACTCTCTTGCACATGCGAAGTCTTGTCTACTTATGGGGATCTGTCAGATCTCTTGGAACCCATTTTGTGCTTGTTTTAAGGTACTTAAGCTTATTGGTGATAATGTAATGAATTATAGCAATACTTGTAACTTTTTAACTATTATCCCCGTGAATCTACGCGAGTTTCAAGTGCTGGAGTTGAAACTTAAATTAGACCTCCAGAACAGTATTCGTCAGTCAGTGAAGTTCATCCGTTTATAATTTTTTCTATCCAATTGTAAAATTTTCTGCGGTTCAACCAAACTTTCCCATATTGTTATACGAGAGTAAATATTAACCGGGTTTTCACATTCAGAAAGCAAAGAACGGATCTCTGTACGCTGTTCAACCAATTCGCATACTTGAAGAGGACTCGCAATCGTAAAATAAGATTTTGAGGTCATAAACAAAAGGTTTTACTAAAACAGCTGAACAAAAGTCATCACAAGGTGACCAACTTACAGTACTCTCCTTAAAAGAAAATATCGTAACCCTTTACCAATCCTTTTACTCGTAATCCATAACGCGTTTACCAAAATTGTTGTTTTTCCTCCAGAGCTGTCTAATTATTGAATAATCCTCTCTTTAAAAATAGTTCAAAAAATGTAATAAATACCGTAAAAAAATAAAAGGTATGAAATATTTATAAAAGCTAATTTTTTAATAATATATAAAACACATACAAGTTGAGTTATGTGAATGCTAGCCATCTTCAAAATATAATTTTCTTCCAGTTTCTCCTCCAAACCGTATTAATAGTTTTTGAAAACTTGGGTTTTTAAATATATAAACTCCAGTGAAATATGTAAAAACATTCTTATGTTATCTGTTTAGCAGATATTTCAGTAAAAGCTCTTATATCAAACTTACTTCATATTACAAAGCAATAACTCTCCTGGACCAATATTATTATATTTTTGGCTTCCGAAAACCTAAAATACGGAGAATAAAGAAATCTGGATGGTCATTTTCTAATCGCATACTGCTGTACAGTATAAATCAACTTGTATCGGAAACTATTTTTAATAATATATATATGAATATATAACCTTAGTTATTAAATCTTTCTTGTTAAAGTACGTGTCCGAGACATCAGGAAAAGTAATGGTATTTACTAATCGTAATGGTATCTGTTTCTATTCAGTGCATAAACAATAAATTCATTTTTTCTCATGAGTAAAGCGCATCTCCTTCTGTACATTCCAAACATCATTCCAATAATCTGTCTATGTATGTTAACAACTTGAAATTGAAGATAATTTTAAGCTTTGATGAAACAAATATTAATTGATTTTCTTAGTAAAATAGATGCAATTTTTATCACGATTTAATTTTTTTGATTTAAAATCATTATATCTGCCTAATTCTTTCTCTCTTAGATACTAAGAATTATCGTTTATAAATTTTTTCCAGGTTTTTAAAGGAGATCTTACAATTAAGAATTCTAAATATTGGGAAATCCTAAACAACAGAACATAACAGAAGTAAGTAGATCTGTTCTTAGAATGTAGTAATAGATATACTTATAAAAATTTTATACAGTTAAAAATTGATATTCTTCAAAAATATGATTATAAGGTTTTGAAAGAAATATAAGTACTAATTTTAATAAAAACAAAAAAAAAATACTAAGACAATAAATAAACTGAAATGAGACGTAGTGATTTACGAAGCAAATTAGTATAAATTAGATATAAAAAATAATTGGAGAAATAGTGAATAATTAATGAAATATTGCACAGATATCAGAGGAATGGAATAAATTTGTAGCTATTTATTGATGTCCGGGGATTTTGGCAACTTTTGAAAATTATATAAACATTAATGATGAATACTAAATTATAGTACTCTTAAAAAGTCATTTAATGATCTTCGTAGTTCATAAATAATAATTTATTCCTAGCAAATATAATTAAAAATATAGGTATTTTTATTATTACATTTTAATTGTTGTTGTTTTGTTTTGTCATTGTTAAATACATTTTAATTATTTATTTATACAAATCTTCAACATTATTCAAACAATGTCATCGTTATTCTTTGTTTAATATTATCCCATTTAAATTCTATTTTTCATTTTTAAATTATGTATATTAAATAGAGATACATTTGAGTCACCAAATTGAGGCGGATACAATTTATTTTTGTTTAATTGCAATAATTAATATTATTGATTAATGATGCAACTGAATTATTTATACTGAAAAATTACATACCGTAATATAATTTATTAAACATGATTTATTATTATTGTATAAATTTCTTTTTTTACTTCATTTCCTACCTATAAATAAATAAATAAAAACAGAATATATGTGCCCATATACGTTCGAGTATATATATATATATATATATACAGAATGATTCACTAAGAATATTATAAACTTTCTGGACATGTTCTGCTGGTGAAAATAAAGAAGAAAGTTCATATAAACATAGATTGGGAAATGCTTCGTTGGCGAGTGTCGGTTGGCAAAAGATTTCACAAAGCCAAATTATAACTCTTGGAACCCAAATTAAGGGGTGAATTTAGTGCTTTTATGAAATTTGAAAAAAAAATAAATTGAAAAATTGAAATAAATAGGTCCCAGAATTGTATTTTTAGTAGTTTTCGGTAAATTTGAGGTAAAATACCAATTTGGGAAATTTAACACAAAACTTGTAGGGAATTTAACTATGAGTGAAAAGGTGTGAATAGTTTACAGAAACTGAATATAAACGTAAGAATTTCGACGTTTAATAAAAAAACAAAACATATAAAAATGTGGCGATTAAAACTTATGCGTGTTTTTTGTCCATCTCACACAGTTATTTTACGCAAAATGTAAAATCGTGTGTTTTTCGACTCCAATCTTTTGTTTTTTACCCGATATTTCTCGAAAACTAAAAAGATTACAGTCCTGAGACCAATGCTTTCTTCAGATCAGATGTCATATAAAGCCTGTAAATTTATCCCTTAATTAGGATCTCAAGAATTACTCTCTTGCTTAATTTTACCGAAGGTGCAGAAATGAGGGAAAATCTTTTGCTAACCGACACTTGCTAACGAAGGGTTTCCAAAAGTATTTTTCTATGAACCGTTTTCTTTATTTTCATTAGTAGAACCTGTCCTGAAAATTTGGTAGATTCTTTGTTGTGAATATACTCTACATATGTAGTGTATATTCATATATATATATATATATATATATATATATATATATATATATATTTTGTTCCAGATATCTTTTAATAATATGATTTTAAATTGAATGAAATCAGTATAGAATCCAGTGTAAATAGCGTCGGTAGAACTGTAAAACAAAGAATTAAAGGAATTAAAGTCTGACCACTTTATTATTCCCTAAAACGTGTACTTAATAACGTAATGTTCTTCAATTTTAATTACTGAAAATTTGATTCATATAACTTGGTTACATTATAAAGATTCCTGTATTTTTTATTTATTTCTGTTAGATAAGTGTTAAACGAAACCGTTAATTTATGTAAATTCAGTAAAAGGTTTAAAAAATGACTAAAGATGTTTTAATTAGTATTTTAAATTAATTAAAATAGTTTTTAGTTTGAGTTTTGGAACTAATTTGAGTTTATGGCATGAGAACCAATGGTCATGATAGAATATTAATTATTTTATTTTAATTTTTCTCAAATGAGTCTATTCCAAAATTCTCTCATTTATTTTCTGTTTAAAATGAAATACATTACAAAACAAATAGTGCTCAGTAGAGTTTGCCCAGCTTCAGTTTTCTGTAATTTATCTTATGGAAGATCATTTTTACCTTCTGTTAGTTCAATGTGTTGGTACTGTTTGAGATATTTATATTTTAAAGATTGGTAAAAAAAATTATTTTAAAAAAGAGCCGTATTTCGTGAAGATAACGTTTTGATCACGTCAATAAAAGGTATCATAATAAGTATGCTTTTGGTGAGGTAAATAACTTGAGTTTCTACGCGTCTATTGATTTATAAGACGTTTAAAGTGTTTTATAATGAGATTAGTGAGCAGTGAGCTTGTATTTTGTTTATAATTGCGTACTTATTATTTATATAAACGTTAACGGGTCGAAGATACCCAAATGATAAATCATTCTAAATGATGTACTGAAATGAACAGCTTTTGCTATATTTTTATGACATCATTTGGTTCTCATTTGGGTCTCAAAAGTGGGTCGAATTGACCCTCACAAAAATATTTATAAACTATTACTTTAATAATTTTGTTTTACTGTCACTTAATAGTTACTGTGTGGGTCTCAAACCCACAAAGTAACTACAAATGGTTCGCATGAAACCCAAAGTATTTCATAAATCTGTGACAAAAATATTTTCAGAAACGAGCTTATCATGATAATTGTATTAATAAAAATCAGTGACATATTTCCTTATAACTTTTCTTAATTACATTATTATTTATCGAAAAGTACAGACCAAAGGAATATTTATATGTATGTACAATCATAAAAACGATTTTGGGCATACTGGGTGAGAAGAATCACATATTTAGCTTACTGTTAAATATAAGGAGTGAACTGGCTTCCTGTTGCCTTTTTATTGTCGTATTCTCACAAGTCGAAATCCCAAGTTCACAAAATATTTATGATATTCAGTCGTAACAGTGACATATAACCTGTTCTTTACAGGATTTTAGTTATTATTACAGTATTATTGTTTCAGTATTATTACAATCAAAAATAAATAAGATGAATAATTTTGACTAAAAAATAGGTTTCTCTTATATCACAGGTTCCTGGTATATCTTAGCTTTTTATATGTAAAATATATATATGCCACAATCTTTCTTGCCACAGTCTTTTTTGTAAGAAAGATTGGGAAGGTAGTTTTAAACATCAAATTATCGTTTCACTTTAGTCGACAAAAATGATCTGAATTATTATTAAGTATGTGTGCTTAGGTATATTTTGTTTAACTAAAATGGGTGTGAGTGACCCCCAATATTAAAATGGGCCCAGATGACCCAAATGACACAAGTTCCCTCAGAGAAAATTGCATGTTCTGTAGGAAATTCATTTCTATAGAAATATTTAAAGGAATAAAATTTGAGAATGTGAAATTCCGAAATATGTTAGTTAATAATGTAATATTTTTTACAGCATTCAAATTTTACAAATATAAAAAGTAAATTTCCCTTTATATCTTGCTTTTTTATTTTTTTGAAGTCAGTGTAAAATAATTAGCTACTTTTTACGTCAAAGTTTTGACTTTGGTTTAATTGAAACCATTTTTATCTGCTGTTAGTTCAATGTGTTGGTATTGTTTGAGATATTTATTTTTTTTAAAGATTCGTAAAAATGTTTTTTAAAAGAAACGTATTTCTTGTAGAAAACGTTTTGAGGTATCGTAAGAAGTAGACTTTTGGTGAGATAAATAACTTGAGTTTCTAAGCGTCTATTGATTTTTAAGACGTTTAAATTGTTTTGTGTAATGATATTAGTGAGCAGTAAGCTTGTATTTAGTTATAACTGCCGATTTATTATTTATATAACCGCCAACGGGTAAAATAAACACGAATGATAAAAAATTCTGAATGGTGATCTGAAATGGACAGCTTATGCTATATTTTTATGATCATTCTGTTCTCATTTGGTCGTCAAAAGTGGGTCGAATTG
The DNA here is from genome assembly GCF_047948215.1 of Lycorma delicatula. Classification (NCBI taxonomy): domain Eukaryota; kingdom Metazoa; phylum Arthropoda; class Insecta; order Hemiptera; family Fulgoridae; genus Lycorma; species Lycorma delicatula. The sequence continues at coordinate 127,002,930 of NC_134458.1, read as the reverse complement.
ACCCTCTTAACGAAATGACATTAAAGAGTGAACTGGCTTTTTGTTGCCTTTTTATTGTCGTATTCTCACAAATCGACATCCCAGATTCACAAAAATTCGATGATATTCTTTCCTAAGAGTGAAAAATCACCTGTTCATTTCAGGGGTTTGGTTGTTATTATTTCAATATTATTACAATCAGAAGTAAACTAAGCTGAATAATTATTATTAAAAAATTAGTTTTTCTTATATCTCAGGTATCTGGTATATCTCAGCTATTTATATGTCACATATGCCACAGTCTTTCTTGCCACAGTCTATTTCGTAAGAAAGATTGGGAATGTAGTTTAAAACATCAAATTATTGTACCACTTTGGTCGACAAAAATTATTATTAGAACTATTATTTAGTTATGGCTACTTAGGTATAATTCTGTTTATATAACTAAAATGGGTCTGATTGACCCCCCCCCCCCAATGTTAAAATGGGTCCAGGTGATCCAAATGATACAAGTTCCCTCATAGAAGATGACATATTCTGTAGGAAATTCAATTCTATAAAAATATTTAAGGGAATAAAATTTGAAAATGTGAAATTCCGAATTATGTTAATAATGTAATATTTTTTACCGCATTCAAACGTTACATCCACAAGTATCATAAAAAGTAACGTTCCTTTATATGAATTTTTTATTTTTTTTTTTAAGTCGGTGTAAAATAATTAGCTACTTTTTACGTCAAAGTTTTGACATTGATTTAATTGAAAGCAGTTTCATTTATGTTAAAACACAAATTGCATTCCCTATTATTTAGTGAAAGAAATAAGTTTGTTTTTTATAAGAGATTATTAAAAAAAGTTTGTATTAATTTCGGTTTGATTTGTCGGATACATGGTTTCTATACACAGAATATATTTATCATCACATTTGTGATTAATTTAGCAATGATTATGAATTCTGTAATATTAATGATTCTTTATATTAAATTAAATTTAACTTTGTAGAGTCAATCCGGTAGAAAGTGCATAATATTAATGTATATAAGGTTCTAGTCGAGTATAAGTTAGAAGTATTGAAAAACGTTTAGACGCCAGGAATAACCTTGCAGTTATATCTTAATTCGTGGGTGTGTTAAATTTGGTTGTATCCATTATCCTTAGTAGCTAATAACAATAAAAGATGTTTCTAAGTATTCATAAGCACCTTATTCAGCCTCGACCTTTGATTTACGCAAACATTTCAAACGGTTCATGTAATAATTGCTGATTAAACTAAATATGTTAGATGAATTCAGAACATTTAAAAGTTTATCTATGATTAAAAAATAAAATTGTTCGTTATTTATCCTCAGTTTTAAAATTACTTTGATACATTCATTTTTCACATTTAATAAAATACATTTTAATAATGTTATTATGTGTGTAAAAATATCTGTCATACGTATAAGAAATTTTTAAAACTGACCATATTGTCCAGCGGTATCCAAAATAAACACTACAAATTCGATTTTTTTATACGTCTTACGCAAAAACCACAAAAACATCACAAAATTATGAAAAAATATAACTTCGCACAAATGAATACAAAAGAATAGAGTTCACTTCTGACGTTCCATACAGGAGAATTGTTCTCTAACTGTGCTAACATCAAACTGTCTTACTAAAACAATTTTTTCTCTTCATCTCATTTGCATACACATATTTTCTTTCTAGCAATGCTAAATAACATTCACAGTATTGTTTTATTATGTCCATATGTAAGTTAATGACTTATTATTAAGTCATTTTAATATTATTTACATTTTAATGTTGTGTAAGTGTATTTAAAAAAATTAAATATTACGCAAAACCTGAATAAAATATTTCTAAAGACTTATTCTCTTATAGACTATTATTTACGAAATTCAACAAATTCTCCAAATTATAATATTAAAAAAATGTTTTTTTCCACCTATTTTAATAAGTCAGTTGTCTGATTTGAACTCTAAACCACAACTTTCTAATCATATGAATTTTGTCAAATTTCAACGATTTTCTTCATCCTACAGCTTCAGGTATTTTCTTTATATATTTTATCCCTTTTCCTAGCTTGATATTTTTACAAATTTTACTCACTAAAGCGTTTCCTTTAATATTAACGGAAAAACGAGAAGTGGCTACTTTTGACAAATTTTTACTTTTCTTACAGTTTTACTATAGTATATAATGAAGGGTGGCATTAAAATAGACACAAGTGCGGATCTACAAAGTTACAAGTTTAATACTTTATGGTGTGCTTGAGATTTTTTCTGCCACACTGAATCAAACTTTTTTTTTAAATTAGAAGGCGGACATATGACACAATTTTAACTTAAGTATTTTCTAGAAAAATGATAGCGAAAGCCGTTGCTCATTATATCCCTTTGTTTTCGAGTTATAAGCAAATAAAATGCAAAACCGAAAAAAATGCAGTAGTATTAAAACGAGGTAAAACGCCCCAAAGTAAGTTTTTTAACTCATATTACCTTCAGAATTATATCCAATAAAAAGGTTTTAAACAAATAACGTTGGAATTAATGCCAATAATTATTACAGCCTTCACAATAAATAATAATTTTTTTTAGATGTCTCCACATTTCCCCTAATAGTCTAATTTAATCTCCATGAAGAGCTACCTACTCTAAAAAGGGTTTGCGGCATGGACTATTCTAGATATGAAAAATGCGTAAGTAGTAATAAACATTAAATTTGATTTTAACTATCCAGGACATGATGATGATAATAATAATAATAATAACAACAACAACAACAACAACAACAACAACAACAACAACAACAACAACAACAACAACAACAACAACAACAACAATAATAATAATAATAATAATAATAATGCAAATCTTAACTAATAATTTGCAACACTACCTAGATTAAATGGTTAGTTAAACTGATATTATTTACTTTAATTTATTATCATAATATTTAATTTTAAAAGTTAGTTTAATGTTATCGGTACTAAATAACTTAATTCAATAAATTTTGAAAGCCTACCATTCTATAAGAAATGTTCAAAATATTTCCCTTGTACAGCTTGGTAGTGCGCTGACCTAAGTAATATCCGTTTATAACTTATTGTATCATGTTTGATGGTATACGTCCAGATCCGTATATCATATACACCTTAAAAAAATCATAAATATTTATTTAGGTTCAGTTTTAGAACTTAAATAAATTGATTTGAATTTATAACTATCAAAATATGCTCGACTAAAAAAAATATTCAAATTTGACATCGTGACTTCAGTAATTTGGATATAAATATTATTAAGGTTAGGAGTCATGGTCTGAAAAGAGTAGCGTGATAAAAAGGAAAATACGGAAATTATATCTAAGGGCTGAATGATACCAGAGATAATTCTGTTTCTTTTCAGAAACTCCGTTCCGTTAGAAATTTTATTGAAGAAATAAATATAGCAACACTTTTTGTCTAAAAAAACTTATTTTTCTGAAAAAAAATTATCGAAGATAAAAATAATTTAAAAATTAACCTCTTATTTAAATTTATAAAACGAAAAATTGTAATTTTTTTATGTTGAATGTGAATAGAATATGTAAGTAAAACTTATACCATATCTCAATTCACGTATCAATTCTTGAATTAACACCCAACATACCTACCATTAATTTAGTGTTCTACATTAAATCTTTGCCACATAGCATGAATCTTAGTTTTAAAAAGAAAAAAGTTGAGAAAGCAAGATATTTTTTCTTATTTTTATATAAATAATCCATTAACAAATTTTATTAGTGCATTTAAATAACTTCAGCGTATTATTTATCAACTTAATATAGTTAGAAACTTTGTTCTCTAAAATAATATGCCAACGCTACTGCATAAGATTACTTATTATATTAACTAGTAAAATATTTCTAATATACTGAAATAGATAAATCAATTTAACGTCACTAGAGAAAGATCTATAAGGTAATAATCGTATAATTAAATTTTAATGGATCACTATTATAATTAGTGTTATTCGTTTTTTAAGTAAAAAAATTCCATTTCTGGAAATTTATCATCGTATTTTAGGATGTTGATGATAATTACATCATGACAATATGACAATAAAGAGGAGAATCAATCCTGTGACTATTTGAATTCTATATAAAACGTGTTTAAACTAATCTGTATCAATTTTTATCCGCTTTGGCTTCCCTGGTATCCATATCCCTAGAGCTATGCAGCGAGAAGGAAAGTAAGATAATCCGTCAAAAAATGAGGTATAGTTTTTTCTCCATTTCTCAATGTTTTATGACTCAGGGACTTCAAAAAATCAAAAAAAGGTGGGAGCAATGTTCGTATGTACGGAAGTATGTACGTGCGTTGGCGTGTTTGAAGCTTAGTAACTTCGACTGGATAAATCGATTTCGATAAAATTTTGTATAGAGACTCGTGTTAAAAGATAATTTGTTGGTAAAATGTTGGGGGTCAATATATCCAAGGGTTGGAGGCGTTTTTTGAGAGGTAAATTTTCTCAAAATTTTGTAAACGTAACCTTATTTTATATTAAGTTCAGTACATGTCTGCATTATCTTACAGATTTTTATTTTTAAATTTGGCCTCAAAAATCGAAAAAAACGATCTTTTTATTTATTGCATACTTTTTAACCAAATTTCTTTATTGTGTTGTTAGGCATATTATTAGTGCAAGCGACTCCTCAAAAGATACTTTGGAAGGTGAGAGAAGCCGGTCAGAATTTAAAAAAATATAGATTTTTTGAATTTTTCAAAACTTTTTAGGATTTATTTAAACTTTTAATAGCCTTAAATGTTTGTATACATACTTTTTGTAATAATAAAATAAAATTTTATCATATACACCAAATAATATAAATTATTAGGTTACTTTTTATCGATTGTACATTTTTTAGTAATTTTTTTTTTTAATTTCTTCCATTTAACAGGGAAAACGTATGAAAATAAACAAATTTCTTGGAAAATGATTTTGGAGCTGGGGGAGCTGAAAAAATAAGTACCAATTTTTTTTAAGTTTTAAAACTATTCTTTTTATTAATATTACTTAATTTTTACTTTCTTGTACGAAGTAAAGAAAGTATTGTGATCGCGAAAAATTTCGGTTTTCAGATTTCAGCGAAAATATCCATTTTGACCATCCCTGAATCCATTTTGACTAGTTTCGACATGACGTCTGTACGTACGTACGTGTGTATCTCTCATAACTCATAAACAATCAGCCATCGGATGTTGAAATTTTGGATGTACGACTGTTGTAACATCTAGTTGTGCACCTCCCCTTTTGATTGCAATCGACTGAACCAAAAGTGTCCAAAAAAGCCCAAACTCCAAAAGCATTTGGATTTTTTATTTTTTCTTAAGTGCAGTAATAAGCCCTCATTGAGAGCTTTTCAACGATATATCATGAGTGGTACTTATTTTCGTTTGTTCCAGAGTTATAGCCAAATAGAATTTTATTTAATGAAATATTTTAATCTTACAAAGGGAAGGCAAATCGGTTCAAATCGGATTTCATCTCCTTTTTTTTAATTTAAATGTATTGATTTATTAATAATTATTAGCATCTGATTATAAAAAAAAATTACGATAAATAATTATTCAATAATAAGAATAAATAGAAAAAAAACATGAAAAAATATCAGAAGTTAATGAAATAAAAAAATGTTTTATTGAAGTTTTCATAAAAAAATAGTGTGTTATGTAATTTAATAGGGGAAAATGAAGTCATGTGGTGTCCACATCAGATCTTTTAATTACTGTTATTGTTCCATATATAATTAAATAATTGTTTCGGTGTGAAAATAATTCCATTGTTGTATTATTATCATTTTTATTATATATGGGGCTTTCGATTAATTCATTAATTTAACATCAAAAGGCAACATTTGTATGTTATCAGTTAATTATATTAACCAAAATTTAACAGGTTTTTAAATAATTGTATTTCATTAGTAACTAATAATAAAAACACTAATTTATTTAAAAAAAAATATAATTACTCAAATATAGACTAATAAATAAATATTGACAAATATACGACGGAATGCTTTAGTAAGTTCCTCAGGAGACGAAATTTACGAAAAAGATAATTTAGAAAGATTATAATGAAAAATATTGCATGTGTTTCTAAAAACCTATTTCTGAATAAATTTGTAATAATTATCTACCAATCCATTATTAATTAAATAATTAATAATTGTATTATTAATATTAATAATTATTATTTTATTATTAATTTCCATTATTAATTAAATAATGAGATTATTATTTCAATGCTAGCCTTCATTATTACTCAGATATTTTCAATGTATAAGACTATAAAATGTTTATTAAAATTTTATCAGGCTTTTATGTACTAATAATTTGCTTTTGTTTTCTCGGCAATAAAATATGTTGTTACGTATACATTATTTTGTTGTAAGGCTTCTTGATGAAAATGTAACCATTGACTTTTTTATTTTCAGCTGTAATATCTTGCGTTATAGTTTTCTTTTTAACTTAGAATGTTGTATTTTGAAATTAAACAAATGTGTCGTTTTGTTATTTTATTTAAATTATCTGTCCGATTTTGGCGTCGTAGTCTACGAGGTGTTTCACAGTTTTCTAAGATAAAATCTGATATTTTACTTATTATTTTTTTGAATTAGAATTAATTATTACCATTTCATTATTATTATAATAATTATTATTCAGAGATATCTGTAGGTGACAAATTTTATAAAAACCTACCCCGATTGCCCAGTACTGTGGATATACAAAATTAATAATTTCGTGCTGTTAATATTTTTTTTACAATTCAGTATGTTTTGTATTTACTTCCTTGTACGAAGTCGCGAAAAATTTCGGTTTTCAGATTTCAGCGGAAATATCCATTTTGACCATCCCTGAATCCATTTTGACTAGTTTCGGCGTGACGTCTGTACTTACGTACGTATGTATCTCCCATAACTCAAAAACAATCAGGCATCAGATGTTGAAATTTTGGATTTACGATTGTTGCAACATCTAGTTGTACACCTCCCCTTTTCATTGCAATAGACTGAACCAAAAGTGTCCAAAAAGCCCAAACTCCAAAAGCATTTGGATTTTTTACTTTTTCTTAACTGCAATAATAAGCTCTCATTGAGAGATTTTCAACGATATGTCATAAGTGGTACTTATTTTCACTGGTTCCAGAGTTATAGCCAAATAAAATATTAATTAATAAAATATTTGGATCTAACAAGGGTAAGGCACATCGGTTTGAATCCGATTCATCTTCTTTTTATTTTTTTTAACTTTTCTTCAATTATAATTTATTGGCTTAATAATTATTAGCCTCTGATTGTAAATAAAATTTTCCTGTAAACAATAATTCTGTATTAACAATAAAAAAAAGTGAAGAAATATCAGAAGTTATTGAGATAAAATTTTATGTAATTTTCTTAAAAAAAAAATGTGTATATATAATTTAATAGGTGAAAAGCAAGTCATGTGATGTCCACATCAGATTTTTATTTTTATTATTTTAACATATAATGATAATTTTACAATAAAATTTCATCATAAATTAATCGCAACCCAAAAAAGAAATCTTTGGTAACTTTTTTTATGTATAATTATTTTTCCACTGCATATGAATTAATTTCCAATGGCAGGAAATTATTACAACTTTGTTGTTCGATTTTTTATTTAAAATAATTCTAAAAATACCTCCATGGAGTTACATTTTAACTTTTAATCTCAGATTTCAATACATTCCGAATCACTTCAAAACAATTCACAATCTAGGATTCCCAATTTCCAATTAGTTAGTTTTATTTTTATTTTTCTTATTATTATTATTATATTTAATATCTCTTGCTTTTAGTTATATAATTTTTCTTTTTCGTACGTGGTACTATTTTCCAATATCCTTAATTATTATTATCATACAAATAAATATTAATTTTGATTTGTATTGAAGAATATGATTGATCACAATTTTTATGTAATAATTTTGAACACGTATTTCTTAACATTTAATCCGATTCTTTACTATTACTTATATAAAAGTTATGTCTACATGATGTAATAAAGAACGCAGTTTGTTACGATATATGAATTTTATGTAACAACATACTTTCAAGGTTATTTTATTTAACTGTCTTATTAAAGAAAACGAAGTTTTTGACGTAGAATAAATGTAACAAAACACATTTATTTGTATGGTTTAGTTATACTGAAGTTTAACATAAAGTTATTTTTATTCTAAATATAGCATTCTCACCGTTACTGTTATTCAAGATTATATACAGCTATACACGTAATTGCAAATTTAACTTTATGTTTAATGTTGAACAAAAACCTGCAGTTTTATAAGAAGATGCTGATCAGGTAAGATAGATATGTGAAAATACAAAATGCAAAAAATATTCAGAGCGTTATTAATGTATAGAAACGGCTTCATGTTTCAAAACTGAGGGATACTATGAAGTAAAGTACGGATCTATATGTTTACAAAATTAATACTTTAATGGTGTGTTTGAAATATTTATCCGCCATCTTGGGTCCTCCATATTGAATCAAACTTTATTTTTTTCAAATTGGAAGGTGTACATATGATACATGGTCTTAATGAAAAGTTTTACGAGAAAAATTACGGCAAAACCGCTTTTCGATCAATGTTTTCGTTTTCGAGTTTTAGGCAATTAAATTGTCAAAAGTACTTTGTGTTCGTTAGTTTTATTATGTGCAGAATATTATAACTGTGCATTGTTGTGAAACGCTTTTGCGTTTGCCTTTCATTTATCTTTGTTTGAGGCTTTGTCCCTTTTATTTAACAGACCGAAGGGATGTCCTATTCACCTCAACTTTTTGACAGTTCGTCTGGTAATGTGTTTGTAATGTAGTTATAATTAGTGTAATTTAATGTGCGATTTCTTGCTACTATCTAGGAATACGACATGTATAATACGTTTTTATAAATCTGTACTTTAAATAATAACGGCCACTAAATAATGCCCAGAACACTCTAGTTCGGATATGATAAGAAATAAAAGTGTAATGAATTATGTAATCAAGTATCAAAGATATACCTCCAATATAGAAAAGTTAATCAAATTTATAAATTAATTTAATTTATAATTTTGGGTAATTTTAATTTCCATTTTAAAAAATTGAAGAAAAGTACCTTTTCTTTTTTTTTTTTACATACTGCTTTGTAGAGATTAACTTTGTTATATATAATTTTTTTTCTTTCCGTAGCGGAGGAAAAAGCTCTGCCAGCCACCGTCAGGCCCATACTGATGGCAGTGCGGGGCTCCCATCCGATAAAAAACCTCCCCTTCTCCCATGCAGGGGCCGGATCGAAGCCATATGGTATGTACAGCCCCTGCAATTATATATATTTATTGTATTAAATTTCATAAAAATAAATAGATATATATATATATATATATATATATATATATATATGTAAATATATGAAACATAAACTTTGAGTATTTATTGAATTTTCCTCCTAGATGGTCACCCGTAAGTAACGTCTGGATTCGTAAAAATAATACCTACCATAATGCTAATACAGTAGATATTTTTCTACCAGCTAAATCTTCAACAATAAATTAAGGGCCAATAATAATTCCATTTTGACGTATATTTTGATTTTCAATACACTTTTGTGGCAGAATTTAATTTATTAGATTTAGAAGAAAATGAGCGAATTTTACTGTTCTAAGAATAAGTAGTACAAGCTATTTTGCAGTTAGAGCAGTTCCAGATATTTATTTCAGGGATATAACATTTATTTTGATTGTATTTTTTATGTGTGATAGTTTTTGTTCTAAAGTTATAATTTTATCCATCGTTTTTGAAATTTTTTCACATTTCACATTCTCACTGAATTTTTGTTTTGCATATTATTATACTGCATAATATTTTAGCTAGATTATTTCTGCTTCTATTTTTATAAAAAATTACGGATAAAGCTATATAATTAACATGTCCAATAAATCTCTGATCTTGCTTTTAAAAATTCATGTATATTTAAATATTAAAAATAATAGTTCATTTATATTTTATTTATCCGGCTTAAAAATCCTACTAATAGTTAGTGATTGATGATAATGAACTTTATAACATTTGAAAAATGTCATTTTTGACTGGGATTCGAACCAGAAACTTTCAGTTTAAAGACAGATACATCTTTTGATACAGATATTAGTGAATATAATAATAGTAATAAAATGTAAAAATCTTTGCTCTTCGTAAAATTCATTTTATTATTTTGTTAAGGGTACTTTCTTTCAGAAAGCATGAGTTTAATAATAATAAAAAAAAAAAAAATTAATAACGTATTATTAATATCTTCTATATAAATTTAGTAAGTAATAAACATTAATAATATGAATATTATTAGAAATATTATTATCAGTACTGGTAAAGGCTCTAAGATTCGTGACAACAATAGAATAGAAAATCGTTTTAGTACGTATACTGATCCTCTTTATTGCTTTGTGAAACGCAAATTCAGCCAGTACCTGTTCTTTAATAAACTTTACAAAATTCTACCTACAGTATAATAACAATGCAATTGCATTATTCTGTGATTTATGATATCTTATTTCCTGAGGAATATTAATTTTAACGTTATTAGTATTGTATATATATGTTTATGCAGAATATAAATTCATTGTACATCTGTTACAGAACTAATAAGTTTTAAGCTTAACATGATTTAATGTTTAATTAACACTGTAATGAATTTTCAGGTTACGTATCGCTTATTTCTTGTAATCGTTAGCTGTTACGCATTCAGTACCTAATAAAATTCCGAAGTAAGATATTAAAAATTTAAAGGATTGTTTTTAAAAAGAACTTAATAGTCTTGTCAACACCATTATCTTGGTTTACCAGTTTGTTTTTTTATAGACTACTCTTATCTTCATTATCATCTGACAGTTATTTCTTTTAAGGCAAGTCATTTGAACCATTGCAGTTTACATTCTTCTCAGTTAAACGTTTGATGTCATGGTGGTTCTCATTTTCCTTTCAGACATCGACTTAATTTTTACTCTTTCTTGGACTCGTTTTTGTTCCTTCTGTCACTTATTAATTATCGCAATCTTCTCCTTCTATGATAATTTCCAAGCCAATCGGCTTTCCTTTTTTAAGTTCTTCTTTTTAAGCGTTTATTCTCGTTGACTCTCCATATTCCTTCGTCACATTTCATTTTGTCTATCCGTTTAATTTTTTACATGCTCATATATGAAATGTTTTAGCCTTACTTTTTTTCTTTATTACACAATCACGCAGAAGATGCTTGGCTGAAGAAGGTGCTTTTGCAAGTTTTACTTCATGTTACCATGTAACTATTAATGTTTTATTAAATTCTTCCTTAATGATTGTTTTTTTTTTATGTTTTCACTTTTGATATCTTTTGTTCACATGGTGTCTAAGTACTATACTGTTTCAGTTGTACAATTTTCCTTTTTTCGTTAAGATATTGATTGCCGTGTTGCTCGTATTATTATTATTTTAGTTCTTTTCACGTTTATCTGAACGATATCTTCTTTCGAATATATTCTAATTGTGAAATAATCTAATGAATGTCAGTTAAGTCATTTTCTAAAAATAATATTTCACCTGTGAACCTTATAGAATCTATTTTCCTTCCACTTAACCCAATTCCTCTACTTCTTAAAAAAAAAAAAATGCTTATCATATCTTTATATTTAACAAATTTGGTAATACTTAGCAACGTTTCTAAGCCCACTTTCTTAGTCGAACCAAATAGTTTTAGCATTCCCTTAATTTTTATTTTATTTTCCAATTCAGTTGAAATTTTTTAATTAATTTTCAATGTTTCTAATCCAATTTTTGATTTCTTAATATTTCTATTAGTTTATCCCATTTAACACGAAGTAATTTTTGTTTTGTACTTAAAAACATTAACTTATTCTTTTACGAGTAATTTTACTAAATACTCACATACAGTTCTAATTACCTCAATTGTATCTCATGTCATTTTTCATTTCCTGAAATCATATTACTCTTCTCTAACCATTTGTTTTATTGTAAATTCAGTCTTTTGTTAAAGTCACAGCTTTGCAGAATGGGAAATTAAACTAATTATATTGCAATCTTTACTGCATGAATTATTTGGCCGGGATTCAAATCCGGGACCTCCGGATGAAAGGCCGAGACGCTACCACTCGCGCCACGGAAGTGCGAGTGGTGCTTGGGTTGAATTTTAAAATAAACACCCAATAGTTGCTGAAAGTGATTGTATTTCTTATGTCAATAAAACTAAACATAAATTAAGAAATATATCATTTTGTTTCTTTTACTCATGGCTTGTGTACAAGTAATTTATTCTTGGAAAAATTCTTTAATTTTATTAATTTTTTTTTATTTTTCGTTGTATATATATTTTTTTTAATTTGTCAGATTTAAAAAACAGGTTTCTAATTCTAAATTCGTGTCCAATCATAAATTTATATAAAATAACTGCATGGAACCTAACCTGTTAATCATTTTAATATGAAATATGCTTAATTTCAAAGAATATAATATTTTCAACACCTTCTCAAATTTTCCTCTAGTTCATTTTGATATTGAATAAAGAAATAAAGCTTACATAAATTAAAAGATGAACTTGATATTTTTGTGCTGTTATTTTCGTTATATGCTATAAATCATACAAACTTCAGTTATTTGGGGAGTCAAAAATATACTTTTCAGCTTAAAAATAGAGCAGAAGACAAATAAACTTAAAACCTATGTATGCTTCATACGTTTTTATAGGATGCATCATAAAAATTAAAATTTACGTAGACGATATGTCCCTCTTACATAGAATTTAGTAGTTAATATAGCAATTCCTACAAATAATATTAAAAAAACTTAAGACGTTATTAAAATAAATAATTGTCACAAGTACATGTGATAGTTTAAAGAATTGAAGGAAAATTAATTATGAGGAATTTTTTTAGTGAAATATTGCAAGGAAGGTAAATCTGTAAGTTCTATAAAAACATCACAATATAATGAAAAAGTTGAAAACTGCGACATACCTAAATTTTCATACTGGAATCTATACGTCTATATCTAGCCGTAGTTAAACATTAAAAACAATTATACAGTTTTTAATTTGTAAAACGTGACATGAAATACCTGATAAATATATTAAATAGCTAAACTGAGAAAGAAAAGTAGAGAAGACAGTAAATAAAATGAGTCCACGTTAAGGATTAATGTTCTTTAAAGCATGTTAACAGAATACCCCAGAAACATTTCTATCACACCATATTTGCAACAGCGGTAAACCACCAAAATCCCAAATTAATTGGACTCCAAAGTCATTTTATTTAATACAGAACAGGAGGTATTTTCTTTAATTGGTATTTAAAGTTTAATTTAATTAGTATTTTCTCTAAAATTTGTAGAGTAAGGTTAAGGTTCAAATTTACTTGTGTTTTCATGTAAATTACTATAGTTTAGCAAAGTAATAAAACAAAAATTAAGATAAGTGTACAATATTTTAGCATTTAAATCATACGAAATAATGATAAAATATGATGAAAATCACTGAGAACATAACCGTATGAAATGTTAGCTTCAATTCATCTAAGTAATTATTCTGCTAGGCGAAGCGTATTACCGATGGACAAAGCACGTCTCATGGGACACCGAGAAGGACAACCGACCGCCGTTCGTACATATAATGTAAGGGGGATTCATGGGGTTTGTACTGTACAGACTGATGGACTGAGTAAGTGACTTGTGTGTGACAAACAGATGAGGGAACGAGCCGGTGTGTTACTAGGACTCGCTGTCATTTGTGGAGATGTATTTGCTGTGGTCTAAACATCTCAAACATTACTAGAGACTACACAGGGCACATGCTT